>NC_141891.1:16760427-17385427 GCF_030686135.1 Camelina sativa
GATATTTAAAATATAATAACTATTTGATGTTCATTTCTAATGAACAGACCAGATTGTAAAATATCAAAAATAAAACGTTGTAAAAAAATATCAAAAATAAAACGTTGTAAAAAAATTGTCTGCAAATAAAGTAGAACCTCTATAAATTAATACTCTTTAAATTAATACTCGCTATAAATTAATAAATTCTTCTGGTCCCGAATTGGGCCGGTATAAAAAATAGCACATTTCGATAAATTAATAAGATAATATTTTTTTCAGAAATCTTATATAAAAATATGGTCCCATCAATATCATAAATTAATAATCAAGCTACTATTGATATATATATATATATATATATATATATATATATATATATCTAAGAAAATCTAGTGAAATATGACTCTATTGTTGTTTTCATATTCTTGAATTTGCATTTTTATTGGAGCTCATCTCTAATCTTTTTCATTACCGTCTTCTCAAATCGCATCCAAAAATCATGGAGAATCCTAAATGCGATAATTGCTTCCTTACATGTATTTATTCTAAAATTACCACAATATATCCTTTGACTTCATCATTACAATGAATGATAGTAGCAATTTCTTCTAAACTCTAAACTTCTAACATTTATCATTTATATCTAAACTCTAAACTCAACAATTACGATAGCCAAGATTATAAATTAAGAAAATTCTTTAATATTATGAATGATAACAAAAGTATCTTATTTTATAATATAATTTTTTTAAAAATTATGAAAATTAAAAATCTCTTCATAAATTAAAAAAATATTAATTTATCGATAAATTAATAATTATTAATTTATCGATAAATTAAAACCTCTATAAATTAATAAAATTTTGTGGTCCCAACCTTATTAATTTATAGAGGTTTTACTGTAACATGAACAGTGTTAAAAACGGAAACCTATAAATATTTCTAAAACTATGGCACCATCCGAATCATGATAATTAAAGCGGCTAAAGCGAGTCTTATTCTTCACGTCTTCAGATAATTGTTTGATTTTTCGTTTTACAGATTTGGGTTGATGTTGGACATGGGCTGCGTCCAATATGCCACTCGGCCCAACAAGACAAGATAATTGTGATTTCGGCCCGACAAAATTGGGTGAAAGTCATTAATAAAATCGTAAAGGGCAATCTCGGGAATTCACGATGGAAACCCTAAAAAACCCTCGGTCTACAGTCCGCTATATAAAGCAACAGTACTCACTGGAGAATATCCATCAGACTCACGTACAATACCCCGAGAGCAAAACTTTGTGTCTAATCATAGTTATTGTTTCCTGTATAATTCTCGTTAGCTTCCGAGCTCGTCGTGACTCACTTGTCAGTTCTCCTGTGAACTGACGAGCACAATCTTGACTCGTTTTAGTGACGACCTCGAATTCTTATCGTTAATAAAAGAACAAACTTCTCTTTCCCCAAAAATTGATATTTATTTAGTGTTGTGCAATCCTCTGTACAAACAATTGGCGCCCACCGTGGGGCAAGAGCAGAACATTTCTTTTTGACGAATTAATACCGACGGTCCTCACTTCCTCAAAGTTTCAAGATCCATGACGAACCCCAGCGACGATCTCAACGAAGCAACAGAGCAGCCAACGGAGCAGCCGACGGAGCAGCCGACGGAGCAGCGATGGGGGCGAACGAGAACACGAACTGTCCTGCCTTAACCCTCTTCGGCGATCTCAACCAAAGGCCCCTCGCCGAGCACGATTCCTCCGCCAGCGCCCGACGCGCCCCTCGAACCCCTCGCAGCTACAAACGTTGGACCCGGACCTGTCACCGACCAGCTGGTGACTAACGCCACCGCTCTCCTCAGCGCCGCACTCACCAACACTGCCGCTCACTCCAATGCCGCTCTCCCCAATGCTTTGCCCGTCCAAAGGAGCGGACTCGACAACCTGATGCAAGTCATACTCGATCGACTCGATGGTCAAGAAACGGGAACAAACGAGCGGCTCGAAGCAATTGTGGCAGCGCAAGAAGCGTCGCAAAATCAAATTAGCAGGCTCCAGCAACGAAGGAGCGAACGCCGGAGTGAGAACAACCCTGGCGATCAGCATGCAAATCCACCACCATTTGCGACGCTGTCCGTAGAAGAACGCTACGAAAGCCATAGACGCCCACCAGCGTCGATCATCGCAGGCTCCATGGAAGAACGCCCCAGAGAAGTCCCATCCGAGAATCAAAACCGAACGCAGAGACAAAGCGGAAGCCCGCCGACCCCAACTTTGCTGAGCCGACAAACAGACGCAGATCTCAAGGACGAAACCATACGGCGCCTTGAGATGATGGTCCAAGACCTCTCCTCGAGAGTTCACCCAATCTCGGCCGAGTACTCGAAGAGGTCCAGCGCTCGCCGTTCACTGCAAGGATCTCTCGCGTTCGTGTTCGTTACGTAAACAAGTTCAAGTTCACTCCGTATAATGGATTGGATGATCCAAAGCCGTTTCTGACTTCAATGAGTTTTGCTATAAGCCGAGCTCATTTCAGTGAAGAGGAGTACGAAGCTGGCTCTTGCCAACTGTTTGTCGAGAACCTAGCTCACGAAGCCTTGGGATGGTTCGCCCGGCTCCCGCCGAACTCAATTGGAAGCTATCACGAGCTGACCACCGCTTTCTTACAACACCACTCCACATTTATGATTCGAGGTGCCTCAAATGCCGATCTGTGGAACATGTTTCAGCAAACCAACGAGTCGCTCCGGGATTTTATGGAAAGGTTCAAAAGAATAGTTTTGAAGCTCTCGATCGCTGATGACACAGCGATATCGGCTCTCCGCAACGCTCTCGCTCACGGTTCCCGATTTAGGGAAGACATTATAATCCATGAGCCCCTGTCTCTGGACGACGCGCTGCACCGCGCCAACAAATACATCGAACTGGCTGAAGGAAGCGCATCGAGAGCGAACCGACCGTCGCAAGAACCGCCGACCTCTAAGTCGGCCAAAGGAAAAGAAAAGGTACAGGACGAGCATCACGAGCCTCGTCAACACCTCGACAAGGAGTACGCTGACAAGCTGGAGAAAGCAAAGAAAGCCCAAGCATTCGCTGTTAGCAATCAGGACCCCCAAGCGTCATCGTCGAAACCCTGGAATAACAAATGGGTCTGTGACCCATCGGGCAAGGGCGGAAAAAAGTATTGCGACTACCATAAATGAGGAGGACATACCACTGAAGAATGCCGCACGCTCCAGCAAGTACTGCTCGATAAGTTTAAGGAAGGCCACATTGACGTCGAACACGAGCGACGACTAATAACGGCCCACAGGGATAATCAATTTTTTAACCCTGCGAACGAGAACCCAAGTAGGCAATACAATACAGCCCCCGCCCCACAGCAAGTCACTGAGGTCCTGCCGCCGCCCCCTGCACCTACCCTTAAGAGGAACCCCGAGCCGGTCGACGACCTAAACGTTCCGGCCCTGCGCCAAAGGATTAATATGATTATGGGCGGCCTAACGACTTGTCGAGACTCGGTTCGTTCCATTAAAGCTTACAGGCGGGGTCTAGAGGTCAAGCGGGACTGGATGGCTCAAAGCACGCAGCCCATCACAAACTCCGAGCCGATCATATTCACAGAAGACAATGCATCAGGCCTAGCAGGGCCGCACAACGACCCATTGGTGGTTGAGATGGCAATTGGTGAAAGCATCGTCACCAAAATCTTAATTGATACTGGCAGCTCGGTAAACGTCATCTTCAAAGACGTATTGATTCAGATGGAGGTCGACCTGCGCACAACCGACCATGAAGTCCAACCCCTCACCAGCTTCGATGGCGATACAGTTATGACGGTCGGCACGATAATGCTTCCAGTCTACGTAGGCGGAACGATGCACTGCATCAATTTTGCCATCGTTGACAAACCAATCGTCTACAACGTTATCTTGGGGACTCCATGGCTGCATAAGATGAAAGCTGTAGCATCAACGTACCACCAGTGCGTAAAGTTTCCTACCTCAAGAGGTATATTCACGCTGCGAGGAGACCCGTTGATCGCCAGAACTTGCTTCATCGTCGAACGACAGCAGCGTAGTGCTTGCACTTTTGCAATCTCAGACCCCGCCGAGCAGTTAGATGGTCGCGTCCGTCCAAACACCGAGCTAATCATCCAAGTGAACATTGACCCTTCTGACGCGACTCGCTGGGTAGGGATCGGTGCCGAACTACCACAGGCTATCAAGGACGAGCTCGTCAAGTTTATGTGCCAAAACGTTACCACCTTCGCGTGGAATATGAGCAGTATGACCGGGATCGACCCCAGTATAACTTGCCACGAGCTCAATGTAGACCCAAGGTTCAAACCGGTCAAACAAAAGCGCCGTAAACTCGGGCTGGAGCGCACCGCTGCCGTAAACGAGGAGGTCACAAAGTTGCTCGCTGCTGGATCCATCAGGGAGGTCAAGTACCCCGACTGGTTAAGCAACCCCGTAGTTGTGAAGAAAAAGAACGGCAAATGGCGGGTGTGCGTTGATTTTACCGATCTTAACAAGTCGTGCCCAAAGGACAGCTTTCCTCTCCCAAGAATCGACCAGCTGGTCGAGGCAACTGCGGGAAATGAACTTCTATCGTTCATGGATGCTTATTCAGGATATAATCAGATAATGATGCACAAAAACGATCAAGAGAAGACAGCCTTTATCACCAATCAAGGCACTTACTGTTACAAGGTCATGCCGTTTGGCTTGAAAAATGCTGGTGCAACATACCAGCACCTCGTTAACTGTATGTTCGCCGAGCAGCTCGGCCAAACAATGGAAGTATATATCGATGATATGCTGGTAATATCGACCCATGCTGCCGATCACGTCTCACATCTCGCTAAGTGTTTCGAAGTTCTCAACCGATATAACATGAAGCTGAATCCAGCTAAGTGCTCGTTTGGCGTAACTTCTGGAGAATTCTTAGGCTACCTCGTCACCAAGAGGGGTATCAAAGCTAACCCGAAACAGATTTTGGCGCTTACAAACCTTCCGTCTCCAAGAAATACTCGAGAAGTTCAACGACTTACCGGGCGAATTGCCGCCCTCAATCGATTCATTTCACGCTCTACCGACAAGTGTCTACCGTTTTACCAGCTGCTTCGCAGCAACAAAAAGTTTGAGTGGGATGAGAAGTGTGAGTCTGCCTTCCAGGAGCTCAAAAACTATCTCGCTACTCCTCCAGTCTTAGCTAAGCCCGACCAAGGAGAAACGCTCTATCTGTACATCGCCGTCTCCAGCTCGGCGGTCAGTGGGGTACTCATTAAAGAGGACAAGGGAGAACAGCATCCCTTTTTCTATGTCAGCAAAAGTCTCGATGGAGCAGAGCTCCGCTATCCAACCTTGGAAAAGCTCGCCTACGCCGTAGTTATCTCGGCTAGGAAGCTACGTCCATACTTTCAGTCCCACACAGTGGAAGTCTTGACTAACCAGCCCCTGCGGACCATTTTGCACAGTCCAAGTCAATCAGGTCGTTTGGCCAAATGGGCAGTGGAATTAAGCGAATATGACATTGAATACAAGAATCGCACCTGTGCGAAATCTCAAGTACTCGCTGATTTTTTGGTCGAGCTCTCTCCCAGACTAGAGTCAGGTGCTCCCCACGAAGAGAAGTGGTCATTGCACGTCGATGGTGCTTCCTCCCGACACGGCTCTGGGGTCGGCATACACCTTATTTCACCAACAGGCGAAGTGCTCGAACAATCATTCCGGCTCGCCTTTGCTGCCTCAAACAACGAGGCCGAGTACGAAGCCTTGATCGCAGGAATGAGGTTGGCAAGCGGAATTGGGGTCAAGAAATTACAAGTCTTTTGCGACTCGCAGCTGGTGACCCGCCAGTTCAACGGTGATTACGAATGCAGGAACGACCGAATGGACGCTTACCTTAAAATTGTCCAAAACCTATCCGGTTCATTCGAGTCGTTTGAGTTGATGAAAATTCCTTGCAGCGACAATACTCCCGTACTAACACTGATTGTCTCTGAACCATCGGCCGGTGCACCATCAACTTCTGGTGAATGCTCAGCCGATCAGGAATCTGCCGAACAAGGATCCACCGAGCTAATGTCTAACGACCAAGTATCTGAAGGATAGGAATCTGCCGAACAAGGATCCACCGAGCTAATGTCTAACGACCAAGTATCTGAAGGACAGGAGTCCGCCGAACAAGGATCCACCGAGCAAATATCTGCCAAACACAATTCCGTAGGACAAGCATCTGCCGAGCACGAGTCCGTCAATAAAGGACAAACTACTTCCGAACCGAAAGAGCGACCATACGACTGGCAAAAAGAAATCTGTGGTTACATCGCCGATGGAATTGCTCCATCAGAAAAATGGGAAGCCCGACGCCTCCGAGCTCGTTGTGCGCATTACACACTTTACCGCGGCGAAGTCTTCCGTTGGAGCGCGTCTGGAACCCTTTTGGCTTGCTTCGGTCCCGCCAAAGTTGAAAACGTAATGAGAGAGGTGCACGAAGGCGCCGGTGGCAATCATTCAGGAGGTCGTGCACTCGCAATGCGCATACGCAACAATGGTCATTATTGGCCTACCATGAACAACGATTGCGAGAAATTTGTCGCGAAGTGCAAACAATGTCAACGCCACGCTCCTATTATTCACGCGCCAACCGAGCTTCTGAGGACAACAACACCGCCTTACCCCTTCATGAGGTGGGCAATGGATATCGTTGGACCACTTCCCGTGTCTCGTCAAAAGAAATACATCCTCATCGTGACGGATTACTTCACCAAGTGGGTCGAAGCTGAAGCCTTCACAAAAATCGGAACTCCGCAAGTCCAAAAATTTGTGTGGAAAAACATCATCTGTCGGCACGGACTCCCGTATGAAATTATCACTGACAACAGCACGCAGTTTACCTCGATCCAATTTGAAGGCTTTTGCGCGAAATGGAGAATTCGCCTGAGCAAGTCTACACCTCGCTACCCGCAGGGAAACGGACAAGCTGAGGCGACCAACAAAACAATCATCGACGGACTCAAAAAACGGCTTGAAGACAAAAAAGGCCTCTGGGCTGACGAACTCGATGGTGTCTTATGGTCGCACCGTACCTCCCCTCGCTGATCTACAGGATGGACCCCGTTCTCCCTTGCATACGGAATGGAAGCACTCGCACCAGAGGAGATCGGTGTGCCAACACTAAGACGCTCCATGCTCATTCATGATCCTGCATTGAACACGGAAATGATGCTTGATACTCTCGATACCCTCGAAGAAGAGCGCGGCAGAGCACTTATCCGAATCCAGAACTATCAGCAGCAAGCCGCGAAGTTCTACAACAAGAAAGTCAGGCTTCGCCACTTCGATGAAGGTGATCTCGTCCTCAGGAAAGTCTTTGAAAACACCGCCGAACTCAACGCAGGAAAGATGGGCGCTCACTGGGAGGGCCCATACTTGATCTCCAAGGTCGTCACCCCCGGCGTCTACCAGCTCCTCACCTCGGACGGCACCCCGATTCCCCGTTCGTGGAATTCCGGAAACTTGAAACGCTATTACCACTAGAAGACGAAGCGTCACTCGTCACTCATCAAAAAAAAAAAAAAAAAAAAAAAAAAAAAAGAACGCTCGTACTAACGAGCTCTCCCTTTGTACTATGAACTACGAATGGCTTGATCCCTCTCTGAGGGTACGTAGGCAGCCCGTCAAAAGGCGCAGCTATACCAAATATTAAAAACAAAAGTTTAAACATTTTAAAACTAAAACGAGCTCTCTCGAACGAGTCCGTCTCAGCGAGATGTCCAGCTCATACATCGACCCTCTGGCCAAGGGAACGATTTAGAACGCGTTCCTCATGGATGCAACGGTGAAATAATCCGCACCAAAAAGCCGAGCCCAGTCTCGCATTCAGCTAGCAGGCGGTTAAGTCTGTATAAGCCAAGTTCTCACTTGCACTTTCTTGCCGACCTCGTGGCACACACAGGATAAGCCGGACACTAGGGCTGCACCTAAAAGGTACGACGAGCTCATCTTGACTACCACCCTAAACACTTGGAAATCGATACGTAATAGGATAAGCCGAGAGACGTCTCGCACCGTAAAGTACAACTCGATTCCAAAGATAGGCAAAACACAATTTTTTATTTCATAACAAGAACGACCAACAAAAGCCACGTTCGGCACAAGTTCAAAATAATAAAAACAAACAACAAAAGGCCATGCACGGCACAAAGAACAGAAACAAAGGCCATGCTCGGCATATGCATCACGCACAGGCGTTCAATCTTCTAGTCCCAGATCGGCATTAGAGGGAACATCAAGCTCTAGCCCGTCGATAAACTCCCGCCAAGCCAGGCACTCCCCACGCAACTTCTCCAGCGTATACATTGGGACGTTTACACCCCTAGCAGCCATACCCTCCAAGTATGAGCAGATTCCTTCATCACGGCTGCTCTCAAAGAAGATATTGTCTGTACACTCTATCCGAATAATATATCGACGTAATACGTCGATCCGAGTTCGGCAAGCATCGATCTCCGCATTACTTTCGAGAGGTCTGGCGTCGATAGGTTCAAAATCACTCTCCTCAAGTTTAGGAACCTCCACTGAAGCCACTGCCGCCTCGCGACGAGAGCGCTCTTCTAGCAAACGATCCCATCTCCACTTTGGAACGAAGAACCCCTCATCGATCATAGTTTCGAGATACGCAACAGTCCCGTCCACACGATCAAACTGGAGGCAAAGCTCGAACTTACGGCGCGTAGCTAGAATGTAGGCCCTTAACCTCTGGATCCAAGCACGATAAAACACGAGTTCGGAGCGAATCACATCGTCCACACCTAGCGCCATAGTACCAACCTCAACCGCTCAAAACCAAAAGAGAGACCTTTCCTGAAAAAGAAACAGAACGAAATGGAATGGCAAGAAGTGAGCATTTGAGGAGCAATTTATAGAGCAAAGGATACAATCCTCGAGATGAAATAACCAAGACAGTGATCCTCGAAAACCACATCCATCAAATGATCAACACATGTCAAAGACCAGAGGGTAAAACATAGCAAAGTTCCAAAAAGAAAAAGTACAATGCCTAAACGGCTCAATATCCGGTCAATCCAACGACAATGCAAGATCCCAAAAAGAAAAAAAAAAAGAAAAAGTACAACGCCTAACAAGGCTCAACATCCGCTACATCACGGGGATAGGGTGCAAAGATACACAAATAACACAAAGGAAACAAAGACAAGTCACTGGTCGACATCGACCTGAGCACCCGAGGTCACGGGTGCCCCCGCCGTAGCGACCTCTCCCCCCACGATCACAGGAACATCTGCGCTCACCGGTGCCACCTGAGGGATCGCGTGGCCGAGCATGCTCTCCAGGCCGAGCACAGTCTCTGGAAAGGCCTCGAGATCGCTATCCAGAACATCGGTAATATCAAAACCAGCAACCTTGTCCTCCAACATCTTCAAATCAGTCTCCAACGTAAGCAACATCTTCGGCGGAATGACCATGCCACCCGTTATCAGCTCCTGGAGACACTCATAAGTACCCGACACCTAACTCAACGACATCAGAGATTCATGCACCGCTCTGTTATCAAGGATGTGTCTCCTCAATCTCTCAATGCGAGACCTATAGCCAGCAAGCTCGGCATCGAAGCCCTGCCGCTCTGCTTGCAACTGCTGCAGCTGCGCTCCCTGAAATGCGTTATCTGCCTCAAGCTGCTCGATGCGGGAACGGGAAGCTTCCAAAGAAGTCTTGTGCTCGGCCAACTGTTTCCTATAACCGGCGACCTGCTTCGTCAGAGCAGCAGTAACCCCTCGCTCCTTCTCAAAATCCTGGCGAAGCTCCTCGGCCGACCTCCTGGGCGGCTCAGAAGGGCGAGCATCAGCAACCTGCTTCGCCAGCTCGGCAAGACGGCGCTCGTATGAGATGACCATACGGTTCACAAAACCACCATCCTGAAAGCATAAGGGATAAAAAATTAAGACAAGGATCGAGGGTGCAAATTCAAAATATGAAGAGAAACCAACCTGAAAGTATCGCCGAGCCCATGATCGGTACAGCTCGGGGTCGTGAAGGGAACCCACAGGGGGAAGCGGATCAGAAGAGCCGCGAAGCTTGCTAGCGAGCTCGCCACAAGCAACTCCATTGTTGAAATATGACCCGTCCTTCGTTTTGTAGGAGAAAAAGAATGAGTCATCGATCTCAGTGGTATCGCGCGATGCGCCGTCTCTCCTAGATCTCTTGGACGACTCGGGCTCAGAAACGACCACCTCGCCAAGAGAAACTCTCTTCCTCGTCGGAGTAGGACGCCCAGAATCAGCAACAACAATAGCTAAGGCCTCAGAAGTCTCGCCGCGCGGCTTCTTCTGTGCGCGAGAGGCAGCAGAAGGAACAGTAGCAGCCCTCTTGTCGGCACGAGCAGGAGCCACCTCCGCCGATCTAACATCACCAGCAAGCCTCTGTTCGGCACCAGCTCCCGCGACAGGATCAGCGACCTCAGCATCAGCAACACGCGTAGAAGGTACAACGTCAATGCACTTCTTGAACTGATCGGCGTATCGAGGGAAACGGGTGTTGACCTTTCCCATTCCTAAACGTGGTAGACCTGAAAAGGAAAACAAAGTATGACAACCTAATAACCATCAAACGCAACCATGAAAGTTATAAGAGTTTATAGAGAACTCACGAGATCTCTTAGTAAGCGAGGGCCAATCAATCGCCCCTATCGCTCTGATCTTCCTGAGATTATCAAAGAAACCTGGAGGATGAGCGCGCAAACGAACAACAGGCTCTGCAAACATCAACAAAAACAAAAGTGTTAGAAACTAATCAGAAAAAATTCAACAGGCAAGGATAAGAAACAGCAAAGCTACCGGGAACCATATTCCACTCAGTAGCATAAAACATGTCAAGGTTCTCAACCGAAGTCTCATCTAGCTTGACAAAGAAAAAATAACGCTGCCAACGACAAATCTTCTTCTCAGCTCCGGTGACGATCTGATAACCCGACTTAGCACTAGTATAAAAACATCCAGGACTACCTCTGACTTTCGTAAATCTGGTGGCTTCCTCGAGGAAATGTGCGTCAACCTCCACACCACAATCGGTACCAAGTATCGCCAAACCAGCTGCGTTGCGGATACCTCCCACAGAAAGCTGAGAAATAGCAATCTTGCGTCTCGCACAATAACGCGTCAAGAACTCCGGCAGAGGAAACCAAAGACCGCAATCTGTGAAGTAATGTGTATAGAGAGTGATGAAACCTGCTGGAGGCGTCCAAGGACGCTCGTGAGATTCAGGAACCTGGAATACCAACCCATCGGGCATCTTACACCACTGCGCCATCTCAGCAATGGTATCCGATGTGCACAATGAAGAACCCTGATCGATCGGACCAACGGCAAGTTCGTCATCGGAACCAACAGGAACGGCACCAAGACCCAGAACAGCTGAACTTGGAACCGCATCCTCAGCCGGTACAACATCCATAGGACTCCCACCAGAACCACTCTCGCTACCCTCACTAAACTCGGGAATATCATCAAAGTTGAAATCGTTACCCAGATTATCAATACTGAGATCTCCACATTCTCCCCCGATGTCAACATCATCAAGAGAGTCCCTACAATTAATATCGTGCGTTCTCAGAGAAAGCGCGTCGAATTCCTGCGAAAGTTTTACCACGCGCATATGTTGGAACTCGAGACTGTGACTGAGGTCGTCTGAACTTCCTAGATATTGGTCTACCAACGCCGACCTCACCACCATTGCCGAGCTCAGCACTACCAAACTCATCACCATTGCTGATCTCGAGCACCTTCCCGGACCTTCCCTCGATCCGACCTCCCATCTGAGATCGGTGTCGTCGTCAGAATCAACGACTTCATTTGCATCCTTCTGCCGATCACTATCCACCTCGCAAGGATCCAACTCAACGGACCAGTCTCGTTCTCCGACATCTAGTTCACCACGCCGATCTCCGAATTGCTCAACCAGCCGAGTTTGGGAATCTGTACTGACTCCGCACGAGGTCACTCCGTGGTCGTCGCTGATACCAACAGATCTCGCTGACTTCGAACCAACAATCCGCACGCGAGGGACCGACACAGAAATGCCAAGCTCACAAGAGCCGAACTCGCGTCTCTCGCCGAGCCCACGAGAGATATTGAGCTCGTGCGAAATACTTGGTTCGCGAGTCATATCGTCATCGCCGAGCCTAGAGATGCCGAGCTCATGGCCAACAAGCTCGTCACCCTCGGTCCTAAGACCGCCGACCATGTTGACCTCGGCATCGATCTCCGACCGCCGACCAGGTGTCTCGCTCACAATCTGCCGCCGTACCCCAAACTCGTTAAGCTCAGATCTGCCGAGCTCAGATCTGCCGACCTCGGACCTCTCAGCTCGGGACTCGCCACAGCCGACCATGTCGCCGAGCTCGTCACCACCAGCCTTGGTAAAACTGGGAGTTCTTGTTGATGGCTCGCCGATCTCATTTTGTCGCCGACCCCTTTGACCAATCTCAAAACCGCCGAACCCGTCACTATCCCTCAACTCGTCTCGACCTTCTTCACATCTCGTCCCGACCGGCAGATCTTCGATCCCAAAATCAACCAATCCGCCGATCCCGTCCGAATCTTCCCGTGCGGCGATCCTTGAACCAGCACGGCGACCACGATCCGGCTCCACATTGTCCTCATCATTTCGATCTCCAACCAAGGAAACACGCCGATCGCCGATCATCGCCGACCTCACAAAAGGCAGAAGCGAGCGGCGGCGAACTAGGTCAAGGAGAGGATGCAATGGACCAAAGGGAGAAGTAGAGAGAGAAAGAAGTAAAAACAAGAAAGTAAAAAATAAGAGAGAGAAGAAATTACCTTTTATGAAGAGGAGGAGCAAGTGAAGGAAATGAGAAGGGAGAAGGAGCATAAATAAGTAAATAAAATGGAAAAATTACTGTCAAATCCATCACCTCAATCCGCGACTCACTTCTCTTTTTCGGGATAATCATTGAAAACCGCACTCAAAGTAAAGACCGCAGGATTTTCCCAGTGTCTCTCGAAGAATGAACCCGAAGGTTTTTCAGGGGTTACAGAAGAAATTATGGGAGATTCACTGTAGCAATATTCATTTCCCAGGAGCAATCCGAGACGAACTGTGCCGAGCAGGCATATTACAGACAATACAAGCATGCCCGCCGATCGCAGAAAAACTGACGCTCCCCGGACTAAGGGGGGGACTATTGTTGGACATGGGCTGCGCCCAATATGCCACTCGGCCCAACAAGACAAGATAATTACGATTTCGGCCCGACAAGATTGGGTGAAAGTCATTAATAAAACCGTAAAGAGCAATCTCGGGAATTCACGATGGAAACCCTAGAAAACCCTCGGTCTACAGTCCGCTATATAAAGCAACAATACTCACTGGAGAATATCCATCAGACTCACGTACAATACCCCGAGAGCAAAACTTTGTGTCTAATCATAGTTATTGTTTCCTGTATAATTCTCGTTAGCTTCCGAGCTCGTCGTGACTCACTTGTCAGTTCTCCTGTGAACTGACGAGCACGATCTTGACTCGTTTTAGTGACGACCTCGAATTCTTATCGTTAATAAAAGAACAAACTTCTCTTTCCCCAAAAATCGATATTTATTTAGTGTTGTGCAATCCTCTGTACAAACAGTTGAGTAAAAGTCATCATCAAGATCAATGGGGATTTGGTATTTATATAACTTCAAAACTTTTTTTCATAGTGTTGCAAAAGTCGAGAATGTACATGAATTTTTAACTTAACCATCTACATAACAGTGATAACGATTATGTTTTAATTTCTAATCATTTATGCCACAGATGCATGACAAGTCATTGTGGTTAAGAGTATTAACTTTCAGGAAACAAAGAAACAACTCAACAAAAATACATGTAACTATTTAATCTGAGCAAATAAGTATTGGTTTGATTTGTAACAAGCTAACTGCAAAAAGCTGACAATATTTGAAATCAAACAAAGCAGGGAAATAAAGCAAACATGTTTAAATCAAAGAAAGAAAGACGAACTTTTGAAATATAGTAATTGACTAAGAGTCTAGGATGATTACTTGCTGACTAGTGGAATTCATACAATTTAACAATGCTAATTCTTAGGCCCTAGATCACAAATCTACACTAATTCACTTCTATGATACTAGTCTCTTCGTTAATCATCTAATCATCAATGACTTTTATTCGCGATCAAATGATCAATAAGCATGAATAACTAGCATAAATAGCCACTAAACAACCATAATCACCAATATTTCCTTTGGCTAGATTCGTAAAACTTTTAGTAATTTGGTTTACGAATTTCATTTAAGACATTCCTAGCTAGCTAGTATGAAATTGCCTAAAATCTAAATCAATATGATCAAAGTCAATCTAGCTGAATACATTCTAAACAAGGATAAGATATTCTAACCTTTAACTCCAATAATCAACTCATAATCATCCTAAATCTATCATATCGAAGAAGTCAAGAATCCTAAAAAGATTACTCACTCATGAGGAATGAGTGAATGACCATGATAAGACAAATCATAGAGTTTGATCTTTGCATTATATAAATACAGTAGTAGTTAAAAAGAAAAAAATAGATTTGAGTATGAAAACTCTAAGATTCATAAAAAAATTGTTTGGATCGGAGTAAACCTTAAAGAGGCAAAGATATTTATGCGACTTATCAATTTTGATTTTTTGATGTTACTCACCAGGGTATTGGTATCTAAAGGTGTCACTAACTCTTACATGACTACATTTTTGCTACTAGATTTTTGTCACTAATCGTCGCAAATATTTGCTATAAATTATATGTCTTACATATGGCAAATCTATATCATCTTAAATCTGTAGTGACATATGGCAAATATAAGTGGGATCCCACTAAAAAATGAATCATATAGTACAAGATTTGTGAGTTCGCCCTAAAAAATTCTCTCCCAGGCACATCTCCAAAGGAGCTGCAAGCCTTTGACGAAATGAGCTTTTCCCATCGGCGTTGCTCTTCTGGCGACCCTTAATCCTGAATAGTGGTTGGTAACTAGGCGAGATCTCTCAGGGTACCTTCCTCCGGTGAGTTTCTGTTCCGGGGAGTTTTTCCCTGAGATGACTTTCTCCCCTTTGTTGATTTTGACCTCCTCTCTTCCTCTTCTGATGTGTTCGGTTTCTTTCCTCAGTCTGAGGCCTCCTGCAGCCCCGCCACCGGAGCCTCCATCTCCGCCGACCCCATCAGAACCACCGGACCCACCAGACCCTCCTTCTCAGTTTTGCTTGCTCTCCGACAAATCTCTCTCTCAGCCGTCGTCGCTAGCCTCATTTCCGTCTAAACCTTTCCCCTGGTTGCTCTGGCGACTCTCCACACCGTCGCTCTTCCTCTGCACACCGTCGCTCTTCCTCTCCTCACCGCCGCTTCTTCTCTCTTCATCGCTACTTTCTCAGATTTTCGTTCTGAAACCTTTGATAGTGCTTGTGTCGTATCCTCATCTTCCATCCTTTGTGTTAACGGCCAGTGGCTCTCTTGGCGTTGCCTTACGATGGCTTACTGCCGTCTGCAGTTCATGTTGTCAGCTCCGAAGTGAGCTCGTCTCATCAAGGTTTGCTTCTGATTTCTTGCTCCTTTGCCTTCCATTTACTAAACTTAGTTGGCTTTCTAAATCTGAGATAGAAAAAGACTTAACTAGTTGTGTTGAATGGGATGGTGAGCCCTGTGACCTTTGTTGGAAAGTAGTCATTGAGTTTAGTTTGCTCTTGGACTGCAATTTGACTCTCTTGGATCACCTTAATGATGACTCCGTTTTACCTTGTATTGAGGTCTCTATTAGATTTGTTCTAATATTGTTTGTTACTAAAGGCTTTGTCCCGACCTTTAGCATCGGTATCTTTGTTTATGTCGATGTAATTTGGGAAGATCAGTCTCTGTTTAGAGCTATGCTTCCTCATCTTGGCACCAACTGCCTCTTTCTCTTCTCAAATGTCCCTCTTGTGAGTGGTTTGGATGATCAAGCTACACCGGTTTTGCAAGGATCTTCCTCCCGGTTGTTAGCTTCCTCTGCCTTCGTTGTGGAGCTTGTAACCCTTCGGGTTGCACTGGATACATTCTCTCATGGAGTCGTTGGGATTGTTATGTTTCGATCTCACGTATCTTCCTTTGTAAAATTGTATCTTGCATTTATCCATGGTTTCTTTTCTTTTGGAGTTATTGTAGGCACTTCTTGCTTTGTTTCCTTGTATTTCCCTTCTATTTGGGTTGTAATTCGTTCTCTTTTGAGTGAGTTTGAGACTTAATTTCAATGAAGATTATTAGTTTGACCAAAAAAAAAAAACGTGGGATCCCACTTATATTATACGCAAATTACACAAACAAAAACACATGTTTTTTTTTTTTTTTTGAGGATAGTCAGTCATCCTTAAAGTCGAATCACATAAAATTTTGCATGGGTTAACTAAAAGAGTAGAAAAACATATTAATATGAATGATTCTGCCCAGGATCGAACTGGAGACCTTTTGCGTGTAAGGCAAACGTGATAACCACTACACCACAGAATCGCTATATTAATTGTGACATCATTATAATATCTGACGCTATACGTTTACCGTCTTCATTCTAGTATAAAGTTTAGAACTAACTAACTACACATATTTGATAATTCCTTACATTTTATATTACTGGTCGATTCCTTAAATATAGTATTTGTTTTGGAATCTCATCAAATCTTGTAGTGTAGGAGACTCAAACCTTCTCCCATGCATGTACGTGTAAGTAGGTCTCTTCCTACGTCCTAGAACCTTTTTCAATTCCCTTCTAAATTTCAGAGATATAGATGACATCAAGAAAAGTTACAAAGCTTCTAGCCATAAAATTTGGTTGTTCTAGAATATACTATGATAAATGATATTTCTGTTTGTTAAAAAGTAATGAAATATTCAACATATTCTTACGTCATTATATATTATTTTATAGTAAATTAATTACTTGTAATTACATTCAAAAGTGACGAAATACAAATGACATATCACTATACTGCATGAGACGCATTCATCCTTTGAAGTTTGGAGCATGCAAATTTAGTTAACCACGAAACACTATAATTTACATTTGAAAATGCTTTCTAAAACAAGACAAGACAACTAAATATATTTCATTAAGAACGGAATGAACGGAATGCAAGGATTTATACGTCTTCGGTCTTCCACGCGTACCGAAAATCAGATAAAGAGAGAAATTCACTTACTTCTCAAACGAAAGCTCACTGCCCTTGATAAAAAGACTATTCTCACAAACCACTCTCAGGAATCATTTTCTCACATTCTGGTTCTCAAATTTTCATGAGCTTTATAAACTATCTCTCTCTCTCTCTCTCTCTCTCTCTCTCTCTCTCTCTCTCTCTCTCTCTCTCTCTCTCTCTCTCTCTCTTATTACTTATCAACTCCACTTCCCAAGCACCTGTCCTTGGAAATGTTTTTTTCAAAATTCTGAAAAATCTGTATACGTAACTCTACTTTGAAAAAAAAAACTAAATATATTCCATTTCTCCCCTTAGTGCAGCAGATGCATGTCTGTCATTCCTTTTGTTGCTTAAAGAATGATTGTCTAGAGTTTTCATATATATTAAAAAGTGAAAATGCACCAGATTGACACAAATATGAAAAAATATTGCTCGATTGACACCTTCTTTTAGGGAAAAACTAGAATAACACAATATTGTGTTTAAATTACCAAAAGCCCAATCAAAATAAAATAGGAAAGTGATAAAAAAAAATCGATTCTCTTAAAACTTTAGGAACCCGACAATGGTTTATTTTTTTAAATTAACCAAACCTTTGTTTCTTCTGCCGGCAAAGAAAAAATTTACAGTCCAAAAATAAAATTTGATATGTCGTCATCTCCGCCGGCGATTTGGCACTGTAATCACCGGTGTTTTCTGCTCCAGCCAGATACAGACGCTGGAAACTAAACCTTTGTTTCTTCCGCCGGCGAAGAGAGATTTTACAGTCCCAAAAAAATTCGATCTGTCGTCATCTCTGCCGGCGATTTAGCACTGTAATCGCCGGTGTTCTCTGCTCCAGCCAGATACAGACGCCGGCGGTGAGTTGGATCGTTTATTCCGGTGGCGAACTAAGAACCGTAGTGGCTTCGGTGGTGGCTGAAAAATCTGCGGCGGTGAGTTTTTAATTGGATTATTAGAATAATTAACAGAATTGTTACTTGCAATTATCGATTAACCCTGTTTTTGTTTTTGTTTTGGATCTTGATCTTCAATAGCTTTGGTGGATCCTCAAAAGCATTGGTGGGAAAGATTAGGCTTCTTGTTTTGGGTCTTGTGGGAAAGATTAAAATCTGAAGCTGTTGGGGAAGTAGGAAAGTTAGACGATCCTACTTCTGATTGTTGAACCGGTGCAGCTATTGGTGATTGAAAAATAATAGGTTTTTTCCCTTGGCTTTTTGTTAAAATTTGTTCTACACTTTCTTCTGATTCAGTGCTAGCTTGGCCAGTTCTGTACTCAGAGAAAGATGAATGTGGGTAGAATGAACTAAATTTTAATGATGGTGGATCTCTGAAAGAACCAAAGTTTAATAATATTTTTCCATCATATTATTCTGTTATAATTGTAATAGTTCTTTGTTCAAAGTTTCTTGGTGGTTGAGTAATATTAATTTTCTATTGATCAGGAATTGTAATTTCTGTCCAATTTAATTGTTTAGGTGTGTATGTAGAGGTTGGTGTGTCTTTACCATGTGCAGCCAATATTGTTGTTTCGCCTTTATCATCTTGCAATAAACATCGTGGGTTGAACTCAGATGTAGATTGCTTAAAGTAAATTTGATACAACAACAAATATCCATGTCTTTCTTGCTGAAATTTAATTTCAGGCAAGTGTACGTTTAAAACTAAAGTATTAAATATTGTAGGGTCATGTAGGCTCACTTGAAAATTTGGTGCACAATTAAAATATATAGCTCCGTTACATAAGTTTGACTGTACTGCTCCTAATAAGGAGTCTTCAAATTTTAAAAGTGTTTTATCTCTTAATAACATGAGTATTGGAGAATCAATCCCTGTTCTAGATAAAGGTTTAATTGCTATTTGTTTCCACCGCTAGAGAGCATGATTGTCAAAGTACGTGCAGAATAAACTTGTGTATTAACTTCAATGATTTACATCAGTATATATACATAATCCAAGTGGGCTTAACAACATAATCTAGCCCTTAAGCCTATATCGTATATAATATGAAGGTTTTTCTCAACTTTTACTAAGGAGATGACATTTGGCTTACTATTTTCTAAATCCTGTATTTTTTTGTTTGGACCTAATAACTATAGTTTAGACCTAATTAACTACAAACCCATAAAATAAAATAAAAATAAAAAACCATCAACATTTCCTTGCTCCCTTCTTTAATGAGAAACATATGCAGCCTCCAAGAATCTAGAACCACCTTATATCAGTGTGTGGTTGGTTCCATCTCCGAACTAAACCAACATTAAATTAACTTTATAGGTTTCAATTTTTGGATTTAATTTCTGTGTTTGGATTCTTATATAATTTTCACAGGCACAAGTGAAATCAAATTTAAGTAAGATGGTGGGATGGTATTATTTAAGTAAATTAGTTTCACTTTTTAAAAAATTGTTTATATAAAATTTAAATTTTTGAGCTTAGTTTCTGGAAAATTACGTAAGATTGTGAAATGTTTTAATCTAATTCTATAATTATTTTGTTCGTTTATCACTTATTATTTCAAACGCCATGGTATTTTTGAATTATATAAAATTTATAAGTTTTCATATTAGGAATTTCAGGATAAATTATGAACATAATCAGTTATGTTTTGATTTGAAATAATACCATCATTTTATGCATTGCCTTATATCTACCCACTATTTTCCTCAATTTTTTTTTTTATATTACTTCTCATTCTTAACTTATTATTTTGAAGCACTTGCGAATTTATGATCAATAATATTTGATCTCAATCCCTTCTCTCTCTTAAAGGCTCAAACATTCTATAAAGTTTGGTTTTCTAAAAACAACCTATTAACATAAAAACACATCCTCTTTCAGATTATTGTGAAAACTAAAACATTTACTTTCTATTATATCCTCTATTCAATTTCCAACGAACAACAAAACACTGGTAACAATAGTATCGTTGTTCGGATCAATCGTTTTTGGGAAGTTCCTAACTTTAGAAGAAATATTATCTTACTAAGTCTTGAATAATTTTCCCAAAAATGTAAATTATTTTTACTATTGTTCGTATTTTGATGATTTATGCAATCATTTTAAAACATTTATAAAAGAAAATAAATAATTGTATGTGTATTTGATTTTAAAAGAATTTTAGGGGGGTATATTGAAACTATGATTTTGCAGGATTTTATGAGATTTAAAAAAATTGGAATTTTGATAAATTTTAGGGAAATTCATATGATTTATGGTAAAATTCTTTCAAATCCCACCTAAAAACATGAGATTTGAATTTCTGTATTTTTAACTAAACAAATCCTCCCAAATCCTTCAGAATCCCTAAAATTTATTAAAATCCAAATCCACAAATTGTTTTGAATAACAGTGGATTTTAAAGTAGATTTTTAAATCATCAGTTCAATAACAGTGGATTTTAATGGACTTTTTAAAATTCATGATTGAATAACATAAGATTTGTAAATTTTACACAAATCACTTAAAATGTCAAGTTGAATACATCCCCTTAATATATCATGATGATGGGCGTCAGATTCTTAGAGTAAGAGTTGAAAGAAACCTTACTATATTATATTATTTAATAATAAAGTAAAGTTTTCTTTAGGCAAGCTACAAAAGATTGTCATTTGATGCTCTCTTCTTTCACAAGTGTCATTTTGTTTCTTTAAATTTTTAGTGTAACAAATTTTTCAATTGAATTTACATAATAAATTTTTCTCTTAACAAATAATTTGATGATTAAATAGTTTAAGGATATATGGAGGGCGATTGAGAAAATGAATGAGACTATTTCTGACATGGGCAAAACCCTCAACAGTCGAATAGATGCTTTGGAGAGCAAATTTGAAACATTTGTTGAAAAAAAATGAATGTGTTAGAAGAGAAGATGAGTGAGAGAATTAAAGCAGTGGAGAAAGAAAGAAAAGAGCCAAAAGACGCTGATGTACCAAATGATGCCACTTCGCACACCATTGAAGATGATGAGGGAACAAGTAAAGCACTAGTAAGTTACATTTTCTCTTATCATGTTGCTGTCAGAAGTGTCCCTAAGTATTTTCCTTGTAAAAAAGTACCATCCACAACAACCACTTTCCTCAAGAATGGAAATCCTTGTATGCTTGCACCAAATGCTAGAAAACAGTACTTAAACCTTTGAGTGTCATCAACTTCAAGCTGTGTAAAAGTTTCATGATTTGCCCTTTTTATCATATACAAATATGTAGGCAGCTGCTCATAACCACTCTCTGGACTACCCCTGACCAACTCGCAAGCATGCCTTAGCGTTCGATATGCCTTCCAATAATCCATCTATCAAGAACAATATTATTTTAAATTGTTGTGAAAATAAATAAACGGTATAATGCTAAATAGTACTGGAAGGAATAATTTTACCTTGATATGAAAACGTTTATTCAACGCTTCAGCAGCATGCATTGGCAGTACCTTGGGACCAACTCCACCAACAAAATCTTTGTACAACTCTCCTAGAATATGATGATCTGCTTGTCGGGCACGCATAGAGCGCTCTGTTACTGAACATGTATGTGCTGAAATAAACACACGCACCTCAAACTTTGGAAAGTGTCTTAATGTTGCAGCTGTTACCCTCCACTTGCATCCTTTAACCCAACACTTGACAATCAATAGTGTTGGTCTCGATTTGTAAACATAAAAATCAAACCTTTGAACCAAGGTTAGTATCTTCAACCGTGTTTTTAGGTGCTCTTTTGTATCATACATTTGCCCAACAGCCAAATTCACAGAAGACAAGTCTACCTTTGAGACATCAACTGGTTCTTTATTTTCTTCAGTAAAAAAAAATGAACTCCTTTTCTTCATTGGCAATTTATGATCCTCTTCTTCTGCTGGAATTCCATACAGGGTAAAATTCTCATCATCAGAATCTGTTCCGTTAGAATCATCACAATAATCAAATCTACTATCATCTTCAACGATCTCTTCCTGTTTTGCTTCGTTGGCCAAATCAACATACTTTTCCCCAACAAAATCGTTTTCATCTCTTCCTCGTTTCTTACCTTTGTGATTCGAATCAGTCCGTATTTTCTTCTTCACTTCAACACAAAGTCGACATGTATCCCTTTTCAATTGTCCCAGAAAAGTGTGCAACTGACGAGAATTATCAATAATAACTAGTGGTGTATCAGCGGGTAAATCCTGCAATAGCCTCTTCGAGATCTTGGAACTCAACACAACATCAAATACCTTGTTATCCAGCCTGTAATCCTCACATACCATTCCAATGCAATCATCAAAACTGCTTTGATCATTACATTCTAGAATTCGTGAACCCCTTTCATTATCGACAACAAACAACCATTTGTTGTTGTCAAAGATCAAATGCACTCTAAAACGTGAAGGAAGCGATGAAAAAAAAAACCTAAAAGGAAAATAATAGAGAAGTCGATTATGAACCCCAAAAGGAAAGAAAGCATGATTAAATCCACATTGGAGAAGAGGAAGAAGGAATCTATGGAAAAATAAGATGAATCCAAAAGAGAAAAAAATTGGAGTCGATATTGGGGGAGGCACGAGACAAACACGAAAAAATAAGGTAAACCCTAGATTCTCGCCATATATGGCAACTACTTAAAAAGTCTGTCGCTTAACCGTAAAGAAAATATGTCGCAAAACACACTAATAAATCTGTCATTACCCTGAAAAAAAATATGTTATTACAGGTAACAAATCTGCCGTCACTATATTAACAAAAAAACAAATCGGTTATGATTGTATTCATATATAATAAATCGGTTATCAAGCAGCAGATTTTATAGTAGAAAAACTAAAACTGTCATAACATAAAAAAAAATCTTACGTATAGTGTGAATGTAGGTCAATATAGCAATTTTAAAAAGACTTTAGAAAATCTGTTATCAAACAACAGATTTTTTCTTCAATCCAAAAATCAGTCATAACTTAAAAATATCTGTCACCACTAGATGTCAAACTAGTAATTATTTTTTCGTTTATAAATCTGTCGCAACGTGACAGATTTTTGAAGGAAAATAAAAACTGTTACAACAATCATAAAAAATCTGCCACAAAATTCCTAAAAATTTGACTAAAATAATGAAAATCTGTCATGACTTTATAAATAATTCTGTCGCGTTAAAAAGATCTGTTGTTCAAAAAAAATCTATCGTTACACACTTCAAATAAATCTGCCGTAAAAAATAAATCTGCCATCAAACTGTTCAAATTAATCTGCCATCCAAAATAAGTCTGCAAAAAAAAGCTGCCATCGACAAAAAATCTGCCACTTATAAATTACTTGCCATTACTTGTTTGGCAGACTTTTATATATAAAAAAAAAAAAACAAAATTGCTGGAATTTTTAACCAAATGTAATACTCCTAACAAAGCAAAAAATGGTATTTTAGGTATGAAAATAACCCAACTAACCCTAAAATTTTATGAACTAATCTAGTAATTAACTGGTCAATTTGGGTCAAACTAGTAATTTTCCCTATTAAAAATAATTAATACTTATATCTACGTTATTCTTTTACACTAAACAATATACAACAGCGATGAACCAATAAAAATTTAATTATTTATAATATGTCTTAAGTTTACAATTTATTAATAGCCACGAATAAAACATAAAGAAAATCTTTGCTGAATATGATAAATAATAACTAATAATCAAACTTTTTAAGAACAGATGAGTTAAAATACTAAGAAATCTAATGTCTCTTCATTCTAATTAAAGCTAGCTACACCAAGCCTTACACACACAAAAAACACAATAAGGAGCGCATATCAAGGTGTCATAGAAATAAAAATAACTTTATCAAAATGCAAACGCCAATAGCCAAACCAACGCAACCCTATATAGATGAGTTTTTTTCCACACGGTTCATGCGTTTATCTTGAGGTTAGCGAGTTGCCGGATATTGACAGGAAAAATATCGGAGGTGTCGCCAGAGAGGAGACGCCGGGCAATGATGATGTTAGCAGCTTCCGAAGGATGGTAAGGATCCCAAAAAACGTATTTGGAACGGTCCATACACACTTTTGAAGTCGGGCCACATGGAATCAGCCCACCTACTTTCCCAACTAACGAACAACACGGAATCTTCTCACTCTCAAAACCTACAATATTGATATATCAGAATCTGAAAATAAGTATCATATATATATTTTTTTTTTGAAAAATAAAGGACTAACTGAACGGGGCTTATGTTTCAATGACAAACCGAAAGAAAAAAAAAAAAACATTGCTAAAGCATATAAAATGGTTAAGTTGCGTACCATAAGATGAGTAATTTTGGAGAATATCATAAACAATGCGAAAAACATCAGCGTAGACGAATCTTGAACCGTGTAGACTCCTGTTTAAATCCTCAACGAGGGTTTTAAGCTTGAGATTATACATTTGTGCCATTTCATTAGGTTCCACTGAACATTCATTTCCAGCCGTTGGATCAGATGACTCTCTCGAGAACGGTATGCAACCAACTGGACCAATATTAATCACCGCGATTTTCCTCGCACCCAACTGGTACAGTCTCTGCCAAAACCATATACAGTAGTAAAATAAATTAGTTTGTCAAACCGGTTTGGTTTAAATCCGGTTTATTTGAAATTAGAGAAGAAATTAGTTACGGTGAGTTGTAATCGGAATCTTGAGATCATTGTATCAACGAAGACTTCTGGAGATACGACTTTACGTTGAACGCTTGATACGACGGGAGTGAAATAATTGTTGATTAGATCATTAGAACCGGTCGTAACCGAGAAAATTGCAGACCGGACTAATTTAGCCGCATCGAATTCACCAATCCAAAAAATTATGTCTTGTCTCGTGGTTGCAAAATTGTCTAGTTGTGCATCCACATTTACACGTTCCCCCTATGATTAAAATTTTATAACAATGAATAACAAAATATGTGAAAAATAAGAAAGAAAATTAACAATATGCTTACAAATAACTTCCCGGTGGAATTGAGGATTCCACTTCCGCCGGAAGCATAATTGACACCGTTGAGAATGAGGGATCCTCTTGTTGTTGGTGCTAAGTACGGTGGAGTTAATTCATCTGACCCCAATGCTTGATCTGCGGTTTACCCAAAATATCCGGTTATCTAGCTATCCGTAAAAGACACTAACCAAAATTTGGTTTAAAAACAAACCGGTCAAAAAATGCAAGAACATTGTTACATGTTGGAAGTCAACTCAGTTTGAATAATGTTTTCACAATAAATACAATCTTTATTATTACGGCTTGACGCTTGACCATTGCATTGCATGGAAACTTGTGTATATAGTATTATAGTTATTATAGAAAATTTTACATAAGAAAATTACTCATTAATAGAAAATTGTACTGTCATTTTACAGAATTTTCTTTATTTCACAAAAACTGTCACTTTACAATTCCAATATATTTTTTACAATAAATTTTCTAATTTACCCTTTATCCTAAAGCTCACTTTCATTGAATTTAAACTATTAGTCACTTATTAAAAAGGGGCAAACATGTATAATTTATATTTTCTTAATTTGTGTGCATTGTGTCAAAATGACACTCTTAATGAAACGGAGAGAGTAACAAATTACTTACATACGATATCAACGATTGTTCTTCCATTGGTGAATCTCCCAGTAGGCGATCCAAAATCGATCCCATTAGGATCATAATTAGCTTTAGACAATGTGGCTAAGTAGTTGTTGTTTCCGGCGTCTACCAACGAATCTCCGAAGACAAAATTCGCCGGAATGTTCTTACTACCGGCAAGACACAGTATCTCGGTGAAGAACAAGAACAATAATGCTATAACTTGGCAAAGAGAAACAAGAAACGACATTACTGATTTTTTGTCAGTTTTAAAATAGGTATCTCGAGACAAAATATCAACAAGAAAACAGGATTCTTTTTTGTGAAGAACCAAAGACGAGTACTATTTTGAAGAAGAGGGGTGCGTATCAGAATAAAAGATAAAGAAGGCAAGGTTTATATAAGGGTTTTTGTTTTGTTGTTTGTTCCACAAATGGAGTCCTTCATTGGGAATAGCACAGAACCACTGTTAGTTTGATTGAGAACTTTTATAACTAAAAAGACATTGGAAATAAACAATAAAGTTTTTAGTGTGTATATAACTTTAACCTTTTTATATAGAGTCTGAAATAGTTGGCACGTTTAGTATTAATGGCCTATACGGCTATACCTACAAAGCTACATGCATGAGCGTGTACGTAGGATCAAATAATTATAATGAATAATGTTATCATCCAAATTCAGATTAATCTATACGAAAACTTTTGTATTTGTCAAAAATGTCCGATGCAATTTGGACTCA
Source organism: Camelina sativa (assembly GCF_030686135.1). Lineage (NCBI taxonomy): Eukaryota > Viridiplantae > Streptophyta > Magnoliopsida > Brassicales > Brassicaceae > Camelina > Camelina sativa. Next base: position 16,786,950 of record NC_141891.1, read on the forward strand.
GAGCGAATGGAGAGACATTTGAGAAAAAGTCACCTAAAATTATTTTAACCATGCTAACAAAATTTTAGGGGGATATGAATATAATAAAAAGTTTCCCGGGACAATGAAACTATTGTTGTTCATGAAATGAAAAATAAAACGAATCACTCTATATATGAATTAACTGTATATAGATAATAGATTCATACTCTACATGGTTTTGTCTCCAAGATCTTTTTTTTTTTTGATAAAATAATTTGTTTCTTAATTTATATTGTGACGAGATAAATCGTAACTGATAAACCCAATAATTATTATGTATTTTTTTTGTTAACTCTCATTTTTTTGTTAAATTTAAATATACACAAAACCCATACTGATAATAATGAGACGAACGTGGGAATATTTTGATTTTGCAGCAATAGCGAAGTTAATATTGTACTTTGCAACTGCGGTGGTAACTTCCACCAAACTCTGGGTGTACAGCAAAGAAAACAAAAATGAATAAAAGCTTCGCAAAATTTATTATTGTGTCTGGATAATACAATCTGTATGTAGTATAAAATATGTCACTAGGAGTATTGAATAGAGTTTAAGGAAAAAAAGAAATAAAAATTCGAAGCAAGTGGTTGTTTTTGAATTATGTAGACAACTTCTTGTTTAGATACGCCTATTAATTGTACCACATAGAGTAGAGAGAACGTGTCATTGGATAACTAAAGCTGCTCCAATGGAACTCTAAGGTTCAATTGTAGAGGTAAATTATAAAAACTCTAAGATTCCTATCCTAAATATCAGTACTGTATTATGCTGTGATATTGTGTGATTAAAAATAAATCTTGAGTGATATAGTTAGTGAACGATAAGCTTGTCAAAAACAAAAACAAAAGATTGTTAGTGAACGAAATGTAATAAAACATTTGGCGGAACGACTCGTATAGAAAAACAAATGTTTTGTTTTGGTGCATTTAATTTGCATAACCTTTTCCAAGTTTCCAACATTTGGCGGAACATCTAGTATGTCCTATTTGTTTTCGACCAAAAGTTTTCTTGTGTTTTAAGGATGAAGTTTTTGAATTAGTTTAACGTAGCACATTGTGTGGATTATGTGATGTTGTATATTAAAATTTTATTAAAGGAAAAATGAATTGTACTACTAATAGGTGGTTAGACGATTACATTTTGTTATCTTTGATCTAATGTATAATGGATTGGTGACTAAAACTAATGTTTAACAAAGCGTTGGTTGGTATCCTCCATATATAGGATGTTGAACCCGGCTTCTCTAGTTTGAAATTTGCTTCGGAGGGGTCTCGACATTTCTGATAAAAGAAAAATAGGTAACAAAAAAATAACATTGGCGAAAGTGAGAAACTATAGACTTCAGTCCAAAAAACGTTTTAAAAAAAATGTGAAAAGAAATCAAACATTTAAATGGCGGAAGGAGTTGTTTTTGATGGAAAAAAAAAACTAGTATATGTAAACCAGAATTGAACCGGTCTCAGTTGTGTTCATCGGCTTAGAACAATTTTTTTCTTTGGTTTTTTGATTTCATGTAGTAGTTCACATAATATGATACATTAAAACCTCTCTACATTGATTTGATAAATTTATTTATAATCATATGTAATAACAAATTTCTCCAGTCACGTTAGTGTAAAATTAACACAATTTGATATATTAATATAATAAGATAATAAATGTAGGTTCTATCAAAATCACCTTTTTGTGAAAAGTTTAACCAATATTATAAACTAATACTCCCTTTATATCAGAATAGATGATGTTGTAGGATTTTATTTTGTATCAGAATAGATGATTTTCTATATACTTTTATCAATTAATGCTAAGAAATTGCAAAGTTCAAGAATCATTAAATGAAAATTTAAGAGTTTGATGAAATATTATTGGTTAATAATTATAAAAATATATTATTAGAAAATAATAATACACTTATTGTTAAATAATAAATGTTTTTCTTGATTTATGTAAAAATCCTAAAACATCATCTATTATGATACAGAGGGAGTAATACTTACAAATCACCGTTTTCATGTTCCAGAATCAAAATACGCAGCGTCAAAAGAGCGGCCAAAAACGGGACGCAGTTTACTAACGACAAAACAATGGCACACCAACCCAAGCAAGTTCTTCTTCTTCCTCATCTTTTCCTCATTGACTAAAATTTAAAAAAAAACCCGATCAGAAAACTCGAATACGTAATCGGAATCGTCGAAAAAATGGATCAAACAGTACCGGAAAATCTCATCATGGTGAACAAAGAATCAGGCGGGATCGCCGTCATCACAATCAACCGTCCGAAATCTCTCAATTCGCTCACGAGAGCGATGATGGTGGATCTCGCCAAGGCTTTCAAAGACATGGACTCCGACGAATCGGTCCAGGTGGTGATTTTCACCGGATCAGGTCGATCTTTCTGCTCAGGCGTTGATTTGACTGCGGCGGAATCTGTTTTCAAAGGAGACGTGAAGGATCCGGAAACCGACCCGGTTGTGCAGATGGAACGGTTACGTAAACCGATCATCGGAGCTATCAACGGTTTCGCCATCACCGCCGGGTTCGAACTCGCCTTGGCCTGTGATATTTTGGTTGCTTCTAGAGGAGCTAAGTTCATGGATACTCACGCCAGGTTCATCTCTTCTCTTACGACGTCGTTTCCAATGGTTAAAGATCATGAGAAACATATCATATTGTTCTGAAGCTCTCAATTCAACATTGTGAAAAGTATTGTTGCCTTGTGATGAATCTTTCTGAATGATATGAATGTGAATTCTCTGTTTTTTTGGTTGTGAAGGTTTGGGATATTTCCTTCATGGGGTTTGTCTCAGAAGCTGTCGAGGATCATTGGAGCAAACAAAGCTAGGGAAGTTTCTTTAACATCGTTGCCATTAACAGCTGACGTAGCTGGGAAGTTAGGGTTTGTGAACCATGTGGTTGAAGAAGGGGAAGCGTTCAAGAAAGCTAGAGAAATCGCAGAGGCTATAATCAAGAATGAGCAAGGCATGGTTCTGAGGATTAAATCTGTTATCAATGATGGACTAAAGCTTGATCTTGGACATGCTCTCGCACTCGAAAAGGTTATTAAACCTCTATTTTTACCATTTTTTTTATCAGTCCTTGATTGAGAGGGAGTCTAAAACTGTATTTTGAATTGGTAGGAGCGAGCTCACGCGTATTACAGTGGGATGACCAAGGAACAGTTTAAGAAGATGCAGGAGTTTATAGCTGGACGTGGATCCAAGAAACCTTCTTCCAAGTTGTAGACAGTTTCTTCTATGGATCTTAAAATATTACTACTACTTTGTACCATTATGGTAATTTACGTTTTGATTATTATCCTCAATAATAATATCTTTGTTTGTTTGAGAAGTGTAACGCAAATCAAGTAAATAAAGTTGGGTAACCTCGATGTAGTCTAAGAGGGGGTTATTGGTTCTATGATTTTAATGGATTTGGAAATCCAGATAAAAATCATGTGTTATTCAATCATTGATTTTAAAATACTTATCAAAATGATGTGTTATTGGTTCTATGATTTACAAATACTTGTTAAAATACCATGTTATTCATTTAATGATTTGTTTTTGGATTTCAAAATCCATATTATGTTTTAAATGGATTTGTATGGATTTGAAAGTGTAAAATAGAAGGATTCAAATCCAAGGATAAAACATGTTATTTCAAAATCCATGTATTTTGATTTCTAGAATTTACAATTCCATATGGATTTAGAAATCACCCATCCAATAACACCCCCTAAGATTCGCATCTCTCAGACAGAACAAGCTGCAAATATCCAAAATATAACTTAAAAGTTAGTAAATAAATCCTTCATCTAGCATTTGCATAAGCCTTGTCCATCTCTTTGTCTCACACCACGTGCAGTAATAGGATATCTTTTGCTCTCACATTGTAATAAGCAAGTGACCTGTTACTGTCCTTTAAAACCCCGTCTTTTCCAGTTAACTTTTGTTCGCATGTTGGAATACGGAACACCGCAGCTATTTTGTCCTTCAAACTTGCTACGTCTTCAGACAATGACGACACTGTGATCTTAGTTGCTAGCCCGTCGGCATCACAAACCACCCTAATTGTAGACATACCCTGAAATATGTCTCATTGCTCATTAGATAGATATAACTCAGACCAAAGGGAAAAAAAGAAAAAGACCTAGTCTGAAGAAAATATTACCGGATGTTGAGCAAGAAACTGGTCTTCTGGAACAAGTAACTCATCCAACATTTGTTGAATCTCTGGCGGAGGCAGTGGTGCAAGAGGAAGAGGTGGTAGTTGCATCATTGGCAACTCTTGATTCTCATCCTCGTTGACAAAATCTTTGGACACAGAAGCATGCCACTCAGTCATAGTCCTCATCCCTCCCTTCAGCCATTTATGCACCTGGATAGGATCCCATTCAATGAGTTGGAGAAAACCGTCAAGAACGGCCTCCATGTAAGCGGCACTCTTTCTCAGCTTTTCTTTCAGATATTTGGGAGGATTTAAGACTTGCGAGTAGGCCACGACAAACTCGTTGTAAAAACTGAACCTGTAATCAGTTGGCTTCATAAACTAAAACTGATGGTTGGCCATCACTCTTCTCATGAGATTCCCCTGAAAATCATCCCCATACCACCCCACAAACTGCGCTGTGATCTTAACGGTATCAAGTTCCTCAAGCGTCATCCCTTTAAGAATTCTACACTGTAGAAATTTAGGCAGAACAAGTATTTCAACACGCTGAACAACACTGGACTGAGACTGAGGAGGATAGGGCGTATCACGATCCTCTACACAGTATTTATCTTGCGATGGTAAGCTGCGTGATCATGACTCATTGGTGAGGTCCAACAAAAGTTGAATCTTGTGTCATTCTTATTAGAGGTCATGGCCATCAACTTAAACTCTGTCCCATATTTGGAAGCCAGAAATGCCAATCTGTCGATAATGGTTGAAGTTGTGACATCTGGAGAGGCATGAAAGATTTTGATCATATCCATAGGTGTAGTAGTAGCTCCAGCACCATTTGGATCCTGATTCCTGTCAAGGGATTCAGTGAGCTCTTGACTGTAATATTCGTCACGAGGATCTGCACGGTATTCAGCAAGCTTTTGCTGGTACAAGGCGTGACAAGGATCTTCTTCAGAAGAGCTATTCAAGAAGTTGAATCTTGCATCATCCTTATTAGAGTCCCTGACCATCACCTCAAACTCCGACCGGAATTTTGAAACCAAACGTGCCGTTGTCTCCACGATAGTTGTAGCTGTGACATCTGGAGATGCGTGAAGGATTTTGATATGATCTTATTCATCATCATCAGTAGCTCCGTCTTGTTTCTAATATGCGTGACAAGGATCTTCCGAGCTCCTCAAAAAGCTGAATTGTGGATCAGTAGGAAAAGAGGCAATGAGGTCTCGCTCAGACTCCAACCCTTTTTTGGAAACGAAAAGGGCAGCCTTTTCAACCAGAGTTCTAGTTGTTCTATATGTAGGTGGCCTTACGATGATAACGTTAAGTCAGGATTCACAATATCAAAACAGAGTAAACGAAACAGAGTTTATTAAGAACTTGTAATCGGAATATTGATACAACGTTCAATAAAAACGCAGCTCAATCTTCTCACCAGTAAGAGTCTCCGATGGAGATACTCCAACAACGGTGAGGACGAGATCTAGAAAGTTCTAGAGGAAAACGATTACAAACTCAGATAAAACGTGATATGAAAAACGTGAGCTAACAATGCTCAAATACTAAACACACAGCCGACAAACAGCGTCAACCAATTATTCCCTTCCCGTTATCTACCAGAATTTCTCCGTTACTTCGTCATCCTTAATCACACGTGCTTAATCGTTCCTTCTTATCTTGACTTATCTTTGACCGCATCATGATACTCCACGTGTGACCATCGCATCCTACATCAAAGCTTCCCCGTTCGAAGAACCTTGTCCACAAGGTTTGAAAGATGGAAACTTCCTCTGTAGATCATAAAGGAACTCCCATGTAGCCTCCTCCGGTGTTTCATTTGACCACTGAACCAGGACCTTTGTAGCAGCGCGCCCCTGACGTTTGACCATCTTACGATCCAGAATGAGCACTGGTTCCTTGATCAACACATCAGACACAATAGAAGGAAGTTGAGTCGAAGTGTGCACATTACCCACTACTGCCTTGAGCTGAGAAACGTGAAAGGCAGGGTGTATGAGAGACCTCGCTGGGAGCAGTAGTTTGTAAGCAACCTTACCACAATGGTCAACAATCTTATAAGGGCCAAAGTACTTGGGAGCCAACTTCTGATTGGAACGGACTACCACAGACCCTTGACGATACGGTTGCAACTTGACAAAGACAGAATCACCAATTTCAAAGTTCCGATCAGTTCGATGCTTGTCTGCAAACTGCTTCATGCGGTGTTGAGCTCGAAGAAGATGAAACTTCAGAACCAGAATCATACTCTCACGTTCTTGCAGACTTCTAGCCACCACGGCAACTTTGCTCTCACCGGGAAGATAAGGCAAATGAATCGGAGGGGCCTGACCGTAAACAGCTTCGAACGGACTGAGTTGAGTAGCAGTGTGGAAGTTTGTATTATACCAAAACTCTGCTAAAGGAAGCCAGTCACTCCACAAGTGAGGTTTATCACTGCACATGCAACGGAGATAGGTCTCCAAACACCTATTCACCACTTCAGTCTGCCCATCGCTTTGAGGATGATAAGCTGTTGAGAACTTCAAGTCAACCCCTTGTAAAGTGAACAACTCATTCCAGAAAGTACTGATGAAGACAGTGTCACGGTCACTGACAATGGAACGAGGACATCCATGTAGTTTAAACACATTGTTCATAAAGGCTTGTGCCACAGTCATTGCCGTGTAAGGGTGGGCCAAGGCAATAAAATGGGCTGCCTTCGATAACCGATCAACCACCACAAATATCATAGTGAAACCTAAAGAAGGAGGAAGTCCGTCGATGAAATCCATAGAGAGATCAGTCCACAACGCTTCAGGTACAGGTAAAGGCTGCAACAACCCCGGATAAGCGGATGTGTCATATTTGCATTGTTGACACACTGCACAACTTCGAATGTAAGTTTGTATGTCCAATGCCATGCCACGCCAATAAAACAACCCTTTAACCTTCTGATAAGTAGCATCTCTTCCAGAGTGTCCACCTACATCCGAACAATGCATCCACTGGAGTATAGAGTTGCGAAGCTGGACATCACGAGGAACAACAATCTTATTTTTCCGACGCAAAACCGACTGCACCCACGAGTAATGCTTCTTAGCCTCCGGGTTCTCTTGTAACAGCTTAATTAGGTCTTTAAGTTCAGGGTCTGAGTCATAATGAGCCTGGATTTCTTTCATAAGATCACACTCGAGAACCGACATTGCCATGTGTAGGACTTCAGCACCTTCAACACGCGACAGAGCATCAGCTGCAATATTGTCTTTTCCTTGTCGGTATTGTATCTCATAGTCGAACTCCAACAATTTAGGCAGCCATTGTTGTTGAATTGGGGTGTTCAACCTCTGCTCCAGCAAATATTTAAGACTCCTTTGATCAGTACGAATGACAAAATGGTTTGGAAGCAGGTAATGTCTCCATTTTTGTACCGCAAAAACAACCGCCAACAACTCCTTTTCATAGATAGAAAGATGCAGTTGTTTTCCCTTCAAGTGACGGCTAATGAATGCCAAGGGATGACCTTCCTACATCAATACTGCCCCAATCCTTGTAGTACACGCATCAGTCTCGACCAAAAAAGGTTTGTCAAACAGAGGAAGAGCCAACACAGGTGCCTGACAAAGAGCTTGTTTCAGACTGTTAAAGGCTTCCAATGCTTCAGTCGACCATAAGAAGGCATCTTTCTTCGTTAATACCGTTAGAGGCCTGGCAATAGTACCAAAATTTTTAACAAAACGTCGATAGTATCCAGCAAGACCAAGGAACCCACGTAGTTGTTTCAAATTGGAGGGAACAGGCCAATCTGCAACCGCTTTGATCTTGTTTGGGTCAGTAGCTACTCCTCCAGCTGCTATGTAGTGTCCCAAATATTCTATTTTGTCAGATGCAAACTCACACTTGCTCTCCTTAGCGTATAGGTGATTAGCTCGCATGACTTGAAATACTTGTTGCAGATGTTGAATATGATCTTCTAAAGAGAGACTGTAGATCAAGATGTCATCAAAGAAAATGAGGACAAATTTCCTTAAGAACTCTTTAAACACAGCGTTCATCAGTCCTTGAAATGTTGCAGGGGCATTGGTCAAACCAAAAGGCATGACTAAATACTCAAAATGTCCAGCATGAGTCTTAAAGGCAGTCTTGTGAATGTCTGCAGGATCCATCCTCACCTGATGATAACCGGCCCTTAAATCGATCTTAGAGAAAATTACAGACCTTCCCAACTCGTCCATAAGGTCTTCAATCAACGGAATGGGAAATCTATTTTTGATAGTTAAGCTATTCAAGCCTCTATAATCCACACATAGCCTCCAAGAGTTGTCCTTCTTCTTGACTAACACTACCGGAGAAGAAAAAGGGCTAGAGCTCACTCTTATTGTACCCGCAGATAGCAACTCATTCACAATTTTGTCAATCTCATCCTTCTGGTACAAAGCATAACGATATGGTCTTTGATTGATGGGATCAGAACCTTCTTTCAACACAATGGTATGGTTGTGATTCTTCCTGAAAGGAGGAAGCTCCGTAGGTTCAGCAAAAATATCTGCATACGAATCTTTTAACTTCAACACCTCAGAATTGTTCTTATTGATATTTTGACTCATTTCCACCGCATACACCATCATATCTTCCTGCGGTCCCATTTCATGAGCACAAATCATAGAAACTTGCATATTCTCCTCTTGTCGTTTATTAAACCGTGTAGCTTTCACCGTTCTGACAGCACCAGGTTTAATTCCATGCAGTAGTATCTTCTGATTTTTCCAGAAGAATCCCATCTCTAGCTTCTGCAAATTCCATGTAGTGTCCCCGAGAGGTGCTAACCATTGTACTCCTAACACCACGTCACACCCTCCCAAAGGGATTATCATGAAATCATCTTGAAATTGTGTCCCCTGAAACTGCCACTTAAACTGAGAAACCCTTCCTTGGACTCCCACCTGCTACCATCAGCTACTGCGACTCTTGTAACCCCTGCTGGTTGAATGTTGACCCCCAACGTCTTAGCAGTCTGAGGGTCCATGAAATTATGAGTGGAGCCAGTGTCCAATAAAATGAAGAGGACCTTCTTGTTGTGGACTCCTCGCACTTTCAGAGTTCTATAATCCGTTATACCTGCAACCGCACTGATAGATACTTGAGGAATATCCTTCTCTTCTTCCTTATAAATGGCTAGATCAGTATTGCTCCACTCCTCTTCCTCTTCCTCATCTTTCACTTCATTCATGTAAACCTGAGTTTTCTTATGCTTAAGATAATGATCAGGCGTATACTTCTCATCACATATATAACATAATCCCTTAGCACGTCTATCACTCATTTCTTCTTGAGATAAGAACTTGCGTGGTAACTTCTGCAACCCGGTGTTAGACTGTTCCCCTGTAGGTTCTTTCTGCCCTTGAAATGCATGTTTCTTAACACTGCCACCATGAGAGTGTTTTGAGTAATTACCCCCCGACTGTGTACCATGTTGCACCGGATGAGCTTTCTCATATAGTCTACCAAGCACCAAACATTGCCTCACCGACTGAGGTTGAAACATGCGAATGTGCATCTGCGTATCAAGTCTCAAACCCGCCAAATATGCACTAACCAAGTAATCCTCAGATAAGGTAACTCTAGTATGGATCAGCTCAAATTTTTGATGGTAATCTACTATACCAGCTGTTTCCTGCAACCTCTTCAACTCTGCTATCGGATCCTCCAATACATCTTCAAACCGTTCCTTCAACAACAACCTATAAGAAACCCAATCACGCAACAAGTTTCTTCCAAAAGGAGTCTGCACTAAAGCATGATGCCAAGTCGAAGCATGTCCATCAAAATGCATAGCGGCCATCTTAACCTTGGAATCATTGGGTGTAAAGTCCAATGAAAAGAAATCCTCCACCTTAACAAGCCACTCCGAGATGCGTTCACCATCAAAGCGAGGAAAATCCACTCGACCTAAACGCGTAACTCCCGAGCAATGACCATTCATCGCCGATCCTCCTACATAACGTTGAGCCACCCCTTCTCCATACGAGTCTGGCGTCGCGGATACTGCCATGGGACTCTTCTCTCCTCTTGAGCCAGAGTTCGGAGTTGATTGACAACCAGGGATCATCTTAATCATCGAGAACATATCCGCAATGCTCCGATCTATCTTTTTGTTTTGCTCAGCTATCGCAAACTCCAGCGCTTGCGTCCTATCAAGCAAACTTGGTGTAACCACCGTTTCCTCTCGCTCATCAGTAACCACCTTAGATCCTTCATCTCCTCCATCAGTTTTGTTCACCTGAGATCGTGTCTCCACCATCGTTCCAAGCACCGACTAGCTCTGATACCAATGATAACGTTAAGTCAGGATTCACAATATCAAAACAGAGTAAAGGAAACAGAGTAAGAAACAGAGTTTATTAGGGCATCTCCACTAGGGAGTGCTCTCAAAATACTCTTTAATAAAAAATTAATATAGAAAGGAAAGAGAAGAAAAAAAGAGAAGAACCGATACTCATTTTACTTCCGGAGGAACCGTTGCTCACAAAGTACTAACAGGTGTCATTCAGTTAATGGTTGATATTAATAAAATATAATAAATATAATTAAAATAATATTTTTTTTTTTTTTAAAGTAACTGTCTGTCGTTACTCCCGTTGATGATGGTCTTAGGAACTTGTAATCGGAATATTGATACAACGTTCAATAAAAACGCAACTCAATCTTCTCACCAGTAAAAGTCTCCGATGGAGATACTCCAACAACGGTGAGGACGAGATCTAGAAAGTTCTAGAGGAAAACGATTACAAACTCAGATAAAACGTGATATGAAAAACGTGAGCTAACAATGCTCAAATACTAAACACACAGCCGACAAACAGCGTCAACCAATTATTCCCTTCCCGTTATCTACCAGAATTTCTCCGTTACTTCGTCATCCTTAATCACACGTGCTTAATCGTTCCTTCTTATCTTGACTTATCTTTGACCGCATCATGATACTCCACGTGTGACCATCGCATCCTACATCATACGAGGAGTCCATGCTCTGGTCCGATTGACCTTTATTCTGCGTCGAACTGGACATTACTTCTGGCTTCTGCAGGAAGAAACATTCAAATCACAATCAGATTCTGTCGATCGCGAGAGAGAAAAAAAAAAATCTCTGAATTAGACCTAAATTATTGGTTTTAAAAATAAAATAAAACAAACACTGAGTTAGATCACATGGAGATAAGGTAGATGTACTTGAAGATAAGATCGATATGAAAAATAAGATAATCGGCGACGTTAAAGGACTACTAGGGCTTTGAAGAGAAATAAGAAAACACCGTACCTTACTACCTTAGCCGCGAGAACCACCGAGAAGAAGCCGACAAAGAACGAACAACTTCGAGGTTTTGAAGCTTTATAAATCGACACAACCGACCTAATAACCAAGTAGATTCTCAAAAGCCCTAGGCTATATTTATATGTGTGAATTAAACTCTTTGGCCCCAAAAAAAAAAAACAAAAAGGCTATAACGACATTGTTTAATCCAAAAGAGTTTTTTTTTTTAATATTCCTTTTTCTAAAGCTCTGCTCAATTCTATTGCACTTATGCATGAGCATAGATTTGGGATAACTCCTTCATTGGGGTTTGTCTCAGAAGCTGTCGAGGGATCATCGGATCAAACAAAGCTCGGTTGTTTCTTTAACCTCAATGCTATTTACAGCAGACGTGGCTAGAAAGTTAGGGTTAGTAAACCATTTGGTTGAAAGAAGGAGAAGCCTTGAACAAAGCTAGGGAAATCGCAAAGGCAATACCAAGAATTGAACAAGGCATGGTTCTGACTTCTGAGGATTAAATCCGTTATCAACGTATGGATGACTAAAGCTTTTGATCTTGGACGTGATCTCACTCTCAAATAGTCTGATCAGTTTTTGATTGAGAGAAATGTCACTTTAACTCGTAGGAGCGAGCCAATGGGATTACAAAACGAACATCAAGAAACATTTTTCCAAGTTGTAGACAGTTTCTAGGGATCACTTAATTAAAATAATTCTAGTTCGTACCATTATTATCTTGGTTTACATTTTGATTCCTGTCTTCAATAATAATATATACTTTTGTTTGTTTCAGAAGTGTAACAAAAATCCTTGTTACAGATTTTGTAACTAAAGTAAAAAGTCATTCAAAGTCTCCCAAATCAATGTTCAATGTATCTTTTTTTTTTTTTAGTTAAGTTTGAATAACAGTGGATTTAATATGATTTTTGACAGCAATTAACATCCCTTTAAAAGTAACTTAATTTGACCACATGCATTCATTTTAAGAAACGGTATATTCGGATAGAATGTATATGGAACAACAAATTATATTAGAACCCATTTCAACGAGCACAAACAATATATAATGTTAGCTTAAACTCCCCTCTACTAGTCAAAAAAAAAAAATGGATACTCCAAAGCAATACCTTCCACCACTGTTCGTATTGATCATCTTCTTGACTACAACATCATCACATGCCGGCCATGAAAGCAACATTCTGGTTACCAACGATCCACCATCAACAAATTCTGTGTTTCCAACCGGGAAACTAACTGTGGAAATCATAAACGATCTCGGTAATCAGCTAACGTTATTGTATCACTGTAGATCAAAAGACGATGATTTGGGCAACAAGACTTTGCAGCCAGGTGAGTCGTGGTCTTTTAGCTTTAAGCGTCAATTCTTTGGAAGGACACTGTTTTATTGTGGTTTTCGATGGCCAAATAAATTTTATTGGTTCGATATATATAAAGACCATCGAGATAGTTCCGGTGATAACTGGTGCGAGAAGTGTGTGTGGAAGATAAGACAAACCGGACCTTGTAGGTACAACGATGCAACTAAGCACTTTGATATTTGTTATTCTTGGAATAAGTCTTTGTCTTGACAACCATCGATATGCTATTTGTACTAATGGATTGCATTTTATAATAAATAACAGAACAGATAAACTTGGTTCTTCTATGACTGACGAGTTTCACTGTTTCAAACATAATATAAAACATAAGATTTCTATTATTCCCAACTTTTAATATGTTGGTAATCAGTATTACCTTCAGCATTCGATGCTACAAAGATAATATACCCAAGCTATTTTACATTAAAGCTGAAACAGAGAGACAATACTAACAATAACAGTTCATAGTTTTGTTTATGCATCCATCCATACATACATATATATATACACAAGGACATGTGTCCTAATAATTCTACTTGGTTGTGGTATGAACAGCAGCAACAGTAGATACCATTGAGTCCATACCACACATATTGTGAGGTCCTCTGCATATTTTGTAGTAACCATGCTCTCCCCACATCGATCCCCATGAGTTCTTGATAATCCAATAAGGCTTCTCCTTAAGACGGATTGGTGCATAACCAGCCGAACCAAACCCAACCAAAAGCACTCCATGGTCTTGGTTCTTTGAGCATACATATGGGCACGAAACTCCTCCTATGTATGTTTGCATCCACATCGCATTGATAGCAACTGTTTTTGAGCAACAAAGATTAAATTAATCTCTAGCTAATTCTTAAATTAGTAACAAAAGGTAAAAAGAGGTTTGAAACTTACTAGCTAGAGGTCCGTGCTTGACTAGATTAGCAGCGATCTGATCTTCATCAGCAGAGACAACGCTGAAGTTAAACACGCTCGCAGCGATCTTGCTCTTATCGAACTTGCAGGCGGAATGATCACGTCCTGTATAGGGATATTCTTCTTCCTTCATAAGACCACCAGCTTTGAGAGTGTACTCAAAAGCGTTGTTCATTAGTCCTCCACTACAACCAGAGTCACATGAGTTGGCTTGTGCTGGATCACACTGCAGGAAGAGCACGATTCATATATACAACCATTTCACCAAAACACATCAAATGAGAAACAAACAATTGATATGGAAACAAACCTCATGGTCACAATCTATAAGCTGCTGCTCACTGAGGCTAACAAGCTCTTTAGTCGCTAGAAAATGAGCTCCTTCAAGAGCTCCAGTCGCACTAAACGACCAGCATGAACCACACATACCCTATTCACAATCAAAACACACACACACAGACTCACTTCTTCTCTTCTACACATCCATGAACGATTATATGATCACACGAACTCGAAATCTCTATCAACAAACCTGGTTTTTAACAGGAGTGACGGCTCCTTGTTCACGCCAATCGAACTCCGTGGGGAGATCGGTAGTCGGAAGAATCGGCGCTGTCTCAGTGTCAGTAGGAAGACGAAACTTGCGGCGTTTCAGCCCCAGGAACTGGCGGCGAAACTCCTTGGGAGTAAGATCTGAGAACTGCGTGACGCCGTGAACAGCAGACGGATCCAGAAGCTGGTTACGCCTAGCTCGCCTTAGGTTAGCCTTGAACACACGGAGGCGATGATCGTGCTCTTCCTGAGTAGCGTAAGTCTTCTGGTACTTGGATTTGAACAGAGAGAAGTGATGCTCTGCGTTGAGGAGTTCATCGTTCTCCTCCGGGACGACTTGCCTGATCGGATTATCGGAACCTTCGCCGGATCCGAGAGAAACAGCTAGTAACGCGGCTGCGATGAGGAAGGAGAAGACCACACGATCCATCCCTTACTTCTTGGCTTTTCCGAGAGATAAGGAAGAAGAAGAAAAAACTGTTACGAGCCTTTGTTTAAAGGAGTGTGAGTAAACACGTGGCGTGTTGTAGTTGGTTGTTTAGTTTGGATATTTCTTGGGGTAAACGACGACATGACAAGCGACACGTTGCTTGTTGCTTCTTCTTCTTCTTCTTCGTAAGCTATGACGATATTTTCCCCCCTCTCTGTTGTAATTTCAGCTAAAATCTGAGGGTATGATAATAATTTAGCATTAATTATTCATTCTCAAAGGGCTTAAAAACACATCATCGTTGAAAACACATTTCTTTCAGCTAAATTACAAGTTCTTGTGGTCATACAATGCAAGAAAAGATGACATGCCACTATACCAGTCCATTAAACAAGACAGCTAGCGTTACAAATACTCGTCGAGACCAAATCCTAAAACTACCATCTGAGCATGTATCAGTTTCCCTTTCGTACGTATATAATGTCTGATTCAGCTTCACGATCAGATCCATTGGATAATAGCAGTTATGAACTGCTTGCCTGATTCTGCTAATTCCCCAAGCCATACACGCAGCTGGAAGCTGTTAGCATACGATTTGTAACACTCACAAACTAACTGACATATAAAGAGTTAGCACTTGGCATATCAAAAGGGAGAGGGGCAGAAAAAACATAAATCAAAATTGTAACCTTATAAAATTAATTGAGGGGTATATTAGTAATTGGCTTATATCTTTCAGTTCTCTCCTCCCTCGCCGTAAGCGACTTGTAGCGACTCTTCCCTCTCCAGTCCAGTCCAAATTGGGAGGTGAGCGATATCCCCGGTTGTTTTTTTTTCCAGTCATGGAGTTGAGATCGGATTCACGATCGACTTCGTTTTCTTCTCTCCTATTCTTCGTGCTTCTATCGGTTATAAGCGGACTCGTTTCCCGCACCGACTCAGCTCAGCAACCTTTCCGCCGCGAGCCTGGTCATCCTCACTGGCATCACAGCGCTTTCCTCGACGTACGAGAGAGTGTTCGATCCGATGTCCGCCGTATGCTTCACTCCCGTGCCGAGGTAATATCTCAACCTTTTATAATGTGAATCTTCATCATCATCATCACTGAGTCTGGATTTGCTAGAATAAGAAGAAGAAATCGTTGATTAATTCGGCTTTCTAGAGTCACCGAATTGCAATTGAAAGTGTCTAGCTCATGCCTATGATCATAGCTTTGTTCTTGCATATGGTTTATTAGATTGGCTGCTTTTGGGTGACACATTGAGAATTGAATTTCAACATTATGAAACTTGTCTTGTTTATGCTCCATTCTACTTTTTTTTTTTTTTTTGGCAGGTACCGTTTCAGGTTCCTCTGGAAGTGAATATAGTGCTTGTAGGTCTGAACGGGGATGGAGGATACAGGTACTCCATGGATCATCATAAATTAGAGGAGTTCTTAAGAGCTAGTTTCTCAACTCATAGGCCCTCATGCCAAGAGACGGGAGAGCCACTTGATATTGAGCATCGACTGGTTTACAATATCTTTCCTGTGAGTATATATATCTTAAACCAGTCTTCACGAATTTATATCGCTTCTGCCTTCCCTGTTTCAAGATCCGATATTCTATATGTAGGATAGTATCTCTTCGTATTTTTGAATTGTTCACAAACGAATCTATGCAAGTTCTGGAATCGTGTATTTGCTTTAGCTGAAATGCATTTTGCATCTCGAGCAGATTATTACTGTACATGCACTTGTTTGCGCTTGATATTATGTTTTAGTGACTCCTGAAGCCATGATTTTCCCATTGACTTATTATATATTCGTCATTTTTCTTATGCTAGAGTGGGCAACCCGAATTAATAGCTCTGGAGAAGGCAGTGAAAGAAGCCATGGTGTATGCTGGAACTGCACTAGAGGTTGCTGTGATCTTATCATATCTAATTTTTTCTCATAACCCACCTAATTTACATGTCAAATATGTTGATTTCATTGCTGTAAAATCTGCATCTTAATGTAAATGTTGCTAAGTTGCATTTTTCTTTTGTGCATTTAGACTGATTTTGGAAGACACTTACCTGCCTATGACGTAGAGGCAACAAAAGTTGAGTCCGCATTTAACCAGCTTTACTCGTATATATTTGATATGGATGTGGGAGCTGGATCAGCAGCAACGGCAGATAAACCTATACCAAGTGCCATATTTGTAGTGAATTTTGATAAGGTATGGCTTCCAGTGCTCTTCTTACTTCTTGTATCTTGCATATGGTATGCAGAATGTCTAAATGCGTTACCTGTGTTGTTTGGAAATTCTTTTTTATGCTTTCTTGGGTTTATAACCCCCATATTTCTCTTTGTTCTTGAAGTAGCTTTTGTCTTCTCATGTTTGGGCAAATGATTATATCCTGCTGTATTTCCTAACTGACCCTTTCTTTTCTTAACTCATTATTCAGGTAAGAATGGATCCTCGAAATACAGAGATCAATCTAGACAGTTTGATGTTTTCAAAGCTACCAGAGCTTAGTGATGCAGACAAACAGAAACAAGAGGCAGATTATATTTATCGATATAGATACAATGGTGGAGGAGCATCCCAAGTTTGGCTTGGATCAGGCAGGTAAACTTATCTTTGTTTTTCTTTCCTCGTTGCAGTAATATAAGTTTATGTACTAGGATTCACAAAACAGTACGTACCGGGGTTGGTATACTATGAGGACAAAATTACTCAGTGTTTTTCATTGGTATCTCTTTGTTACCCCTATGAGTGATTGTGCCATAGATTTGATCAACCAAAATTTACCACCTTCTTCTGAAAATATTACATCTATCTAGGTATCATCAAATTATGCATAACCAAGATGTTCCTTATTCAAGATATTGTTGGCGAACTGTTTCTGTTCTTATCTGCTACAATTTTTCATTGAAGCTCTCAACATGATTCTATCTTCCCTTCTTGATAGATATGTTGTCATCGATTTGTCTGCGGGGCCTTGTACATATGGGAAGATTGAAACTGAAGAGGGAAGTGTTAGTCCTAGAACAGTGCCAAGGATACGAAACATTGTCCTTCCAGGAAACGTTAGCCCTGTTGGTCATCAGTCTACCAATGATATCTTTTCTGGTCAGTTAGCAGCGTTAGTAGCTACTACAATTGAGCACGTCATAGCTCCTGATGTCAGGTAATATGATATGTGAGACTTTACTTCCTTCTAGCAATGAATATTGTGCTTAGATGATTCATTCTGAGTGCAACCAGGTTTGAGACGGTTGATCTAGCAACTAGAGTGCTGGTACCCATTATTGTGCTCCAAAACCACAATCGATATAATATCATGGAAAGAGGACAAAACTACAGCATAAATATTGAAGAGATAAAGTCCGAGGTAAAGACTTCTTGTGTTAAATGAATGATGTTCAAGATATACTAGAAGTTCTTATATTTTCTTTTGTTCTCCGAATGGTGTTTCCCCTATGAGTCAATGTGATAAGTAAAAATACATGTTTGCCTAGTTTAAGGCTATCAGAAAATTAGCACCCAAAATATTTTCCAAAGTACACTGAAAGATTTGACTCTGTTGGTTTTCACATGCTAACTTTCCTGAGTTTTTACAGGTAAAGAAAATGATTCATCATGGGCAAGAGGTAGTGATTGTTGGAGGGGTTCATCCATTACATCGTCATGAGAAGTTAGCTATTGCCGTCTCAAAAGCCATGCGTGGGCATTCCCTTCAGGAAACTAAAAATGACGGAAGATTTCTTGTGCATACCAAAACATACCTAGATGGTGCTATCCTCAAAGAAGTGAGTTTCGGTATTTGGGTAACTGTGGTTTGCGAGTTAGGTTAAGCTGGGAATAAATAGTTCTTAACCTGCTGTTACTGTTCTGTTCCAACCATTGAAGTCTCTTGTGATTGTTTATTGGGTATTGCAGGAGATGGAAAGGTCTAGCGATGTTCTAGCTGCTGGTTTGCTCGACGTGTCTGACCCTGGGCTTTCTAATAAATATTTTCTCCGCCAGGTAATCTCAGAAAATTTCATGCAAATTTGTTTCACAAATTTTGTTCCTTTCATGGCAAAGATTCCATATGTTTTTGTACTCAGAGCTGGGATGATGAATCTGAAGGTTCGGGTGATTCCATAGTAAAACATAGGCCTCTCTGGTCATCTTATAACTCGAAACTTCAGAAGGGAAAGAAGAAGAAAGCAGTTAAGAAAAAAGGCGATCTTTACCGCACTTATGGAACAAGAGTTATTCCAGTGTGAGTTGATTAATATAAACCACCTGATCAGATTATTCATTACACTGGCCAAGCTATATCCAAAAAGTAAGTTTGAATTACTCTTTCAAACTAAACAGCAACTAATACAATCTTTGATCAATATATAGGTTTATCCTCTCATTAGCTGATGTGGATCCAATGCTCATGATGGAAGATGAGAGCCTTGTGTGGGCGAGTAGTGATGTAGTCATTGTGCTTCAGCATCTAAACGAGAACATACCTTTGAGGTGAGCAAAACACAAGAACGATAAAAGTATAAAACAATGATAAACCTGCTACTCTTTTCATCATATTGATATTAATTTCTTGTTTCTGCAGTTATGTTTCTGAAACAGAGAGGCAGCACGCTGTTCCAGCACAGGTACAGCGGCACATACTTGCTGGCATAGCTTCTGCTTTAGGCGGTGTAAGTGCACCGTATGAAAAGACCTCTCACGCGCATGAAAGACCTATCACCAATTGGCTTTGGGCAGCTGGTTGTCACCCGTTTGGACCATTCTCAAACGTCTCCCTGATCAGTCAAATGCTTCAAGATGTTGCACTGGTGAGCCTGAGTTCAATCATAATGATTTCTGAATATATATTTGCATTGAAATCCTTCTGAATCTCGTGAGATATTTGTATGTTAAATCCGCAGAGGAATACTATTTATGCACGGGTTGATTCTGCTCTACGCAAAATCCGTGAAACCTCAGAGGTCAGCCAACTGAAACTTTTAAATTATTTTAGTCTCCTCCGCAGAGAATGCATCAATTGTGGTTGGTGTATTAATGTGCAGGCAGTACAAAACTTTGCATCTGAATACCTCAAGACTCCACTTGGAGAGCCCGTGAAAGATAAAAAGAACAAAACCAAAACGGAGCTATGGGTGGAGAAGTTCTACAAAAAGACAACCACATTGCCGGAGCCTTTCCCACACGAGCTAGTTGAAAGAGTGGAGAAATATCTAGACGTAAGTGATGAACACTCCACGATTTCAGTTTTCTTACCAGAATGGGATTATATTCTTACACTCTGTTTTTTTGTGTCTATTTCTTATAACAACAGACTGTAGAAGAACAACTGGTGGATCTATCTTCTTTGTTATACGACCACAAGCTATACGATGCACATCTCAACAGCTCAGAGATTCTTCAGACCACCATGTTTACACAACAGTAAGTTTTAAAACCTTTTATTTTCTTTCCTTTTCTGTTTACTAAACAAAATGTAACATTACAGAATAAACGTGGTTGCAGGTACGTAGAACATGTATTGGAAACAGAAAGGGAGAACATGAGATGCTGTAAGATAGAGTACAAATACACAGTTGGAGTAAAGTCTTATCAAACGTTGGTGTACGGAGGAATACTTGTAGCTGGTTTTCTCGTATATTTTCTTGTCATTTTCTTCTCTTCTCCTCCTTCTCGCTAACTTATTTACTCGGTCTCATAGATTCTGTAAGTGTAACAGTTTCTTGTTGAAGAGATGTATTTTTATAAGATACTAACTTCTTGGTTACTTAATAAATTTTGTTTATCTTAATATCTTATTGACTTGACTAATTCGCATCGCACTAATTCAACTTATGAAAATAATTTCTCTAAAAGCTATATTAGTTTTATACAGTTTTAGATGCATAAAATTAATCCACCATTCACCGTGTTAAGAGTATGCAAGGTTTTTCTTATTTTGTGTTTACAACTTTTTAGTATGTTAGCATTGGGAACATTTACTTCCATTAGCAAATATATTTTCTTAAACAATCTACTGATTCAAGTATCAATGTTAGCCTAACATTGTTAGGTTAGAGCAAAAACTCGAAGTCCAAACCTCAACCGAAAAATTCAATCATGATTTAAACACATTAGTGATAAATATTTGAATGGGGACTGTGACTTGGTGATTTGGGTTTGGTTCGGATAATATTCGAAAACCTGTTGACATATGTAATTTCTATTAATTTTCCTATTTTTTCCCCTTCCCATCATTTGAAAGTTAAAACAAAAATCAAACTATATTAAGCTAAATAATTAAATTGTATAAAAATACAACAAATTAGTATTTTAGATACATATCTTCCTACATTTTTTCTTTGTTTTCTTTTTTCATCATCTCAAGTGAAAAATTTCAAAATTATCTTATGCTAAATAAGTAAATTGTCACCTAAATTTTTTATTATACGAAAAATGAAAGGGATTGTTTAAATGAGGAGGGGCATGTTTCCAACAAAATTATTAGGCCCTGTTCGTTTCTCCGTTCAGATGATTCATTTGAATGGAGATGAAAACTGATGTTCGTTTCTGACAATTTAACGGAGCAGTTAGATGAAGCAGTTAAATGATTTTTATCAAACTCATCCAAAAACTTTGAAAAATCTGGCTGACTCTGATCGATGCATTCAACTGGAACTGATTCAGTCAAAAACGTAAAATGACTAAAATATCCTTATCTAACTTAAACAATTACCTTAAAAATCATCCTCTTCGTACATTACAAACTCCGAAGACGAGAAATAGCCATCGCCGGATTTCTTTGCCGGATATCTTGCCGGATCTCTTTGCCAGATATCTCGCCGTATATAGCTCACCGGATCTATCGCCGGAGTATAACAGGTTTGTTTTAGTTCCTCCCTCTCTCGCTTTCTCACTCTTGCCGGAGTATGACAGATTTGTAAAACATGGGCATTTTAATAATTTTTCTAATTAAATCTATCTAGATGATAATGTAAATAAATCAAACAAACACATTTCTATTGAGATGAATCACCCAAATTAACCATTTTTTTCATTGTTCGTTGGATCATTTGATATTTAGATGAATCATTTGGATATATGATTTGAATGGATCATTAGGATGGGAATACTAAATGGTGAAACGAACAGGGCCTTAATTGCATCATTATAAACTTCATTGATCAAATACCAATTAGAAGAATAATGTAATTTTGTAACTCCAATAAGCCAACATGAAGATTTGTGGATAAAATTTTTCCAAAGATCATTTGTATTCTACAAGCATCTTCTCAATTATCCAAACAATAACGTCTTGTTCTTATCCAAAATCATGGATTTGATTTGGTAACTTAATATTATAACATTATAATTCTCTTATGTTTATGTTAAATTTTAAAACATTACATTAACAAAGGAACAAATTATCATTTACCTTTTGTTTCGTTAATAAAAAATTTCAAACCTCATCCCAAAATTTGAATTTAAACTGAAAAATTTAATCAGTTTATCTATTTTAATGTAATTGTCACTACTTATAGTGTTATGCATAAAATTATTATAATAAAATTCAATTAGTTTATACATTTATTATAGCCAGGTTAGGATTTCTGACTATGTAAATATGTATGCGATTTTTTAGCAAATTTTGTGCATATGTTATGAAAAAATAGAGCATTTTTGTGGTTGTTTTCGATATGTGTATCATTTGCATGTTAATTGTTCAGGTGTCTTAGGAATTAAATACTTACTCGGAAGATTTGCAAACTATGTAACTCCTCTTTTTCATGTTAATCTGCCCATTCATGTTTTGTGTGTCTATTGAAATTAAAGTTAATCGATTCTTCTTACTTTTTTTGTTTTCTTGCTGTGGCGCGATCTCTTCACATATCACTCGATTGAATCCAATTTTTGTGTTGTTCCCTCATGTTTTGCTCCTATTCTGTTTCTGTTTTGATCGTTGAAACTCGGATGCAAGCGTAATTTGATGTTTTGAATTTAACACAGACTTAAGACACATGATCTTTAAGGGTCTCTTCCCAAGGAGCTTGTAGGGCTTCCATTTCTACAAAAGATGTAAGTCAAATGTAGTGTGGTATAGAACTTTACTTACACTGCCGCTTGTGCGTCTTAGGTCTTAAAAATTGACTTTGTTATTGTTGACTCCTTTATAGAAATCTCGCTAGAAATTACTTGAGTGGTTCTATACCTTCAGAATGGAGAGTCTTACCGCTTGTCAACATGTAAGTTCATATTAACGTGTATATATGTATGAAAATTTTGTGTACTCAACATCTTAGGATGTTGTTGGCCAAATGCAGCACCGTTCTTGGAAACCGCTTAACTGGTCCAATTCGTAATGAGATTGGAAACATTATCACTCTCAAAAGACTTGTGAGTACCACAAACTTTTCGATGTTGTTTGATTGTGTTAATTAAAGTTGGTTCAGTTATTTTTCTTGTATCTAAATAAATTAGTTCAGGGTTTATTTAAAATATGAGTGTTCATTGATCCTTTGTTCGTGGTCAAATACTGAGTGCCCTGCAGTATTAACGCTCTTGATTGACATAGCCATTTCTAATGTATGAGAACTTAAACTTAACTTGTAGATTTATATCACAATGGGATTAGATCAAATTTAGACTTTACTAGTCTTGATTTTTGTTAATACTTGATTGCCTTGCCTCTTACTTTTTATTGAATCCTAAGTACTCTGAACTTTGGGCTTGACATCTAGATTTGGCCGATACATAGCATGCAAAAGTCTTTCGCCCTAATTCAGCGAAACTCCTTTTTGCATATGAAAGTTAGAAATATGTGTTTGGTAACTATCTGAATAGAAGAAACGGTGTCACAATTCATTTAAACTTTCTGATATTCATTTTAGTTTGGATGATAGTTAATTTCTTACATTTTTTCAAATTTGATCATGTTATTCTTTTTATAGTAACTAATTCAGTCCTTGTTCTAGTGTCTTGGAAAATAACATGCTTTATAAACTCTTATCCCAGAGCTTGGGCGACACTCAAACCTTAGACGACTGTAAGCATTTTGTTTTTTTGGATTTCTCTGCTTGTTATGTTCTTTCTATTCACACTAAAACCCTTCTTGTTTGATTTCCTCAGCTTTCTGAGGTCAAACAAATTCAGGGGAAAGATTCCATCTACATTCTCAAAATTGACCAGCATGAGAGTTTTGTAAATATCTCCTTGTTTAAATAAGTTATAAATATTTACCTTGAGATACTAATGTTTATAATTGGTTAGTCAACAGCCGTATAAGTGACAATCAGTTTAGAGGAAACCTTCCAAATTTCATTTAGAACTGGATAGAGCTTGAGAGTCTGTAAGTTCTTTTTTAACAGATTACACTCTTTGTTGTTTTAATTAACTTTTAAAATGCTGAAATGCTAATGATGATGTATGTGTGCCTCAGGGTTCTTTATGAAAGTGGGTTATCTGGGTATATACATGTGTCAATAACTCATCTCATAAAGTTGAAAGATTTGTAAGTAGTCTATATGTGTAGTGTTTATCATATTTATCGAGAATAAGGTTTTGAATGACTCAGCCCAATATAATTTTCAGAATGACTCAGCCCAATATAATTTTCAGAATGAACGCTAAAAACACTCTGCCCTCTCCTATTACTCTCACTTCCTTATTTATACAAAGTTGTATGAAGTTGCATGAGGTTGCATAAGTTGTTGTAGACGTGTCCTATTTTTGAGATTGCGATAGATGAGTAATCCTTTGTTGATTGAAGTCTTTGTCTTGTTATAGTCTTGAAGTCTTCATTTCTTGGTCTTGAAGTCTTGTATTGATAGTTGAGCTGTTGCATAATTGGGTTTTTGTCTTTATCTTGTCTTGAAAATTGGAGTCTTGATGGAGTCGGTGGAAGAGGTTGCTTCTTTCTTCTACAAAATTATATACTAAATATATATGTAGTTATATTACAAGCATGATTTAAAACTATTTAAAAGAGTTGTAGTAGCATACTTTCACGTTTTTTTTTTTTTTTTTTTTTTTTTTTTTTTTCAGATAAAGATGTTTTAAAATGGATCGTCGTCTTGCGTATTGTTGTCTTGCGTTACATCATCTTCGTCGTCTGAGGAGGATATTTGCATCGCAATTGTCTCGAGGAGTTTCTTGAGTTTTTCTTTGCTTTTACTTTTCTTGGATCCGGAGGACGAAGTCGTTGATTCTGTAGGACTTGGTGGTTTGCGGGGCGAAGTTTTCGTTTGAATAGGTGGTAATGCTCGGGATACTGTAGCTATGGATTGCTTAATTTGTTGATGTGTCTGGATCCATTTCTCCAAGTTGGATATAGAGCAGCGGTCGAGGTTGTACTTCTCCCACCATTTGATTCTGAATTCTCGGACCAGTGAATATGGCATCTCCGGTAAGATGGGTAGAAGGTTGTAGTGCCAAGATAGTATCCAGGGTATTCTCATATCTATGTGGAAGGCTATCTTTGGTAGAGGGCCGATGAGTTGGTGCTTTTCGTGTTTAGTGTAGTAGGGTAGTGAAACCTTGGGTATTTGGAGAGGATATATGTCATCGGTTGGGCCAAACCAGTACCACCATTCGTAGAACCATCCTGGTATTGTCTTGGGGCAATGAAAGTCGAAGGATAGGAACCAGGAGTGATCATAGGTTCGTAAGTAAAAGGTGTGGAGAAAGGCTTTCTGGTAATCTATGTAGGTAAATCTTGGAATATGGAACCCTGTGATGGAGAATTCTTTTGCAGTGTGCAGGTTTATGAATCCGAGATCTTGGGGATTGCATACTTTGAGGATTTTGTAGGTGGAGTAGGAAATGAGGTTTGGGTCATTCTTGTTGGTATGGTGGGTTATTTCTACTGATTTGGTGTCTACGAGAATGAATTCGTAGAATGTGCGGTTTTTGGTAAGGTTGTCGGTAAGGTATTGGCTTTCTTCGTAAAATATGCGGTTGGTATATTAGGTTAGGTCTTTAAGGGATATTGGTTTGGTAAATGAGGTTGTAATAAGGTGTTGGCGTTGTGGTTTAAGGAAGTAGGACGATTTTTGGTCTACGGGTTTTTGTGAGGTGGATGGATTGGATATTTTTTGTGGCTGGGGGTTGACGGCTTTTGCATAGGATAGAGGAGGAAATTCCGCCAACAGAGAGAATTGCTTGCTAGTGGTTAATTGCTTTCAATGTGGTTGATTCTTGACGTAGTCTGATGCACTCATTGGTTTCTTTTGTGTTTCACTCATTTTGGTGATCCTGAGATTTTCCTTGTAAATACTCCCTTGTTAGAAAATCAGGTAAATAATTATTTTCTCCTTTTATATATTGTATATCGAAATCAAAAACAGATAAAATAGCTTGCCATCTAGAAACTAAGTTTAGAAACTAAGTTTAATTATTTTCTCCTTTGTTTAGAAACTAAGTTTTTAACATCCTTTTGTAAAATCTCTTTGGCCGATTTGCAATCGACACGTAGTAAAAACTTTTTGTTTATTAAATCATCTTGAAATTTAGAAATACAATTTACTATAGATAAAACTTCCTTTTTAACTGTAGAGTAATTCTTTTGTGGTCCAAGCCAAACTCCTGAGTGGAAACGGACTATAGACTCTTGGGTAGATTCTGGCATTTTCTGTTTAAGGATCCCCCCGTAACCTATTTCTGATGCATCTGTTTCTACTATCATGAATGCATTGGGGTGTGGGATGACTAGACATGGTAGTGTTATAACCTTTTTCTTGATATCCTGGACTAGACTAGTATGCAGACTTGACCATGGTATAGGGTTCTTTTGTAATCTTTGAAATAATGGTTGTATAGACTTTTGAAGATTAGGTAGAAAATCAGATATGTAGTTTAAGCAACCTAAAAATCTTTGTAATTGTGATTTCTCTTTCATTTCATCTGGAAATTTATTTGCAAATTCTATAGATCTAGATATAGGTGTTATAGTACCTTGATATATGTTGTGGCCTAAAAAACGTATTTTTGTTTGAAATATTTGCATCTTTTTTGCGGATACTACTAGTCCATGCTTTTTAACAATGTTCAAAAAGGTGTATAGATGTTTAAAGTGTTGGTCGATAGATTTTGAATATATTAACACATCATCTATGTATACAATAGAGAAGGTGGAGTAAGGGTTAAATATTTCTTTCATTATATTTTGAAACTTGGATGGTGCGTTTTTTAAACCGAAAGGCATAACATTCCATTCATAATGCCCAAAAGGCACTATGAATGTTGTTTTATATTTATCCTTCTCGGCAATTTGTATTTGCCAAAATCCACTTTTCATGTCAAATTTAGAGAATATACAGGCGTCATATAATCGTTTTAATAGATCTCTTTTGTTTGGTATTGGGTATCTTATCCATTGTATTATATTGTTTAAGGGTTTATAGTTGATTACTAAGCGTGGTACTCCTCTTTCTTTTTCAGCTTGGTTGTTTACATAAAATGCTGAACAACTCCAAGGAGATTTAGATTTTTTTATTAAGTTTTTATCTAGTAATTCTTGTATTTCTTTTTTGCAATGTTCTAGAAGTTCTTGATTCATTTGAATGGGTCTAGCTTTAGTTGGAATATTTTTTTCATTAAAATCTTTTTCGTAGGGTATTTCAACAATATGTTTTTTTCTTTCCCAAAAGACATTTGGGAGTTCAGAACATACTTGGTTTAGTAGTTTGACTTCTAATGTTTTTATTTTATTTGTGACTTGTGGATAACTTAGTTGTTTTTTCTATCTGTTGGTATTTTATTTCTTGTTGTAAATATTGTATTTGTTTTTGTTTCCCGTCTATTAAGTTTATGGATTTCTCTATTGTTGAATTTTGTAAGGCTAAGATTTCTTTTGTTTTTCATTGGGGATAGATATTCAAACATTATTTTTTCTCCTACAATTTTTGTGGTAATTCCTAGTTCTGTAACCTTAAACGGATAAATTTGTGTAAAAAACGGAGTTCCTCGTATAACTTCTTGGCTTAAATTTTTTACAAGGATAAATTGAGTTTTAAAACAATAATTTTTGTTACAGATTTTTGCTTTAGGTAATTTATAGGTGACCTTCAAACTACTTCCGTTTGCACCGCTAAGTTTCTCATATGTTTTTTCATAGAATTTTGTAGGAACTATTCCTTCTCTAATACAATTATAGTCAGCTCATGTATCTAGAAGTGCTATTGTTTCTAGTTTAAAATCATACCCTATGTGTAATGTGATTTTTGTATACCATTTTTGATAGTTTATTTTGTTTATTATCTGGATATATTCTTCTTCTTTTGTTTGTTTATGGTTTTCAGGGTTGCTTGTGGAGGGTTGGTCCATTGTTGTGGGTGAATTCATGGAGTTTTGGTTCTATAAGGGCTAATCTAGCGTCTACTTGCAATTGGTGAAGTTGATGTTGGTGAACTGTTTGTTGTAATTCTTTTATTTGTATTTTAAAATTTTTAACTTCTCCTTGTAATTCACCAGTAGTTACTTGTTTAAATAGTGTTAGAGAGGGATATTTTTCTATTATTTTGTTAAGACTAAAAGGTTGTGGAGTTAATAATTGATTTTCTCGTTGCACTAGATCTTTTAATTTTAATAAATATTCCTTTTTTTGTTTCTTGATCATCTATTTTATCTATAATATCTATTAAAAATTGTTTATCAATGTCTTTTGTAATTACGTTTATTGTTTTACAATTGCATATTCCATCTGAGATATTTTCAGAATTTTGAGAGGATGTGTCACTTTCATCTACTATTATGTCTAGAGAAGGGTCGCTACTGAGTTCTTCTGAATTTTCAGTTTCTGAAAGAAGTAATTTTTCTAATTTTTCTCTAATGTCTTGTTGATCGTAAAATATTTCATTGATTTTTCTTTTCATTTTACAATCTGTAGATTTATGTCCTGGCCTTTTACAGTTCCAGCATATAATTCTTTATTTTCTAGATGGTTTCTCGTTGGTGTTTTTGTTTTTTGTATAGTATGAGTTTGAAAATTTCTTTGTAAATCTTTTCTTTTTATTATAAGGTTGTGGATAAAAAGATTTATTTTGTTTGCGTAGTTTTCGTCTTTCTCTAGAAGGTGGAGTGAGACGGTTGTAACCATATTGTTCACAAAATGAACCCATAGTTTCTCTAAATTTAAATTTGTTACTTTGTTGTTTATCTTTGTGTTCTTGACATATTTGTAGTCCTTCCCTTTTAATGAAGGCAAACAATTGACCATAGGTTATTGTATCCCATGGTATTGGTTGTCCTCCAGAATAGTCTTTTAGTTTATTAATTAATCGTTCTGCAAAAAATGATGGTAATCCTGCGATGAACCGTTCTTTCCAGAAGAGTTGGTTGCAGTCGTGTCTTTGAAATATGTTGGTTATAAATATATCTTTATACCATTTAAAGTCCCCTAGTGTTGGACATCTAAGATTTGTTAAAATAAGTTTTTTACTTGTTAGTTCTTCCGAAGGGTTTCCTACAAAGTGCATGGTCATGGTGTGGAGTAATACTTCTACAGCGTTTTGAACTTGGTCTTCTTCATAAAAACCATCTTCTCCTTCTACTCTTCTAGTTTCGGTATGGTTTAGAATAGAATTTTGAGTTTCTACGCCTAAAGCATTGTCCCACCAAAATTTTAAGGCTCCATTGAAGCCCGAGATTAGCATGACACATGCTTGGTGGTCTGACATTCCTTTAGCTTTATAGGATAGGGTTGCCATCCCCATTTCTTGAAATAAATTCATCATTTCATATTCGGATCTACCATCTATATTCCATTCATATATGCCTTTTCCGTTGTAAAAGTTTGTTGAGGGAAATTTATGATGTTCTTCAAATAATAAGTCGGGTGGTGAGTGCCTTGGATAATATGGTTTTTTGGATGGTTGAAAGTTCCTTTTTATTCTATTTATTTCTATATCGGTTTCAGATTGAATGTTTTCATCAATATTATTTATCCCCTTGGCTTTGTCTAGTCTATCTAGTCTAGTTGAGATTGATTTTAAAATTTCATTTTCAGGGAATTTAATAGGTTTTGTTAATGGTTTGAAGAGAGGTGGTGAGACTGCGGTAAAGGGTGGAGATAACGGCTGTTAGTTTGTTGTTATGTTTTTCTCGTCTTTTTCTAGTTTGTTATCAAGGTTATCTATTTGTCTTGAAATAGTATGTAATATTTGACTTTGATAATTATTTTGTTCATATACTATTTTAAGGTCAGCCATATATATTGAATCTTTATTATCTCGGTTTGCCCCAGTTCTGAAAGGTGTAGCTATTACTTGTCTTTAGGGAGTGTGAATTTTTATGTCTTTCAAAGGTGGATGGACTGATTTGTGTATTTCTCCGTTAGTCATTTCCCATGTGTGATATAATGTGGAACTAGTGTTTATTGATTCATTTTTGTATGTGTAGCATATATCATTTTCTAAAGCGTATGTTTCAAACCATGTGAAAAATGGAATATTTACTTCTATATTTTCCATGTAGTTATACCATATTTCTCTAAAAGTTATAAGTTTTTCTTTATTAAAAGCTTGAAAGTACCATTTTCTTTTATCTCCGTTTTTATATGATAAAAATTCTTCTTTAAGGTAATCTTTGTCTATTGTAAATGTTTTTATAATAACATTTATTGATTTAAAATCTGAAGCTGTTGGGGAAGTAGGAAAGTTAGACGATCCTACTTCTGATTGTTGAACCGGTGCAGCTATTGGTGCTTGAAAAATAATAGGTTTTTTCTCTTGGCTTTTTGTTAAAATTTGTTTTACACTTTCTTCTGATTCAGTGCTAGCTTGGCCAGTTCTGTACTCAGAGAAAGATTAACGTGGGTAGAATGAACTAAACTTTAATGATGGTGGATCTCTGAAAGAACCAAAGTTTAATAATATTTTTCCATCATATTTTTCTGTTATACTTGTAATAGTTCTTTGTTCAAAGTTTCTTGGTGGTTGAGTAATATTAATTTTCCATTGATCAGGAATTGTAATTTCTGTCCATTTTAACTGTTTAGGTGTGTATGTAGAGGTTGGTGTGTCTTTACCATGTGCAGCCAATATTGTTGTTTCGCTTTTATCATCTTGCAATAAACATCGTGGGTTGAACTCAGATGTAGATTGCTTAAAGTAAATTCGATACAACAACAAATAGCCATGTCTTTCTTGCTGAAATTTAATTTCAGGCAAGTGTACGTTTAAAACTAAAGTATTAAATATTGTAGGGTCATGTAGGCTCACTTGAAAATTTGGTGCACAATTAAAATATATAGCTCCGTTACATAAGTTTGACTGTACTGCTCCTAATAAGGAGTCTTCAAATTTTAAAAATGTTTTATCTCTTAATAACATGAGTATTGGAGAATCAATCCCTGTTCTAGATAAAGATTTAATTGCTATTTGTTTCCACCGCTAGAGAGCATGATTGTCAAAGTACGTGCAGAATAAACTTGAGTATTAACTTCAATGATTTACATTAGTATATATACATAATCCAAGTGGGCTTAACAACATAATCTAGCCCTTAAGCCTATATCTTATATAATATGAGAAGGTTTTTCTCAACTTTTACTAAGGAGATGACATTTGGCTTACTATTTTCTAACACTTGTATTTTTTTGTTTGGACCTAATAACTATAGTTTGGACCTAATTAACTACAAATCAATAAAATAAAATAAAAATAAAAAACCATCAACATTTCCTTGCTCCCTTCTTTAATCAGAAACATATGCAGCCTCCAAGAATCTAGAACCACCTTATATCAGTGTGTGGTTGGTTCCATCTCTGAACTAAACCAACATTAAATTAAATTTATAGGTTTCAATTTTTGGATTTAATTTTTGTGTTTGGATTCTTATATAATTTTCACAGGCACAAGTGAAATCAAATTTAAGTAAGATGGTGGGATGGTATTGTTTAAGTAAATTAGTTTCACTTTTTAAAAAATTGTTTATATAAAATTTAAATTTTTGAGCTTAGTTTCTGGAAAATTACGTAAGATTGTGAAATGTTTTAATCTAATTCTATAATTATTTTGTTCGGTTTATCACTTATTATTTCAAACGCCATGGTATTTTTGAATTATATAAAATTTATAAGTTTTCATATTAGGAATTTCAGGATAAATTATGAACATAATCAGTTATGTTTTGATTTGAAATAATACCATCATTTTATGCATTGCCTTATATCTACCCACTATTTTCCTCACTTTTTATTTTTGTTTATATTACTTCTCATTCTTAACTTATTATTTTGAAGCACTTGCGAATTTATGATCAATAATATTTGATCTCAATCCCTTCTCTCTCTTAAAGGCTCAAACATTCTATAAAGTTTGGTTTTCTAAAAACAACCTATTAACATAAAAACACACCCTCTTTCAGATTATTGTGAAAACTAAAACACTTACTTTCTATTATATCCTCTATTCAATTTCCAACGAACAACAAAACACTGGTAACAATAGTATCGTTGTTCGGATCAATCATTTTTGGGAAGTTCCTAACTTTAGAAGAAATATTATCTTACTAAGTCTTGAATAATTTTCCCAAAAATGTAAATTATTTTTACTATTGTTCATATTTTGATGATTTATGCAATCATTTTAAAACATTCATAAAAGAAAATAAATAATTGTATGTGTATTTGATTTTAAAAGAATTTTAGGGGGGTGTATTGAAACTATGATTTTGCAGGATTTTATGAGATTTAGAAAATTTGGAATTTTGATAAATTTTAGGGAAGTTCATATGATTTATGGTAAAATTCTTTCAAATCCCACCTAAAACCATGAGATTTGAATTTCTGTATTTTTAACTAAACAAATCCTCCCAAATCCTTCAGAATCCCTAAAATTTATTAAAATCCAAATCCACAAATTGTTTTGAATAACAGTGGATTTTAAAGTAGATTTTTAAATCATCAGTTCAATAACAGTGGATTTTAATGGACTTTTTAAAATTCATGATTGAATAACATAGGATTTGTAAATTTTACACAAATCACTTAAAATGTTAAGTTGAATACACCCCCTTAATATATCATGATGATGGGCGTCAGATTCTTAGAGTAAGAGTTGAAAGAAACCTTACTATATTATATTATTTAATAATAAAGTAAAGTTTTCTTTTGGCAAGCTACAAAAGATTGTCATTTGATGCTCTCTTCTTTCACAAGTGTCATTTTGTTTCTTTAAATTTTTAGTGTAACAAATTTATTGAATTTAAATAATAAATTTTTCTCTTAACAAATAATTTGATGATTAAATAGTTTAAGGATATAAGATTATAATATATATATTTGGTTGTATAAAATAATGTCGAGTAATAATTGGCTGTGTTATTTCCACACTTTAATATAAATAATTCACATGATCTTGATATTACATTATTTTATTTCATTTTCAATCCATTTACACAAGGTCAATAGTAATTCCTTAATGCACAAGGCACCATCACACCATGGATTGAGTCTCCCTCTCTACGAATGTAGGATTTGGCTAATGGGCCAGCATGTTGTTGAAACGACCGACCTTTTTTTTTCTTCTTTAAATAATAAATAATAAATAGTAATATAATATAATAAATAAACTATAACTAGTGGTCCCATACCCACTAGCCACCTAACCACAAACACATTCAACAGCGAAAATAACTAACCAATATTCAATAATAATCCAATAATAAACCATTATCCAAAATATAACCAATAACCAATAACCAAACAATAAGAATCACAGAACCAGCAACCTAGCAATGCCAGACAACATCCAATCGAGTCCCTAGAACATCTTCCTCTTCATTGCCCCGATTCCACGATCACACTTTGTCTTTATCTGCACCACAAACACAAATTGCAATGCATGAGTATTTTATAAATACTCAGTAAGGCAATCCTCCCATCTACTGGGCTATACACACAAGCAATAGAGTATCTTTAACCAACACACAACAATCAACAAACAACAAATAACAAACCAGGACTCTGCATCGACCGACGCCAACATGCATCGACCGATACCACATGGGGATGCATCGACCGACGTAGAAGCTGCATCGACCGATGCAAGTGTAACTTGCATCGACCGATACCCAATCCGCATCGATCGACGCATGCTCGACTTCACGCGAAAACCCTAGAGTTTTATGCGCCGTCCTTGCTTTTGCATCGACCGACGCAAGATATGCATCGACCGATGCAATGCCGGGCATCGTGTTTTCCCTGAAGCTTCTCGCCGGATCTTCGTTTCTACAACCACAAAACTCGATCCCAAGCCACAAGAAAGCTTCCTAACGTCCATAACAACAATCTAACAAGTCTAACATCACACAACAAGCAGATTAAAGAGTTCTCTAGCTTAGATAAGCCATGGTCCTGCACTTATCGTTGCCAAGACGAATCTGAACCTAAACACAAGAAGAAACGCCTCTAGGAAGCTCCTACAACAATCCCAGCTACAGATCTCTCCAGAAACGCCTCCAATCACCCACAATCTCCAAAACTTCTCAAGAACTTTTTCTCTCTTTCTTTCTCTCTCAAAAACGGCCACAACCCACAAATGAGACAAAAAGCGTGTTAAG
This sequence comes from Camelina sativa, assembly GCF_030686135.1. NCBI lineage: Eukaryota > Viridiplantae > Streptophyta > Magnoliopsida > Brassicales > Brassicaceae > Camelina > Camelina sativa. Next base: position 16,821,254 of record NC_141891.1, read on the forward strand.
GGTTTTCCTTTACCCAAAACGCAGCGTTTCACTTATGTCAAAACGCACGAAAAAGAGCCAGCATCGACCGATGCTCCACCTGCATCGATCGATGCACATCCTAAACCGGAATTCCGGTTCGCGGATGTTACAATTCTCCCCCACCAATCTAGATTCGTTCTCGAATCTCAAACATCTATCAGCCAAGGACTCCCGTGCAACCGTCTCCACGGCCTGCACTCCTCCGACCGATCTACAGAAGGTAACCTCTAGGCGATAGACTCATACTCCAGGCGTCATTTGCTCTCGACTTTTTGGACTTTCCTTTACTCATAGGCCTAAACCTTGAGTTTTTATTGGCTCCTCATCAGACCTAAGTCTGCATGCCATAATATTGGCTCCTCATCGGGCCTAAAACCGCATGCCATAATATATAAGGAAAAGTCCAAACTCGTCTCTCCGGTCGTCACCCTACAGCACGCCTCCGGACCGTCATTCCACGTCGATATACCAACCATACTCCCAAGTCACAAAGTCTCCGAATATGGCAGTACTAGGAGAACCTAAGTCCTCCAAGAGCCGCGAGCAAACAATTCTGAACACGTCTGAGTCCTATCCCTATCCAGGTTTCCTTCCCGTGACTCGCGTAAAACATCTCAATGTCCTACCAACCACATATCCCCTCACTGGAATACCTCATGACCACACAAGGATCATATACCTGCCACAAGGGCCGCCACCAAGGCCAAACAAAATGTCCTAAAGAGGATCGCCACCAAGGCCAAACATAATGTCCTAAAGAGGACCGCAACCAAGGCCAAACAAAATGTCCTAAAGAGGACCGCCACCAAGGCCAAACAAATGTCCTAAAGAGGACCGCCACCAAGGCCAAACAAATGTCCTAAAGAGGACAGCCACCAAGGCCACTCGTCCCGAAGGACCGTCACAAAGACCATCTGTCCCGAAGGACCGTCACAAAGACACTCTGGCTAAACAGCCCGCCACAAAGGCCACACAATTGGCTAAACAGCCCGCCACAAAGGCCACACAATGGCTAAACAGCCCGCCACAAAGGCTACACACGGCTAAACAGCCCGCCACAAAGGCCACACAATGTCTAAAAAGACCGCCACACACGGGCACACTGACTCGAAATTCTGCCACTAAGGCCACACAAGCCCCTCCAAGGCTCTCCACCGCTAAAATGGACAAATTCTAACTCCCGTTAAACTTTCCATATTTAGCACTTTCCATTTTTGGAAACTTTCCACTTATGAAAACTTCTATTTCAGGAAACTTTCCTCCAAAAACCCCGCCTCACGGAAACTTTGTACCCCGAGCACCACCTCATCTTGTTACTGAGTCGCACAACCAACCACCGCAAGCGATCGAGTAAACAAGAGAGATGGGCTGGAATACTCCATTTCCGCTCCAGCCACGAATTACAGATGGGACCAAGCTAGACAAGTTCAAGTCGCGGCTTGCTTCTCATACCACTTCTTAAACCTTGCCTTCATCTTTGCCTCAGGCTCCCAAGTCTGCTCCTCAACACCATCACTGTCCCACATGACTCTCATCAAAGGAATCTTCTTCTTCCAAAGTTCCTTGATCCTCCTCTCGAGAACCCTCACTGGTCTCGCCTCCAAAGTCATGTTAGGCTGAAGATCCTCAGGAATCTTAGCCAACACCCGCTCACCCTCACGGAGACACTTCCGCAACATAGACACATGGAAAATCTTATGGAATGCACGCATAACCTCGCGTAACTCCAGTCTATATGCCACTGGTCCAACCCACTCAATCACGCTGAATGGACCCATATACCTCGGACTCAACTTAGTCTCTGACAATGACCTGTTCGGACCCCGCAACATGGCCATCTTGAGGTACACTCTGTCTCCTACTTGAAACTCAAGATCTCTCCTCCTCCTATCAGCTTAACTCCTCTGCCTATCCTGAGCCTACTTCATGTTCAGCTTGAGAACCCGAATCTTCTCTGAGGTCTCCTGAACAAAACTATCACCAAACATGCTCCTCTCCCCCACCTGAGTCCAGCATAATGGTGTACGACATGGTCTCCCATACAAAGCCTCATAAGGAGCCATCTTAATGCTCGCCTGATAACTGTTGTTGTAAGCAAACTCTACCAGGTTCAGGTGATCTGCCCAATGGCCACCCCAATCCAACACACACATCCTCAGCAAATCCTCCAGCGTCTGGATCGTCCTTTCAGACTGTCCATCTGTCTGGGGATGATAAGCTGTACTCATATGCACCTTAGTGCCCATCTCTGCCTGAAATGCCTTCTAGAACACCGAAGTGAACTTAGAATCCCTATCAGACACAATGCTCGCTGGCACCCCATGCAATCTGACTATCTCTCTCACATACCTCTTAGCCAAGACCGCTGCTCCATCAGTCTTCTTAATGGCCAGAAAATGTGCTGACTTAGTCAACCGGTCCACAATGACCCAAATAGCATCAAAAGTCCGTGACACTGGCAATCCTACCACAAAGTCCATGGTGATCATATCCCACTTCCACTCAGGAATGGGTAGACTCTTCAGTAAACCGCCAGGAACCTGATGTTCAGCCTTCATTAGCTGACACACGTCGCACCTCGAAACCAAACTAGCCACATCCTTCTTCATCCCGACCCAGTGATAGTACCTCTTGAGGTCACGGTACATCTTAGTCGCTCCTGGATGAATAGACAACTTGCTCGCATGAGCCTCTCTCAGAAACTCCTGCCTCAACTCCTCATCCTTGGGCAAGCAAACCCGACCGTGCACCAAGATAGTACCATTATCCGAGACCTGATACTCTGAATCCACATCCTTAGAGGCATTCACCAGCCCCAAATCCTTCTCCTGAGCCAACCGCACCCTACTCAGAAGATCTGCTCTATCTGCTGCTTCCAAACCCAACGGTTCCTGTGAAACAGCACACAAGCTCAAAGCACTGATCTCCCCTACCAGAGACTCCATCTCCTGCTCCTGAGCCGAAGCTACCCTCTTCCGACTCAGAGCATTTGCAACCGTATTAGCCTTACCAGGGTGATAGGCTATCTCCAAATCTAGTCTGCCACAAGTTCCATCCACCGCCTCTGCCTCAAATTCAACTCAGGCTGAGTGAATATATACTTCAGACTCTTATGATCTATAAACACCTGTACCTTTGCACCATAAAGATAAGATCTCCAAATCTTCAGGGCAAAAAATACAGCACCCAACTCTAAATCATGAGTAGGATAGTTGCCTTCATGCACCCGCAACTGCCGCGAAGCATAGGCAATCACCTTCCCATGCTGCATCAGAACACACCCCTAATCAACTCTAGATGCATCTCTATAAACCACATAGGGTTCCCCCTGCTCAGGCAAAGCTAACCCTGGCGCAGTAGTCAACATCTCCTTCAGGCTTGCAAAGCCTTCCTCACACTCTTCTGACCAAACAAAAGGAACATCCTTCCCTGTCAACTTAGTCATAGGACGTGCTCTGCTCGCAAACCCCTGCATAAATCTCCTGTAGTAACCTGCCAATCCAAGAAAACTCCTGATCTCTGTGGTATTCTGCGGTCTAGGCCAATCTCTGATAGCCTGAATCTTCTCTGGACTACAGAAACCCCCTCTGCAGAAACAATGTGACCCAGAAAGCCCATCTCACGCTGCCAAAAACTACACTTGCTCAACTTAGCAAACAACTTATGCTCCCGCAGCTTCTCCATAACTGCCCTCAAATTCACTGCATGCTCCTCAGGACTCTTAGAATAAACCAGGATATCGTCGATGAAAATAATGACAGACACATCCAGAAACTCCTGAAACACGCTGTTCATCAATCTCATAAACGCTGCTGGCGCGTTAGTCAACCCGAAAGGCATCACCACAAACTCATAATGTCTATACCTCGTCCTGAAAGCAGTCTTCCTCACATCTGCCTCATCTATCGGTAACTGATGATAACCCGACGCAAGATCTACCTTGGAGAACCAAGTAGCACCCCTCAACTGATCCAACAACTCATCGATCCTAGGAAGAGGGTACTTGTTCTTCACAGTGACCCGGTTCAAACCCCGATAATCAATGCACAACCTGAAACTCCCATCCTTATTCTTCACAAACAACACTAGCGCTCCCCACGGTGATACACTAGGACGGATGAATCCCTTACTCAACAAATCCTCTAGCTGCTTCTTCAGCTCTGCCATCTCTACTGGAGTCATCCTGTAAGGAGCCTTGGATAACGGCATCGTCCCCGGTTCCAGTTCAATGGTAAAAGGATCCGACCGAGATGGTGGTAATCCCTGCAAAGACTCAAACGCATCCTCAAACTCCTCGACTACCGGAATACCACTAACCGTAGACTTCCCCATTGACTCTGGCATAAATATAGTAGCCAAATAAGCCTCACGGCCCTTCTCGATCATCTTCCCAGCCTGAATGGCTGAGATCACGAGACTCCCCGAAGTCGGTCTAATACCCTGAAAAACCAACTTCCCTCCTGGACGCTCAAACTGCACTCTACCCCGATGGCAATCCAAATGCACCATATGCCGATGCAACCAATCGATCCCGAGAATAACATCATGCAATTCCTTTGGACTGATAAGCAAATCCGCTGGCCACGACTCCCCCGCGATCTGAATATCAACTCCTCTAGCTCGTCCAATAACTCTCAAGAACTTGCCTCCCGCAACTCTGACAACTCTAGTACGCTCCCCGGGATCCCCTCTGATTCCCGCGCTCTCTGCACACTCCGGAGTAATGAAGCTATGAGAAGCTCCAGAATCAAACATAACATGGGACTTAAACCCGTCCACCAACAAGGTCCCTACACAAACCTTATGTGTTGAGAGCCTAGCACTTTATCACAAGAAAACATAAAATCTGAACCTACTAAAAAAATTCACAAAGCTTAAGTACCAGAAATTATGCCTGTGATCGCCCCGGCACTGGTTCCACCAGTCTCTGCTGTCGTGTAAACCCATGGCGCCTGCTCAATCCGTGCCACCTGCTGACCTCCAGGCTGCACCTGCTGCAACGCTGCCACTGCTGCCGGCTGCAACTTGGGACAAAATGGCCTGATATGCCCTGTCTGCCTACAATGATAACATACCCGCGGCCCTGCCGGTGGAGCACTCCTCTTGGGACAACTAGCAATCTTGTGATCCTTGCTCCCACAACTGAAGCAACTCACATCACTCGGCCTCTGCGTAGCCTCCCACCTCCTCTTGGTTCCCTGTGCAGGCCTGCCGCCCCTGCTAGAACCACCCTGGTGCTGAGCCTTACTAGGCTGAACTGCTGGAGCTACCGCCACTGACTGTGCCCGGATATCCTCCTCAATCTTTGCTGCAGTCTCAACCAGCTCTGCACGCGTAGCATAACTCCGCCCTCTACAGTGATTTCTCAAATCATCACGTAGAGCCCTCAAAAACCTCCTGATCTGAGCCTCCTCAAACTCCAAAGCCCGACCCCCATAACAAAGAAGTTGACTGAACTCCAAGTCCAGCTCCCGCACTGACCGTGTCCCCTAAGACAACTAAAGGAACTGCACCTCCAACCGATCCAATGCCTCTCTAGGAAAATACATGCGGTTGAACTCCAAGACGAAATCAGCCCAAGTCATCTCCCGCTGCACTCTCCTAGCAGCTACTGATCTCCACCACAACTCAGCATCACCACTCAAATAGTAGACCCCTATGTCCACCCAAAACTCCTCAGGACATCTCAGAGTATGGAAGTTACGTTCCACACTCGTCCTCCACGCATCCGCAACAGTAGGATCTGTACCACCCGAAAACCTCTCAGTGAAAAGACCCTTCATCTCCTTGAGCATGGACAAATAACGTCCATGTGCTCCCACATCCGCAACCACTGGCTGCCGCTCCTCCGCCACCACTGGTGGCACTACCTGAGCCTGAGCCGGTACCACTGGTGGTAACCGCGCTAACACCTGTGCTAGCATAGCCGCAACGTCAGTACCAGGGATTCCACCCGCTGGGACTCCCACACCTGGGACCCTAGCATCACCGGACACTCGAGCATTAACACCGCCCCTCCTGCCACACTCACGGAATCCCCCGGAACATCCTGCAACTCGCCAACACCCTCAGCTGTCACACTTTGGTCCTCGGTCTCACTAATCACTAGGACTCTGCACCTACCACGACCACGTCTGCGTCCACGACCACGTCCGTGTCCACGACCACGACCACGACCAGCTACAGCATCACCTCTAACCATCTGCACTACCATGAACAGAAGGCTAAGCAAACAATTTCTATTATACACAGAAACATAAACTCACCGTGGAATCACACAGTCGGCTCGAAGAGGATGTTCTAGGACTCCATGCCACACACAATTGACTAACTCACATAATCAATCAAGACATGCAATCCCAAACATCACAATAGAAACCTAGTGAACCCAAACCTAAAACCGTAAAGGCTCTGATACCAAAATGAAACGACCAACCTTTTTTTTTTCTTTAAATAATAAATACTAAATAATAATATAATATAATAAATAAACTACAACAAGTGGTCCCATACCCATTAGCCACCTAACCACAAACACATTCAACAGCGGAAATAACAAACCAATATTCAATAATAATCCAATAATAAACCATTATCCAAAATATAACCAATAACCAATAACCAAACAATAAGAATCACAGAACCAGCAACCTAGCAATGCCAGACAACATCCAATCGAGTCCCTAGAACATCTTCCTCTTCATTGCCCCGATTCCACGATCACACTTTGTCTTTACCTGCACCACAAACACATATTGCAATGCATGAGTATTTTATAAATACTCAGTAAGGCAATCCTCTCATCTACTGGCCTATACACACAAGCAATAGAGTATCTCTAACCAACACACAACAATCAACAAACAACAAATAACAAACCAGGACTCTGCATCGACCGACGCCAACATGCATCGACCGATACCACATGGGGATGCATCGACCGACGTAGAAGCTGCATCGACCGATGCAAGTGTAACTTGCATCGACCGATACCCATCCACATCGACTGACGCATGCTCGACTTCACGCGAAAACCCTAGAGTTTTACGCGCCGTCCTCGCACTTGCATCGACCGACGCAAGATATGCATCGACCGACGCAAGATATGCATCGACCGATGCAATGCCGAGCATCGTGTTTTCCCCGAAACTTTTCGCTGGATCTTCGTTCCTACAACCACAAAACTCGATCCCAAGCCACAAGAAAGCTTCCTAACGTCCATAACAACAATCTAACAAGTCTAATATCACACAACAAGCAGATTAAAGAGTTCTCTAGCTTAGATAAGCCATGGTCCTGCACTTAGCTTTGCCAAGACGAATCTGAACCTAAACACAAGAAGAAACGCCTCTAGGAAGCTCCTACAACAATCCCAGCTACATATCTCTCCAGAAACGCCTCCAATCACCCAAAATCTCCAAAACTTCTCAAGAACTTTTTCTCTCTTTCGTTCTCTCTCAAAAACGGCCACAACCCACGAATGAGACAAAAATCGTGTTAAGGGTTTTCCTTTACCCAAAATGTAGCGTTTCACTTAAGTCAAAACGCACAAAAAAGAGCCAGCATCGACCAATGCTCCACCTGCATCGATCGATGCACATCCTAAATCGGAATTCCGGTTCGCGGATGTTACAGTTGTGGCCAAATGGTTGGCAAAAATAAAATAAAAAATAAACTAAAGTATATTTTAATATATAATTTCTAAATAGCTAAATGAGAATTGAATATTTTTTTGTGATAAAAAGATAACTGTTTATATTTCTGTTTAAAGAGAGAAGTAAATATATATTTAAATTCATGATTTGATTAGCTAAGATGCCCTTTCATAGATCTATATTTATAATATATAACTCTTGAATATATATATTTAAAACAATAGACAATTTTAGTTATTAATTCTTAATAATGTATTTTTATAAACCTGACACATTTTTATTAACTTTCTTATTTCATCTCATCAATCCCATATTTTGTACTAACTCTCATTTTTGTAACTTTCATAATATTTATAGTAATGCAATGAATGATTAATAAGAAAATAGTTATTTATATGTAATAATTGCATATCTATAACTCTCACATAGTTTATGTGTGACTCCTATAACAATAAAATACTCCATCTGTTTTAATTTAGTTGTCGTTTTAGGTTTTCAATAAAAATGTTCGGTGAATATTCCTGTTTTATCCCTGCTGTTTTAAAGTTTTGACCAATGAAATATTTATAAAATATATTAATTAATGGTAAAACAGATAATTTAATAGTTTTTTAATTTATGTGAGAAAACATTAAACGGCAAGTAAAAAACCGGAAGAAGTATAAATTACATTTACCTAATAAATAGAAATTGATATAAAAATTAGTGCATTTATTATCCAATTAAATAATAAATTTTCTATATACTCTTAACTACAACTTTTTTTTTGACAACATAGAACTAGATTGACTCGAACAAGCCAATGCGAAGGTACATTGTTAACATAGGTAACTAAATGCGGAACTGTGCGAACTCGTCGCGCAAGGTTATCCGCTTTACCATTCTGAGAGCGCGGGACATAGACTAATGAAGAAGAGGTAAACTCCTCCTTATCCGCCTGGATGTCCTCCAAGTAAAGTGTAAAAGCTGGCCACTCGGAAGGCGAAGACACCATCTTCACTAAGTCAGAGCAGTCGGTGAGGAAAACAACAGATTGGTTATCCGTCCCAATCATACATCGCATGGCCCAGATAAGGGCCTCAATCTCAGCATGTAGAGAGGACAGGCTACGGCGAAGGTTGGCAGCTCCCATAGTAGGGGCATCACCAAATGGTGACGTACAGAACCACCCTCGACCTGCATAACAGTCTGCTTCCTTCCAGGAACCATCTACAAAACAAAAATAGCTCGCCAAAGGGCTAGGAGCACCGACGCCCCTGCTTCCCCAGGGAACATCCATAGTAGGAATAGCCGATACCATTGGTATATCCTCTGTTTGAGCCAAAGCCCATACTTTGGCCTCATCCTCCGCTAACCGCAAAAGCGTTAGTGGATTGGAATCCAGATTACTAAAAAGTTTATCATTTCGCGCTTTCCATATATACAACAAAATCCAGGGAAAAACTGTCTGTGTTGAAACATTTGTAAACCGCCAAAAAAGAGAATCCATATTTGTGAAAATTGAACCCGATGGGAATGCACCCAAGGCTGTCGGAAACTGCGACAGAGCCCAAACCTGTCTAGCAGGCGGACATTCAAGGAGAGTATGATTAATTGTCTCCTCATGAAAACCACAAAGTCCACACGTGGCATCACAACTCATACCACGTTTCCGTAGGTTAGCTGTAACCGCCACATAACCCGAAAGCACTTGCCACATAAAATGACGAAGTTTCGGTCGGCACTTAATTTTCCACACAAAGGCCTGGAGAGGTGTAATGTCCGGCCCAGAGGGATCCGTACGACGAGGCCGTAGACAATGATAACCTGATTTTACCGAATATATACCAGACTTGGAAAAATGCCATCCCGGCAAATCCGGTTTATCCGGTTGTCGCAGCGGTAAGGCAGAAATTATAGTAACATCTTCCGGTACAAACGTAGCCGTAAGCTGAGCGATATCCCAGGAATTAGAACTCCTGTCAATGAAATTTATAACTCGGAGCAGAGGATCAGAAGGCGATCCTGTGCTTAGTACTGGTCTCGGGGATTAAGCAGGGATCCAGGGATCAGTCCATACAAAGATGGAAGCACCATATCCTACTCGTGTAATCAGTCCTTTATGAACCAGAGAGCGAGCAGAAATGATACTCCGCCACCCATAAGACGGCGAGTAAGATTTGATAGGATCCAAAGGATCTGAATGCCTATAATATCGACCTTTAAAAACCTATGCAAAAAGCGACTCCGGTACCGTGATCAAACGCCAGAGCTGCTTTGCCAGCAGAGCAGTGTTAAAATCATCCAAACCCCGGAAACCTAAACCCCAGCATCCTTACCACTACATAGTTTATCCCATGCCACCCAGTGTAAACCTCTTGATTGACTTGATGAGCTCCACCAGAAGTTAGAAATCGCACTGGTGAGTTTCTGCGTAACCGTCTTAGCTAGTCGAAAACATGACATCACAAAAGTAGGGATCGCTGTAGCAACAGACTTGATCATTACCTCCTTACCCCCTTTTGATAAAGGCCTAGCTGGCCACCCACTTGCTCGAGCTTGCAATCGATCCTGGACAAACGAAAATTTTTTTGTCTTTGCCCCACCCAGGCTTTCTGGAATGCCTAAATAAGAACCCATACCACCCAAATTTGTGATCCCCAGAACCCCTTTTAATTCTTCCCTTAGACTAAAATCCACGGTATGTCCAAACTGAACCGAGGATTTTTGGAAATTGATCTGCTGACCAGAAACCCGTTCGTACTTCTTAAGAATCCCTAATACCATTTCACATTGCTCCTTCGTGGCTCGACAGAAAAAGAGACTGTCATCCGCAAATAAGAGGTGTGAGATAGCGGGACTAGCAGTTGAAACCTTGATACCCGTAAGAAGTTTCAGCCGTTCTGTTTTCCGAAAATGTGCAATAAGCACCTCCGTACAAAGAATGAAAAGATAGGGCGACAAAGGGTCTCCTTGACGCAGACCCCTACAAGGAATTATAGACCCATAGGCTTGCCCATTAAGTAAGACCTTGTATTGAACCGACCTAACACAAAACATGATCCAGGTTATCCATGTCTCACAAAACCCAAACTGTCTGAGTAAATGTTCGACGAAGGGCCACTCAACCCGATCGTAAGCCTTACTCATATCTGTCTACAATTTTTCTTGTAAATAGAAAGATACACATTTTACAAATCTTCATACTGTATCTCAAATCTCACATAATATTTCTATTTAATTAATATTGTCTTAACTAAGAATCTCCAAAATCACAAAAAATGTATTCAAAAACAATGTAAACTAAATCCGTGCGTAGCACGGAGTGACTACTAGTAACCCTATATATCCTAACACTCCCCCTTAAGTTGGAGCATGGAGATTACAAATGGCCAACTTGGAAAGCAAATAAAGAAACTGAGGACTGCCAAGTGCCTTGATGAAAATGTCAGCAAGCTGGTCTTCAGAGGATACAAATGACAGTTTGATGAGACCAGCTATTATCGAATCACGAACATGATGACAATTGATTTCAAAGTGCTTGGTACGCTCATGAAAAATGGGATTGTTGGCAATATAAATAGCATTTTTCTTATCACAATGAAAAGGAACCAGACAAAAACACCAAAAAAATTGAGAAGAGGAAGCAGCCACTTAACTTCTTTCGTAGTCCAAGACATAAAACGATATTCGGCTTTGGCTGCCGAGAGAGAGACAGTTTTCTGCTACTTTGTTTTCCAAGAAATAGGAGAACCGCCAAGAAAGAAAATATAACTCATCAAGGAACGACGCGTTAGTGGACACGCACCATGATCAACATCACAATAACAAGTACGAATTAAATCGGTGTTGGCGGTAAAAAAGACCTTGGCGAGGAGAGCCATTTAAATAATGTAAAACTTTGAGCATAGCATCCCAATGGTCGGTAGTAGGTGTCTTCACAAACTGAGAAAGAATATAAACGGGATAACAAAGTTCTGGACGAGTAAGAGTAAGATAAATGAATTTACCAACATTTATGATGGTATTGAGTAGGATTGTCATACGGTGCAGCCTTAGAAAAAGCAAGCCAATGATTTTGAGCCATTGAAATATCTATAGGCCGACAGCCGAGTAAACAAGCCTCAAAAATAGTATCTAAACAGTGTTTTTGTTGACATAAAAACAAACCTTCAGCATTACGAGTGATCTCGATACCGAGAAAATAGTGAGGAGTTCCCAAATCCTTCATATGAAACTGGCGAGAAAGATACGACTTAAAGGCTTAGATAGAAGCTGAATCATTACCCCCAATAACCAAATCATCGACATACACTAGAATGTAAACTTCTGAAGAGCCACAAACAAGCAATAAAAGTGAATAATCAGAAGCAGACTAACGAAAATAAGTGAATAATCAGAAGCAGACTAACGAAAATCATAGTCTAGAAGTGCAGTCTGAAGTGTATCAAACCAACAACGAGGAGTTTGTCGCAGACCATACAAATATTTCTTCAAGCGACAAACCTTGTTCGGAGCAGAAGAAAGAAACTGGGAGGAAGACGCATGTAGACCTCTTCCTCCAGAGTATCATGTAAAAATGCATTGGGTACATCCATCTGATGAAGTTCCAGTTGCGAGAAGCAGCAACATTGAGAAAAGTGTGAACAATGTTCATTTTAGTCACCGAGCAAAAGTCTCATCGTAATCAACACCCTCCTCCTGACGATTTCCAAGAGCAGCCAAAAGAGTTTTGTAACGTTCGATCGATTGTACCATCATAATTAAACTTGATCTTGAAGACCCATTTGCACCAAATAGCTCACTTGTTTGGTGGTACATCAGTATGTTCTCATGAATCATTATCCTCTAAGGCTGTGATTTCGAACCCCATTGCTTTGCGCCAGACATCAAATTCCATCTCATCTTTGAAAGAATGAGGTTTCGTGAAAGCAGTAACATTGGCAAGAAACACTTTAAAAGTCTGAAAAATTGGCAGAACATACATAGTTAGCAATCGGATATGGATTACCTGATGGACCAGGAAGAGATTGAAGCGATGAGTGTGTGGAGTCAGAAGAGGCCTGATATGAATATGTCACATATGGTTCAAGAAGAACCGACTTCTTCTTGGCTCGAAAACCCTTACCCAATGGCTCAACCGGTACTGAAGACACAAGAGGGTTAGCAACAACAGGCAGAGATGTAGGATCGACCGGTCTTGGTGGAAGATTGATCGGTCTTGGTGGAGGATCCCTCGGTCTGGCGTTCGGAGCGATCGGTCTAACTGTTGCAGAAGTTGTTGTGTTAGTGTCGGGACCGATCGGGCTAGAAGTCGGACCGATCGTTCCTTTAGTAGCAAACACCGGAGCTGTTGAACTCCCCTATCAACTAAGGGTATCAACGATGTAGAAGGAATAATAGACGCATCATCCTCCTCAACGCTGTGGAAGTCGGACGAGGATGTGGTAGTTGGTGGATCCACCACAACCAAAGGACAAACAACAAGAGGAAAAATGTTCATGTTGAACACAACATAGCGAGAAACAAAGTATTGCTTCTTCTCTAGCCGAGAAAGACACACCGAGAAGCACGCTCATCAAACTTCTTACGAATGACAATCCCTTTGTGTGCATAAACAAACAACCAAAAACTCAAAGATTATCAAAGGAGCGAGGCTGATCAAACAGAAGCTCGTGAGGTGTTTTACCAGATAAAATTTAGAAATATCTAGACGTAAGTGAAGAACACTCCACGATTTCAGTTTTCTTACCAGAATGGGAATATATTCTTACACTCTGTTTTTTGTGTCTATTTCTTATAACAACATACTGTAGAAGAACAACTGGTGGATCTATCTTCTTTGTTATACGACCACAAGCTATACGATGCGCATCTCAACAGCTCAGAGATTCTTCAGACCACCATGTTTACACAACAGTAAGTTTTAAAACCTTTTGTTTTCTCTCTCTTCTGTTTACCAAACAAAATGTAACATTACGTGATTGCAGGTACGTAGAACATGTATTGGAAACAGAAAGGGAGAACATGAGATGCTGTAAGATAGAGTACAAATACACAGTTGGAGTAAAGTCTTATCAAACGTTGGTGTACGGAGGAATACTTGTAGCTGGTTTTCTCGTATATTTTCTTGTTATTTTCTTCTCTTCACCCCCTTCTCGCTAACTTATTTACTCGGTCTCATAGATTCTGTAAGTGTAACTGTTTCTTGTTGAAGAGATGTATTTTTATAAGATACTAACTTCTTGGTTACTTAATGTAACATCCGCGAACCAATTTTTAAGGTTTTGGTGTGGGTGTCGATCGACACCCTTGGTGTATCGATCGACACCATGTTTTCTGGTTTGGTCCGGTTCGTTTTAATTGCTGTTTGGTTCGGTTTGGTTCAAGGAAAAATCCCTAAATCGTGTTATAAGTAGAGAAGCGACAAATTTAAGGGTTTTAGGGTGTCTTGTCGCCGTTTTCAGAGATAGAGACAGAGGAGAGAGCCTATTGTGGTGTGAAGGAGATTAAAGGAGAAAGATCAGAATCGTTAGGGTTTGGGAGGAAACAGTTTCGGCATATCCAATCGTTCTCAAAGGTAATGAAATTTGGTAGGTTTATTCCCAAGTCTTTCATCGTCATTCGCCTTTTTACAGAAGTAGATTTGGATTTAAACTCGATGAGTTATTTGCAGTTTCGTGAGACACGTTTTCTCAGACGCGAGTTGGGACCATCGGAGATTGTAACTGCGATCGTGGTCTCGTGTGGTGCCTGATCGTGCTGAAATTTTGTGGGACGCTTCGTGACGTCTAGGGGTAGCTTTTCACCGGAGCGATTTGATAGTTAACGGTTGGTTTTGATTTTAGAGTTTCGTCTTTGAGACTGTTCTTTTCTGATGTTTCTGTCCAGTTTTGTTATAAGTCGTTTTTGGTTGTGTGGCTTGTTGTAGGGCGTTTCTGGGCTGTTTCAGACGTTAGGAGGGTCTCAACTGGTTGTATTGGTTGTTATAATCAGTTGATAAGGTGAGTGCATGACCATGGCTTATCTAAGCCTGAGAATCCTTTGTTGTTCTTGCTTGATTGGTGGTGCTTTGTGGTGTTGTTCTTGCTTGATTGGTTGTGTTAGTGGTGTTGTTCTTGCTTGTGGTGGTTGTGTTATGGTTCTTATAGGTTCCTGAAGGTTTTGGGTGAGGTTGGAACGGATTGGAGATGATTGGAAACGGAGGTTCGTCATTTGGATTCGTGCAGTTCGCGTCTGCGAAGGGAGTGTCGATCGACACCAGTTAGGTGTCGGTCGACACCGTGTTTGGTCAGTGTCGATCGACACCTCTCTGGTGTCGGTCGACACCAAGTTGCTTGTTTTCGTGATTTTTCCTGGTTTGTTGTGTTTGGTTATCATTTGTTAAGCATTGGAATCTCAGTTGCTTGTGTGTATAGCCCAGTAGATGGGAGGATTACCTCACTAAGTATTTATGATAATACTTACGCATCTCAATTGTTGTTTGTGGTGTGCAGGTATGTGACGTGGAATCATGGCAATGAGGAGGAGGATGAACTAGGGTCTCGTTTGGGTGTTGTTGGTCTTTGTTATATTGTTTAGGATGGAACCTTGGATAGAGATATGTTAGGTTGTTGGATAGAATGGATAGAAGTGTTATTGTATTGATGATGTTGTTGGTTTTGTATTATTGGTATGTTTCCGCTGTGCTTAATGTTATTGCTGGTTTAATGTTGAGTTGTGGTTTGGGTTGGTTAATTAAGTAGTATGGGATGCTTAATTATACATTGTATTTAATTGTTAATAAAAAAAAAAGGGGTCGGGTTGTTTCATTTTGGTATCAGAGCCTTTACGGTTCTAGGATGGTTAAATGGATGGTTAGAGCGGTTAGGAATTTAATTGGGTGAATTATTTTCCTTTTTGCTTGATGCATGATGTTGTGTGATGGAATTGATTATGAGTAGTTAGTCAATTTGTTTGCGGTATGGAGTCCTAGTATCATCCTCTTCGAGCCTTCAATGAGATTCCACGGTAAGATGTGTACTCTATGTGCGTTGTTTGAATTGTGTGCTTAGCCTTCTGTTCTGGGTAGTGCAGATGGCTAGAGAGGGTGCTGTTGGTCGCGGTCGTGGTCGTGGTCGTGGGCGTGGTCGTGGTCATGGTCGGGGACGAGGTCAGGTTCCTGAGGCCAGTGTGAGTGTAGCCCAGAGCATGGCCAGTGAGGAGGTGGCGGAGTCACAGGTTCATCCTAGTGTGTCTGGAGACCAGGCTGGTTTGGGTGACGGCAGGGCGGATGGGCCCGGTGTCGGTCACGGTGTTGCCCCGGGTGTGGGGGTTGCAGCGGGAGGTGCTCCAGGCAGGGAGGATGTCTTGATGGACTTGCTAGCTCAGGTTTTGCAGCGACTTCCAGCAGTTGTGCCGCCAGTGGTTGGTGGGCAGGATCCAGTAGTGCCGCCAGTGGTTGGTGGGCAGGGTCCAGTAGTGCCGCCAGTGGGTGGTGGGCAGGGTCCAGTGGTGCAGCCTGTGGCGGGTTTGCAGGCAGGTGTGCAGCCGGGGGCCGAGGTAGTGGATGCACAGTATGTGCGGATGATGGAGCAGCTGCGGCATGTGGGAGCCGGGTATTTCTCAGGAAGTACCGATCCGAGTGTAGCGGATGAGTGGAGAGAGCGGATGGAGGATATTTTCCTTTCGCTTAGGTGTCCCGACCGGTACAGGGTGGATCTGGCAGTGTTTTACTTGTCAGGAGATGCTCGTGTGTGGTGGAGGTCGGTGACAGCACGGAGGGTGCAGCGGGGTATGTCTTGGGGAGATTTTGTGGGGGAGTTTAACTCCAAGTATTTTCCTCAGGAGGCTCTTGATCGTATGGAGGCACGGTTCTTGGGTTTGACTCAGGGGGACCGTACAGTGCGGGAACTGGATGCAGAGTTCAGTCGGCTTGTGGGGTATGCAGGCCGGGCTTGGGAGCCAGAGTCGGCTCAGGTGCGGAGGTTCTTGCTGGCTTTGCGAGATGATTTGAGGACACGGTGCAGAGTGAGGAGCTATGCCACGAGGGCGGAGCTGGTTGAGGTTGCAGCTGGGATAGAGGATGACTTGAGGTCACAGTTAGTGGTGGTCAGTCCAGCGGTTCGTTCAGAGGAGACATTGGAGCAGAGCATTCCAAACAAGGATAGGCAGTTAGAGCAAAGGCGTAAAAGGAAGCGGGAAGAGACGACAGTGGCGAACCAAGGTGGCCAGAGAGGTTTTGGGAGCGGGAGCATGGATCACGTGTCGGCAAGCGGGGCCAGGGGAGGTGATTCGCAGGAGTACCGTCGAGTGTGTTATCATTGCGGGGAGGAAGGGCATATCAGGCCTTTCTGTCCTAAGAGAAGGCAGATGATGGAGGTTGCAGCGCAGCCGAAGGGAGGACCGGGTGTCCATTCCGGCGCTTAGTTTTAGCTTATGTATTCTTTCTTTCATTATGTATTTTCATTTGGAGTTGTAAACGATTATTGCATTTGAGGTTCTAATAAAAGTTGGAGTTCTTTGGTTTTGGGACTTGTGAAAAATCACTGGAAAGGAAATAGCACGGGAGTCTATAAATGTAAAGTTTCCATAAATAGAAGATTGCTATAAATGGAAAGTTTCCATAAATAGAAGATTGCTATAAATGGAAAGTTTCTAAAAATAGAAATTTCCGGAAATGGAAAGTGTTGAGGTAGATCTAGTCGGGAGATACTCGTTGACATCGGACTTATTTGCTCAGGATAGTGTGAGCCCAACTCATGTGATACCGATAGCTCAATGGACTTTGTGGCCAGAGAGTGGGAGTGGTATGTTTGCTTCGGATGACGATCCGTGAGCGCGCTTTAGGGTGACGACCTTAGAGCGGGATTTTGAGACTCCCTGGATACCGTAGCTGTGAGCCGTGGCTCGGCAGTGAGCCGGTATGTCTCGAGGGTTGCGACCCGAGAGCGGGGGGAGTGGGCATGTGAGACTCCCTGGATACCGTAGCTGTGAGCCGTGGCTCGGCAGTGAGCCGGTATGACTCGAAGGTTGCGACCTGAGAGCGGGGGGAGTGTGTGTGTGAGTGACTTCCTGGATGCCGTAGCTTAAGGCGGTTGGCCTGATAGCGAGCCGGCATGATTCGTTGGTTGCGACCACGGACGGGGGAAGCACTGAGTTGTGAGCAAATAGTGTCTTTGATGTGAGTATATTGACTAGAGGGAGACCTCGTGGTTCAGTCGGAGGTGTGCGGGCTGTTGCGACAGTGCACGGGAAACCTTGGCTGACGGTATTTAGTCCGGTCGGGGACGTGCGGGCCGTGTTGACGGTGGCACGGAGGTCCTTGACCATTGGACGGTTTTGCGGGATTTTGAGACTCCCTGGATACCGTAGCTGTAGGCTGTGGCCTGGCAGTGAGCCGGTATGACTCGAAGGTTGCGACCTGAGAGCGGGGGGAGTGTGTGTGTGAGTGACTTCCTGGATGCCGTAGCTTAAGGCGGTTGGCCTGATAGCGAGCCGGCGTGATTCGTTGGTTGCGACCACGGACGGGGGAAGCACTGAGTTGTGAGCAAATAGTGTCTTTTGATGTGAGTATATTGGCTAGAGGGAGACCTCATGGTTCAGTCGGAGGTGTGCGGGCTGTTGCGACAGTGCACGGGAAACCTTGGCTGACGGTATTTAGTCCGGTCGGGGACGTACGGGCCATGTTGACAGTGGCACGGAGGTCCTTGACAGTTGGACGGTTGTGCGGGATTCGAGGACGAATCCTTGTTGGTGGGGGAGAATTGTAACATCCGCGAACCAATTTTTAAGGTTTTGGTGTGGGTGTCGATCGACACCCTTGGTGTATCGATCGACACCATGTTTTCTGGTTTGGTCCGGTTCGTTTTAATTGCTGTTTGGTTCGGTTTGGTTCAAGGAAAAATCCCTAAATCGTGTTATAAGTAGAGAAGCGACAAATTTAAGGGTTTTAGGGTGTCTTGTCGCCGTTTTCAGAGATAGAGAGAGAGGAGAGAGCCTATTGTGGTGTGAAGGAGATTAAAGGAGAAAGATCAGAATCGTTAGGGTTTGGGAGGAAACAGTTTCGGCATATCAAATCGTTCTCAAAGGTAATGAAATTTGGTAGGTTTATTCCCAAGTCTTTCATCGTCATTCGCCTTTTTACAGAAGTAGATTTGGATTTAAACTCGATGAGTTATTGGCAGTTTCGTGAGACACGTTTTCTCAGACGCGAGTTGGGACCATCGGAGATTGTAACTGAGATCGTGGTCTCGTGTGGTGCCTGATCGTGCTGAAATTTTGTGGGACGCTTCGTGACGTCTAGGGGTAGCTTTTCACCGGAGCGATTTGATAGTTAACCGTTGGTTTTTATTTTAGGGTTTCGTCTTTGAGACTGTTCTTTTCTGATGTTTCTGTCCAGTTTTGTTATAAGTCGTTTTTGGTTGTGTGGCTTGTTGTAGGGCGTTTCTGGGCTGTTTCAGACGTTAGGAGGGTCTCAACTGGTTGTATTGGTTGTTATAATCAGTTGATAAGGTGAGTGCATGACCATGGCTTATCTAAGCCTGAGAATCCTTTGTTGTTCTTGCTTGATTGGTGGTGCTTTGTGGTGTTGTTCTTGCTTGATTGGTTGTGTTAGTGGTGTTGTTCTTGCTTGTGGTGGTTGTGTTATGGTTCTTATAGGTTCCTGAAGGTTTTGGGTGAGGTTGGAACGGATTGGAGATGATTGGAAACGGAGGTTCGTTGTTTGGATTCGTGCAGTTCGCGTCTGCGAAGGGAGTGTCGATCGACACCAGTTAGGTGTCGGTCGACACCGTGTTTGGTCAGTGTCGATCGACACCTCTCTGGTGTCGGTCGACACCAAGTTGCTTGTTTTCGTGATTTTTCCTGGTTTGTTGTGTTTGGTTGTCATTTGTTAAGCATTGGAATCTCAGTTGCTTGTGTGTATAGCCCAGTAGATGGGAGGATTGCCTCACTAAGTATTCATGATAATACTTACGCATCTCAATTGTTGTTTGTGGTGTGCAGGTATGTGACGTGGAATCATGGCGATGAGGAGGAGGATGAACTAGGGTCTCGTTTGGGTGTTGTTGGTCTTTGTTATATTGTTTAGGATGGAACCTTGGATAGAGATATGTTAGGTTGTTGGATAGAATGGATAGAAGTGTTATTGTATTGATGATGTTGTTGGTTTTGTATTATTGGTATGTTTCCGCTGTGCTTAATGTTATTGCTGGTTTAATGTTGAGTTGTGGTTTGGGTTGGTTAATTAAGTAGTATGGGATGCTTAATTATACATTGTATTTAATTGTTAAAAAAAAAAAAAAGGGGTCGGGTTGTTTCACTTAATAACTAGGAGATATCCCGTACTTAAAGCACGTATCAACATTTTTTAAAATTTATAATATAATAATAAAATTATTGTTTTAACAAAATCTTAATTTGAAATATAATAATAATTATAATAATCTCAATATAGTAATACAAAATTATTGTTTAAAAAATTAATTAGGAGAATCATAATTTGAAATCTTAACAAAATCTTTGTATTCTAGTTATTAAAAATAATTATATTATCTACATCGATATAAAATCTTTGTTTTTAAAATTCTGATTGGTTTATATTATTTAAAAAAATACTTAGTAATTTTTGTCTATAATTTATTAGAGAGAGAAAATAATATTTTAAACTAATAATTATTTAAAATCAATTGCATGACAATGTAAAATTAAAAAAGAAAATGAACTCTACTCAAAAAAATTTATCCTTCTTTTTTAATTTCTATTTGTTTTGGTTAGTGACTTGGTGGTTTGGTTTTGGTTAGGATAATATTCGAAAACCTGTAGACATGTGTAATTTCTATTTCATTTTCCTATTTTTTCCCCTTCCCATCATTTGAAAGTTAAAGCAAAAATCAAACTATATTAAGCTAAATAATTAAATTGTATAAAAATATAACAAATTAGTATCTTAGATACATATCTTCCTACATTATATCTTTGTTTTCTTTTTCATCATCTCAAGTGAAAACAAAAATCAAAATTATATTATGCTAAATAAGTAGATTGTCACCTAAATTTTTTATTAAACGAAATATGAAAGGGGTTGTTTAAATGAGGAGGGGCATGTTTGCAACAAAATTATTTATTGCATCATTATAAGCTTCACTGATCAAGACCAAATTAGAATAATAATGTAATTTTGTAACTCCAATAAGCCAACATGAAGATTTGTGGAAATTTTTTTTCCAAAGATCATTTGTATTCTACAAGCATCTTCTCAATTATCCAAAAAATAACGTCTTCTTCTTATCCAAAATCATGGATTTGATTTGGTAACTAAATATTTTAACATTTTAATACTCTTAGGTTTGTGTTAAATTGTAAAGCACTAGATATTTACCCGCAGTACACCGCGGGGCTATATTTTTTGTTGAGAAAGGCAATATAGAATTTATTTATTATATTAACTATATATGTAAATAATATCTTTTGTATTTTTTAAATTTACTATAATTTTACATCAATATATTATGTACTGTATAACTTCCATTATCAACATGTAGTGGTGTATTATATAGTTAGGATATCCTTATTGTTCATTAAATTTAATTTAGTCAACAAATATACTTTTTGTGATTTTTATTTTTCATTTACAATGTAGAGATAATAGTATTACATAATATATTCTATTTTTATAATTATATGTATACGATAATTTGATTTTGTAATTTTTGTTGCTATATCTCTATATCATTTAACACTTTTGTATTTATAGTTGTGCAAGTCGATTAAAATGGTAGAATGTTTTTTTGTAAATTTTTTTTAAAATCAAGAAGTTTAATCTGATATCTAGGCTGTTATTATTGTCTACGGTTAATCAATTGTGTTTAATATTTAGTATAATTTTTTAGAAAATAGATTAATTAAATATAAAATATTTAATGCTAATAGATGTTGGTCCGATACTTTTGGAAATTTGAATAGGAGAAAATATTCTTCAATTAGATTCTGAATTTGATATTATTTAAAGTAAAAAACAATTGTAAAATTTAATGCCAATGGCATGATTGTAAATAGATTTGAACTTGAAGATTTATTTCATAAATGTCTCCAAAAATGTATATATAGATTACATTAACAAAGGAACCAATTTTTAGTTACCTTTTGTTTCTCTAATAAAAAATTTCAAACTCATCCCAAAATCCCCTTTTTAATAAAAGGGAAGTACACAACTTCAAATTGGTAGACCATATAATATTAATATAGGTTATAACTAAAATTAATTATTTGATAGGTTATATGGATTAATTATTTGATAGCTTATATAGATTTAGGATTCTCCTTTTTAATAAAAGGGAAGTACACAACTTCAAATTGGTAGACCATATAATATTAATATAGGTTAGAACTAAGATTAATTATTTGATAGCTTATATAGATTAATTATTTGATAGCTTATATAGATTTAGGATTCTGATGCTCTTAAAAAGGATATTCCAAAGAATAAAATAAACTCTCAATAATACTTAAATAACCATATATAGACAAAAAAATCTCAGAAATTAATAGAAATTAATCACTCCTCCGTACATTACAAAGCATTTCTGATTATACAAAAAAAAAGTCTTACCTAATTTTATCAGAAAATTTTGACAGAGTAACAGGTAAAAATTTGAATATTTAAATTCATTTCATATATTTCTTTTGTTGAATTGTATAGTTTTATATAATATAATAAACCTTTTAAATAATTTAATTTGGAATCTTTAAAAATAGTTTAATTTGATATTTTTAAGAATATTATAAATATATGATAGATCAAAAAGTTAAAAATTATAAAAACTCTAATTTGATTTGTTATAGCACGGGTCAATGATATGTCACTATAATATGAAAAAAACTCAAGAAATATGATTTCTTGCTAGAGCACGAGTTAATATTTCAAAAATATGATTTCTCAGATTAAATTTAAGTTTGAAATAATGTTGTTTGGTAGGCTTTCTAGGTCACAATGATTTTGACAAACATACGTTACATATTTGGTCCTAAAATTAATATGTACTATACTATAGGTTAAGTAATATAATTAGCAATCAATATACAATATATAATTTTAAACACTAAACAAATCAAATAAAAGTAACAAACAAAAATTGATTTTTTATCACACAACTTAATCTGCGTTATACCATGGGTTAAAATCTAGATATACTAGAATATATCTTACATAATAGATGTTATTTTCATAAGTTATATTCAGTATATGATTTCATGTCATAGTATTCCATAAAAAAAAAACTTTAAAAATAAAAAAATCACATACACGATATTTTAAATAAAAAATACTAAATAAACAAAAGGAAAGAATTTCAACCCGTGCTCTATAGCACGGGTCATATTCTAGTTTGAAATTAAACTGAAAGATTTAATCAGTTTATCTATTTTAATATAATTGTCACTATTTTTAGTATTATGCATAAAATTCTTATACTAAAATTCAATTAGTTTTTACATTTATTATAGTCAGGTTATGATTTCTGGCTATTTAAATATGTGTGCAATTTTTTAGCAAATTTTGTGCATATGTTATGAAGAAATTGAGCATTTACCCATTTGTCTTCATCTCATAGTCCAAATATAGACCACCAAATCAATAGAGTGGTTATAGCTAGTGCAAATGGGTAAATATATCGATCAAAACATAATAAATAGAGTGGAGAACTGTTTTACACCGTGTAAATATAAATAACACAAATTTGCCTCATATTCGACTTTTTCCTCCTCCATACTCTTTTTCTCTCTCACTCCAAACTCTAGATCTCTCTCTCTCAATGGTGACTTTAGTGTTGATGATTCTACTTCTTGGTGTTTCTGGCTCTGCATTGCAACCACCGACGTTGTCCAAGAAGAATGTATGATCTTTTTTTGTTTTACGGTTATGGTTGCATTTAAATATATGTTAATTAGGTCATTTTTGATTTAGGTTTTTTTCGTTCTTCCTTGCAGTGGATGTCTTATAAATTGTAGGGCAAAAACTTATGAAACAAAATTGGAACATCACAGTGGTCAGTGGATCCATGTGACATCTCAAAGACTGAAGGGGGATGGAGAAATCTTACAGCTCCTGAAGGATCAGAAGACATCGACAGCTGCATCTGCTTGTTAATTAACGGGACTGTTTGCCATGTCACAAGCATGTAAAGTTTTTTTTTTTGTTACTAATATCCCCAAAAAAGCAGATAGATAATAACTTCTAACACTTCTTGGTTAAATTGGTACCAGAATACTATTTTGTTTAACCTTCTTTATTTCTTTGCCTAATTCATTCTAATATTTTAAATATTAGACACCTAATTCATCCATAACTCAATATAAAACTATTTCAAACTGTAAATTGATATCACTCAATCATACAAAGTTGAAACTGGTTGGTGCTAATATGGGTACTATGATTATTAATACTCAAACATTTGATGTCAAATTTTTGAATAATTTTTATTCTTAAATCAAATAATATTGGCTACTAAAATTTGGTATCAAAATTTTTCGGAAATAATTAGAAGAATTCAAATTACTACTTAAGTTATGTAGTTTTGGAATGTCATGTATGCCTGTAATAATAAATATAAAAGATACCAAATAAAGAGTATAAGAAACATATAATCTACACATAGTGCACTTAATCAGTGATGACAATACAAGAATTTTTTATGCTCAAATTACTTACAAACACAATTAAATTGTAAATACATCAAATAATAACTCAAATTTCTCCAAACCTCAAACAATCAATATATCTTTCTATAAACCAAGCAAAAAAAGTATCTATATTATACCCATTAGTCCATTATAATTTACTAAAAGAAGAAAGCATTTAAATGAATTGAAAAAAATAATAAAATATTTCTACCCAAATATTAGGGTCTCTTATCCTAGTCAAAGTTGAAACAGTGGTAAAAAGTTTTATTCATATTCTGAACTTATTAAGAAGTTTGAAATTTTATGAAATGAAAAGTACACAACTCAAAGCACGAACCGATCCGTTTTTTTTCAATAATAAAAATACAATTAAATATCTCATGATATTTAATTACAACCCAAATTGTAAACCAACATCTACAACTCCAACTAACATAGAATCAACCATCAACATGCACAGCGGAAACATATAAACTAGGTTTGGGCATTCAGTTATTTCGGGTTATTCGGTTTGGGTTATTCGGTTTTTCTAAATTTTCGGTTTTCTATAAATTCAGCCGAATTCAGTCATCAAAACAACATCAATCTTTCATTTAAAACTGCAAAATAGGAAAACAAAAAATGATAAGCGAGTAGATCTCAGGAGTTACTAACCGTGAGTTTGGTGATGAGATAATGGCGAATCCAGCCAAAAACATTTCAACTCTCTTTTAAAAAACACTAGCCATGGATTGAGGATGGGTGAGAAATGATGTTGCGACGGAGGAGAAGAAGAAGATACAAAAAGGTGGGGAAGATGAAGCTAAAAACATAGTTGAATGAGAAAAGGGAACATAAAAGAAGGAGACAGAGAGTTCTTCCCTCGTAGGAGGAAAAAGAAGAGGCTAGAAAAAATAGAATTAGGGTTTTTTTTCCATTTTATATGGTGTACCTATTAACCGAGAAAACCGATCGGTTATCGTCTTCCGAACCGATAACCGAATTGTCAAAATTATTTCGTCGATCGGTTCGATTCCCTTCTCACAATCGGTGCCGATAACCAAATTTTTTGGTTTTCTCGGTTCGGTTAATTCCGAATGCCCATGCCTAATATAAACCTAACTAACATAACCACAACACAATAATTGAGATCCTAGATCATCCTTCTCCTCATTGTCATGATTCCACGCTACACATTTATTACATGCACCACAAATACAATGAGATGCGTGAGTATTACTAGAAATATCCAGTGAGCCGATCCTCCCATCTACGAGCTATACACACAAGCAAATCAAGAGTACAACCACAAATAAATCATAACAAACCAGTCATTAAATAGAACACCCAATAATTCATTCACCATACCTACACATCATCACACAAAACAAATTATACAACCCAATCGCTTAGATAAGCTCATGGTCACGCAATCACCTTAACAAGTGATTCACGAAAATAACTACAGCCAAAAGATAAGCTCTCCAATATCCAATAACAACCAAACTCGTTCCTACAACCAATCACAACAACAAACAAACATTGAAAACAAACTGCCAGAAAAAACAGAAAAGAACAACCTCACAAGTGAAACCACGAAAACAAAACGAACCATAACTTTCCAGTCCCTCCGGTGAAAAGCAAGGTCTAGACGTCCATAAGCTTTCCACAAAATTTCAGCACGATCATATCTCAGATGAAACCGCAATCGATCCTTAAACACCCGTCCCACAAAACTGCCGATATCTCATAGAATATTAACTCCAATTCAGTTCTGTAAAAAAGAGAGTGTACGAAAATCTCTTAGCTACAACCCTACCAAAAATCAATACTTTTCGAAACGATTTGAGCAGTCAGATTCTCCTTCCCCCAAACCCTGACAATTCTGTTTCTCTCTTTACTCTAAGGAAAAAGCTTAATCTCCTTCTCTTTCTCCTTTACACCAAATAATCAAGAGTTATCTCTCCTACTCCCCCTCTCTCTAACAGCAATGTCGACAATAGCACAAAAAGAGGGGAGGCGTCGACAATAAGAGGGGGAATTAGGAATTTTTGGTTTAATTAGATTAAACCAGAATTTAATTAAACCAAAATCAATTAAAAATTCAATCATTTGGTTTGCTCCACATCCCAATTTTAGAAAATGAATGTTACAAGTTTAATTTTAATTTTCGTTACATGTACATAACACAATGTAACGACTTAATTTCAGATGCAATAACAGAAAATGAGCTCCCATATCTTCTTCATATTTATAGTGCTTTTGCTGCGCCGATAGAAATGTAGAAAGTTTGTTAGAAATAAATACTATTAATGTACCTGGATTAAAAAAATAAAAAAATTGGTTGAAAAATTTTACCTGGATCCACGGATATAGCCGATATGAGTGGACCGTAAACACCTTTGTCGGGAATAGCTACAGTTCCTTTCCCCGCCCAGGACAACCGTATCTCCAACTTACCATCTGTAATCGTAACTGGAATTGTCTTGATGACAACTTTTCCGACACCTCCTGCCTCCTCTACGATGTTGAAATCCTTCACCATGAGCTTTCCCTGGATTATTATCATTGCATTGGAAATGGCATCAAATTCACATTTAAGCTATGATTTTCAAACTCTTTAATGCAAGTTCTTCGAGTTACCTGGATGTATATGTCGAAGATACGTCTACCCAAACTTTTAAAAGTTTGGCCATCCTTCAACATGATCTCAGCGAAATGGAGATTAACATTGTAATCTCCATTAACAATACACATTGCATAATAAGTGAGTGAGACGGCTGAGAGGCGAGCTTGTGCATAGAGTTGAGGATCTATCATCTTGAGCTCAGATGTACTATTCCATATATTTCCTGATCCCTCGGGAACTCGATGGTCATCTATAAAGTTTCCTGTGTTGCTTGAAACCCAACCATTTATTGTGCTTTCGAAAAAATGTGGGGCTCTATCATATGTATCAGCATTGTACTTAGTACCATTGATTATCACCTCATCCCCACCACAGTTTATATGAAGACCATAGAAATCTATTTTAAAAGAGAAATCATGTAGAGAATGAATGAGTCAGACACATGCATGTAAATAGAATTATAGGATTAGGGTTATATGCATGTTCTTACTTTTAGCGCACTGGTAGCTCTTCAAACAGTAAACATTCAAGCTGTAATAAATTAAGCATAGTATCATGCATCTATCCATGTGTTTGAAGTAGAACACTCGACGGTCGTTAATTATATTAGAAAGCAAAAACTTACGAGTTGTTTGTCATTGAAGAAGAACTTGCGAAGAGATTCCTATAAGCCACATGATGATGAACAAGAAACCGTGAGATTCCTTGTGAAGTATCATAATGACAATTTTCGAGAATTCGGAAGGTACTTACATTCTTTCGAAAAAACATTCCTGAGTGTTTGTGTCTTCGGAGAAATTGTTGTAGGTCAGATCACTGGGAAACAAAAAAAATAAAGAATCGGAACAGAGAAGATTTTGTGTGTATCACACAAATGTATTAAAATAAATAAATGAGGGTAACACAGGTGAGTGTGAAAACTCACATTGTATCTCCATCTCTTTCCTTTACCATCCAATTTGGGACTGACCCATTTAACTTATTCCCCGTCAGATATCTGCATGCAAGAAAACCATTAATTAATTCAACAGAGAAATTCTCAATCATGGCAAAACCACTAAGAGAAGAGAAGACTGCCATACAGATGTGCCACATCTCTAAGTGCAGTATATGTGCTGGGGATTGGTCCACTCAATTGATTAAAGCTAAGATCTCTGCAAATGGTCATCATACTTTTAAGTTAGTTACTTTTTACCACTGTACAAATCATCTGATACTTGAATATCGTAAGGTATATATATAATATGCTAACAAGTTTTCCAAGAGAGTAGTATTGGTTCCAAGGAATGAAGGTAGCTCTCCTGTAAGATTACAATTCCGAAGAACCCTACAAAATAAACAATGGATGAATGAGTGGTTTTTTAATAAGCAAGATCAGTATTCCTTCCGCTTTAATATAATTATTATATAAAAATATATAAACACAAAAATTTAATTATCTAAAATATAAAGCTAAAAAGAAAATTATTTTTCTAAAACTTGATTGACCGGCCTTAAAATATCGAACTGGTACCTGTTTTAAAAACTTAAATATATATAAATAACAGAACAGAAGTATAATAGAAAATCTTTTTTTAAAACTAACTCACGTGAAAACTGTTAAAACCCGAAGAATCAAATCTAGTCGGAGACTTACAATGTTTTCATCTTTGAAATGTTTTGTAGCGGGGGAACTGGAGATCCTGGTCCAGGCAAGTCGCTGATTCTCAGCTCCTCCAACTTTGTGAGACCAGCAATAGAAACAGGTATGGGTCCTGCTAAACCACTTGCATGGCTAACCCTGAGGAAGTCACAAACATATAAGCTATCATAAACACCTAATTAATGAAAAAAATGTGATCGGATATAGCCAAAAATAAATTGGTCTTACAAACTCTCAAGTTCTGTCCAATTCCCGATGAAATCTGGAATAGTTCCTGTGAGACTGTTGTCGCTTATACGGCTGTTTATAAAAACCAAAGAATCAGAATTGTTCATACATATATATATATATATATATATATATATATATATATATATAGATTAAGCAAATTAGAACTTGTTAGTGCAATGATATTACAAGTCGGTCAAGTTGGTCAGTTTGCCAAAGGTAGTTGGTATATCCCCGCTGAAGTTATTTGAGCTAAGAAACCTAAAAAAAAGTGAACAAGGAGGCAAAACATGGATTAATTTATGTTTCAACACAACATAACCAACAACAAAAATGGACTGACGACGACTCTTACAGTCGTTGACGGTTTGATAGATTCCCAAGCTCTTGAGGTAATATCCCGGATAGCTGATTGTATTCCAAGACACTAACATAGCCGCCTAAGTCAGTAATTACTTTTAACATAAGTTATCTCAATCACTAAAGATTTAAAATAACAATCAACTCACAAGCTTCTTAGAGTAGTAATGTTTCCGATCTCTTTGGGAATTGGACCACTTAGACGGTTTCCAAGAAGTGTGCTGTGTTTCATCAACATCAAAAATGATACTAAGCATTATTTTACATACTATAATATTCCACATAAAAATAAGTCCTTACATATTGACAAGTGGCAAAACTCCCCATTCTGGAGGTATTGAACCGTTGAGATAGTTTCTCGCGAGATTACTGTAACGGAAGATTGACAATTAATTAAGTTACTTTGACAAAGGATGCAGATTATGGTAACAACTTGTAAAACGATTATTTCTCGGTTTTTGCTTACATCTCTTGGAGGTAAGGAAGCCCTACAAACTCCTTCGGAAGAGACCCTTGAAGGTCTTGTGTCTTCAAAACTCTATGGAAAAAAAAAATCAAATATAATATAATGGCTTTCATTAGACCTATTGAAAAGAAAAACCATAAGACCCTTCAAATTAACGTACATGCTTGTGACATGGCAAACGGTTCCATTAAGGAAAGAGCAATCGCAAGTGACGGCGTCTTCAGACCCTTCAACAGGGTTAGGGTTTCTCCATCCACCTACATTCGATGCAACGTCGCATGGGTTCACGCTAAAATTCCATGTCTTCTTCTTTAAGGTGTTCCCTATAATCCTCAAGGCCTCCACTACAAAAAGAACCACACCGCATAAAAAATCATTGAACACATAAATGAATGAATGGGTATGTATATAACCTAATCAGGTCAATGTATACCTTCTTGCGTGGGCAAAGTTGCGGAAAGTGCAAAACCACAGAAGGGAGATACTATAAGGCAAATGAAGAGAAATCGGACGACAGATCTTGTTTGTGACACCATTTCTTTTGGTCAAGTAAAATTTAGATATAACTATAAAAATATTTTCTACTTAGTACTTATATAGTGCCTTTGGATTTAATTGCAATATCTTATCAAATAATCTTTAACCTGACATACAGAATTATTTCCTTTTTCAAATTCTATAAATGGAGAAGGAATAAAGCGGACAATGGAAAAAATGAGACCAAGAAGAGGAAACAGGCTATTAAGTTTTTTTAATTTGAAAATCTTGATATTAAATATTTTGCCTTTTTTAGCTTTATTTGCGCTCATATGTATTATTATCTCATTTAAAGATTTTTAAGATATGAGGAAAACGTTAAGTCTGATTTGAAGCCGTTGAATATCCTCTATAGGAATGATTTGAGGAGGAGTTATACTTTCTGAATTATTATAATCATCAAATAAAATCTACTTACCATATATACATAACGATACTAATTCGATTATCATATATGGATAATGGATTTATAAATTAAATTAGTTGGGCTCTCCTGTTAATTTTGTCAGTAAAAATCCGTTTAACACGGGGTTGATATTTTCCATTTTGAAGTGTAATATGAATTAAATAAATAATTAATAAAAAGTACGGTTGAACTATCATATTTGGTAATACAATTTGTATATATGTTTATTGTCAAATTTCATATGTCGTCATTAACTCATTATGACAGTTCGATTATTTTTGTGGTATATGTACTCGTTAGTGTAACTTGTTTTATAAATACTTCCTGAACCAAGAGAAAATATTAAAAATTGTGTATCATTACACAATTGCAATATATACAAAAGTATATATATACCGTTGTAAAATAATACTTTAATTAAGCTTAGCAATTAATTCTTGAAGTTCTATAATTTATTCACTTAAAACCTCCAATATAACTGTTCATAGCCTCAAATGAACTACAAACATGTTATAAACAAATGAGACACAGTCTTGAAACGTGGAAATTCATAGCTATTTTATGTCTAATTTGTGTCTATGTAGCCTCAAACATTTGTTGTGATTATTTGTGGCAAGATAGCGATATATAGCAAAAAAGAAAAAATTCGTAACTATATAATCACAACATAGTCATGTGGCAAAAATAACCACAACTAAAATTTGTAAATATTTGTTGTCATAGGCAAGGAATTAGTTCGCTGCCCAAAAAAAAAAAAAAAAAAAGGCAAGGAACTAGTTCAAATTTGTAAATATTTGTACTGTTCTCACTATATATGTTGCAAATGTTTTGCTCATGATTTGGAATGAATCCAGTACTTCTTATCATTAACTATGAAAAAAATCATAGTATGAAATCGTGCTTTACTCATGGTTTCATCGAAGACAAATCAAACATAAAATTTTGAAAATCTTCGAATAAAAAAAAAAAACAAGTGTTTGGAGTTGATCCAGCAAAGAGACGAAATGAGTTTGACATTCATGATTCATATTTACGTGTGATCACATGATGAAATAACTGTAGAGCATAACCGCATGTCCAAATTATAAGTTTGTTTCCATAATTCCATGTTTCAAGTAAATTATGTATACTCAAATTTGAAACAAGTACGTAGAAATTAATAGAAATGAAACACAAACAACAATTAAAGGAACACATACCATCAACAAATGCAAAACTATGCCAAGTGGGTATGTGTTGATGGCATGAGGCACTGTTGATGGAATTATGCCATCCTCTCCGTCTACTTCCTCTGTATCCCGAGCAATAACTGCCTAACACAAGCCAAGACATAAGAAAACCACAAACAGAGGAAGGTAAAGAACAAACTAACCGAAGTAAGAAGCCAAAACATAGGAGATATATCGGCGAACCGTGATAATCCGGACATGTGAAACGCCCAAGGAGCTATCCTTTTACGATTGTTGAGAAGAGATTGAAAACTGAGCAGCAAACAACCACAAACTGAGGCGAAGGGGAACCAAACAGAGAGATGGCTTACTTAACCTTTTCGAACAGAGCACTATGTTCAAGCGCCAAAAAAAACAAAGAAGAGAACCTCTTTCAAGGAAACCCATACCCCCGATTCCTTGACCACGAGCAAAATCTCCTAAGTCCCAACCACTAAAAAATAAATACCCAAAAATCGCAAGGTCCGCAACAACAACGAAGCCGCTCCACCAACACCACCACGACCCACGAGACAACCGCAACAAAGCATCCCAAATTTAGTTCACTGTCCTATGCAATCTAGAGATGACACACCGTAGGAAGCAACGCTGCAATTTGAGAAGAAACCGCCTAAACACAGAACACCACGAAACCCAATATGAAGCCAAATATATATGCATGAATAAATAAATACGCACGTGAATTCCCATATTTTATTGCTTCATGCTATGAATATGATAACATGTCAATAAATTACTTACATTATACTTGATGAAACACGAAAGTTACTTTCTTAATGAGCGAGCTGTTTTTGGAGAAGCTTTGTTTTCACTTGTGAGTTGTGATTCATGTTTCCACTGATCGTGTGACATTAATTCTTGACCATCCCATCTCCAAACTCATTGAAACCAATCTCCTACAAATAATTACACAATTAAGATTTTTTTTTTTATGCTTTCTTGAGTTTATAACCCTCCATATTTCTCTTTGTTCTTGAAGTAGCTTGTGTCTTATCATGTTTGGGCAAATGATTATATCCTGCTGTATTTCCTAACTGACCCTTTCTTTTTTTAACTCATTATTCAGGTAAGAATGGATCCTCGAAATACAGAGATCAATCTAGACAGTTTGATGTTTTCAAAGCTACCAGAGCTTAGTGATGCAGACAAACAGAAACAAGAGGCAGATTATATTTATCGGTATAGATACAATGGTGGAGGAGCATCCCAAGTTTGGCTTCGATCAGGCAGGTAAACTTATCTTTTTTTTTTCTTTCCTCGTTGCAGTAAAATAAGTTTAGCCATAGATGTGATCAAACAAAATTTACCACCCTCGTCTGAAAGTATTACATCTATCAAGGTATCATCAAACTATGCATAAGCAAGATGTGAGATATCATGGTCCCTTATTCAAGATATTGTTGGCGAACTGTTTCTGTTCTTATCTGCTACAGTTTTTTTTCATTGAAGCTATCAACATGATTTTATCGTCCCTTCTTGATAGATATGTTGTCATCGATTTGTCTGCGGGGCCTTGTACATATGGGAAGATTGAAACTGAAGAGGGAAGTGTTAGTCCTAGAACAGTGCCAAGGATACGAAATATTTTCCTTCCAGGGAACGTTAGCCCTGTTGGTCATCAGTCTACCACTGATATCTTTTCTGGTCAGTTAGCAGCGTTAGTAGCTACTACGATTGAGCACGTCATAGCTCCTGATGTCAGGTAATATGATATGTGAAACTTTACTTTCTTCTAGCAATGAAAATTGTGCTTAGATGATTCATTCTAAGTGCAACCAGGTTTGAGACGGTTGATCTAGCAACTAGAGTGCTGGTACCTATCATTGTGCTCCAAAACCACAATCGATATAATATCATGGAAAGAGGACAAAACTACAGCATAAATATTGAAGAGATAAAATCCGAGGTAAAGACTTCTTGTGTTAAATGAATGATGTTCAAGAAATACTAAAAGTTCTTACCTTTTCTTTTGTTCTCCGAATGGTGTTTTCACCCATATGAGTCAATGTGTTTAGTAAAAAGACATCTTTGCCTATTTTACCGGTATCAGAAAGTTAGCACCCATAATATTTTCCAAAGAACGGTGAAAGATTTGACTCTGTTGGTTTTCACATGCTAACTGTCCTGAGTCGTTACTGTAAGGAAAGCTTGTATTATACATGTGTGTTTGTTACAATATATATAGTGATGAGTAGTAGGGTTTATCAATCACTAATTAGAACATTAGTCCTTAACATATATATCTCTCTTCTATACACCCCTTCAAGATAGAGGCAGGTTCTTGACTCCAATCTTGCTATTCAGTTCAAGAAACCGAGCTGGAGGCAATGGTTTAGTAAGAGAATCCGCAAGTTGATCATCAATGGAGATGTGGGCAACCCTCTGTTAAGGATATGATTGGTATCATGTCCGTATGTCAAGGATACTACTGTATCATGATCGTATCATCTCGTCAATGCCTCAATATCTACCTTCCTTCTATGTAACTTATTCCATAAGTAGCTTAGCCTAGAACCTTCCTCTACTATCTGTATAAATACGACTCTGTAATCACTATTGTAAATACATCAAAACACAACAGTTTACATGGTATCAGAGCTTAGCCGATACCCTTAGATTTTTCTTTCTCTCAGCAGCCTCTCCTTTCTCTCCTCTCCTTTTTTGTTCAGATCTGCTTCTTCTTCTCTTCTCTTCTCTCTATTCCCAGAAATACGTCTCATTCTCCTCCTGTCTCTCTATCATGGCGGCTGCTGAAACTGTTGATCTCACTCAAGGTCTCCTAAACATCAATATGATGAACATCACCAAACTCACCTCTACCAACTACATCACCTGGAGTCTCCAAGTTCACTCCCTCCTCGACGGCTACAATCTTGCTGGATTCATTGATGGCTCTTCCCTCCCACCAGATCAAACCTCAACCCCAACCTGCTCCACCACCTCTGGTTGTTGAAAACCACCATCCGATGACCACTCGCCGGAAAAACAACATCTCTAAACCCAAACCTAAACTCAACCTCTCCGCTGCACTATCAACCTACATTCCTCCTGAACCTACGACAGTGACTCAGGCTTTAAAAGATAAAAAGTGGCGTGGAGCTATGTCCACTGAAATAGATGCATTTGCACGCAATCGCACCCTTGACCTGGTTCCACGTCCGCCTAATCATAATGTGGTGGGTTGCAAATGGTTATTTAAAAACAAATTTCTCCCTAACGGTTCTCTTGGCAGGTGCAAAGCACGACTTGTTGCCAAAGGATATACTCAACAACATGGTCGAGATTACACGGAGACTTTCAGTCTGGTGATCAAATCCACAACAATTCGTCTCGTCCTCGATGTTGCTGTCTCCTAAGCTTGGCCAATCAAACAGCTTGACGTCAACAACGCGTTTCTCCAAGGCACATTGGACGAGGAGGTATATATGGAGAAACCACCAGGATTTGTTGACTCTGACCACCCTGACCATGTCTGTCGGCTTCACAAGGCGATCTACGGTTTAAAGCAGGCACTTCGGGCATGGTACACAGAACTCAAGAACTACTTGGTGGGGATTGGTTTTGTGAACTCTCTAGCTGATACGTCTCTGTTCGTACTTCAAAATGGGAAGGATTTTCTTTACCTCCTAGTTTATGTTGATGATATACTAATCACCGGGAATAATGGCACCAATATTCAACAGATTCTTAACCTGCTTGCCGAGAGGTTCTCTGTCAAGGATCCTGAAGATCTCAACTATTTCCTGGGAATTGAAGCACACCGCACCACCCAAGGGCTTCATCTCTCACAGCGAAAATATATCATTGATCTTCTCCATCAATACAACATGACTGATGCCAATGCCGTTCTCACACCGATGGCATCTTCACCAAAACTTACCCTCACGACTAGTAACACTCTCTCGGACCCATCACCATTTAGGAAACTTGTTGGCAGTCTCCAGTACCTAGCTTTCACCCGGCTTGACATTGTATATGCGGTCAACCGCCTCTCTCAGTTCATGCATCGCCCTACCGACACACATTGGCAAGCTGCCAAGAGAATTCTACGCTATTTGGCTGGTACACCGACACATGGCCTCTTCCTTTCCGCAAAGACACCGTTAACTCTTCATGCTTTTTCAGATGCAGATTGGGCAGGTGATTCCCATGATTATGTGTCTACCAATGCATACATTGTCTACTTAGGCAGCAATCCTATATCTTGGTCTGCAAAGAAGCAAAACGGTGTAGCTCGATCTTCGACGGAGGCTGAGTACCGATCAGTAGCCAACACTGCAAGTGAAATACGATGGATATGCAACCTCTTAACTGAACTTGGGATCCGCCAAACGGCTCCTCCAGTGATATACTGTGACAATGTTGGTGCCACATTCTTGTGTGCAAATCCAGTCTTCCACTCAAGAATGAAACACATCGCCATCGACTATCATTTTATAAGAGGTCAAGTGCAGAATGGTCTCCTTCGGGTCACTCATGTTCACACCACAGACCAGCTTGCGGATGCACTCACCAAACCGTTAGGCCGTCAACGGTTTCTTCACCTATGACACAAGATTGGAGTGACAAAAGCCCCTCCATCTTGAGGGGGGATGTTAAGGATATGATTGGTATCATGTCCGTATGTCAAGGATACTACTGTATCATGATCGTATCATCTCGTCAATGCCTCAATATCTACCTTCCTTCTATGTAACTTATTCCATAAGTAGCTTAGCCTAGAACCTTCCTCTACTATCTGTATAAATACGACTCTGTAATCACTATTGTAAATACATCAAAACACAACAGTTTACACCCTCAATGTGCCCGACTGAATGTGCTCTTGAACGAAATGGTAATCTAGAGCCACATGTTTCATCTTCGAATGGAAAACCGGGTTTGCACAGAGATATGTAGCTCCCATATTATCACAGTAGATGACCGGAGCTAGAGGAAGCGTGATTCCCATTTCTGTTAAGAGA
The DNA here is from genome assembly GCF_030686135.1 of Camelina sativa. Taxonomy (NCBI): domain Eukaryota; kingdom Viridiplantae; phylum Streptophyta; class Magnoliopsida; order Brassicales; family Brassicaceae; genus Camelina; species Camelina sativa. The sequence continues at coordinate 16,858,008 of NC_141891.1, forward strand.
GAACATATCCACCTTATTTCAGAGGCCATATTAGCAACAGCACGGTATTCAGCCTCAGTTGATGATCGAGAGATGCTCCTCTGTTTCTTCGAAGACCAAGAGACCGGACTGCCCCCAAAATAAACAATATACGCATTTGTGGACACATAATTTGCGTTATCTCTGCCCCAATCAGCATCTGAAAACGCATGAACCGTTAGCGGAGCATCATTCCTTAGGAAAATACCAAGTGTTTGCGTTCCAGCTAGATACCGAAGAACTCTCTTTGCAGCCTGCCAATGATCATTAGTTGGTTTATGCATAAACTGTGAGAGGCGGTTTACCGGAAACGGAATGTCAGGTCGCGTGAAAGCCAAATATTGAAGACTCCCAACCACCATTCGATACTTAGTGACATCCGCGAGTGGTGTACCCGAGAGGACAGTGAGCTTTGTCGAAGTAGACATTGGCGTAGGAACAGGCTTGGCACCAAGCATGTTTGTTTTCGCAAGAAGATCGATAATGTACTTCATTTGCATTAAGTGAAGGCCCTTGGATGTTCTTGTTGCCTCAACACCCAAGAAGTAACTCAAAGGACCGAGATCCTTGAGAGAAAAAAGTTGAGCAAGCATCATATGAAACTGTTGAACCAGAGAGCTGGGGCCTGCAATGATTATATCATCAACATACACTAACACATAGAGGTAAGCCTGACCATGTTTGCAAATGAATAAGGAGTTGTCAGCTAAGGACGTCTTGAAACCAGAGGCAACAAGAAAATTTCATAACTCCTGATACCACGCCCTTGGGGCCTGCTTCAAACCGTACAAAGTTTTCCGCAACTTACACACATGATGCGGACAATCCCGATCAACAAAACCAGGCGGTTGAGAGACATAAACCTCATCCTCCATAGTGCCTTGTAGAAAGGCATTGTTTATATCTACTTGATGGATAGCCCAATTCCGTTTCACCGTCGTTTCAAGCACAAGTCGGATGGTTGTCGTCTTAATAACCGGACTAAACGTCTCAGAGTAGTCAAGACCATACTCTTGCCGAAAACTGCGAGCCACCAACCTCGCTTTGTACCGATCAATCGATCCATCGGATTTGTACTTGATAGTAAAATCCACTTACAAGGAATAATGTTTTGAGCAGGTTTAGGAGGCTCCAAATCCCAAGAATGTTCGCGAATTTGAGCATTGATCTCCTCCACCATTGCATTGCGCCACCGTGGATCCTTCAAAGCCACGGCCACCATCGTTGGGATAACAGGATGAGTAGAGACGGTAAGACTGAATTTGGTTTTCGGTTTGGTGATATGATTCTTCGATCGAGTTTGCATTGGATGGTTGTTTATTTGCGGAGGAGGAGCAACCAGAGAAGGCGAGCGTGACTGACTCGAGGATGATGTTGTCGAAGAAACAATACTTGGACCCGGGCTTGTGCTATCTGTTATTGGGCTTTTAGTCTGTGGGCTTGAGACATTTTCATGATTGGTACGATCTTGGGCCCGTTTTTTTTTTCTCAACTCGTGAGAGCGATCTGGTGACGGAGAAAAGGATGAGCCGGTGGTGTCGGAGGATAACTCCTCATCAGGCAATGGTGACAAAGGCAATGGCTGCAGCGAAAATGGTGGAGACGGAGAGGGAGGATCGGAGCACTGAGGCGAGGAGTTCGGAGTCGGTGGCTCGAGCTTGTGACGCCGGTAAGGACGAAGCCATGGATAACACGCGAAGCTTAAGATAATTCGGTGTGGTATTGAATAGTTGCCGGTAGGGTGTATCGCCATGTAAGACATCAGTGGGCATCCTGTTGATCAAGTAGACCGCCGTGGAAAAGGCGTATGGCCAATAGGACTGTGGCATAGAGGCATGACCAAGGAGAGCAAGCCCTGTTTCAACCACATGCCGATGTTTCCGTTCAGCCACACCGTTATGCTCAGGTGTGTGAGGCAGTGAGGTGAGAAGGGATATGCCTTGTGACACCAAGATTGGCCGAAGAGCAATAAACTCTCCTCCATTATCCGAATATAGAGTGGTGATCTTAGTCTGAAACCGGTTCTCCACCAAAGACTTGAAGGCCATAAAAATATCTTTAACTTGGGATTTTAATTTGAGGGGATAGAGCCAGGTATATTTTGTGAAGTGATCAATAAAAATCAAATAATACTTGAAATGTTCAGATGAAAGTATAGGAGAAGACCACACATATGTATAGATGTATTCAAGAGGTTTAGAGGAAGCAATTGTGTTTGTAAAAAATGGAAGTTTATGACTCTTATTGATTAAGCAATCTGAGCAAGATAAATGTTTTGGTGGAGAAGAAGCAAAAGGTAAAGAAAATTGAGAAACAATGGTTTTTAAAACTGAAAGAGAGGGATGTCCAAGTCTTAGATGCCATGAGTTCAAATCCGTTGGTGGAGACGATGAGACAGAGAACGCCGTAATGGAACCACCAGCCATCGGCCACTTATATAATTCATTTCTAGTTCTGCCTTGGAGCAACTGGACCCCCGTTCTCAGATCCCTCACCTGAAAGAGTGCATGATAGAAATGAAGCGAAACCTGATTAGTGTTGCATAATCAAAAAACCAATATCAAGTTCTTACGAACATCCGGAACATATAAAATATCTTTGAGATCAAGAGAGCGAGATGATGTAGGAAGAGATGTAGAACCGGTATGTGTGATTTTCAGTCCAGAACCATCCGCAATCTGCACTTCCTCACGGCTAGTGTACGGTTGATGAAGAGACAAGTTGGCCAGATCAAACGTTAAGTGATGTGTAGCACCCGAATCCATGATCCAATTCGCCGGATTATAAGATGGCACAGCAGCCATGTTAGCACGAGGTTGCCATGGTGTAGAGGGTCCACCGGACGAATGATAGTTACACCGAAGGGTTGATATGAACCACCAGAAGTAAGCTGAGAACACCTCCTCGCGCTGTGGCCAAAAACACCACATAACTGACAACGACCTTGATATCCTTTGCCATGAGAACCACGGGAGAGTTGTTGTTGTTGTGAACCACGTGTAGAAGACCAATGTTGGCGAGAGGAGTTGTTGTTGTTGTTGGAGGACTTGTAAAAGGCTGCATTTTCCGTGACCGGGACCATGGAAGACGCAGTAACTTGTGCGTTAAGCTTCAACTCATAATTAATGAGTTTTTCATGAATAGCGGGCAAGGAGGGAGGAGTATCACGACCCTCGATCTGCTCAACAAGAGGTTTGTAATCCTCTGGAAGACCACCTAACAGATACTCGATCTGCTCTTCATGTTCATATGGCTTGCCAAGCGTAGCAAGTTGATCGAAACGAACAAACAAACCTTGAATGTATTCATCAACAGTGCGGGAACCCTTCCGCCATTTCTTGATTTGTTCCCGAAGCTGTTTAATGTGTCCCCACGTTGGCTTAGCATATGTAGAGGAAAGAAGGCTCCAGATCTCTGCCGACGTGGAAGCCTTGGAGAGCATGGGTTGGATCTCGATCGAGGTCGCACCGAGAAGGCTAGCAAGAATGATTTGATCTTGCCTTTCCCAAATAGTATACTCTGGATTTGGAATGGAAGCCTCACCTTGGCTCACAGTCGCGTCCGGTGCAACCGTGGTACCATCAAGATACCCCGCAAGTAGAGCACAAACTTGACGATTCCACATCAGGTAATTTGAGGCAATGAGCTTGGTGACATTGGACATATTGATGTTATAAAGCTGGGATGTAGAGACAGGGTTGATAACATCGGATAGAGAAGCAGCCATGGTAAGCTAGAGATCGATGAAGCAAGAGAAGAAAAGAAGCGGCGGAAAAAAAAAATTTTAGGTCTAGGATTTTACTTGCTCTGATACCATGTAAGGAAAGCTTGTATTATACATGTGTGTGTGTTACAATATATATAGTGATGAGTAGTAGGGTTTATCAATCACTAATTACAACATTAGTCCTTAACATATATATCTCTCTTCTATAGTTACAGGTAAAGAAAATGATTCATCATGGGCAAGAGGTAGTGATCGTTGGAGGGGTTCATCCATTACATCGTCATGAGAAGTTAGCTATTGTCGTCTCAAAAGCCATGCGTGGGCATTCTCTTCAGGAAACTAAAAATAACGGAAGATTTCATGTACATACCAAAACATACCTAGATGGTGAGTTTCGGTATTTAGGGTAACTGTGGTTTGCGAGTTAGGTTAAGCTGGGAATAAATAGTTCTTAACCTGCTGTTACTGTTCCAACCATTGAAGTCTCTTGTGATTGTTTAATGGGTATTGCAGGAGATGGAAAGGTCTACCGATGTTCTAGCTGCTGGTTTGCTCGACGTGTCTGACCCTGGGCTTTCTAATAAATATTTTCTCCGCCAGGTAATCTCAGAAAATTTCATGCAAATTTGTTTCACAAAATTTTGTTCCTTTCACGGCAAAGATTCCATATGTTTTTGTACTCAGAGCTGGGATGATGAATCTAAAGGTTCAGGTGATTCCATAGTAAAACATAGGCCTCTCTGGTCATCTTATAGCTCGAAACTTCAGAAGTGAAAGAAGAAGAAAGCAGTTAAGAAAAAAGATGATCTCTACCGCACTTATGGAACAAGAGTTATTCCAGTGTGAGTTGATTAATATAAACCACCTGATCAGATTATTCATTACACTGGCCAAGCTATATCCATAGAAAGATATAAAGAACAAAACCAAAACGGAGCTATGGGTGGAGAAGTTCTACAAAAAGACAACCACATTGCCGGAGCCTTTCCCACACGAGCTAGTTGAAAGAGTGGAGAAATATCTAGACGTAAGTGAAGAACACTCCACGATTTCAGTTTTCTTACCAGAATGGGATTATATTCTTACACTCTGTTTTTTGTGTCTATTTCTTATAACAACAGACTGTAAATTCAAATTTCTAGATTCATGAAATCTATCCCAAAGATCATCTAGATTTGATCTAATTCAACCATGAACTCTTTCTTAGAGAAGAAGAAAACATTAACCTTGATCCATTGCTTGATTATTTTTGATGATGGATCCAACTCTTCAGCAATTGATGTTTCTCTTCCCTTACTCCTTATTGCTTTCACGTGATCTTTGATGAAGAAGATCACTAATCTCTTTTTATTTTGTGTGTTTGGTTTGGTAGTGTTTCTCACATTATGAGAACACAACCGTTGCCGTAAAAATTCGACAGCCACACATATATATACAGTCACCTTTCAAGAGTTGTGCTGGTTCATAATAGCACCCCTTAATAATGCATAGACATAACATATACATGTATATATATTGCTTATATAATATAATTAAGAGAAGGGAAGAGGGTACCCAAATTCTAATACATTAATCGAAACCGATTCATCACGGTGTCGTCTTTAATATTAGAATCCATGATGTTAAATATAAACTTGAACTTTATAATTAAACCGAAAGACATATAGGCCACATAGAATATAAAATATTCTTACATTCTCCCACTTAGCCTTTGTGTCAGCTTAATAGTTTAATAACTTTAATGCGCACTTTAATATCAAGCTCTCTTAACCTTTAATGACTTAAATAAAATCAAACTGATCGGATCATGGCAGTCACATGTCATTGAACGACATGCTCCCTTCCATGTATCACAAATCAAGTCCAATTTTATATTATTCTTTTCTATTGAGAAGAACCCTAATTCTCAAAAACAGTCATGTTATCTATAAACCATAAATGTGTACACGTACTTTAATGATAACATATCTAATAAAAACAGAAACATAACTTTAAATGAATTCATAGTGTCTCATACATTATAAGCATCCTATAATCAAAACAGCAAGGTCTTATCTATAACACCCATACGCTCTACATGGCCAATGAACACATTGGGTGGTAATCCCTTAGTTAGCGGATTTGCAACCATCATATCCGTTCTTATATGCTTAAAAGACACTCTACGTTTCCGCACTTCTTATTTGACAGACAAGTACTTTATTTCCATGTGTTTAGCATATTTCGAGTACTTGTCATTCTTTGAAAAGAAGACAGCTGCGGAATTATCAAAGTAAATTCTCAGCGGCTTCTCTATGTTGTCGACAATCCGAAGCCCTGAGAGAAAGTTCCAAAGCCACAATGAATGAACTGTGGCCTCAAAGCATGCCACAAATTCGGCCTCCATAGTGGAAGAAGCAATGACAGACTGATTTCCACTTTTCCAAGATATTGCTCCTCCAGCTAACAAGAACAAATATCCAAACGTCGAGGTCATCAGATCTCATGTATGTAAGCATGAACTCTTTGGTGCCTTGCAAGTACCTGAGAACCTTCTTTGCAGCCTTCCAGTGGTCCATTCCAGGATAACTTTGATATCGACCCAACATACCAACAGCAAAACTGATGTATGGTCGAGTACAAGTCTGAACATAGTTCAAACTCCCAACCACTGATGCATAAGGAATTCTTTCCATTTCTTTACGTTCCAATTCATTTCTTGGACATTGCATTTTACTGAACTTGTCCCCTTTCTGAATTGGAATTTTACCATCAGAGCATTCACTCATTCTATATCTCTCTAAGATCTTATTGATATATCCTTTCTGAGACAAACTTAGCAATCCTTGTGATCTATCTCGAATTATTTATATTCCGATCACATAAGATGCCTCACCCATATCTTTCATTTCAAAGTTCTTAGATAGATATTTCTTTATATCATGTAGCATACCCATGTCATTCGCAACAAGCAAAATATCATCAACATATAAGACTAAAATCACAAACTTGCTCCCACTGACCTTTATGTAGATGCATCGGTCAACGATAACTTCTACAAAACCATATGACGTAATGGTATTATTAAATTTCAAATACCATTGTCTGGAAGCTTGTTTAAGTCTATATATTGACTTTTTCAGCTTACACACCAGATGTTCATTTCCTGTGGTCACAAACCCTTCAGGCTGATCCATATATACTTCTTCCTCAAGCTCTCCATTCAGGAAGGTGGTTTTCACATCCATTTGGTGAAGCTCCAGATCATAATGAGCCACCAAAGCCAAAACAATTCTAAGAGAATCCTTCTTCGAAACTGGAGAGAAGGTCTCTTTATAGCCAATGCCATATTTTTGGGTGAAACCTTTGGCAACAAGGAAAGCCTTGTATCTTTTAATGTTACCTTTCGAGTCGCGTTTAGTCTTAAAGACCCATTTAGAACCAACGGTTTTGAAACCGTTAGGCAACTCTACTAAGTCTCAAACATTATTATCACCCATAGATTTTATTTCTTCTTTAGCAACAATAGACCATTTTTCAGAATTGTCACTTTCCATGGCTTTTCGGAATGTGTTCGGGACTTCAGCAATGCTTAAGTCACACTCACTTTCAACAGCATAAACCACAAAGTCATTTGAAATGGCAGATCTTCGATTCCTTCCAGATCGCCTTAATGGTTCTTGTGGTACACCATTTTCTTCATGAAAAGCGACAAGTTCATTAATTGTCCCTTCATCTATTGGGATTGGTACATCATCATGTTGTTCTATTGTCTCATTTAACTGTATTGAAAAAATAGGAACAATAACCTTAGGTGTGACAACAGGTGAAGAAACTTCAACCTGAACTTCTTGAATGTCCACCTTTCTTGGTTCACCACTCCCACTAGTTTGACCATTTTCAATGAACCTAGCATTTCCCGTTTCAACTATTCTCGTACTATGCTTAGGACAGTAAAATACATACCCCTTTGATTTTCCGGATAGCCAATGAAGAAGCCACTGACGGTCCTCGAATCAAGTTTCTTTTCATGTGGATTATATGGCTTTACTTCTGCTGGACATCCCCAAACACGTAAATGTCTTAAGCTAGGTTTCCTTCCTGTCCACAGTTCAAAAGGAGTCTTAGGAACTGCCTTACTAGGAACCCGGTTTAAGATATACGTTGCAGTCTTTAATGCATATGTCCACAATGAAAGGGGTAAAGAACTATTACTTATCATGCTCCTAACCATTTCCATTAAAGTACGATTCCGCCTCTCAGCTACACCATTCTGCTGAGGAGTATCAGGCATTGTATACTATGCACAAATGCCTATACTCTCAAGTAGCTTTGCAAATGGACCAGGACATTGTCCATTTTCTGTGAATTTTCCATAAAACTCACCACCTCTATCAGATCTCACTACTTTCACTTTTCTATCTAATTGCCTTTCGACCTCATTAATGAATATCTCTAGGATGTTCACGGACTGAGATTTTTCATGTAGCAGGTAAGTATAACTATAACGTGAGTAATCATCAATGAAGGTGATAAAGTATTTTTCACCGCTCCAAGATAGAGCATCAAACGGACCACATATATCGGTGTGAATTAAATCAAGAACTTGAGTACTTCTTGTGGCTGGTTTCTTTGTAATGTGTTTAGTATGCTTTCCTTTCATGCAGTCTATACAAACATCTAGATCACTAAAATCCAAGTGAGGAAGAATTTCATTCTTTACCAACCTCATAATTCTTTCCTTGGAAATGTGACCTAGTCTTTGATGCCACAAGAAAGCTGAACTTTCATCAGATGCACTACGCTTAATGCCTTGACTTTCAATATTAAACAAAGATTCAGAAAACTTTATATCAAGATTGAAACGATAAAGTGAATCAAACAAAGTACCACTTCCATTAAGGTAATTATTTCGGTACAATGAGAAAACACCGTGTCCAATCTTAAAAACAAAACCTAAATTATCCAACCTACTAACGGAAACAAGATTTCTAGCACACTCAGGTACATAGAGACACCCTTCAAGATCTATATGACAACCAGTGTCCAAGATCAACTTATAAGTCCCAATGCCTTCAATTCGTGCCTTCATTCTCTTTCCCATGAACAAAAATTGTTCAGATCCTCTTATGTAGCCCTGGGCATATAATCCGAAACCGATTAAACCGATCCAAAAAAACCGGTTCGGATCGGTTTCGGATTCTTTGTAAAAACCGGTTCGGATCGGTTTCAGATTCTTTGTAAAAACCGATCGGATTTTATTTCAATTGTGATTCGGTTTTTGGATTTAAACCGATCCGAACCGAAATTCGATCGGTTATCCGCTTAACCGAATCTATACTGTTAATTTCTATACATGGGCTTATGCATTTATATTACAATCGGGGCCCATTAACTATAAATGGGTCCGTTTTAAAAATTTAAACTTAAATCAACATAAGGAGGATTCGAACCAGAGACATTGACGTTAAAAGGTACAAGCTCTTGCCATCTGAGCTACTCAAATTTATGATTTTACTTTCCAAACAATAAATATAAAGGATTCAGTTTGAGTTCGGATTTAAAAAAAAACTGAAAACCGATCCGAATCCGAATGAATCCGAACCAATCCGAACCGATCCGATCCGGAAAAGCTGTCGGATCCTAATCGGATTCTATATTTCCCTAATCGAATAATCCGATCCGATCCGATCCGAAAATCCAAATGCCCAGGGCTACTCTTATGGGTTGAATCGAACTGAATCCATGTTTAATATGAGACACATGAGTAGTAGCACCAGTATCTAACCACCAAGTATTTTTAGGCACTTCTACAAGGTTCAATTCAGAGCAAACATAAATGTGTTGCATACCTTTCTTTTCGAACCATGCCTTTCTTTTCGGACAGTCTTTCTTGAAGTGTCCCATTTTCTTGCAAAAGAAACACTTCATTTCCTTCTGGATTTGACTTTCGGGACCTTCCATGAAAGCTTTATCCTTCATCTTGCCCTTCCTACTTGGTTTTCCTTTATTGCTGCTAGCATTTCAATAGCCCACAAGATTGACAACATGATCCTTCATTTTCTTAATGCTCCCTTCCTCTTGAACCAACATAGCCTTTAACTCCTTAAAGTCTCATTTATCTTTAATGGTGTTGTAATTCACCTGGAACTGGCTTAACTCAAAAGGTAGAGAGTTCATAACGAATTGGACCAAGAAATTCTCATGAACTTCCATTCCCAAGGTTGACAACCTTGCTGCCAAGTTAGACATGTGGGTCACATGATCATGAATTGGCTGAGACCAGTTAAACTTTTTTGTAGTAAGCTCATTCATGAGAGTTCCTACAATCGACATGTCAGCCAAATCAGATTGTGAACACTCCTTCATTTTCTCTATGAATACCCTTGCTTTCTCTATCTTAGGCATAGATGGCTTAACACTTTCTGTCATCGTCATTCTCATGAGGTTCAAACTCAGCCTGTTAGATCGCTCCCAAATCTCATAACGAGATTTTTCAGTTTCAGAGCTATCTCCTGTAATGGCTGCAGGTTCCTCATCCGTTAGTATTGCAGAGTCCAAAGCCATAATACCCAATGCAAACCGGATCTGGTCAGATCATTCACCGTAATTCAACCCATTGAACTTTACGACAGAGTTAGCAGATGCATACAAGTTTGAAGAAACTGCAAACATGTAAACATGATTACCTATTAGTGATTTGACACTCTTAAGGCCTAATTTAAATTTAATGCATGAATTTAAATAACTTTTGAGCAATATTTAAACACAAACACTTTTAATGATGCTAAAATTATAATTTTATAATTAATCAAATTATATATTAATCAAATAAATTTGTTACCTTTGGGTATACAAATTATTGACTATATTGAAAATGATTATATTCTTTTCATATTATTAACTATATTCAGTGATCCACCTTTGGAAGATCTTCAAGAATATAGATAACAAAATAATTGATCAATCAAAACTTTTATGTCATTTTTAGCATCTCTTTAATCATGATCAATTAATAAATCTTTTAAATTTGCCTGTCTATATGTAATATAATAAGGCCATTTTGATGACTAACAAGTTATATACATATAAACATTAAAATATTTAATGATTTAATGGGTATAAATTATTTTATATTGTGTTAATATTACATAACACAATTACCCGATTAATAATTCATATAGACAGGAAATTCATATGTAGTAATTTTCAACACGACAAAACCCAGAATCATGGACACGCATCTCATCAACGTGAACGTGAATTTAAATAAACTCACAAGTGCCATGAACTTGATCCAGGATATACGTGTATGCATAGAATCAATTATCTAATGATATGAACCTTAAACAATGACCCACTATTGAAACAGAATCTAACCGACAATGGCTACTCTATAATTGAATCCATTTACGTGTTTGATAACACCACTGAACATCATTTACTATTATTAATTGTGATATTGTTACACATTAAATATGCGTTAACCGACAATACACATAATCAATGATTTACGATGATAAGCACGGTGCTTATCCAAGGCTAGATTTGAACTCTTTCATTGACATGGATGTTTTGAGCTATTGAAAGGCAGTGGGCAACGCTATGGTGATTTGGCTTCTCTAGTTTGTGATGTGTTCAGTATTTCAATCACCACAGTAGCAGCAGAGTCATCGTTTAGTATTGGAGGTCGGGTATTGACTCCTTACAGGAACCGTCTCCTTCCAAGAAATGTTCAAGCCTTGTTATGTACTAGAAACTGGTTACATGGTTATGCTGAGTTAGAAGATAAAAATCCATACTTTTTTAATTCATAATTAACTTCCCTTGCTTGGTTGACAACTTTGATGATGAGGTTGAAGTAAGAGTTTATATTTTTTAATTATAGGTGACATTGAAGACAACTTTAATGATGAGGTTGAAGGTACCACATATGTGGCTAGTAGCTCAGGAATATGAGACCAAAGGTAAAAAAATTAAGATTGTTATTAAAGAATAAAGATGTAATTATGAAATTCTGACTGAAATTCCATTGTTTTGTTGTTGTTTAGATTCTGATCAGGTTTTGGAAGAACCATAGGAGGAAGAATGAGAAAAAAATTGTTGTTGTTTTTGTGACTTTGTTTTTGGTTTTGATATTTATCTATGTTAACAAAACTCTTAAATATATTTGGCATATTTTATCTATATGATATAAAATTATAAATTTTTGAAAATTGTTATAGATATAATAAAATAAACAAAATACATAATATAAATCATATTTAGTACTAAAAAGGTAAAAGACACAAAAATACATGATACAAAATACATCATATAAGACAAGAACTTGGGTTTTGCTTTACCCACTAAAATCTAAAACCCATTTGAGTTTTCAAACTTGGGTTTTTTTCTGGGCAGACTTTTTTTGGATTTGGGCTAGACTGGGTTTTTTAATCTACAACAACATCCCTATAAGCACCGGTTCATGAAGATGTCGTTATCAATTCTTTCATACCCAGAATAATGAATACGTAAACACTCGATCAAACAAATACAGTACGTTTGACTAACGGTGAATTAAACAAATCTAGTTTGCTCTGATACCAAATGTAAATTCAAATTTCTAGATTCATGAAATCTATCCAAAAGATCATCTAGATTTGATCTAATTCAACCATGAACACTTTCTTAGAGAAGAAGAAAACATCAACCTTGATCCATTGCTTGATTATTCTTGATGATGGATCCAAGTCTTCAGCAATTGATTTTTCTCTTCCCTTACTCTTTATTGCTTTCACGTGATCTTTGATGAAGAAGATCACTAATCTCTTTTTCTTTTGTGTGTTTGGTTTGGTATTGTTTCTCAGGTTATGAGAACACAGCCGTTGCCGTAACAATTCGACAGCCACACATATATATACAGTCACCTTTCAAGAGTTGTGCTGGTTCATAATAGCACCCCTTAATAATGCATAGACATAACATATACATGTATATATTACTTATCCTTTATCTTATAAAGCACAAGTCACTTGTGCAATTAAATTGTGACATTTGGCAATTCACTCAAAAACAAAATAAACAAAACAAAACAAATTAAAAATAAAAGCATATATGTAAAAACTGAACAAAATAAACGTAATTAAAAGCACAAAATCTTTTCCCCAGTTTTTCTCATCCAAAACTACCGATTCTTTTGACCAAAAAAAAAAAAACTACCACGATTCGTAAAACAGTTCCCCGACTTCCTCTATTATAAAACTCAAGTGAACTGTAATTTATCTTTATTTCTCTCCCTTGCATCTCTTGCATCACTTTTATTCGATTCATGGATAAACGTTTAGATTTTTTTTTTCATCTTAGTTCCATTGGCTCTATACTTTTCTACCTAAAATATATGTGATCCTCTTTGCTGGAAACAAAATGAAGATGTGATTGGATTATAGTCAAGTTCCTAACTGATTCTATCGAAAAAGGAATGGAAGATGAAGAGCTCTTTTATCCCGAAGTCGCGAAGTCATGTCAAAGAAAATCCTGGAATAACTCTCGGCATTTTGAAGTTATTATCGTGGATGAAAAGGTACTAAAATCTGATTAGTTTACATGCACACCCGTATATGTCTGTAGATCATATCAAAATACACACATATAAAGTATTTTATAAAATCTTTGTAATAGAGAGGTATAAATTTAAACATTAGTGAAGACAGTTGATTCTAAATTAATAAAATGATCTACAGGAAGGAGAGTGTTAAACGCCACTTTATCGTGTTGCTGAGATTGCTGCAGTGAAATTATGGAGGTAACTTCTTCAGATTGTTACTCAAACCTGTTGAATATTTAACTTATAGATCTTAGATGTTATTGAATCAAAGGTAGTTATAAGTTAGAACATTACGTTAAGCAAATTTTCATCGCTTGGTTATAATTCTTTAGATAATGACATTATATGTATGAATCTCAAAGTTTACGTTAATTTAATAGAAAAGTGTACTTTGTTTGCAATAAAGCCACGTTGTAACGTGATAAGTGTATGTCTTTTGATATGCAGCAAATCCTTTTTTTGTTAATATCGATCAACTAAATTGCTCTTAAGTATACTAGAAAAATAAGTTTATGTCTAATAAGTGTTTGTGTGTCACTTTTGTTATTTGTTTCTCAAAAAAAAATTTGATTTGTTCTATTGAAATAACATGAATTCCCGTGCAATGGCTAATAATAGTTTATGGTTTTTGAGATATATTTACTATATAACAGATTTACTGTATTACAAACTAATAATTAGTTATATATTATTTGTAATCAAATAATAACTTCGTGCGTATGCGCAGGACAAATACTAGTATAATATAATTAAGAGAAGGGAAGAGAGTTATCAATACACCCAAATTCTAATACATTAATCGAAACCGATTCATCACGGTGTCATCTTTAATATTAGCATCCATGATGTTAAATATAAACTTGAACTTTATAATTAAACCGAAAGACACATAAGCCACATAGAATATAAAATATTCTTACACAGACTGTAGAAGAACAACTGGTGGATCTGTCTTCTTTGTTATACGACCACAAGCTATACGATGCACATCTCAACAGCTCAGAGATTCTTCAGACCACCATGTTTACACAACAGTAAGTTTTAAAACCTTTTGTTTTCTTTCTCTTCTGTTTACCAAACAAAATGTAACATTACGTGGTTGCAGGTACGTAGAACATGTATTGGAAACAGAAAGGGAGAACATGAGATGCTCTAAGATAGAGTACAAATACACAGTTGGAGTAAAGTCTTATCAAACGTTGGTGTACGGAGGAATACTTGTAGCTGGTTTTCTCGTATATTTTCTTGTTATTTTCTTCTCTTCTCCTCCTTCTCGCTAACTTATTTACTCGGTCTCATAGATTCTGTAAGTGTAACAGTTTCTTGTTGAAGAAATGTATTTTTATAAGATACTAACTTCTTGGTTACTTAATAACTAGATACTAACCCGCGGAAAACCGCGGGCTGAACTTTTTTTTTTGATGAAAATTTGTAATAATTTACTTTGTTATTATGTTATTTATAATGGTTTGTGATTAAAAATTCGGTTGCTTATATTAATTTTTTTTTGTATTTTAAAAATGTTTATTGAAAACCTGTCAATAAAACATTTCCATGTAATGAATAAATTGCTTAAACTTTTTTCAATTAAATGTAATTCTTGCTATAGTTGTGAAGTAAGTAAAAAATATAACTAACATATAAAAGATCAACTAAATATAGCTAGTGAAGGTTCTAAAAAACCTTTTTGAAAACAACATTCATTGTTTTTTTTTCTGTGGCTTCCATTTCTTTTTTGTAATAAGCACCTTCAAGCATTGAATATATTTAAATCTCAACTTAGTTTTATTTTCCTAAAAAATAGTGGCTAAAAAAAAAACATAACTTTTTAAAATAGATAAGATACTATATAAAGATATCTTTTATTTATTTATATATTAATTTTTAAAATCTAATCTGTTAAGCGGAACTGTTCTATATTTTCTTCGATTATATTTTTGATAAAAATTTTAACTCGTGCTAGAAAAGTTTTTTGATAAAATTTTGTGGGTATATAGATTTTATTCGATATTTAAAATCTTAGCTGTTAATTTTTTTAAGTAAGAATTAGTTTTGATTCTAATATATATTTTTTACTATACTAAAATTTATTTTATTATATGTGTCTCTAATTTTCGTTTTCAATTAATTATATTTATTTAATTAATTAATTAAGTTTTTCTTATGGCAATTTGAATGTAATTTTTTACACATTTTAAGGTTAGTTTCATATTTGTACTTCTCAATTAATATAATAGGATTTTTTTTTTATCTTATTATTTTATTGACTTAACTAATTCGCATCGCACTAATTCATCTTATGAAAATAATTTCTCTAAAAGGTATATTAGTTAAAAAGAAAAGGTATCTTATTGACATGTGTAATATCTATTAATTTTCTTATTTTTTCCCCTTCCCATCATTTAAAAGTTAAAACAAAAATCAAACTATATTAAGCTAAATAATTAAATTGTATAAAAATACAACAAATTAGTATCTTAGATACATATCTTCCTACATTATTTCTTTGTTTTCTTTTTAAAAGAATCTTTTACATCATCTCAAGTGAAAACAAAAATCAAAATTCTATTATGCTAAATAAGTAGATTGTCACCTAAATTTTTATTATACTAAATATGAAAGGGATTCTTTAAATGAGTAGGGGCATGTTTGCAACAAAATTATTTTTTTGCATCTTTATAAGCTTCATTGATCAAGACCAAAATAAACGAATGATGTAATTTTGTAACTCCAATAAGCCAACATGAAGATTTGTGGATAAAATTTTTCCAAAGATCATTTGTATTCTACAAGCATCTTCTCAATTATCCAAAAAAATAATGTCTTGTTCTGATCCAAAATCATGGATTTGATTTGGTAACTAAATATTTTAACATTTTAATTATCTTAGGTTTGTGTTAAATTTTAAAACATTACATTAACAAAGGAACAAATTTTTAGTTACCTCTTGTTTCTCTAATAAAAAATTCAAACCTCATCCCAAAATTTGAATTTAAACTGAAAAAATTAATCAGTTTATCAACTTTAATGTAATTGTCACTATTTATAGTATTATGCATAAAATTATTATACTATTCAATTAGTTTATACATTTATTATAGTCAGGTTAGGATATCTGACTATGTAAATATGTGTGCAAAATTTTAGCAAATTTTATGCATATGTTAAGAAATAGAGCATTTTTGTGGTTGTTTGTCTTCATCTCATAGTACAAATATAGACCACCAAATCAATAGAGTGGTTATAGCTAGTACAAATGGGTAAAATATCTCACTCCAAAACATAATAAATAGAGTGGAAGATGTTGTGTTGAAGAAGTATTTGTTCATGCATGAAGCTTTCTTACTGTTCTTGCAGCTATCTCTGTGGAAATATGCTAAACGGATCAATTCCAAGTTGGATGCCAAAGGATAAGGATGGAGATATAATGTGAGTTTCCTCCTTTGACTTCCACAAGATCTAACCACCAAACATTGTGTGGACCAACACATATATGTAAGAAGATATGCATGTTTCTGATATATATGTTCTATTCTTACAGCTTGAGTGTTTTCTATATGAAGAGCTTCCAATGAAGAGATCCACGACTCTTTGCGCATGCATGTCTCTCAGCCATCTCCCTCACATACTTTGCAATGTGTCTCTAGAGCGGGGATTACATGTTCATTTTGCTGAGATTATCTTCAGTAGTACCAAGAATTATAAAAGCTTGGAGAGACGACTTTTTGACGTATACATTCAAGTAATTAGAATACATGTTTCAATTTTTGTGAAGAAGACAATATCTAGTATGAATTTGATAAGAAAGAAGAAGTTATCTCTTTATTATCGGAATGAATCGATACACTGTTTGATATGAATATATCTAGAATAACATCACTCTTCTCCCTCAACAATCATATGTTGTTGTTACACTCTCAATTGTATTGCAATACAATGCATAAAGAAGACTAATTGTTTACAAAAGTTTATATACAATTGACTCCTATTTGTTCGCACTTTTCATTTGATTCTTCCACACATGCTGCTCCACTTCTTTCTTTCTTCCTTGTATACACAAAGTGAAGCAGTACTTTACTTAAGCTTGGTCCGAGATAATTTGAAACAATATTTATAAGAAACAATTAAGAAGGTACTGCCTCTGCCAGATACAATGGAAGCTGGAACTCCATGAAGCTTTATTCTAGAAGCTTGTGTATCTTTCTTGATCTTCATCTACATAACTCCATAGAGTAAGATTGATAGTCCATAATGTGACTTAGAAAAATGTGACTCGTTAAGCTCTTCATCAATTATTGTTATGCCCTGAGAAAATGGATCACATTTAGGAATATATAATATATACCAAACGTGGTCCAAGAATGAACTTCCAAGTTAAGGAAACACATATAACACGAGAGCAAAACGTCCAAGAATTTTGAACAAAACTAAAACAGTCAAATGCTATTTGTTCTCCCCAAAGTCAATCTTATATACAAAGAAGATCAAATGGGTATTGTGTATAAAAAAAATGTCAAAACAAATGTCAGTGATTAAAATAACCCGACCCATTTTTTTTTAATTCTCTAACATCTATTGATCTTATACTCACTAGCAACCTAGCCCCAATCATACAAGAGCGAATGACATAAATCACTACCATTAATCCAATAACCAATAATGAATAAACGAATCAAACAATATCATCTATCCAGAAATACCAATAACATAAACAAAGTCATATAACAGCAAACCAGCAACCTAACAACCGTTCTAGACCATATCGTTCCATTCTAGCAACCTAACAGCAACATAGAACAAACAATCGATCCTCTAGAACACCTTCCTCTTCATTGCCTTGATTCTACGATCACATTTTTCCTTTACCTGCACCACAAAAGAGAGGCGTAAGTATTACCAGAAATACTTAGTGAGGTGATCCTCCCATTTATTGGGCTATACACATAAGCAAAAAGATAAACACATGCAACACACAAATAAACAAGCAAACCAAACAACTCTGAACACATGTGTCGTCACTGCGCCCTTGCGTCGACCGACGCACTCATTGCATCGACCGATGCAACCTCTCCGCGTTGATCGATTCACTCCTCGCATCGTCTGATGCAACGTCCCTTGCATCGACCGATGCAACCGTCAAATCCCTAGTTGCGTCAACTGATGCACCTCTTGCATCAATCGATGCAACGCCCATCATCTTCATCGAATCCTTAGCCATGTCGACTCATGCATACCTTGCATCGATGGATGCAACGCCCATCGTCTCCATCGAATCCCTAGCTGCATTGACCGATGCACATGTTGTATCGATCGATGCAGTTGCACGGATCATTGCCAAAACAAATTCTCTTGGATTCTCTCGCTCCAAACGTCGCCTCAATGTAGGTGATGCCAAATATGCCTCCCACAAGCATGAATATCACGACAAACACTCACAAAAGCAATCAAACACACCAAATCACACAAATTACAAATCTAATGGCTTAGATAAGCCATAGTCATGCACTCTCCTTTGCAAAACAGAGAGAAACGGACTGCACACGACCATAAACAGCCCACAGCACGCTCCTAACACGTTCCCAGCCTCAGATCTCCAATCACAAGAACATATCTCTCAAGAACAGGCTCATAACTCACAGGAAATTCTCTGGAACTTTTCTCTCTTTTGCAGAAGTGAAAACGGTAAACACAAGCCAAGGGTATCGAGAATAAGCGTTTATAGACGACCCCTATGGTTTCCAAAACCCCAAAACGCAACAACATGTGCGTTTGGCTTGAGTTGTTGATGCAGTGCATCTTCACGTCGTTGATCACTGTCTCAACGAATTCGTTGTTAAGTCATGTTAACGGTCCTTAGGTTCATGGGTTTTAAAACCATGATGCTTCGTTAAACATTAGACTAGGGTTTTCGTTTTCTTATTTAAGGAGACATAAGTCTTATTATTGTGTAATTATTGATTATTGAATAAACAAGTTTTACGAGAGCTTTGTGTATAGCCTAGAGACGAGGACTCTCAACCTTAAGAGCTTGTGTTCAAACCCTGCAAGAAGGACTTGCAAAACCATGTCGATATCGCTCCCGATCTCGACTATATACTTATTGCTTCTTCGTCAAGTTACAATGTTTTAAGCAATATCCGTTCGTAAATCCGAGTTCTCCTGGAGATCTACCATTATGGTCCGTTACCAAGATTCTGCTCTCTATTAGTTGGTATCAGATTCATCACGTTCCTGGTGGTTTGATTTCCTTAGGATGGATTTTAAGTTGGATATTTTGGAGTTCCACAGTAGATTTTCTAGTGATTTATTACTAGATTGGTTGGTGGACGTTGAAGAGATTTTGGAGTTTCAAAGCGTTTCAGATGATCAATTTGTTTTGCTTGTGGTTAAACAGTTTTGAGGACAAGCCGCGTCATGGTGGCAGCAAGTGAAGAAAACACGCAAACAAGCTGGCAAGAGTCCTATTCAATCTTGGGATAAACTTAAGCAGAAGGCCAGAAACTATGCACACACTTTTTGCCTCATCATTACCATAGTTTGGTGTCTAATCGTTTGCAAAATATGAAACGACAAACGCGTTTGATGGCTTACAAAGAGAGTTGTGACTTTCAAGACAAAGATTTCGTTCGTGGTATCTATGGTGATGACAAGGATTTGACTCATATGGTGTATCAAGCAGATCGAACACTCGACGTCAATAATAAAGAAGACGGTGATGTTGTCCAAGACGACAACAACGACGTTGAGAAGAAGGTTGATGTTGTCAAAGAATTGGAAGACGTTGATATGGTTACTGGTGCAGGAAACGACGATGATTGTTTCAGTAACGTGAACAATGACAACCTCTTTTCAGATCAAAGGAGAGATCCAATCTTCGATGTATGCGGTGACGACGACGTTCGTGATGTTGATGGTCATGGTTTTTAAACTACGGATGGAGATACATGTTTTGATGTCTACACAGCTGAAGATGATGTCGAAGCAGATGTATTTCATGACAACGTTATTATTGACAACACGGCCAATGATGATGAAATGGATCTGCTAAATGACCCGACCTGTGTTGTTTCTAACGAAGATGGTGATTCACCTATTGATCAAATTCAAGACATTGACGCTAGTGTGGATATTACAAACGTTGACGTTCACACTGATCATAGTGTTAAAACTAGCCTTGATGTTACCAACGTTGGTGTATATGATTCTATCTACGATCGATGGTGGCGAAGTAGACGTCGAGAACGTTGAGTTCATCGAGACTCACGGGGTGTTATTTAAACATCTTTCACTACCCAAACTTAGTCCAGTCTACAACAACTTTGATGAGAATAACGGAGATTTATACGTGGATAAGAGAAACCATAATTATTCTCTCTCTCCTGCAAATTGTCACCGGCAGATCAAGAGAGAGCCGCCAGATCGTGGTCGACGCAAGATTTTGTTTCTCCACAATGAGGTGAATCTCCGTGACAAGGTATATGGTGCTCTGGAATTTGCTATCTATGTTGGTAAAACTCCTTGTTATTATGCTTCTATTAGAGAAGGAAGAGGGAGGACGGAAATTGAGGAGACTAAGGTTGAAAAGCCTCGTGTACCTTCTCCTCAAACGAGATTACCAAGAGAAGATTTACATGTATTCTACGAGACAAATAAAAAATATGATGAAATTCACATGTATAGTTCAACTACAGAGTTCATGAGTTGGGCTTTTGGATGGATACAAAAATTCTAAAACATGGCCATATTCTCGTCAAAGTGACGTCTACGAAAAAGAAATAAACAAGATGTTTTATTTGCATGGTGTGTCTTCACTAAAAGGTGTTGTTTATCAACGTACACTCAAGGAGCAGCTTAAGGTGTTGGCTGTGATGAACCAAATTCATAAGCAGATTTTTCCAAAAGTGAGGGTAGTTCTTCTTCATCCATAGTTTCTGCTACAGCCTGCAAAAAATATCAACGGATGTTGTATTCATCTCTGGAGCTGTGCCTTATTCACACCATCACCAATTCTCTGATCTTTCCATTCCAGAAACTCTTTATGTGGACAGAGAAATTCATGCGGTCAAAGTGAAGTGGGTTTTTCTCATATATGATTTGATATCTTATACAGGGTTTTAATGAACTTTGGTGAAGAGCAGGTAGCGAAGGTCTCAACTGCTTCTTGTTTTCTTTATTTTGCTCAACGTCTGGTACCTCTCATTGTCTCTTTATTGCCATGTGTCTTTGTTGGCTGCGAGACTTCTACATGTTTGTGGCTGCTGTGGGATATTTTATCATTTATATGTCTTCTACGACAAGAAGAAAAAATGTGCCTATCAAATTTTTGGGGTTCTCTTTTGGGGTCTCAACATTTCTTAGGGGGGAGGATAATGTGTTAAATTACCAGGAGAACGACACAGACAACCCTTTAAGAAACCATACTAGAATCGAGAAGAGTCATCTTTTTGTAACTGAGAGCTCTTCTTCTTCTATTTGTTGCTGGTGATTTCTCAAAGGTCCAAATTTTACATCACCGCCAGGATTTCGTCAACGTGACGTCCACATATATTGTGCCAGAGTGGAGTTTTGCAATGGCTAAACAGAGCTGTTCGTCACCCACTAGCTGATTTCTGTTACATATCCACTACGTTTAGTTGTTGGAGAGTCGTTACTTGCGCATCAAGAAAGCTATTAGCGTGTGGAAAATTAAGCCTCACCTTGGCTTGTTTTTCGAACAAGCTTCAGTTCATGGTGGGTAAGCAAATAAAAAATGCGGTTGTCGTTGTGTTGATGTGGAAGTTACTTTGTTACGGCTTGGATATGCATGCCCCATGTCTTTCTCACACAAAAAATCACAAAGAGCATCATTGAGGAGCTATTTGGGGATTACCCTCGCTACAAGAAGGGTCACCTTTTGGTTGTTGTGGGTACTTTGGGCGTCGTACTTGCTGCTGGTGATGTGTTAAAGGTGCATATTTTGCTCCACCGCCAGGTCCTTAATGCCAAATATTCATTGTTGGTTCGTTATAATGTGCCTACATGGATAAATAGAGGTGTTCCTAATTCACTTTCAGAAATTTTCACAAAACTTAGATGCAAGGATTTCTTATTTAAGGAGATATAAGTCTCATTAATGTGTAATTATTGACTATTGAATAAACAAGTTTTACGAGAGCTTTGTTTAAAGTCTAGAGAGGAGGACTCTCAACCTTAAGAGCTTGTGTTCAAGCCCTGCAAGGAGAACTTGCAAAACCACGTCGATATCGTTCCCGATCTTGACTCTATCCTTATTGCTTCTTTGTCAAGTTACGACGTTCTAAACAAGACTCATTTGTGAATCCGAGTTCTCCTGGTGATCTACCATTCTCGTCTGTTATTAAGCTTCCGCTCTCTATCAGTTGTCCCGCAGAGCAGTAACTTGTGTCGACCGACGCATACTTGCATCGATCGATGCACATCCCAAAACTGGGATTCTGGTTCACAGACGTTACAGTGATACTTTTGTTATTAGCTAAAACAGATTTGGAGAAGTATCGAGAGTCCAACTACAACAACTGTATAACCAAAAGTAGTTTTGAGATTCTACTACTATTTTGGAAGACGTAACAAGTAAAATCCTTTTTTTTACATGAAATCTCACACCACAAATGCTCACATACTTGATACTTCGGCTAAATCAAGATTACTGGGTCAGAGTGCTCAAACCTAACTTGGAGAACAAACTAATTCCTCAGGATCCAACGATGTGAGTTTTTTTTTGTAAAAATCAAAGTCACTGCACTCTAATTATTTTTAAGCTATTACATTAAGTATAATGACACCGTTTGTGGTGCCAAGTCCCCTCTGTTTTGTATTGCAGAGAAACAAAGTGGATAGATGGTTGGTTATATTAACCTAACAACCTTGCATGTGTGACTCACGTGTGAACGATTAATGTATTTCCATTGAGACCTTCTTCTTCAACTAGAAGCCCCAAATACTTGCCCTTTGGGCATCCTTCATTGTACAGTATCTCCTTTTTCTTCATCTAATTGAATTCACCTCTAAACGTTCTCTTCAAGCCTTCACATGCAAGCACCACGAGCTAACGCTTTTAACTTGAATCACATCTTAAAAAAGTTCACTGAGTCTACCATGAAAAACCATGTCTTTTGCCTTACCCAATATATTGTACTTTTGAAAAGCAACGGTTCTTAGAAGGACGACAGAGTAGTCTGGGGACAATTTTTGTAAGTTTGAATTTGATAAATGATTTGAATTAAAGATGTATTGTAATTGGACAGTGTTTGGTGAAAGGACAAAGTCGTCATGCATACAGAGAGATACAGAGCAACATTGTTCTAAGAAGAAAATTATCAAAAACAAAGTCACAAACAGAAGTTTAGAAAGATACATGAATGTTGGTGCGGGAATTAGCACCCCCAACATACTGATCTAAATCCGACTAAAGGAACCGATTATCTAAACCAGGAGCTCGACCGCAACTTGGACTTCATATCTGAAGGCCCAATAAGGCCCAGTGCCGAGGTGACAGACCGACGTCTTAATTCGCCCTGCGGCTGACCTAGCGAAAAAGGAAAGACTTTCCTAATCAGTTCGACCATAGTTAGGAAAGTGAATATATTCTTTAGATCTTAGAAACCTATAAATAGAGGGCAATCCTCTCATTGTAAGATCATCTAGCAATTAATACAAAAAACTCTAATTCCTCTTTGTTCTTGAGAAAAACCCTAACTTGTTTTCCAAGAGATTTCAATTCTTCTTTGTTTGTTTACTTCGATCCGATTTCTTAGAGAGATAGTGCTATTGAATTTGTTTTCCCCCTCAAATAAATTCATTGTGTGAAACTCGGTTTCTACAATTGGTGCCGCCTGTGGGGAGGCTAAGTTCTCAAGCTACCTCTCTCTCGGACCCTTTTGAAATTCAAGCAAGAAGCACCATGTCTCTAGCTTCCGACAATGGTGTCACCAACGCAACCGCTCCACAGCAAGACGACCCAGTCACCGGAGCCACCAACCCGCAAGATGTCGCCGCGGATCCGCCTGCCGCGCGTGTCTATCTCCGGACACGCGTCCGCAGCACCTCTGACAACCCAGCGGACAACTCAACAACACCCTCCGATGGAGTGGAAGATGCCGAGGTGCCCCACCGCGGAACCCATGAGCCTGATGAAGTTCCACCCGTTGATGGATCCGTCGCTAGACAGACTTCGTCTGCGCCAGTTGCGCAACCTAACCAGCTTGTCTCTGTAGACGACCTCCGCCATGTGTTTGGAACGATCTCCCAGGATCTCTTCCAAGCGATATCCGAGCACCAACCGACGGATGGATGCGATAGAACGCAGCGCGCCCCCTCCACTCCAACAAAGCGCAGTACCGCCACTAGCAACACGGAGGAACGGACCCCTAAGCCGACAGCTGTTTAGCGATCTGCCATCATCGGCCTTCCAATCTCAAAACCAGTATGCACCCTCGGTGCTGGTTTCGGAAGGGCAACCCCACGTAGGACAGCCCTCTCAGAGGGACCCGGCCTCCGCTCCCTATCCCGAGCTAGAGGAAACCCACCTCAAGATCCGGGATATGGGATCCCTCCTCCACCGGGCTGTGAGCACAGCTCCGGAGATCGACCGGATGTTCGAGGCCACGCAGCAAACCCCGTTCACCAGACGACTTCTGGAGACATATGTCCCTGCCGTCAAATTAAGGCTGCCGACCTACGAAGGAACAAAAGATCCGATGCAGCACATGACCTCGTTCATGGCCGTCGTATCCAAAGCAGATTTACTGACGAACAAAAGGACGCTGGTCGATGTCAGCTGTTCGTCGAGAGCCTAATTGGGAACGCGTTAACCTGGTTCTCTCGACTTCCGGCGAGCTCGATTGACAACTTTACCAAGCTGTCAACAGCTTTCTTGCGAAATTACCGGGTCTTCATAGAACATGGTAACTCTAGCACAGAATTGTGGGAGATAGTCCAGGAGCCTGGCGAACCCCTGCGACAATATCTCACCAGATTCAAGGAAAAGTATGCTAGCATCGTCGTCACCGAAGACGTTGCGATCGCCGCTTTTAAGAAAGGGCTCATCCCCGGGTCGCCTTTACAAGTAGACCTCAATATCCGGGAACGCCAAGGATTCGATGATGCGCTTCATCGTGGATCTCGATTCGCATACGTCAAAGAGGACGAGGCAAAGTGAATCGCGAAGGCCCCTCCAGTACGGACAATCCCGTGAAAGAGAAAGGTCGAGACAGTTATCAAGAGCCCCGGAAGCATCACGACCCTAGGGATCTCAAGCGTGGGGTAGTCAGCGCGATCTCCGAAGATGAAGGGCTGGACAACACGCCCCCATATACGCAAGAAGAGCTGTACTGCGATTTCCACCAGTTCGGAGGCCATTCTACAGCCGAGTGCAAACACCTGTCCAATTACTTATTCGAAAAGTATTTGTCGGGCGAGATCAAGGCTGTCTATCAACCTAAACCTTCTCACCGAGGTCGAGGTCGCGGATGTAGATTCGGTCGGTCTAATCCTAGGCGAGGTCAGAAGGGCGGCAACCACCCAAACAGCACGCAAAACGACATCCAGCAGCCACCTCCTATCGAGCAGCAGAATCCGACGCCAGTAGAGGGACTCCTGGCACCACCCAAGCGATAGAAAGGGCAGCAGCCTAAACAGACCCCATCTCGTGGTCGTATTTCTATGATTATCGGTCAGACCGATGAATGCAAGGATTCCGTCCGGGCACAAAAGAAACGAGCACGCCAGATCTACAGCATTCAGGCGACCTCCGAGGAGGAGATGCTTAGTGCAGACCCCATTACATTTACAACCGAAGACGCTAGAGGAATCCACCATCCTCACAACGACCCCCTCATTGTGGAAGTCAAAATGGGCGAATTCGACGTAGAGCGAGTCCTAATAGACACCGGCAGCACGGTCAACGTCCTGTTCTGGCAGACGTTGAAGAAAATGGGTGTTACACCGGAACATATCAAACAAGAATCCAGAACGCTGACCGGATACGATGGTGTGGCCAAGATGTCAATGGGCGACGTGAAGTTGCATGTCCAAACTGGTGGTGTAACATGCAAGACCAAGTTCGTGGTCATAGATGCTCTGCCGATATACAATGCCATCTTGGGCTCTCCGTGGATCTATTCGAAGCAGACAGTTCCTTCCACTATCACCTTTGCGTTAAATTTCCAACCGCCACAGGGATCTACACGCTATATGGCGATCAAAAGATGGCTAGGACATGCTCTGTCCTCGAAAAGAAGCAATGGCAGAAGGAGGACGCATAGCAATCACAGAGCGAGGGTCACCTGATGGACCCTCACAAGCCGGAGCGTGACCAGCTAAAGGCTGTGGGTGTCAAATTATCCAGGTCAACATTGACGAGGTTGATCCATCTCGGACAGTCGGGGTTGGGGCCGAGCTCGAAGATCGTATCCGAACCGAACTGGTAGCCTTCCTGAAATCTAGATCCTTGACGTTCGCTTGGTCCACTAAGGACATGGTCGGTATCGATCCATCGGTGACTTGCCACAAGCTGAACGTAGATCCCACTTTTAAACCAGTCCGGCAGAAGCGCCGGCGCCTCGGCACTGATCGGGCGAAGGTAGTACAAGACGAAGTCGAGCGACTCCTGAAGGCCGACCAGATAATGGAAGTGCAATACCCCGATTGGCTGGCAAACCCGGTGGTGGTCAAGAAGAAAAACAGTAAATGGAGGGTTTGTGTCGATTTCACCGACCTTAACAAAGCATGTCCTAAGGACTGCTTTCCTCTACCTCACATCGACCGACTCGTAGAAGCCACTGCGGGGAACCAGCTACTCTCGTTCATGGACGCTTTCTCCGGCTACAACCAGATTGCCATGAGCCCGGCCGATCGGGAAAAGACCGCGTTCATCACAGATAGAGGCACCTACTGTTACAAGGTAATACCGTTCGGATTGAAAAACGAGGGAGCGACTTACAAACGCTTGGTTGACACGATGTTCGCCGACCTCTTAGGAAAAACAATGGAAGTCTACATTGACGATATGTTAGTCAAATCCCTCATAGCAGAACAGCATATCCAGCATCTCGCCGAGTGCTTCGATATCCTGGATCGGTTCCAGATGAAATTAAATCCCACCAAGTGCACGTTCGGGGTGACCTTGGAGGAATTCTTGGGGTATATCATCACCGAGCGTGGAATCAAGGCAAACCCAAAGCAGATTGAGGCGGTGTTGGGACTCCCGTCGCCAACCAACAAAACGAGAAGTACAACGCTTGACAGGTCGAATAGCCGCGCTGAACCGGTTCATCGCCCGATCAACAGACAAATGTCTCCCATTTTACCAGCTCCTTCAGGTAATAAAGACTTTCACTGGGATGAAGCTTGTGAAGTTGCCTTCGGACAACTTAAAGAATACCTAACCAATCAGCCGGTACTCATCAAGCCAGAGGAAGGAGAGACATTGTACCTCTACATCTTCGTTTCCAGCTCGGCAGTAAGCGGGGTGCTAGTCCGGGACGATCGTGGCGATCAGCGACCAATTTTTTATACAAGCAAAGCTCTCAACGATGCGGAGACGCGTTACCCAACCTTGGAAAAACTGGCCCTTGCCTTGATCGTTGCCGCTGGGAAGCTCCGACCTTATTTCCAATCGCATTCCATCGTTGTATTCACCGACCAGCCACTCCGGACAGTTCTTCACAGCCCTCTGCAGTCCGGCCGAATCGCTAAGTGGGCGATCGAGCTGAGCGAGTACGACATTGAGTATCGTTCTCGCCCAAGTTTAAAATCACAAGTCTTAGCGGATTTCATAACGGAGCTCTCCCCCGAACTCGAAGCAACCATACCTAAGGAGGAACCTTGGACTTTGTTCGCTGACGGCTCTTCCTCCAATCAGGGATCCGGCGTCGGGGTTATACTCCGATCTCCGACGGGCGAGGTCCTCGAGCAAGCACTAAAACTTGGCTTCAAGGCATCGAACAATGAAACCGAATACGAAGCCATCCTGGCCGGACTATGACTAGCGCAAGGCCTGGGGGTGACCAGCATCCAAGTTTTTTGCGACTCACAGCTAGTGGTTAGCCAATTTAGTGGGGAATATGTCGCTTAGAATGGGCGCATGGAGGCATATCGCCAATTACTCCGTAATCTTTCGGAGCAGTTCGCCTCATTCGAACTGATCAAAGTTTCGAGGAGCGAAAATGCATCGGCAGATGCCCTCGCCGCCCTGGCAAATTGCTCTGACCCAGGTTTGCGACGAACGATCCCAATCGAGTGTATCGAAACTCCCAGCATCAATCACACCGATTTGGCGTGCACCATTAGTGACGCCGGGGAGCCAATGGAAGTCGATGAACCTGTCCAGGAACCCGTCGATGTAACACAGCCCCTAGATGATTAGCAGCTCGAAATAAAGATATATATCAAGGACGGCAAGGTTGCAGAAGATCTCTGGCAAGCTTGGCGATTGAAAGCTCGATGTGCGCACTACGCCATGATGAGGGGCAGCCTTTTCCGATGCAGCTTGTCGAGAGGAGGCGGAACGAATAATGATGTGCGCACTACGCCATGATTGAACCCTACTCACCTGCGTTGATCGAGAGGAGGCGGAACGAATAATGATGGAGGTTTATGAAGGCGACAGTGGCAACCACTCTGGAGGGCGTGCACTCGCATTAAAGATAAAGAAAGACGGGCATTATTGGCCAACCATGGTCGCCGACTGCGAGGCATTCTCGGTGAAGTGCGAAGCCTGCCAACGCCATGGACAAATGAAACACGTACCCCCCAAACTGCTGAACACTACCTTTCATGCGTTGGGCAATGGATCTCGTTGGCCCACTGCCCCCGTTAAAATCAAAGAAATTCCTATTGGTCTTGACCGATTATTTTACCAAGTGGGTAGAGGCTGAATCGTTTCACAAGATACAGTCACTGGACGTCACCAACTTCATCTGGAAGAACATCATCTGCCGCCATGGGCTCCCTTATGAGATCGTCACTGATAATGGAACACAGTTCACTTCACTTATTACCAGACATCTTCTAGGCAAATGGGGAATACGCTTAAGCACCTCGACCGCCCGATATCCTCAGGGGAACGGTCAAGCCGAGGCAACCAACAAGACCATAATAGACGGGTTGAAGAAGCGTCTCGGGCAAAAAAAGGGAGCTTGGGCAGATCAGCTTGACGGCGTGCTATGGTCCTACCAGACTACCCCGCGGCGAGCTACGAGGCAGTCTCCGTTCTCGTTGGTCTATGGTATTAAAGCGCTGGCTCCAGCCGAAGCCGGAGTACCAACACCTCGCCGTGCCATGTTGGTCGACGATTCCGAGCTCAACGACAGCATGATGCTCGACCACATCAACTTCGCCGAGGAATTGCGTAATAAAGCCCTAGTCCGAATTCAGAACTACCAAAATGCCGCGGCCAAGTACTACAACAAAGCTGTCCGTCAACGACGATTCAACGAGGGCGACCTGGTACAGCGCAAGATGTATGAGAACACTAAGGAGGTCAACGCCGGAAAACTCGGCGCTCATTGGGAAGGCCCATATCTCATCTCCAAGGCAGTCCGCCCTGGAGTTTACGAGCTCTTGACCATGGAGGACAAGCAGGTCAAAAACTCATGGAACGTGGCCCATCTTAAACGTTACTACGACTAGGTCATTTGGTCATTCCCGGTCTTGAAAGCATGTGTACTATGAACTACGACTTGCTTGATCCCAATTTTGGGTACGTAGGCAGCCCTTGATTTCTTTAACGAGATTTAAAGGACACATCTGGAAAAATAATACGATTTCTTTTATTTCAAGGGAAATTTCTATTTCTGTATTTCGCTGCACACAAGAAGTCTTCTATCTCGGCATATCGCCCACATTAAGATAGACAGCAGTAAAAAAAATAAAAAAAAGGGAACTAAAAGCAATGAAGTGTGCCGATCCAAGGGGGCGCAATGTGACCCCCCTCCTGTGATCTCAACCTCCTCGGCGATTCACAGGCGCAGAGCTTGAGAGGCCGGACTCCAAAGACTCTTCGAAAGCTATACCTTCGAGATAGGTTCGCCAGCGCTGACACTCCTGCCTTAGCTCCTCTAGCCGACCTGCCGACACTTCCTCACCCCTGTCCGCCATCTCCTCGAGAAACGCGCATGGACCTTCCATGGTATGGCTTTTTCGGAAGTGATGATCCGTGGTTTCTAGATGAAGGATGTAGCATCGCAGCCTTTCTATGCGACCCTTGTAGATCAGGATTTCCGCCACATGCAGGTTCTCCGATTCTCCTAGCGGCTCGTAGTCGCCTTCCAGCAGATCAGGTATCAAGGTCCTGGCGACCTGCCCCTCACATTGGTCGCCATCAGCAAGCAGTCGGGTCATGCGCCAGTTCGCCAGATAGAAGCCATTGGCGATGAGCTCATCCAGAACCGAAATGGTTCCTTCCAGACGGCAGAGCTGGAAGATGAGATTGTATTTCAGGCGAAAAGCCTTGATATATGAACTCATCCTTTGACAGCGAGCTCGATAGATGCGGATCTCTCTTTGCAAGGGGTCCTCCTCGATTTCCGCAACAAGTTCATGGGATGGAGACGGAAACGTCTCTTCTATGGGGAGGGTGATATTCGACGCTTCTGGGTTGAATCCGCTGACACCGGCGGCAGTCAGCTCTCGATCTTGCCTCAACCATGCCGACCGAGTTGTGATAGGCATGCTTTGCAATTAACCTTTCTGAAGTTTGGATGAGAGATGCTCAACAAACCTCCTTTTCACCTATTTATAGGGGAAAAGGGGGAGATAAATGCTGCGTCCCGCAAATCTCGCACCAATCAGATCGTGGGAAGATATGCGCTGTGTCCCGAGAATCTTCCGCCAATTAAATTGCATCGTGGAATGAGTAAAAAAAAGAAAAGAAAAGGGTTTGACTACGTCTACCTAGTTCGGAACAGAACTGATCGACATCTTGGCCAGATGATCGACCTACTCTCCAGCGCGAGATAAATCGAACCCAGAAAATTCTTTTTGAATTTTTTCGATAGTAAGTCTCCAATGCGAGACACATCGAGCCCAGAGAATTCTTTTAGAATTGTCTCCATAAACTCCTTGACGAGAGATAAGCCGAACTCAGAGAATTCTTTTTGAATTGTTTCGTAAGTCCCAGTTCGGACGGATATAAGCCGAACCCAGAGTTTTAAATTTTGCTTTTCGTTATCCAAGCTGGGACAAAGAAGGTAAGCCGAAGCCCCGTACTTCGCCCTTCACTAAGAAGCGCGTTAATGCTTAGGCTAAATTGTTCCCATAAAGAGTTACTTAGTATAAGCTGGGAGACGTCCCGCCTTGGGTAAACTTCCAAAGAGAGTGAAAACTTTATTGCAAAGATAGATTGTCTGAACAAGACAGCATTTTTGATAAAAAAAAAAATAATAAATATATAAAGGGCTCAAATCGCCAATTCCAAGCACATCAGCCATCCAGATCAAGCCCTGCTGCGATCTTCCGAGTATCTGCTTTAAGGCGCTTCGGCATGGGCCATAGAAGCTGGAGTCCTGTTCTCTCCCATTCAGCAGGATTCGATTCCAGTGCCCTGATCTTCTGTTCGGCCTCGTCAAGACGGCTTCCAGTACCGCTAGACGATCGTCGATTTCGTTCTTCTTCATGTGATGATAGTAAAGTTTGTGGCATTTTTCCCGGTGCACGGACTCAATCTGCACACAAGATCGTCGGTTAGAACCAAAAGGAGATTCACACAGGCGAAGTTATAAAGAGTTACCTGGCGAACAAAGGCATGAGCGGCAGCGGCTTCTATGTTATTGGCGTGCCTGTTCATATAGAACGGCTTCACTTTGGAAGGCATGAATTCACCGCTCAGGGAAAAACTCGGCTCGCTTGGAATCAGATTCGCCGAATGTTAGCATTCATTACAGTATTCGATCAAGCACTGCGGCATGTCTGCCACTCTGTCCAGACCGTTTTCAATCCAGAACCTTGGGTGGGATTCGAGCAGTTTAAGTTTGAATAGTAGTTCACTTCGCGACTGCACTGTTGCGGCTAATCGATTACGGTACTCAGAATGGCGTTCTTTGATGCGAGAGAGGAAAGTCTCTAATTCCAACCTCTTTTCCGGATTAACACGGAACATTAGCATCCAAGGAGCTCGGGTATTCGGGTAATAGGGCATCCCTTGCTCAATGGCTTCCGAGTTCGAGAACGTCGGGACATCGTTCCCTATTTCGAGTGCGGGATCAACGCTGCCTACAGAGCTCGGCATCTCAGAATTACTTTGTTTGGTGAAAGTTGCGGTCAATTCGAGTATAGGGCTAGCATATTTATACTAGTCCTGGTGGACTGTTTTCCAATTATGAAATTGGGAGATTACCATTTCTCGTCGCCTAACAAAAAGGAAAAATTCATCGTAAACACAATAGGAAGATTTCCAAAAAATAGAGTACGGAGAAGCCGGCCACGAAACGGGCAATGTTATCATAAAGTTTTTTTTTAAAAAGGTAAACATAAAAGTTTTCTGAGAGTCTTTATTAGAGTTCTAGAGGATCAGTCAGATCGGCCTGGAAGATCGCGGCATTGGAACCATACGGGTGTCGAACAGAGTCTAGAGCCGCGGTCCCGGAGTGAAGGAGTCCAAAGCCGAGCTGGTCTGGAGACATGTTGATGTCGCCCTCTCCTAGTTCCAGGATCTCTAGCGCTTCCACTTCGCTCCGGGCTACCTCCCACGTTTCCTTGATCTCGGTAATCAAGTTATCCGGGATAGACGCTCCATTCTTCAGAAGATACTCCATAATCTCTTCAATCCCGTGTGCCTGGTTGAGAATGTCCTCCTTCGGACGGGCTACTTTTTCCTGCTCGAGCAGATAGGCCTTTACCTTGTCAAGACGACGTTGCACCTTCTTCGTGGTACCTTCAACTTTGGACTGACGATCTAGGCGAAGTCGTCTCATTTCTGATTCGAACTTTGCCCCCAGATCATCAAACTCTTTCCTCAGCTCGGCCTTCTCTTCTCCCAAGACTTCTTCCCGCGTCTCTAGTTCGGCAATCCTTGCTTCCAGGTGTTCGCAGTTCTCTTCCTTACT
The DNA here is from genome assembly GCF_030686135.1 of Camelina sativa. Taxonomy (NCBI): domain Eukaryota; kingdom Viridiplantae; phylum Streptophyta; class Magnoliopsida; order Brassicales; family Brassicaceae; genus Camelina; species Camelina sativa. Next base: position 16,891,378 of record NC_141891.1, read on the forward strand.
CGCAAGAAGGCCCTTCAGCTCCTTGATTCTCTCGTTCTTTGACCTGTCCGCTTCTCGGAGATTATCCGAGCACTCCTTCATTTTTTTGAACTCGGCCTCTGAAGACGCCATCAATTTGACCCGTCTATCGTACATAAGGGTGAGTGCAGAAACGTAGGCAGCGATCTGCATTTCAAAACAGAGTGAGATGAAAATCTAAGGTTGCAAGCAAAATATAAAAAGGGCGATGCGATTCAAACCTGAAGGGCGGACTGGCCGGCTTGGACATATTGGTCTCTAAATTCTAGCTTATCGAGCGGCGGCAGCATGACTGAGGACAGCTTAAGTTGCCTGCACAACTCCCCGGCAGCTTCCTTGTTGCAAACGAGAGGCATTTCCCCAAAGTAGTCAAAGCGAAATTGATCAGATCTATCGGTATCCCGTTCAACTCGGAAGCGGTCGCAGGATTCGAGTCCCGCCTCTTCCGCAGGATTCGAGTCCCGCCTCTTCCGCAGAACGTTTCCGGCCTGTCCCCTGAGCGGAACCTTTTCCTTTGCATTTATCCTTACTGTTATCCTTTTTGGACTTTTTCTTTTTGGAACCGCTACTTGGTTCAGGGGCGAGTTGCTCTGGAACGAGAGATTCAACTGGTGGAGGCGGAAGCGAGGCATCGGAAGCTTCATGTCCGAGATAAGGGGTGATCAGGCCATCATCGGAGTTCTCAATATCGATAAAATTGTTCTCTGCTTGCTCGGACTCGAGATCAACGATCGGCTCGTCGTTTGGGGTTACGGACCGGAGTGTTTCAGCCCTGACAACTGTTGTCACTGGGACCTCGGAGGACTGGCCCAGTGAACTTGCGAAACTTGCAAATTTGGTCTTCGCCTTGCCCATAGCTTCTTCAACGCGACGTCGGGTAATCTGATCCAAGCTACGGTTGACTCCTGTGAAATGGACATCCCTAACGTGTTGAAATTCGGACGGAAGCTTTCGAGCTGAGCTAGGGCGAGCTGCAAAAACATTGAAAATCAAGTTCAGGTCAGAACACGGGTGTCCAATCGAAACAAACAAGGGACGGGTTGATACCGGGCGACATGTTCCACACTCTTCGCCGACCGCATCTCAGACTTTCGAAAGAGCGATCATCAACTCGGACATAGAAGTAGTGAGCCCTCAATTTCTTGAAGTTGCTGACTTTTTTCCCCGGGAAGGAAATTATGAATCGGTTTTGTGTTGACCATCCATGACGCGCTTCCTTGGGCATTCTTAAAATTTGTTAATTGCTCGAAACACTCGACATCAAGGGAAACTTCGGCTTTGGCCGCGACGACAAAGTTACAGATACTTCCCGGGGGAGAGCTGACATATCGGGATCTGGCGGCGATGTGTATATTGGGTGAGCAGGCTAGGAAGAGGAAACCACAATCGGCATTTAGAAAAGAAACCCTCGTATAGACAGATATACCCAAGTGGCGGGTTCCATGGACGCTGGTGCTCTCCGGGAATAATGATGTGGACGCCGCAATCCCGTAAACCACACGAGTTCAGCATTGTGCACACCGAATCGGCATCACTAGTCGTCTTCTCGCCGCCAATCTGACCTCGGTAATCTCGCCGAGGAAGGATGTCTTCGATCATAACCCCGTCTGGTGCAAGTCGAGCTGTTCCTTGGTTCAGATTGTCTGACGGGTGATCAGAGGTCGAAGCAGCGTTGCCATGATTCCCGCGGATCTCTTCATCGACTAGAGAAGGAACTGTCAAGGTCGGGATTTCATTTGACTTGTGTCTCGAAGAGCATTCAGCTCTTTCTTCGGATCTGTTCGGCACATCGCCCAGGTCCGATCTGATAATCTGGGGAAGCCTCTTGCTGGAATATTTACGGATTAGTGGATCGCTTTCCGTGGAGGACAAGGAATTCATGGCCGAAGTGAAGGATAAGTCAGATCGCCGAAGAGTGTGGAAGAAGGCTTGCGGAGGTAACAACAAATCAAAAAGGAAAAGAAGAGAGAGAACAGAGCAAATACCTTTGATGAATCGGCGAAAAGTGAAAATAAAGAGTGGGGGTCGGGTATTTATAGCAAAGAATGAGCGACAGCCCTACGCGGAGTAATAATTGCCTACCCAGCCTACGCGATGTTTCAGCTTCCGAGCTGCCAGAAGCGACGCGTCGGACACGTGTCATTCAACCAATGGGTGGCGAAGCGGTGCGACGATCCAGGTAATTAGATTCAGATTTCTTTACGGATTAAATCGGATATTCTCTCTTAGAGTCCGGACATTCGAATTTACTTCTGAATGTACCGAGCTGAGGGGGGACTAATTGTTGGTGCGGGAATTAGCACCCCCAACATGCCGATCTAAACCCGACTAAAGGAACCGGTTATCTAAACCAGGAGCTCGACCGCAACTTGGACTTCATCTCTAAAGGCCCAATAAGGCCCAGTGCCGAGGTGACAGACCGACATCTCAATTCGCCCTGCGGCCGACCTAGCAAAAAAGGAAAGACTTTCCTAATCAGTTCGATCACAATTAGGAAAGTGAATATATTCTTTAGATCTTAGAAACCTATAAATAGAGGGCAATCCTCTCATTGTAAGATCATCCAGCAATTAATACAAAAAACCCTAATTCCTCTTTGTTCTTGAGAAAAACCCTAACTTGTTTTCCAAGAGATTTCAATTCTTCTTTGTTTGTTTACTTCGATCCGATTTCTTAGAGAGATAGTGCTATTGAATTTGTTTCCCCTCTCAAACAAATTCATTGTGTGAAAATCGGTTTCTACAAGGGTTCACAATTCATAAACATAAATAGATAGAGGGTTCACGAGTCACGACAGATAGGTTTCTTGATCAGATTCTCAAAAACCACGACAAAGCTGGCGAGACTTTTTATTAGCTTTGGCCAAACACTCTCAGCCAATTCCTTCTTGATCATTCATTGCAGTCTTGCCAGACAACTCCTAGTGTAATGAATTGTCCACAAGCTCATAATGGCCCTTCACAAAATCATCATTTGCAAATTCCCACTTGTGTTCAGAATCCTCAACCTTCTTGATGCACTGGGAATCGGATACAAAGATATAACTGTTAGACCTTGCTATAATGCAGAAAGAAAGAAAAAAATAATTTACCAGAAATTCTTCAACTTAACTTTATAATGGACCTTGGCTGCGTCGATACCTCGATGCATGGTATCTTTGAGGAGATTTCAATTAATTTAGAATTTAAGAGATACTGGAAAATATTTTTCTAATTAAATATTCTATTCAATTATTTCAAAACACAATCGTACTCTTTCTTAATCAAAATTTTCTTTGCTTAAGTAAGACACTTATGGTTATGTTTTTAAAGTGACGTTTTAACAAATCTATACTAGTATTTTTGCAACAGTTTTTGCTCAAAAATATTTTTTGGAAAATTTTTACATTTAATGCATTGACTTTAATATTAGTTACCAAAACTTTAAAATTAATTATTGGTAAGATTTAAAAAAATATAGAAATCTTTCTACTTCATTTAAACATAAATATATGATTCCCTTTCATTTTTATTTGAATTTATATTTAAATTATCTTGAATTATTCTATAATACATTTAGGGGGGTGTATTCAACTTGACATTTTAAGTGATTTGTATAAAATTTACAAATCCTATGTTATTCAATAATGGATTTTAAAAAGTCTCCCGAAATCCACTGTTATTGAACTGATGATTTAAAAATCTACTTTAAAATCTACTGTTATTCAAAACAGTTTGTGGATTTGGATTTTAATAAGTTTTAGGGATTCTGGAGGATTTGAGAGGATTTGAGAGGATTTGTTTAGTTAAAAATACAGAAATCCAAATCTCATGGTTTTAGGTGGGATTTGAAAGAATTTCACCATAAATCATATCAACTTCCCTAAAATCTATCAAAATTCTAAATTTTCTAAATCCCATCAAATTCTCCAAAATCATGGTTTCAATACACCCCCCTTAGTTATTAAAAATTATGATTTTTTCCTGCATATGATGTAATACAAAATTTTAAAAATAGACATATATTACTTAATAAATGAATAAAAAATATGGATACAATATCCCACATCGTCTAAAAGAATTAGGCAATGGTTTGGAGTCATACTATAAAAGAGACCAAAATGATTCTGAATTCAAATGAGTAGAAAGCTTGATTTATCAGGCATTCAAACTTTAAAAACTTTTTTTTGGTTTATTTTGTTCTTTATTTTAAATATTTTTAAAAGTTTAAATATGAAAAATATTTAAAACTTTTAAAAAGTTAAATATTATACCGTAGATACACAATAAATATTAAAAAATTAAGATGATATAGTGCAAGTTAAAATATCTCGGGATGGAGTTATATAGCGGGACGGGTTTTATCGATATTTATATAAATTAAAAATATCATTAATTCGGTGTTACACGGGTAAAACATCATTTCATTATTTTGTTAACACGTTCGGTATCAGAGAATAGACATATCTAATTAAATTAATTAAATAAATATTATGTAAAAAATAAATTATATTGCGATATTATATGGTTTATTTAACAATCATTATATAATTATAACATATTTAACCAATAAATACAACTTATAATTTAAATATTTTAGTTATAAATAATTTTGTTTCGCGGTGTACCGCAGGTCCTAATCTAGTAGTATAGTATATAATAAGGGTATTTTCAATATACAAAATAACATTATTTATTAATTTAATATTTTGATGCATTACACATTTTACACCATGTTAGAAGGAATATTTATCCACCATTTGTCACGTTATGAGCTGTAAGATTTTTAATTCCTTACATACTTTTAATGAACTAAAATTGCAGTCTCCTAAAGTGATATTGAGTTTTAGACAAATTACTTGCATAACAATCCAAATTTCTAGTTGACAAAAAAAAAAAAACCAAATTTCTGAAATCATATTTGATATAAAATTCATTACCATCTCTCATGGGTTGTCCACATATTCCATCGTTATATTATCAATAAGGTCATTTTTGTGATTAATTATATACAAACAGAACAAAATTTATACGAAAAAGTCATTAGTTTTGTGTATAATTTTGTATCCTAAAAAGTTATTAGTTTTGTGTATAATTTTAAAACATTAAAGTAATAAATAGACATAACAAATTTTTCAGTTACCTTTTGTCTCTCTAATAAAAAATTCCAAACCTCATCCAAAAATTTGAACTAAAACTTAAAGATTTAGTCAGTGTATCATTTTTATGTAGTTGTCACAGTTTATAGTGTTATGCATAAAATTATTTTACTAAAACTCAATTAATTTATACATTTACTATAATTAGGTTTGGAAATCTGACTATGTCATATATGTGTGCTATTTTGTAGAAATTTTGTGCATATGTTATGAAAAATTTGAGCATTTTTGTGGTTGTTTGTCTTTCTTCAAATATAGACCACCAAATCAATAGGATAGTTTAATAGTTATTAACAGCTTAATGTATGAAACAATCATATTAGAACATATAATGACTTGTATACTTAAATACACCATATAACCAATGGAGTTTTTTTTTTGGTTTTCTCGCTAGAATTACTTGAGTGGTTCTATAACTTCAAAATGGAGAGTATGCCAAATGGATCAATTCCAAGTTGGATGCCAAAGTAGAATGATGGAGATATAATGTGAGTTTCCTCCTTTGACTTCCACAAGATCTAACCACCAAAAATTTTGTGGACCAACACATATATGTAAGAAGATATGCATGTTTATGATATATTGGTTTATTTCTTATAGAAAGGTTGATGATATATATATATGTTCTATTCTTACAGCTTGAGTGTCTTGGAATATAACATGCTTTCTGGACTCTTACCTCCAGAGCTTGGGCGACTCTCAAACCTTAGACAACTGTAAGCATTTTGTTTTTTTGGATTGCTCTGCTTGTTATGTTCTTTCTATTCACACTAAAACCATTCTTGTTCAATTTTCTCAGCTTTCTGAGCTCAAACAAATTCAGGGGAAATATTTCATCTACACTCTCAAAATTGAACAGCATGAGAGTTTTGTAAGTATCTCTTTGTTTAAATAAGTTATGGCGTTATGCACTAAAATAGGTTTATGTAAAGTAAATATTGACAATTATTGTTGTTCTATACCCTAGCTAATCTCTATTTTTATACTCTACTTAAACTATCAATAAGAATCAATAAGAATCAATCTATTAGATTAACCCACAATCTTTTATATATGGATAGCTATAACCATAATCTATACTAAATAAAAGTAGGAACTATAAGCTCATAAGGCTGTCCACATAGAGTTTTAAACATCCAATATGGATTCGACATGTCATTATTTAACATTTTTTCCCATCTCATTAATTAACATTTTTAACATTTAATATTTTTAATACATAGATATTAATAAAAAGAAAATTATTTTATAAAATATACATTTTTAAATCCTAAAATATACTGCAAATTTGTTTAGAGAAAGTTTCCAAATTTATAAAGTAAACTTTAGAAAAAGTATTATTTGATCAAATAATTATGATGGTTTACCATAAATATTTGTAGCTATAAATATAGATCCTTGGTCACATTATTATTATCATCAATTCGCCAAATAAATAGTTTTGATCATATGAGCTTTTTATATTCCTTTGTTATATTTTGGCACCCAATTATTTATAACTGTATATGCATATAAATAATTTTTTATTGATTTTACTTATTTTGATTTATGTTTAGGTTTACAGATCATGTGAGCTTTATCCAAATTAAACCATTGATGTCCCTGCTGTGGATAAAACTGAATCTACGTGTCGACAGATACAATTTAAAATATTGAGATTGTGTGAACGAGTATAAAAAGGAACCAAACAAAAAAAAAATCGATAAGGTATTGATGATTCTGTTTTTGTTTTGGTGTGTTTATACGTTTGTTTATTTCAATAGGGTTTAGTTTTTTTTTTTTTTTTTGTACTAACGAGTCATACTTGCTAATTATGTGATTATGATTTTTTTTTCCCTTTTTTATAGCTAAAATATTATTTTTATTCGCTAATTTAGTGATAAATATATATATTTTCTTTAGTTCGTGAATTATGTCATATATATTATGCCGATAATTTCAGTCATCATCCTTTTTTCGTGTCCACTTTTGATTATGGGGGTCTCTCATTGGTACTGATGTTTTTTTGTGTGTTTCTTCTCGGGTGTGGTTAGAAATTTCAATTTACGGTGTAAAATAATAGATTGAACTAAAAAACAAAAATATATTCGATGACTCATCAAACAAAAATATTTTCGACGTTTCATATTGACAAATATTCTTACCGACTTTCGGAAACAGTTTAGAAGTAATTTTATTGATCCACTACACGGCAAATTACAAACTATAGTGACAAGGGGTTATACCGAGAATGACGAGGAGGAACAGAAGATGAGAACGTGTTTGCTTATCATCCCCATTATGACAAGACCTCTAACTGGTCATCAGCTACGCACTAAACCATTGAAACGATGTTGGACCGAAGAAACTGGGATATGTTAATTTGTTTATTATTTTGGTGAGACCATAGCCGAAAGAGTCCATCTAAGTTTGTGATGTGCTAGCTGATGGGTATAGAGAATAAAGACTAAAACAATGAGTGCTTGCAAAAAGATATAAAGAGTGACAAATCTCGAGAAAAAAATGTAAATTAGAAAATTCTTATAGATATCAAAAACAATGTGAGAAAAATATGAGTTGTTAGAAAAATAGTATTATCACTTATGGACTATACTTTTTGTAAAAAAATCCATCTTTAGAAGAGCTATCCTAACTAAGATGAAGTGAAGATAGATAACACTAAAAGTAAATTTGCACATACCAAAATGACAAAGTCGTGAAAGTTAGTCATCATACAATAAATTAATTTATGACAAAATGCTTTCGGTAAAAGATCCGATTACCCAAAATATCTAAAACTATAAAGAGCGTGAAACAAAAAAAATATTATTTTGATAAATGTTGTAAAAATCTAAAACTTGTGTTAGAGTTTCTTTTAATTGTATATTTGAATTGAACTATTTGCCATGTTAAATTTAAAATTCAAGGAATTTAAATTTTTAAAAATAAGTAGACATTTATAAACATAAATTTTAAGTTTTCAATAGATATTATTAGTCACACAAAAAAATATTATCAATTAAAATATTCAAAATAATTAAAAGACCAAAAAAACATAAATAAATGGTACAGAAATAAAAAGATAACGTGTGTATGATTTATAAGGTTTAAAAGTTATTTATAATATTTTATACACATAGAAATGTAGTTTTGTATATTTTTATAAGATTACACATATATTTGGTTAGATCTTACAATTTTTAAGGGCATTTTCAAATTTTGTTTTTAAGAAGAGACTGTTCTGAAAAGAGAAATGGGGAAAGAGGCATTTTTCAAATATTCTCTAATAATAATCTGAAAGTTTTGAAACTAAAAATGTTTCTTAGTCATTTGTTAAATACATATTATTACCAACATATTAATAAAACTATTACCAACATATTAATAAAACAATTTGTTACTTATATAAGTTTTACTTTTTATTTCTCTTTTAAACAACATAAATGATATTCAAAATATATAAAAAAAAACATTTGTGTTAGGAAAATTAAAAAAAAAAAATCATTACAGAAATTTTGAGTAATATTTTCAATCGATTGCTATAGATATATTAGTGCGGGTTAATAACCTAGTCTAGTGACAAAGGGTTATACCGAGAACGACGAGGAGGAACAGAAGATGAGAACGTGTTTGCTTATCATCCCATTATGGCACGACCTCTAACTGGTTATCAGCTATGCACTAAACCATTGAAACGATGTTGGACCGAAGAAACTGGGATATGTTAATTTTTTTATTATTTTGGTGAGACCGTAGCCGAAAGAGTCCATCTAAGCTGGTGAATGGTAGATGTGCTAGCTGATGGGTATAGAAAATTGAAACAACCCGACCCCTTTTTTTTTTAATAATTAAAAACAATATATAATTAACCATCCCATACTACTTAATTAACCAACTCAAACCACAACTCAACATTAAACCAACAATAACATTAAGCACAGCGGAAACACACCAATAATACAAAACCAACAAATCATCAATACAATAACATTCCTAACCATTCTATCCGGCAACCTACCATAACACTAACCAAGGTTTCAACAACACACAAACGAGACCCTAGATCATCCTCCTCCTCATCGCCATGATTCCACGATCACACTTTTGCCTTTACCTGCACACCACAAACAACAATTGAGATGCGTAAGTATTATCATAAATACTTAGTGAGGCCGTCCTCCCATCTACTAGGTTATACACACAAGCATATGAGACCCTCATGTTTAAGCAAAACAAACAACACACAACAATACATCAAACCAGGAAAACAAGTCTCGGCTGAGACCATGTCGACCGATGCCTCACGGTGTCGATCGATACTACAAACAATGGTGTCGACCGATGCTAAACAGTGTCGACTGATGCCTCTTCTGCAGACATGATCTGCGCGAACACGAACGTCGAACTCCCCTTCCAAATCATCTCGAATCCGTCTCAAACTCACCCAATTACCTCGGAAATCATTGGGAATCACAAAAGCAACGAACCCAAGCAATAAAACAACACAAACAGCAAAGAAAACACCCAAACAAGAGAGATCTCATGCTTAGATCAACCATGGTCAAGCACTCACCTTATCAACTGATTATAACAACCAATACAACCAGTTGAGACCCTCCTAACGTCTGAAACAGCCCAGAAACGCCCTACAACAAGCCACACAACCAAAAACGACTTATAGCAAAACTGGACAGAAACATCAGAAAAGAACAGTCTCAAAGACGAAACCCTAAAATAAAAACCAACCGTTAACTATCAAATCTCTCCGGTCAAAAGCTATCCCTAGACGTCACGAAGCTTCCCACAAAATTTCAGCACGATCAGGCACCACACGAGACCACGATCTCAATTACAATCTCCGATGGTCCCAACTCGCGTCTGAGAAAACATGTCTCACGAAAACTGCCAATAACTCATCGAGTTTAACTCAAAATCTACTTCTGTAAAAAGGCGAATGACGATGAAAGACTTGGGAATAAACCTACCAAATTTCATTACCTTTGAGAACGATTTGATATGCCGAAACTGTTTCCTCCCAAACCCTAACGATTCTGATCTTTCTCCTTTAATCTCCTTCACACCACAATAGGCTCTCTCCTCTCTCTCTCTATCTCTGAAAACGGCGACAAGACACCCTAAAACCCTTAATTTGTCGCTTCTCCACTTATAACACGATTTAGGGATTTTCCTTGAACCAAACCGAACCAAACAGCAATTAAAATGAACCGGACCAAACCAGAAAACATGGTGTCGATCGATACACCAAGGGTGTCGATCGATACCCACACAAAAACCTTAAAAATTGGTTCGCGGATGTTACAATTCTCCCCCACCAACAAGGATTCGTCCTCGAATCCCGCAAAACCGTCCAACTGTCAAGGACCTCCGTGCCACCGTCAACACGGCCCGCACGTCCCCGACCGGACTAAATACCGTCAGCCAAGGTTTTCCGTGCACTGTCGCAACAGCCCGCACACCTCCGACTGAACCATGAGGTCTCCCTCTAGCCAATATACTCACATCAAAGACACTATTTGCTCACAACTTAGTGCTTCCCCCGTCCGTGGTCGCAACCAACGAATCATGCCGGCTCGCTATCAGGTCAACCGCCTTAAACTACGGCATCCAGGAAGTCACTCACACACACTCCCCCCGCTCTCGGGTCGCAACCCTCGAGACATACCGGCTCACTGCCAAGCCGCGGCTCACAGCTACGGTATCCAGGGAGTCTCAAATTTCCCGCTCTTGGGTCGTCACCCTCAAGCACGCTCTCGGATCGTCATCCGAAGCCTCATACCACTCCCACTCTCTGGCCACAAAGTCCATCGAGCTATCGGTATCACATGAGTTGGGCCCACACGGCCTTGAGCAAAACAAACCTGATGCCATCGAGTATCTCCCGGCTAGATCTACCTCAACACTTCCCACAAAAATTCCCCTTTTAGAAACTTTCTAATTCTGGAAACTTTCCTTTTGTGGTAACTTTCTATTTATGGAAACTTCCAAAAATAGAAACCCGAGCTATTTCTCTTTTTCCCATGACGACAACAGTCAAACATAAAGGAAAATACTCATCTTATTAATCTCAAAATGTCATAATCGTTACAACCTCAACGAAAATACAACAGAAACAATAAGATACAACAATCCAATCCATCAACCCGCATTCCGAACACCACCTCATCTTAGTATTGAGTCGCCCAACCAACCACCCCTAAACGACCAAGTATCAAGAGAGATGGGCTGGAATACTCCGTACCCGCTCCAGCCACGGACTATAACTCAGACCCGGCTAGACAAGCTCAAGTCGCGGCCTGCTTCTCAAACCACTTCTTAAACCTTGCCTTCATCCTCGCCTCAGACTCCCAAGTCTGCTCCTCTACTCCATCACAGTCTTACAGGACTCTCATCAAAGGAATCTTCTTCTTCCGAAGTTCCTTGACTCTCCTCCCGAGTACCCTCAACGGTCTCGCCTCCAACGTCATGTTGGGCTGAAGATCCTCAGGAATCTTAGGCAACAGCCGGTCACCCTCGTGAAGACACTTCCTCAGCATCGACACATGAAATACCTTGTGGAACGCACGCATAACCTCAGGCAACTCCAGCCGATATGCCACTGGTCCCACCCGCTCAACCACTCTGCACGGACCCATGTACCTCGGACTCAACTTAGTCTCTGACAATGACTTGAGGTACACTCTATCGTCAACCTGAAACTCAAGATCCTTTCTCCTCTTATCAGCATAGCTCTTCTACCGATCCTGAGCCTCCCTCATATTCAGCCTCAGAACCCGAATCTTCTCTGAGGTCTCCTGAACAAAATCCGCACCATATATGCTCCTCTCCCCCACCTGAGTCCAACATAACGGTGTACGACATGGTCTCCCATACAAAGCCTTATAAGGAGCCATCTTAATACTTGCCTGATAACTGTTGTTGTAAGCAAACTCTACCAGGTTCAGGTGATCTGCCCAATGGCCACCCCAATCCAACACACAAATCCTCCAGCGTCTGGATCGTCCTCTCAGACTGTCCATCTGTCTGGGGATGATAAGCTGTACTCATATGCACCTTAGTGCCCATCTCTGCCTGAAATACCTTCCAGAACACCGAAGTGAACTTAGAATCCCTGTCAAACACAATGCTCGTTGGCACCCCATGCAATCTGACTATCTCTCTCACATACTTCTTAGCCAAGACCGCTGCTCCATCAATCTTCTTAATGGATAGAAAATATGCTGACTTAGTCAACTGGTACACAATGACCCAAATAACATCAAAAGTTCGTGACATTGGCAATCCTACCACAAAATCCATCGTGATCATATCCCACTTCCACTCTGAAATGGGTAGACTCTTTAGTAATCCGCTTGGAACCTGATGCTCAGCCTTCACCAGCTGACACACGTCGCACCTCGCGACCCAACTAGCTACAACCTTCTTCATCCCGACCTAATAATAGTACCTCTTGAGATCACGGTACATCCTAGTCGCTCCTGGATGAATAGAAAAACATGCTCGCATAAGCCTCCCTCAAGATCTCCTATCTCAAATCCTCATCCTTGGGCACACAAATCCGACCGTGCACCAAGATAGTACCATTAGTTGAGACCTAATACTCTGAATCAACATCCTTAGAGACATTCACCAGCCCCAAATCCTTCTCCTGAGCCAACCACACCCTGCTCAGAAGATCCGCTCCATAAGCCGCCTCCTAACCCAATGGTTCTCGAGGAACCACACACAAGCTCAACGCACTGACCTCTCCTACCAGAGACTTCATCTCATGGTCCTGTAGTAACCTATCAAACCAAGGAAACTCCTGATCTTAGTGACATTCTGTTGTCTAGGCCAATCCCTGATAGCCTGAATCTTCTCCGGATCTACAGAAACTCACTATGCAGAAACAATGTGACCCAGAAAGCCCATCTCACGCTGCTAAAAACTCTACTTGCTCCACTTAGCAAACAACTTATGCTCCCACAGCTTCTCCATAACTGCCCTCAAATGCACTGCATGCACCTCAGGACTCTTAGAATAAACCAGGATATCGTCGATGAAAATGATGACAGATACATCTAGAAACTCCTGAAACACACTGTTCATCAATCTCATAAACGCTGCTGGCGCGTTAGTCAATCCGAAAAGCATCACCACAAACTCATAGTGCCCATACCTCGTCCTGAAAGCAATCTTCCTCACATCTGCCTCATCTATCGGTATCTGATGATAACCCGACGCCAGATCTACCTTAGAGAACCGAGTAGCACCTCCCAGCTGATTCAACAACTCATCAATCCTGGGAAGAGGGTACTTGTTCTTGACAGTGACCCGGTTCAAACCCCATTAGTCAATGCACAAGCGGAAACTTCCATCCTTCTTCTTAATAAATAACACCAGTGCTCTCCACTGTGATACACTATAACGTATAAATCCCTTGCTCCATAAATCCTCTAGTTGCTTCCTCAGCTCAACTAAACAAATACTCAAGTATGCCGACATCAACTCGCCGCCACCTAAATATCAACCCTCTTGTTCGTCCAAGAACATCTAGTAACTTGCCACTTAGGGAAACTTCCCCAAGATAACTTATTCCAGAAATAGCTTTTCCACTTGGCAAATCTCCACAGTAAATCATCAATACGAGCGTAATAAAACAAACAAGTACCATACGTTCGCATATTCTGATTCACCGCGTCAAATGCTTTGCAGGCAGCTAACTCAAACCACTTGACTTATTCCCTCCAACAAGTTTACCAAAACCTTGGATCTAGCAACCCTGTCCAACTCCAATGAACTTCATCCAGCATCGTTACAACGATTAGTTTATCCTGCCATGAAGGCTTTCCGTGAACTTATGTATCTGGCAAACATGCCTCTCCCGGCTCAATCCTGCTGTAACTCCCCTTCCCGGGACTCCGACACCACCGGCCTCACAATCCTGGCACACAGCCAAACATTCATAAACGCTATGGTCATAAAACCTTGTCCCAAAAGTCAACACATTCAAAACTCGAGATTAAACCACCGTCAATCTCTCAAGGTCTACATTCAATCGTTATGTTTATACTCACGTCCTAGGAATTTCTTGCTCCCAACTCTTCGACTCTTAGGTCGCAACCTTCGAGTCATACCAATCTCACTCTCAGACCAGCGTTTTCGAGTTATACCGTCTCACTCTTGGACCACAATCCTCAAGATCTCGGTATCAGGGGAACTACTCATCCCCTCAGGAGAACAACATCCCCTCTGCCACTCTCGGAGCACTCAGCCCCTCAAGCTATCGGTATTCAGGGGAATCACCATCCCCTCAAGAGCAACAATCCTTAACGACTATAAACATTTCTCGACACAACTACCTCCTATGGTCCGAGTATAACATTGCAATGTTACACCTGCCCACTCAACTTATATCCAACTGGATTAACCACCAAGCAGAGAAGTATCTGCTCCAACTGCATATGTCCACCTATCCGCCTCTCTAGGCCCGATACCTCTTGAGAATAATCTCATACCGGTCATCTACAACCGCTCCATCCTCTTAACATAAGGTGGAAAGGCCTCAACATCCGCAGCCCTCGACTGCACCCCACCACATGCGGCACAACTGGAGCCTACACTGGTACCCCTCTCGGTAACCGCTCCAACAGCACGCCAACAGATCCGCCAAGCGATCATCTCGACCCTGGGCTCCACCTGCTGCAACCCCACACCTGGGTTCCCAGCACCCCCGGCACGCTCACCGGCTAATCCCCTCTGGTCCCTCCTGATACGCTTGCGACCCTCTGACGTACCTCCTCGTGGAACTCTGGACCACACACTCGCTGGCCTCGGGACCCGCCCGACAATGACCACGACCACGTCCCCGTCCACGACCAACTACTCAAACACCTTAACCACTGATCTTCCAAGAGCAGAGGCTAACAAGCAGAAAACAAATCAATACCACACAAAGAAACATAACAATAACTCACCGTGGAATCTCATTGAAGGCTCGAAGAGGATGTTCTAAGACTCCATGCCACACACAATTGACTAACTCACATAATCAATTCAAGCATGCAAATCCCAAACATCTACAGCACAAAGCCTAGTGAACCCAAACCTAGAACCGTAAGGGCTCTGATACCAAAATGAAACAACCCGACCCCTTTTTTTTAATAATTAAAAACAATATATAATTAAGCATCCCATACTACTTAATTAACCAACCCAAACCACAACTCAACATTAAACCAGCAATAACATTAAGCACAGCGGAAACATACCAATAATACAAAACCAACAGATCATCAATACAATAACATTCCTAACCATTCTATCCGGCAACCTACCATAATACTAACCAAGGTTCCAACAACACACAAACGAGATCCTAGATCATCCTCCTCCTCATCGCCATGATTCCACGATCACACTTTTGCCTTTACCTGCACACCACAAACAACAATTGAGATGCGTAAGTATTATCATAAATACTTAGTGAGGCCGTCCTCCCATCTACTAGGTTATACACACAAGCATATGAGACCCTCATGCTTAAGCAAAACAAACAACACACAACAATACATCAAACCAGGAAAACAAGTCTCGGCTGAGACCATGTCGACCGATGCCTCACGGTGTCGATCGATACTACAAACAATGGTGTCGACCGATGCTAAACAGTGTCGACCGATGCCTCTTCTGCAGACACGATCTGCGCGAACACGAACGTCGAACTCCCCTTCCAAATCATCTCGAATCCGTCTCAAACTCACCCAATTACCTCGGAAATCACTGGGAATCACAAAAGCAACGAACCCAAGCAACAAAACAACACAAACAGCAAAGAAAACACCCAAACAAGAGAGATCTCATGCTTAGATCAACCATGGTCAAGCACTCACCTTATCAACTGATTATAACAACCAATACAACCAGTTGAGACCCTCCTAACGTCTGAAACAGCCCAGAAACGCCCTACAACAAGCCACACAACCAAAAACGACTTATAGCAAAACTGGACAGAAACATCCGAAAAGAACAGTCTCAAAGACGAAACCCTAAAATAAAAACCAACCGTTAACTATCCAATCGCTCCGGTCAAAAGCTACCCCTAGACGTCACGAAGCTTCCCACAAAATTTCAGCACGATCAGGCACCACACGAGACCACGATCTCAATTACAATCTCCGACGGTCCCAACTCGCGTCTGAGAAAACATGTCTCACGAAAACTGCCAATAACTCATCGAGTTTAAATCCAAATCTACTTCTGTAAAAAGGCGAATGACGATGAAAGACTTGGGAATAAACCTACCAAATTTCATTACCTTTGAGAACGATTTTATATGCCGAAACTGTTTCCTCCCAAATCCTAACGATTCTGATCTTTCTCCTTTAATCTCCTTCACACCACAATAGGCTCTCTCCTCTCTCTCTCTATCTCTGAAAACGGCGACAAGACACCCTAAAACCCTTAATTTGTCGCTTCTCCACTTATAACACGATTTAGGGATTTTCCTTGAATCAAACCGAACCAAACAGCAATTAAAATGAACCGGACCAAACCAGAAAACATGGTGTCGATCGATACACCAAGGGTGTCGATCGATACACCAAGGGTGTCGATCGACACCCACACCAAAACCTTAAAAATTGGTTCGCGGATGTTACAAAAATAAAGACTAAAACAATGAGTGCTTGCAAAAAAGATATAAGGAGTGAAAAATCTCGATAAAAAAAAAAAAAAAAAAAAAAAAAAAAAAAAAAAAAAAAATAGAATTTGTGAAAAAATATCCTTTTCGGTTCCCTTTTCAAATATACCCCCTTTTTGGTCATTTTTTTTTTTGCCCTCATTTATTTTTTAATGACAATTTTACTCTTAGATGAAAAATATTTTAATCAATAAAAAGAAAAACAAAATTTTCCCACCAAAAAAATTTCCGACATATTTTCCCGCCAAAATTTTTTTTGTTAAAAAAAATTTGATAAAAATTTTCGGTTTTGGCAGAAAATTTTTTTTTGGCGGGAAAAAAATATAATTTTTGACGGAAAAAATTTTCGATTTTGGCGAAATTTTTTTTAATTTTTGGCGGGACTGTACATTCTTGCTGTCACTCAAAAAGGGTAATTTGGTCATTTTAAATATAAAGAGGGGTAGTTTTAAAAATGGTCAAAATGAAGGGGTATTTTTAAAAAGATGTATGGAAAAAGGGGCATTTTTGAGAATGCCCCATAAAAAAATTGTAAATTAGGAAATTCCTATGTGAGGAAAATATGCGTTGTTAGAAAAAATAGTATTATCACTTATGGATTATACTTTTTGTAAAAAAATTCATCTTTAGAAGAGCTATCCTAACTAAGATGAAGTGAAGATAGATAACAATAAAAGGAAATTTGCACATACCAAAATGAAAAAGTCGTGAAAGTTAGTCATCATACAATAAATTAATTTATGACGAAATGCCTTCGGTAAAAAAATCCGATTATCCAAAATATCTAAAACTATAAAGAGCGTGAAACAAAAAGATGCTATTTTGATAAATGTTGTAAAAATCTAAAAGTTATGTTAGAGTTTCTTTTAATTGTATATTTGAATTGAACTATTTGCCATGTTAAATTTAAAATTCAAGGAATTTAAAGTTTTAAAAATAAGTAGACATTTCTAAACATAAATTTTAATTTTTCAATAGATATTGTTAGTCACACAAAAAATATTATCAATTAAAATATTCAAAATTATTAAAAGACCAAAAAACATAAATAAATGGTACGGAAATGACAAGATAACGTGTGTATGATTTATAAGATTTAAAAGTTATTTATAATATTTTATACAAATAGAAATGTAGTTTTGTATATTTTTATAAGGTTACACATATAGTTTGTTAGATCTTACAATTTTTAAGGGTATTTTCAAATGTTTATTTAAGAAGAGACTGTTCTGAAAAGAGAAATGGGGAAATAGGCATTTTTCAAATATTCTCGAATAATAATATGAAAGTTTTGAAACTAAAAATGTTTCTTAGTCATTTGTTAAATACATATTATTACCAACATATTTATAAAACAGTTTGTTACTTATATAAGTTTTACTTTTTATTTCTCTTTTAAACAACATAAATGATATTCAAAAAAAAATCATTACAGAAATTTTGAGTAATATTTTCAATAGATTGCTATAGATATACTAGCGCGGGTTAATAACCTACACTAATGACAAGGGGTTATACCGAGAATGACGAGGAGGAACAGAAGATGAGAACGTGTTTGCTTATCATCCCCATTATGATATGACCTCTAACTGGTCATCAGCTACGCACTAAACCATTGAAACGATGTTGGACCGAAGAAACTGGGATATATTAATTTGTTTATTATTTTGGTGAGACCATAGCCGAAAGAGTCCATCTAAGTTTGTGAATGGTAGATGTGCTAGCTGATGGGTATAGTAGGCCTGGGCATTCGGAGTAAACCGAGAAAATCGAACCGAGAAAACCGAAAATTTCGGTTCTCGGCACTGATTGTGAGGGAAAAGCCAAACCGATCGGCGAAATAACTTTAGTAATTCGGTTATCAATTTGGTTCGGTTCGGTTCGGCAGACGATAACTGATCGGTTTTTCGGTTAATAGATGCATCATATAAAATGAAAAAAACCCTAGATTTCTCATTTCTTCTTTTATTTTTTTCTCTGCCTCCGAGAGAAAACTTCTTCTCTGCCTCCTTCTTCTCATTCATTCTTCTCAATCTTTCTCATTTGATTATTCGTTTTGCTGCATCTTCCCACCTATTTATGTATCTTCTTCTCTTCGTTGTCATAGATCCATGGCCAGTGTTTTGCACAACAGTCTAAAACGTTGTTAGCCTATCACCATCAGTCATTTATAATCAATTCTCTCTGACAACTAAACTGTGGTCCAGATTCACCGCTACTAGCTTCCTCAACACCAAACTAACGATTGGTAAATCTTCAGATCTAATCGATTTTCATCTTTTTTGTTGTTTTCTTTTCTTATTTCATAAGTTTAGATGAATGATTGCATGTTTTTTTGATGATGGTAGGCCTCGATGAAGGCATGTTTTTCACGGGGAGATCCTACTGCCAGATGCTAATGCTACCGTCGCCGTCGAAGATCCGCCGCTGTCGAAGATCCGCCACCGTTGAAGTTCCGCCGCCTTGGAAATGAGTAGGGGCAAGGAGTTGATAAAACCCTAATTTTTGATGGATTTTGGTTGCAATTTAATTTGGGCTTTGTTTTGTAAAATTTGGCCCACTAGTTTAGTGGTTTGTAATTGTAAATTTGTTATTTTTAAAGCCCATTCTTATAAATTTGGTCTAATTCGGTTTAATTAAACCGAATTAAATTAAAATTCGGTTTATTTCGGAATTGATTTTAAATCCAATAACCGACCCGAATAAACCGATTA
The DNA here is from genome assembly GCF_030686135.1 of Camelina sativa. Lineage (NCBI taxonomy): Eukaryota > Viridiplantae > Streptophyta > Magnoliopsida > Brassicales > Brassicaceae > Camelina > Camelina sativa. Next base: position 16,910,924 of record NC_141891.1, read on the forward strand.
CCGAATAACCCGAACCGAACTTTTATTCGGGTTAATTCAGCTGAATTTTTAGATAACCGAAATTTTGAAAAACCGATTAAACCGAACCAAATAACCCGTTTAAACCGAATGCCCAGGCCATAGAGAATAAAGACTAAAACAATGAGTGCTTGCAAAAAGATATAAAGAGTGACAAATCTCGAGAAAAAATTGTAAATTAGGAAATTCTTATAGATACTAAAAACAATGTGAGAAAAATATGAGTTGTTAGAAAAAATAGTACTATCACTTATGGATTATACTTTTTGTAAAAAAAATCATCTTTAGAAGAGCTATCCTAACTAAGATGAAGTGAAGATAGATAACAATAAAAGTAAATTTGCACATACCAAAATGACAAAGTCGTGAAAGTTAGTCATCATACAATATATTAATTTATGACAAAATGCCTTCGGTAAAAAGATCCGATTATCCAAAATATATAAAACTATAAAGAGCGTGAAACAAAAAGATGTTATTTTAATAAATGTTATAAAAATTTAAAGTTGTGTTAGAGTTTCTTTTAGTTGTATATTTGAATTGAAATATTTGCCATGTTAAATTTAAAATTCAAGGAATTTAAATTTTTAAAAATAAGTAGACATTTCTAAACATAAATTTTAATTTTTCAATAGATATTATTAGTCACACGAAAAATATTATCAATTAAAATATTCAAAATAATTAAAAGACAAAAAAACATAAATAAATGGTACGGAAATGACAAGATAACGTGTGTATGATTTATAAGATTTAAAAGTTATTTATAATATTTTATACACATAGAAATGTAGTTTTGTATATTTTTTATAAGGTTACACATATATTTGGTTAGAGCTTACAATTTTTAAGGGCATTTTCAAATTTTGTTTTTAAGAAAAGACTGTTCTAAAAAGAGAAATGGGGAAAGAGGCATTTTTCAAATATTCTCGAATAATAATCTGAAAGTTTTGAAACTAAAAATGTTTCTTAGTCATTTGTTAAATACATATTATTACCAACATATTTATAAAACAGTTTGTTACTTATATAAGTTTTACTTTTTATTTCTCTTTTAAACAACATAAATGATATTAAAAAAAAATCATTACAGAAATTTTGAGTAATATTTTCAATCGATTGCTCTAGATATACCCGCGCTAACCTAGTTTATATTAAATAAAAATAGAAGCTATAAGATCCTAAAGCTGTCCACCTAGAATTTTAAACAATCAATAGGAATTTGACATGTCAACATTTAACATTTTCGAAATATTAAGATTTTATTTTGTAAAAAGGAAAAACAATAACTACAAAAATAAAATTAATGTAAAAGTTATAATAATATTACATGGAAATAAGAATAATAAAAATATAAAATAATATTCATATTAAAACGTAATATTTAATCTCTAAAACTAATCATATCATTATATAGTAGATTTCTTACACAACATAAATGTAATTTTGCAAATATTAGTTGATATAATAGCTAGTCGATTTAAATATATATATATATATATATTCTTCTTTTGTGTTTTTCTAGAAATTGTACAAAAGTAAAACCTTAAATTATGAATGTATCTTAGTTTCTTATATATATACTTAACATTATATTCATTATCAGATCATGGCTACCTAATACCTATTGTTTCTTATTGAATTGTGCTATTTAAAAAAAAAAATATACATACTAATCCATTAATAGTATTAAATCGTAGATTGTATGGAATCAACGTTGTAAATTGATGCATGGAAATAGATGCCGCTTCGACCGGTGAATTTTTAACTTTAATGTTTGATTTTATGTTTGCTATATTGTGTTCTAATGTTTTAATTGTTGGCAAACAATCTTGACTTGAGCTGAAAACTTTTTGGTGAATAATAATCTTCTTACTTTGTTTTGACTGGTCCTTGTTATAGTAATCTTCTTACTCTGATTAGAAGGATCATAGCTTTCAATGCTTTCACTCTTTTTGTTGCATTACCTGTGAAATTTCTGAGCCACGGTTTCGTTTTTCATTAGTAGCATATTGAGGATTTAACACAGGAAAAAATTTCACTGCAAAGGGATTTTGATGCTTCACGTGCGATGGCAGAATCCTTAGCATAAGAAAGTTCTTCGATGACAGACACTTATAACGAGCATATATGTAAACATGCAACCTTGTGGTATCCTAGAGATAAAAATCCTACTATATTAATTGGGAAGTACAAATATGAAACTAACCTTAAAATCTGTAAAAAAAAATACATTCAATTGCCATTAGAAAAACTTAATTAATATTAATTAATTAATTAATTAAATAAATATAATTAATTAAAAACGAAAATTAGAGACACATAAAATAAAATAAATTGTACAAAAGTAAAAAAAAAATCTCTAAGAATCAGAACTAATTCGTACTTAAAAAGTAATTAACAGCTAAGATTCTAAAAATATAATCGAATAAAATCTCTATAACCACAAATTTTATCAAAAAACATTTCCAGCACGGATTAAATTTTTTATCAAAAATCTATTCGAATAAAATTTATAACAGTTCCGTTTAACGGCTTAGATTTTAAACATTAATAAATAAAAAATAAAAGATATAGATATAGTATCTTATCTATTTAAAAAAGTTATATTTTTCTTTTAGCCACACCGTTTTTTAGGAAAATAAAATTAAGCTGAGGTTTAAATATATTCAATGCTTGAAAATGCTTATTCAAAAAGGTTTTTCATAACCTTCAATAGCTATATTTAGTTGTTCTTTTTACATATTAGTTATATATTTTTACTTACTTCACAACTATAACAAGAATTGCGTTTAATTGACAAAGGTTTAAACAATTTTATTCATTATATGCAAATATTTTATTGACAGGTCTTCAATAAACAGTTTTAAAATACAAAAGGTTTAATATAAGCAAACCGAATTTTTAATCACAAACCATATTAAAAAAATAAATTATTACAAATTTTCATCAAAAAAAAGTTCAGCCCGCGATTTTCCACGGGTTAGTACCTAGTAGAATATTATTTAAGAGTGAGAAATTATAATACTATCAATTCCGTAATTGAGAAATAACTTAAAAACCAAAGAACATAAACAAATGGTAGAGAAATGATAAGATAATTTATGTGTGAGATTTAAAAAGTTTTATAAAAAAATTATAAAGTTTTACATTGTAATTTTGTATGCTTTTTATAACACATGTATTTTTTTAGGTCTCTGACTTTTAAAGCATTTTTAAAGAAAAAAAATTAGGAGAAGACATGTTTGAAAGCAGATATTGGAAAAGATTTATTACTCAAAAAATCACAAAATTATAGTATGAAAATTATGATTTTTTTTTTTGTTATTTATTAGATGTATGTTATCAGTTATCACCAACACAGTTTATATAAAATAATATTTTGAATAACCTTATGTAATTTTTACCTTTTCTTTTTTATTATTTTTTTCCTACAAACAACATAAATGATGCTTAATATAAATAAATGAACATTTGTGTTAAAAAAAATAAAAACCAATACGTTATAATACTTTTGCATATTATCTGTCATAGTATAGCGTAAATTATTTTAAAGTCTAAAACATATTTAAGATAATCAATACAAGCATACCCGTAACGTTGATTAATAACCTAATATCATAAAATATAGAGGTAAAGGCACTACCTAATGCTGTCCTAGACTCCTAGTAACTAGTAACTACTATATAACACAACTTTATAACATAGCCGATAAACTTAAATTTAATTCTAAGACCATAAAATTTACAACATATAAATTTCTAATTTTATTTACTAAAATTGTCTCAATTCATAATTTTAAAAATTGTAAATAATTAAAAATATATCTATAAATTAATAATTATTATTTTATAGTATAAATTAATAATTATAATATAAATTAATAAAAATATTATAATCCTAACATTATTAGTTTATAGAAGTTTTACTTTAATGGAATACATAGCCGTATATATAACCTATAGTTTAGAAATAACAACATATGAGTCAACCAACGACTCATCAGATTTTGGGTGTTTCTTTTATTTGGTCTTCGGCCCACTAAAATGTGCGTGGCTCTCAATTGTTTGTGTCCATGTTTTATACGTTTTAGACGACTGTAAATCTGTGAAAAATATTTCAACGTTTTTGCATTAATGGCTGCTGCACTAAACCAAGGGAACTCACTTAATTTTATTACAAACCTATGATAAAAAAAAGAGGATAAAACAATGTGAACGATTTACCAAAATCAGTATAACATGTAAAGAGAAAAAGTCAGTGTGACGTTTCTAAGAAATCATAAATGTACACAACTTTGCCAAATCAGTGGCAGAAACAATCAATTCTGTATTAAATTAAACTAAAGTTCAGAATATTCAAAGATTTATCATAATAAGATTCATGGTGACAATGGTATTCCAAAACTATGGTCTTTTTATCACAAGTTTAATAATGGTAGTAGTCTATTAAAATTTTACGTAACTAAGAAATATATTAAAAAAAAGTCTCTCTCCAAAGGCGATTAGATCTTCATAACCCTAATCGCTGCCGCTAACCGACCTCTCGCCGGCAGGCCCAGCCCACCCATAAAGCAGCCAAAGCATTTACTTTAGGCCACACAATATAATAAAGTTTTTAGGGCCACGTTTATAAAAGATTAAGTAGCTCAGCTGTCTCGGTGTCTTGCAATTAAATGGCATGTCTTCGGTTCGAGCCAGTTCACCTGCACGTTTTTATTCCTCTTTTACAGTTTTATTTTTTCCGTTTGATTATGTTTTTGTTTTCCATTTTTTTTGGTAAGAGACTAAGTTGTCGAAACTTTTTCAATTAATTTTGTTAAATTCCTATTTTTAACAAAAATTTTCCAAATATTAGATTCTACTAGATATATAAATATTCAATTCTTCAAGCAAAACTAAAACTAAAAAAATTTACACAACTGCTGGGTAACTGGGTAATTTTTTGTTTTTTCTCCTCCTTAACTTTAAAAGGGCTATAGAGGTGTTGAATTTCTTAAAAAAGATGGAGGGTTGTTATCCAAATACATGGATTGCTTACCGTATATTGTTAACAATTCCAGTTTCAGTTGCTTTTGCAGAAAGATATGATTGAAGAACTCGAGTATGATAAGCTAATCAATGAATTTGCTGTAATGAAAGTTAGAAAAGTTTTTTTTAGATTGTTTTACATTGTTAAAGTATTCAATAATATTTTAAAATATTTTTAATTATCCTACTATATTAATTGAGAAATACAAATATGAAACTAACCTTAAAATATGTAAAAAATTACATTCAATTGCCATTAGAAAAAATTAATTAAGTTTAATTAACTAATTTAAATAAATATAATTAAATTACAAATAAAAAACACTCACATATCAAATATTAAAAAATCTAAAAAAATCTTAAAAAAATATTTTCTATCTCTAATAAATTATGGACGAAAATACTAATTATTTTTTTAAAAAATATATAAACCAATCAGAATTTTAAAAACTAAGATTTTATATCCAAGTATACAATACAATTATTTTTAATAACTAAATTCAAAGATTTTGTTAAGATTTCAAATTATGATTCTCCTATCATTTTTATTTTATTTTATTTACAAATTGTTTAGAACTTTCATATAATACTTATAATTTTTTTTTTTCAACAAAATGCATATTTTTTTCTGCATATGTTGTGATTTAAATTTTGTAAAATGGAGATATATTACTCAATATATGAAAATGTGTGTTTTAATTTCCATATTGGCAGGTTGGTAAAACTAAATTTATTTGATGATAAATTAATAATTTTTATTTACACACAATTATAATATTCAAATTACTATTTTATATTTCACAAAATATTATGCAAATACAACAAATAAACAATATAAAACTGTAATAATACGTCAAAAATAAAATACTATAATATTCTAAAATAATTAGTATTCAAATAGACTAATAGATTTACATAACAATTAAAAATAAATATTATCTCAAACAAAATAATTTTTTAAAAAATAAAACAATAATTTTTATTATTACACTATATTTTTTTTTTAAAATGTTGACCCGTGCTTAAAGCACGGGATATATTCTAGTATTTTAGTATTTTAGTAAAAAAAAAAATCTTAGATTTTACATAGAAAATATGCTTTAGGCCACCAAAATTCAAGGACCGGCTCTGCTCGCCGGTTGGTGAGAATTTCTCCATGTCCCGGAAAAAGAAAAAGAAGAGTTCTCTTCGGACTCGCCCCTTGATTCCGGGGTCGTCCCAATTTGCGCGTTTCTTTTCGGCGGCGGCTCTCCTGGCTGCGCCGCGTTCTTCGGGGGATGACTCTTCTTCCCTGATTCCCGCTAGTCCTTCTAAAGTCTCGGCAGCCCCAGCTTCCGCTCCGCCTCTTGCAGATCTCCTTGGTTCAGATCTAGAATCCCAAGCTGTCTCAAGTACAGTGCCCCCATAACCTGTTCCCTTGCCGGATGTAACTCCAGTTAGGCCGTCGTTGGGTCCCGTTGAGACTGTGGTCTCCGGTTGTCTCCCACCGGTCTCTGGTTGTCTCCCTCCGGTCTCCGGCTGCTCCCCCATGGAGCACGGGTCTGGTTCTACTGATGCTCCGCGTCAGGATTCTCCCTCTGTCACACCTCCCCAGGATAAGAAATGGTCTTCCCTCTTCGAAGACTCGTCTCAGCTTGAAGAAATTGGTACCCCGACTCAACATATCTCTGGTGCCCCTTTCGCCTTGATTCCTGATGAGAATGTTGAAGCCGCCCGTGAGGAATTCAAGGATTTCATCTTTGCTCAATTCCATGGTAACCCACCTGACATGGGTTGAGTTATTGGGGTAGTAAACGCGCTTTGGGCTCGTTCTGGCCCCCGCATCTTTGTTCACAAAATCGGATACGGTGCCTTCCTTCTGCGGGTCTCTAACCCTCGCACCCGAGCTATACTTCTCGGCCGAAACGTTTGGAACATCGCAGGCTTTCCTATGTTTGTTTCCCCCTGGTCGCCGGAGTTCACTCCTGAGACACCACCGATTACCTCTGCTGCTATCACAGTAGAATTCTGCGGCGTCCCTTACTTATTGTTCAATAGGCAGAGTCTATGTCGGATTGCCACGGCTGTTGGTAAACCACTGGCACTTGCTCCGGAAACAAAAAGGAAAGAAAATTTCGAGGTGGCCAAGATCTTGCTTCGGGTAGACCTGACAAAAGAGCTTCCATCTAAAGTTATATCGGGTTTTTCGAATGGGCGAGAGGTAGAGATAGACGTCTCTTACCCTTGGCTTCCGCCTAGATGCTCTGGTTGCAATGCCTATGGCCACAACATATCTTGTTGTCCTTCGGGACCGCAAGTTCATGTAAGTTCAAGGCGGAGGAAAAATAGGTCTCGGAGTAGACCGAGGTCAAGGAAACACTCTAGGCAAGGTAGATCGGTGGGGCGTCTACCTAAAGCTGGTTCTCCCTCGGCTCCCCAATTGGTGTGGAGACCTAAACCAGGAGGGGACTCGTCTTCTACCTCTCAGCACGTAGACAATGACAGTTCCCCTGTGGCCGTTGTGCAGGATGCGGTAGGGGTGACCGAATCCCGCGTTACTGGGACTCCCACTCTGCTAGCTGTGCTGGAAGAGGACTCAAGGTCTTTGGAAGAGGAAATGGTTGGTGCTGCAAACCGTATTCTTGAGTGGTTAGCAGAGGAGAATCTTGACCCCTTGCAAACTAACATCTCTCTGGTCCCTGAGGTTTTTGATGATCTTTCTGACGTTCGGTTCACTCCTTCTAGGGAGTCAAAGACGTCAATAGGAGCGGATGTGGAAGCAGAAGCCCCTTTTATACTCGTCTCTAGACGGAGGAGTAGCCGAAAGGCTACAACGTCACATTAATTGCTTTTAGTGATGTTTTTTGTGTGGAATATAAGAGGTCTGAATAGTACCAGGCGTCAGGACTTTACAAGAGAATGGATTTTAATCCATAGGCCACTTTTTGGAGCGTTCTTGGAAACACATATTCAATCGGTAAATGCTAGTAGAATACAGAGAGAGGTTCCACTGGGTTGGAATTTTTACGGGAATTTTGACTACCACAACAGCGCCAGGATTGTAGTTTGTTGGGATCCGTCAGTCTCGTTAGTAGTGTACCATGCGTCTGCTCAGCTGGTCACATGCGGTATATATATCTCGTCTATGAGTTTATCGGTTACTGTTTCTTTTGCTTATGGTTTTAACTTACCAGAGGAGTGTATTCCCTTGTGGGAGAACCTTTTGTGGCTCCATAATAATACCCATGTGTGTTGTTGTCCCTGGACAGTGGTGGGAGATTTTAATCAGATACTAAGATCATCTCATCACTCAGAGTATTTAAGTCAGGATGTGGATACTACTGGGATGGAGGACTTCAACTTGGCGTTGCAGGATGCAGAACTCTTTGAAGCTCAGGCTCAAGGGCTCCCTTACACTTGGTGGAATAATCAAGAAGATAATCCTACCTCCAATAGAATTGACCATGCTTTCATCAACCAGGCTTGGGCGATCTCTCATCCGGATTCTTTTGCTGAGTTCCTAGCTCCACAACAGTCGGACCATGCATCATGTTTCTTCCATGTTCCTTCCATGAGACGACAAGTTCGCAAGCCATTTAAATTCTTTCAGCATGTGATTGATCACCCTGGCTACCACTCTTCCCTCTCTCAGGCTTGGGATCCCCTTTCTATCGAGGGCACATCCCAGTTTAAACTTGTACGATCAATGCGGAGGTTGAAGATAGTTCTAAGGCAGCTTAACAAGCGTCACTATAGTGGTATAAGTGAAAGGGTAAAAAGTCAAGCGGCTAAGGTGGAAAACCTCCAGCGTCTCATCCTCTCTTCCCCGGATTCTCAGCTAGTTAGGGAGGAGCATCAGGAAAGAACTTTATGGCACACTCTTATCTCTGCTGAAGAAAAGTTTTTCTGGCAGAAGTCAAGAATCATTTGGCTCCACTTGGGTGGCTGCAACACCTCCTTCTTTCACAAATCTGTGTTGTAAAGGGCGGCAATGAACCATATTCACCTGCTTTGTGATCAAGATGATAGGAGGATTACGAATTTTGAGGAGATTAAAAGACATGCAGCTTCTTATTTCGAAGATATTTTGGGGAAAACGGACATGCCACTATCGGAGGTCTCAGTGGATACACTTAGAGACTTGCTCCCATTTCGTTGTAGTGAAGACCAATGCTCCTCCCTCCAACGTCCAGTCACACATGAAGAGATTAAGGCGGTTCTTTTTGCCTTGCCATTTAACAAGAGCCCTGGTCCAGACGGGTTCTCCGTGGATTCTTTAGAGCTTCTTGGGATTTAGTAGGCAAGGAGGTGCTGGAAGCGGTCACAGAGTTCTTCAGGAATGGCCGCCTGCTCAAGGATATCAACACCACGGTAATTGCTTTGATTCCAAAGGTTCCTCATGCATGCCGTCTGCGTGATTTTAGGCCAATCAGTTGTTGTAACCTGATTAACAAGTTGATATCCAAGATCATAGCCAAGAGACTGAAGCCTATTCTTCTAGAATGCATCAGCCCTAATCAAGCTGCGTTTCTTAAAGGAAGGAGTCTGGGAGAGAATGTTTTACTAGCCACTGATCTGATCAGAGATTACCAAAAATCCACCTGCCCAAAGAGTTGCATGATCAAGGTTGACATTCGTAAGGCCTTTGATACTATATGCTGGGATTTTGTCTTGAAGATTCTGGAGGCTCAAGGCTTTCTACCCCTCTTTTGTACTTGGATCAAAGAGTGTATCTCTTCTCCCCGGTTTTCTATCTCAATCAATGAAGAATTTGCGGGGTTCTTTCCAGGTAGAAAAAGGTATTCGGCAAGGAGACCCAATCTCTCCATACCTTTTCAACATGGGAATGGAGGTTCTCTCCAAGTTGCTAGAAGCTGCTGCATCCGATGCTCGTATTAACCTACATTCCCTGTGCTCAGTTCCTCAAGTCACCCATCTACTCTTTGCGGATGATCTCCTGGTGTTCACGGACGGGCCCCGAGACTCATTGAATGGTGTTGCGGGTGTTATGAGTCAGTTCAAGAGTTACAGTGGGCTTGACATGAACCCTGAAAAGTCTGAGGTTGTCTTTGGAGGATATTCTGTTCATGAGATAGAAGAGTTGAGTGCTCTCTCGGGTATTACGACTGGCTCCTTTCCAACTCGTTACCTTGGATTGCCGCTTAACCCCAGACGAATCTCTCTTGCCACCCTCCAGCCGTTCTTGGATCGAATCACCTCCAAGCTTCAATCCTAGACTGTCAAGCTTCTTTCCTTTGCAGGGAAAATTCGTTTGGTCTCATCAGTCATCTATGGAATGGTGAATTTCTGGAGCTCAGTTTTTAATCTCCCAATAAGCTTCTATCGAAAAGTGGATGCTCTCTGTGCTGCTTTTTTATGGAAGAACAAAGTTGGCTCTGCTGCGGGTTCCAGGGTTGCATGGAAGGATGTTTGTAAACCCAAGGAGGAGGGAGGACTAGGTATTCGAAGGCTTGAGGATTACCAGATTGTTTTTCAGCTTAAGCTCATTTGGACCTTGTTTACTAGTGCCGGCTCCTTATGGGTCGCCTGGCTGAAGGGTAATGTTTTTAACAGGAAAAGTTTCTGGGCAATGGAAGACTCTCAACGGCTGTCTAGAACTGTTCACTGCATGATTAATCTCAAACCTTTCCTTAAGGACTTCCTGCAATGCAAGCTTGGGAATGGGAGAACTGCCTCTTTCTGGTTGGATAAATGGTGTGATCTGTCCCCTTTAATTGATTTCCTGGGAGATAGTGGTCCAAGGCAACTAAGGATAAGAAAGAATGCTCTAGTCATGGATGCGGTGAGGAATGGGGAGTGGTGGATGCCTGCTGCGCGGTCAGAACAACAACAAAGATTCATGGAAATGCTTACTACTATCCCTCCTCCAACGGACTCTGCAGGCGAGGATAGTTTTCTTTGGCGCCGGAAGTCTGGTGCTTTTGAAGGTTCCTTCTCCACCAAAGAAACTTGGGAGCAACTTCGTGAACCCTCTCCTCTGGTTCCCTGGTTCAAGACTGTGTGGTTCAAAGAGGCTGTGCCGAGATATTCACTTATTTCCTGGCTTGCGTTCCTTGGGAGGCTTCCTACTAGGGATAGGCTCCGAAACTGGGGATGGATGTTCCTGCAGCTTGTGTGCTCTGCTCCTCTGGTACGGAGTCACATTCTCACCTCTTCTTCGAGTGTGCGTTCTCTGCCTCTATTTGGGTAGCTTTTGCGTCTCGATTCTGGTCATATCCTCCTCAGGATCTTCTCTCTATCTCTTCGTGGCTTCTTCAGGTCAGGCCTCAACATCAGACCCGGGTTTCTGCTATAGTGAAGCTTATTTTGCAGGCAGCTTGCTATTTGGTGTGGCGTGAGCGTAATGCTAGGATCTTCACCAACGTCACTTCGTCCTCTGCATCGGTTCAGGCAATCTTAGACAGGTCAATCAGGGATCGTCTCCTTTCATTTCCAGATGGTGCTCTTCTTGGTTCTTATTTTCAATGTATTTCTTTTCCTTTTTAGCTTTTCTTTTTATTTACTGCAATAATTTTGCAGAGAAAATCAGAAAATTGGTATAAAATTTAACCTTTTACCAAAAAAAAAAAAAGTTTAATAATGGTCTCTTTATCACAACCTATGATAAAAAGAGGATAAAACAATGTGAACGATTTACCAAAATCAGTATAACATGTAAAGAGAAAAGGTCAGTGTGACGTTTTTAAGAAATCATAAATGTACACAACATTGCCAAATCAGTGGCAGAAACAATCAATTCTGTATAAAATTAAACTAAAGTTCAGAATATTCAAAGATTTATCATGATAAGATTCATGGTGACAATGGTATTCCAAAACAATGGTCTTTTTATCACAAGTTTAACTTCTCATTCGTGGAATTTGGATCATTTGTCTTGTTATCATAAGTTGGTAACTTTACTGTCGGGATAGGAATCAACCCTAGCAGTGAAAGAAGACTCTCTATCTCATAAAATGTTGAGAAAGTTACTTCTGCATAAAAGCAGAAGAGCATAACTGTTTCTGAGACAATGTTAATAGGTGAACAGTAAGCTTTATTATAGAGGCTTCAAATACATGCATCCTATGATTATTCCGGTCTTGAATACGTGTTTGGTTCCGAGTTAAAACAATTAATTTGGTTTACAGAAGTTATTCAGAAGTTATTTTTCCCTGACTTTGTCTGTGTCAACAAACAATTCGAATATCTTCTTCTAAACCTTCAGAATACTTTTTTGGTTGTGCTGACGAATGCCTCCTTTCTCTTCTCTTCAGACTACAACAAGTGGGAGATGCATATATCTATTAGTACCTTGATTAGGTGAAACAAAGGATGCAAATGGTGAAGGAAATTTTGTAAATATTAAAAAACACTAAGCTACTAGAAAATGCTAGATGAATTTGAGCCAGGCTAAATGGGTTAATGAGTTATCCATATAAAAATTAAATATCATAATAAACTAATAAAAAAACAAAACATTCCATCTATACTATTAATTGGAGAGTACACTTAGGAATAAAAAAAGTAAAAAAACATAACATATATCCATGTTGCCAAACAGACCCATTTGCTTAAATAATAATAAAAAAAATTAAACTTCCCTAAAATAATGGTAATAACTATTAATGAAATAATTAATTAATTTTTTATAATTAGTTATAGATTTCGTACCTATTTTCGATATGCGTATAAAGCATAAATAATTAATTTCGAATATATTAAGTTTTCCAAATATTTTTCTAAATTAAATATTAAATATGTATTTAAATATTAAATATGTATAGTTTTCTAAATAAAATTAAAGCCAACAAGATTACAAAATGAAATTTAAAATATTATAATAAAAATGAAATTATTTCTATTAATAATTCCTTGAATTTATATATTTATTAAAATTTTATAAAATAATAAAAGATTTCGGCAATTAATAACATACCAAAAATGTTACTTATTATTTAACAAGATTTCTATAACAAATGAATCTAATTAATTTCGAATAGCATTTATGAAAATAACTTAACTTAAATTTAAATAGATTATTTATTTTAAGAAATCTTGAAATAAAATCAGTAATTATTTACCAAATTTCTAAAATTTAGGGATTATTTCTAAAACTAACCTTATATATTACTCTCATCGGTATAATAGGAAAATCTAGACAATTAATTCAAAATCCAAATCTAATCATCCATATAGACTCAAACATATTGTATATGTATTAACTGAAAACTAAATAAGTTTTTAGAAGATTTTATATAGATTTTTTACTTTTAAATGTAAAAGTAAAAATGTTTACTCTTTCCAGCTTTTAAATAGAGAAATCGACCTGACATTCACATATCATATACAGTTATACACCACTCTAGCACTATTTTTTATCTCTTTGTTTCTGCAAAAAGAAGAAAAAAGTGTCTGTATTGAGTTTGTATAATATATATTGCTAACATCTACTATATTCTTTTTTAGTTCGCCAATACTATGTTCTATGTCCAGTTTATGATTTATGATTCTTATGATTTGTTAAATTTATAATTTTCTGTCGTGTATATAAGCATATATAAATCAAGATATTTTTTGAAAGCATACATTTTTCTACCTAAAGATTGTGTATAAGGGAAGATTGTGGTATGAACGGGTGTTCATCCAATTGACATAGCATCTGCAAAACAAGAAAATTACATTTGATTGCTTAAAAGAAGTCCACATTTTTTATATGAACCCGGTAAGTCACAAAATACTATATTAGTATTTGTTTTCATCAGTTTTTATATAGATTTATTTAAGAATCCTCTGTAGGAAATTCTTATTAGAGTATGTAGTTGAGTTTTGCACTAACATTAATTAACTTTTGAAACCAGCAAATACAGCAAGGGGTACGTATACATAAACTATATAAGTACAATTAATCTTCCATGACTATATTGTAATCAGCTATATGTATTAAATTTTATTATTTTCTTATTTTTCCAAATATATGATGTTAATAGTCTTTATTAAAATGGCACTATAATTTGGGATGTATATGGAAAAGAAAACAAAAAAACACACATGGCAGTAAAATTTTATAACATGAGCACCTTGAAATTGTTTTTAAGTCATGTTATCTTTAAAAATTCTATTAAATTTTTCTTTGAAATTTGAGTGTTTGAGTGTTAATCTCAATACTTTTTAAATTTTTATAGACTTTTAAGTCATGGTTACCTTGAATCTCTAATGAAATATTCAAGGTAATGATGACTCATAGTATAATTTATAATATAAAAATTTCTAATCCAAATCTTAAAGTACTGATTAACACTCAAACACGCAATATTCATAAACCAAAATGACAAAATTTTGGGTTAATGACGTTATACTATATAAATATGTTTACACATACTAAATAAATAATTTTAATTCTTGACATATTCTATTAAAGATTAAAATACATTTATTTTTTTCAAATAAATCTTACTATTTTCAATTGAACTAGCATAAGTTCAAAATAAAATAAAAATAAAAAATACATATATGTTCTATAACAGTTAAAAGTATTTAAAAAACATAATCTAATATAGGTGAAACATATATAAAATAGTAATAATAAAGAAGTCAATTAATTTTGTAATATTTTTATTAAAAAATATGATATAAAGATATACTATGAATTATATTTATGAGAATTTATGTTTTCGTCCGGTCCTCTCCCGTTTTCAATCAGAAATACAAATTTTTCCTATATCTGGAATGTCCCATATTGGGAATACTTTCTGTTATGCAACGAAAATTTGAGAACGGGTGTAGGACATAATAGAACTTGACAAAACGAAAAGAGAGTTACAGCCATCCTAAATATTTGTATATGTTTCAAACGGGTTTTCATCGCTGTTAGCGGTTATATATCCAATTTGATAGTTCACAAATTTAATAGAATCTAACCAATCATTTATTTGATTTAGTTTGTTACCAGTCCATCCGTTATGTTGTTCCAAATTTTAAGATACTGGTGAAATTATTATTATTTTAAATTTTCAAACATTAATAAACCAAACCAAATATCAAAGAAAAATCTCAATTAGTATAAGTTTGATTATATATACAAAATTAATTTTGTTTATAAACATAATCCCGCACGTACGTGCGGGTCCAAACCTAGTCTTATATTAAATCCAGCAAAAGTTTCCTAATATTTCAAATAACAAACAAAGTAACAAATACATGCAAATAACTAGCCCTGGGCAAAATACCCGAACCCGACAATCCGACCCGAACCCGATCCAAAAAATCCGACCCGAATCCGTACCCGAATTTTTAAAATACCCGAATGGGTCTAGTACCTATTAAAATCGGGTACCCGAACCCGATCGGGTATTATCCGATATCCGAACGGGTACCCGAACTAACCCGAATATATATAAACATACACTACAAAATAGTAACTAATAGGGGTCGAACCCACCACCTTAAGGGTTTAAGAGATACATTGTAACCATTTTGCCACTTTAAAATCTTTGGTCAGTATTAGAACCCCAGGTAGTTATATATTACTAGATATAATTGTCCCACAATCTATAACGTGTGGATTTGCCCCTGTTATTGATACCAGTACTATTTAAAAAAAAAAAAAATTTAGATATGAGAGATTATAATTATTTTATACAGACTTAATTATGGTTTTTATTTTACACTCATGAATTCTATATACTAAAATATTGTTTCTACATATTAAAAAATACAAATAAGAAAAAAGACAATAAAAAATATAACATTTTTAACAATAAACATGTTTGCCATAATTTTTTTCAGTTTTAATATCAGAGTTGGAGATATTTAAATTTGGATTTGTTTGGAATTCAGATTGAATTCGAGTATTTTGTTAAGATTAAGATGTAAATATTAGAATTGAACCCAAATTTGAAGTATATTTCGGGTATTAAGTAAAACCCGAACCCGATCCGAATCTGATGGGTGTTTATCCGAAATCCGATCCGAATACTAGAAATATCCGAATGGGTCTAGGACCCCTTTACCGAAATACCCGAAAATCCGAAATACCCGACTCGAACCCAAATGGGTACCCGAATGCCCAGGCCTACAAATAACAAAGAGCAATAATAAATTAAACAAATAACAAATCCATGGTGAACAAAAGTATAGCAATTTTAGGAGATGTGATTAAACTTAGATGAGACACAAATATAAACAAATAAGAAGAGAGGCAAAACTAAGAAGAATAGCTCTTATTTATAAAAGTAATATAAAACTCTAATTTCTTATTTACCAAGAAAAAACTTTAATCTTCTTTAATTTTTTAGAATAATTTACATATATAAATTTTATTTATACGATATCTCATGGGTAGCTGTAGCTCATAACTCTAATGTGTTAATTCATTAAACCTGTAAATCCACTAGGGATAACCCATTCAAACCCATTTATTTATATAGATAGAAAAATCCAACTTTTACCCACTAATATTAAGTACTATTAACCCATTTTGACACCGAGACTTGGTCATAAACAATTCCTCTCAGTTTTTTTTCTTTTTTTTATCAACAGAAGATTAGCTCAAACGAGCCAATACGATGGAAAATTGTTTATAAACAAAACATTATGCGGAGATGTGCGCGCATAGCGTGCCAAGAGATCCGCTTTTACATTTGCATTTCTAGTAATAAAAGATAAGAAAAAAGAAGAAAATTCCTCCTTGTCCCACTTGATATCGTCAAGGTATGTTGAGAATGCCGGCCAATCATTTAGCGAAGACATCATCTTCACCAAGTCTAAGCAGTCTGAGTAGAACGCCACGTCACGGTAGTCATGCCCGATCATGCAACGCATAGCCCAAGTGAAAACTTAAACTTCGGCATATAAGGGGGAAAGGCTCCGTCGAAAAATTAGTAGCTCCCATAGTTGGCCCTCTCATTCTTTTTTTTTAATTTATTTTTCAACAAACAATTATCATTCCTTATATAACCACGATTACAATCATAATTAAATCCCCACAACATATTTAAAATTTAGTTATGTTTCCAAGTTTATTTAAGAATCTTAGTCAAATTCATCATTCATAATTTCTTATTATCACATTATAACAAACGAAAACATAAATAAATTTGATGGATCATGAAAAGAGGCAATGCTACTGAAAATTGTCGCTCGTAAAATCGGCACACTGCTGATGCATGTAACTCAAAATACATTATCATTGTCGATAGAAATGGATGCATTTTCAAAAATATGGTAACTATTTTTTTTTAATGTTCATAAATATGATTTATTTATTTTTAAAAAAATATATTTTTATATGTTAAAGTGTCATTATTTTTCTATTAAAATTTAGGTGCCCACTTAAAACATTTAAAAATAAATACTATACTAGTTTTAAAAGAAAATTAAAGTCTATAAACATGAACCAACACATGGATACAAGATGAATATGGTCAATGATAATGTTAGTGTACATGTTAGAAATTAAAATCTGAAAGAAAAACTTTTTTTTTTTAACATCAAATTAATTATATTAATCATAAAAGTATTATATTTAAACTTTTTTTTGTTTGATTAATAAAAAACGTAAGAGACTAAAAAAGCTTGAGAAAACCAGATATTGGGTCGGAATCACGAGTATTTTTTTAACCGGTAAATGTACCAATGAAATTGAACCGGCCAGTGTACGAACCGGTCTTGTTACTACTGATTGGTGCTGCTACTGTCTTTTAAGACTTAGTAGTAGAGAGCTCAGACTTTTTGCACTCACTCCTTTTATGGTTAAGATTACAGAGAGAGAGAGAAAGAAAGCGAAGAAAGAAAAAAAAAATCAGGGGAAACAGCAAAAAATGTTGGCTAGGGTTTTGAGATATGAATCTGCGTGTGCTTCAGCTAGAATGGTCAGCACGGTCAGACTGATTCATCTTCGTTCCGCCAAGACACGTACGGCTTCGAAGAGTCTGCCTTCTTTGGGTGAAGGTACGTTTGTAGGAGATGAATTGAAATTGAGGAGTGGGTCTCATTATATCAAAAACTTAGATGACGCCATTGATTTGTTCGATGAAATGGTTCGGTCTCGTCCTTTCCCTTCAGAAATTGATTTCTGTAAATTAATGGGTGTCATCGTCAGCAGAATGAATCGTCCCGATGTTGCGATTTCTCTCTATCAGAAGATGGAACTGCGCAGGATTCCATTTAATATATACAGCTTCACTATTCTGATAAAATGTTTCTGCGAGTGTCATAAGTTGTCCTTTGCTCTGTCTACGTTTGGGAAGATCACCAAACTTGGTTTCCAGCCCAGGCGTTGTTACGTTTGGCACGCTGCTCCACGGGTTATGTCTAGAAGATAGGATCTCTGAAACCCTAGTTTTGTTTGATCAAATGGCTGAAGCGGGATGTACACCCAATGTCGTAACATTTACAACACTGATGAATGGTCTTTGTCTCCAGGGTCGAGTTCTCGAAGCAGTAGCTTTGGTCAATGAGATGGTAGAAAAAGGTCATGAACCTAACGTAGTTACTTACGGAACAATTGTAAATGGAATGTGTAAGATGGGCGACACTGACTCAGCCTTGTCTCTGCTTAGGAAGATGGACCAAAGCCACATCAAAGCCAATCTTGTAATCTATAACGCCATCATTGATCGTCTTTGCAAAGACGGACATCATAGCGATGCTCAAAATCTCTTCAGTGAAATGCACGAGAAAGGAAAGTGGCAGATGTGTTTACCTACAACTGTATGATAGACGGTTGTTGTCGCTTTGGTAGATGGAGCGATGCCGTGCGGTTTTTGCGAGATATGATTGAAAGGGAAATCGATCCTGATGTTGTAGCTTTCACTGCATTGATCAGTGCATCAGTCAAAGAAGGGAAGTTCATTGAGGCTGAAAAATTGTGAGACGAGATGCTCCGTAGGGGTATATATAGGGATGTTAAAAGTGGGTAAAAACCCAGTGGGTACCCGAAATTCATGCTTAAAACTGGGTTTTGGGACCTGTTTTTTCTCTAAGAAATTAAATGGGTTAAAAATGGGCAGGTATCCAAAACTATAAAGTCTTACACGGGTTTACCCTATCAGTTATGGGTACCCATTGGGTTTTTTTTTCTTTCTAATCACCTATACTTTTTTTTTGCCAAGTCTAATCACCTACACTAAACCCGCAAAATCACATTTTCCTACCAAAAACACAAAACAGGAAAACTCGTTTTTCTGCCAAAACCGCAAAATTACGTTTTCCTGCCAAACTCGCAAAATCTCGTTTTACCTCCAAAACCGCAAAATCTCGTTTTCCCGCCAAAATCGTAAAATTTTGTTTTCCCGCCAAAACCGCAAAATCTCATTTTCCCGCTAAAACCGCAAAATCTCGTTTTCTCACCAAAACCGCAAAATCTCGTTTTTCCGCCAAAACCGTAAAATCTCGTTTTTCCGCCAAAACCGCAAAATCTCGTTTTCTCGCCAAAATCGTAAAATCTCGTTTTTCCTCCAAAACTGCAAAATCTCGTTTTCCCACCGAAGCCGTAAAATTATGTTTTTCCGCCAAAACTGAAAAGTCATATTTTTCTGCCAAAACTGCAAAATGTCATTTTTCTACTAAAAACGCAAATTCTCATTTTTAAATATTTATTTAAATTTAATATGAAATAAGCATATTATGAACAAAACTTTAGTTTTATCTAATATATAATAATAAATTTTGTTTTATCTATTTAAAACAAAACTTTTTAATATATTTGCTATTCTTTATTTAAATTATATAAAATTATAAATTTTTGAAAATTGTTACAGATATAGTAAAATACACAAAATACATAATATAGATCACATTTGGTATCAAAAAGTTAAAGATAAAATTATATATAATATAAAATGCAAAATACATCACATAAGATAAATAATTCGGATACCCACGGGTTTACCCACAAAACTAAAAACCCATTCGGGTTTACCCACTAGAACCTAAAACCCATTTGGGTTTTCAAACTTGGGTTTTTTCTGGACAGGTTTTTTTCGGGTTTGGGTTGGGCTGGGTTTTTAAACCCACAACAACATCCCTAGGTATATATCCTGATACAATCACATATAGTTCAGTTATCGATGGATTGTGCAAGCACGATCGTCTAGATGATGCGAAACGCACGCTTGATTCGATGTCTAGCAAGGGCTGTTCTCCAAACCTAGTTGCTTTTAATACCCTAACTGCGGGATACTGTAGGGCTAAGAGGGTTGATGATGGAATGGAACTTCTCCGTGAGATTTCTAGAAGAGGCCTAGTTGCCGATACAGTTACTTACACCACTCTTATTCATGGGCTCTGTAAATGCGGAAATCTTAATGCTGCCCAAGTCCTTTTCCAGGAGATGATTAATCAGGATGTGTGTCCTGTTACCATAACATGTAACGTTTTTTTGTGCGGTTTCTGCGAAAATGGGAAACTAGAAGAGGCTTTGAAATTGTTTGAGGTCATCCAAAAGAGTACAATGGATGTTGATACTGCTACTTATAACATCATCATCCATGGATTGTGCAAGGCTAGTAAGGTGGACGAAGCACGGGACTTATTTTGTAGTCTCCCCATCGATGGTGTTGAGCCTGATGTTCAAACTTACAATATAATGATAGATGGGTTTTGTAGCTTTGGTAGATGGAGTGATGCTGAAAAATTGTTGCGTGATATGATTGATAGGCAAATCAATCCTGATGTTGTAACTTATAACACTCTTATCCACGGGTTCTGTGAAGTGGGAAATCTTATTGCTGCCCAAGACCTTTTCCATGAGATGATTTCTCAGGGTGCGTGTCCTGATACCATAACTTTTGGCATTTTGCTGCACGGTCTCTGCGAAAATGGACAGCTAGAAGAGGCTTTGGAAATGTTTGAGGTTATCCAAAAGAGTAAGATGGATGTTGATACTGCTACTTATAACATCATCATCCATGGAATGTGCAAGGGTAGTAAGGTGAACGAAGCATGGGACTTATTTTGCAGTCTCCCAATCGATGGTGTTGAGCCTGATGTTCAAACTTATAATATAATGATATCTGGATTCTGTGGAATAAGTGCAATCTCAGAAGCAAATGCGTTATTCCGTAAAATGAAGCACAATGGAAATGTGCCAGATCACTGCACATACAATACACTAATCAGAGGATGTCTTAGAGCTGGTGAAATAGATACCTCAGCTGAACTTTTCACGGAGATGCGAAGCAGCGGGTTCAGTGGAGATGCATTCACCATGAAAATGGTTGCTGATATGGTATATGATGGTAGATTGGACAAGAGCTTTTCGGATATGCTGTCTTAGTGTCTCTGGTAAAGAGTGACCGTCTTGATCTTGTTTCTTCCATGGTTTATTAGACTCACTTGTGTCTGTCTCTTTGTTTCTCTTCTTTTCGGATTCTTAGTGTTTCTTGTGAAGAGGTCCTCTCTTGATCTTGTTCCTTCTATGGTATGTTAAACTCACTTGTGTCTGTCTCTTCACAAGACACACTAACAGGGTTCAATGCTATATGTCTCACTTGTGTATGTTCTTTTCGGATGTGTCAATGCTATATGTAACACGTAAGAGGGTTTTGCAAAATTTTCAGGTTTTATAACATGTGCTTGAGAAAAGACAGAAGAGAAGCAACAAAAGGTGAGTGTCTGAGGAACAATTAACGTGGTGGGTCTGCTTTGTTTCTTGCTTTTTTTTCTCTAGTTTACAGAACACCCTTGGGATTGAAACCAAACCTTATCTTATCTCTGTTTGGAATAGCTTGGCTAATCTGTATTCCTTGTACTCAAAAGTTTGTAGCTTTTACTTGTGGAGTAGATATCAAAATTGATTCCGGTTTGTGTTGGATAATTTCTTCGCTTTGAACTAATGATTTAACTTCTTTAGAAAAGATGTTAACACTATAAATACAGTAAACACAAGACTGGTTTGGTCTTTTTAAGTTTGGTTCGGTGTCTTAAGAAACCTTGGATTGTAGCCAGCTCGTAGAAATTCTTCCTGAACTTGTTCTGACTTCTGAATCTTGACGAACTTGAATGCGAAACAACATTGAGTTTTCCTGATTAAAAACTTAAGATACAGATTCCAGATTAACCTTTGGTGTGTTTGTTTTGCAGGATCATCTATCAATTAGAGGATGAATAAAAAAGAATGGAAGACTTTACAGATTTTAAAATTTTTATTCCATACGAATTCAAATTTGTTATATCGATATCTATCATCCTTTTTGGTCTTCTTGCAAACATGTAGAGATTGGAGTCAGCTTTTGTGTGTGTGTGTCTGTTAGATTTTATATCAGACATTTGCGTTTTGTTGGTGTTAAATAATAGAGCAATTCGTATTCTTCAATTAAAGATGGTTTGATGTAAGATAATACTTCTGTTAATAACGTAAGAAGGTACATTGAAACGTTGTGGCCACTAATAAGGTGATGGAGCCTCCCTGCCACATAGTGCGCAAATACATTCATGATGATAACAAAATTGAATTTTACAAGATGAGAAACAACAATTTTTGCAATCTTGATTGTTAAAGAAACTCCCGAAATATTGTTGGGGATGCTTAGGTGGACATTCCCCTCCAACACACTCCACATGTTGTGGACTTTGCAGCTCCCTTGCATTTGACATCGACACACCTATACGTATTCATTCAATCATATAATATATCATCATTCATCACTCAATTCATTCAATCATATGATATATCATCATTCATCACTCAATTCATCTTTCAAAGAAAAAAATGTGGAAGAGAAACTTACATGAGAGAAGGATTGCGGCAAGAACAATGAGCAATGCTGTCTTTGATATTGCCATGTCTTTTTCAACTTCTGATCTATATTTTTTTTTACTTTTTGACTGATGCGAATCTATATGGTCTTTGTGTCTATTTATTTTCAGACCCGCACGTACGTACGGGGTTATATTTATAAACCAATTTATTTTAGTATTTATAATCAAACTCATACTAATTGAGATTCTAGTTTGATTTTTGGTTTAGTTTATTAATGTTTGAAAATTTGAAATAATAATGGTTTCACCAAAATTTTAAAATTCGGAACAACATAATGGTTGGAGTAATAACAAACGAAATCAATTGGTTAAATTCTATTAAATTTGTGAACTATCAAATCAAATATATAACCATTAACAACGATGAAAACCGTTTGAGACAAATACGAATATTTAAGGGTGGGCGTAATTCTCTTTTCGTTTTGTCATGTTCCATCATGTCCTACACCTGTTCTCAAATTTTTGTTGCATTAAAGAATACATTCCCAATATGGGACATTTTGAATATGAGACAAATTTGTATTTTTGATCGAAAACATGACAGGACCGGACGAAAACATACATTCTCAAAACCTGTATGGAATAAACATAAATATAATTCATAGTATATTTATATACATATGTTATAATAAAAATATTACAAAATTAATTAACTTCTTTTTCTTATTATTTTATATATGGTTCACCTATATTAGATTATGTTTTTTTTGTTTAAATATTTTTAACTGTCATAGAACATATTTTATGTATTTTTTATTTTTATTTTATTTTGAACTTATGCTAGTTCAATTGGAAATAGTAAGATTTATTTGAGAACATTAAATGTATTTTATCATGTAATAGAACATGTCAAGAATTAGAATTATTTATTTAGTATGTGTAAACATATTTATTTAGTATAACATCTGTAACCCAAATTTTTGTCATTTTGGTTTTTGGTTCAGTTTCATTTTGATTTATGATTATTTGGGTGTTTGAGTGTTAATCAGTACTTTAAGACTTGGATCAAACTAGCGGTTGGCCTGGAAACGATTAAAAATAAGTTATAAATAAGAGAACATAGGCATATATATTTTGGACATACAGTATCCACCAAATGTAAATTTCTGTTATATAATAATTTTTAAAATTATTATTCGTTTGATAATATTTATATTAGTCTAGCGGATAAGAGATTGGGCAAAGAATATTCGTATTTGGTTGTCAAAAATAAATAAATAGGGAAAGCTTCTAACAGGATATCCATATTTTCGTTTGAGAATTTAATTTTTACAAAATTACTGATAATTATCCAAACTTTCTTTATATATTTTAAAAAAAAAATATTTCTTTTTTTAATCCAAAAATAGATGAATTCTACAAAACATATGTTCTTAAATTAACTCTGACCAAAATTATTAAGAATTTGATAATTGAATGTTGTTATCTAAATTTTCTAATCTCATGTGGTATTTTTGCAGAGTAATCTTTTAAAAAAAAATTTATAGACTTTTTAAATATAATGATGACTTAAAAACAAATTTCAAGGTACTCATGTTATAAAGTTTTACTACCATGTGTGTTGTTTGTTTTCTTCTCCATATACATCCCAAATTATAGTGCCATTTTAAAAAAGACTGTTCACATCATATATTTGAAAAAAAATAAGAAAAATAATATAATTTAATACATACAGCTGTTTACAAATTTACAATACAGTCATGGAAGATTAAATTGTACTTTTATGTGTTGGTTTCTAAAGTTAATTGATAATGTTAACTCAAGACTCAACTACATACCCTAATAAGAATTTCCTTAGAGTTTTCTTAAAGAAATCTATATAAAAACTGAAGAAAACAAACACTAATATAGTTGTGACTTACAGGGTTCATATAAAAAATGTGGACTTCTTTTAAGCAATCAATGGTAATTTTCTTGTTTTACAGATGCTATATCAATTGGATGAACACCATTCATACCACAGTCCTCCCTTATATACAATCTCTAGGTAAAAAATGTATGCTTTCGAAAAAGATTTTGATTTGTATATGTTTATTTACACGACAGAAAATTATAAATTTAACAATTCATAAGAATAATAAACAGGACATAGAACATAGTATTGGTTAACTGAAAAAAAATATAGTAGATGTTAGCAATATGCATATGCAAACTTAAATACTAAGACACATACATTTATTTTTATTTTTTTGCAGAAACAAAAAGATACAAAAATAGTGTAGAGTGATGTATATGATATGTGAATGTTAAATCGATTCCTCTATTTATAGGCTGGAAAGAGTCAGGCTAAACATTTTTTACTTTTACGTTTAAAACAACAAAAATCTATATAAAATCTTTTAAAATTTTATTTATTTATCAGTTAATGCGTATACAATGTGTCTGAATCTATATGGATGATTCGATTTGGATAATGAATTAATTGTCTAGATTTTGCAATTCCTATTAAACCGATAAGAGTAAATATATAAGGTTAGTTTTAGAAATAATCCCTAAATTTTAGATATTTGATAAACTAATTATTGATTTATTTCAAGATTTCTTCAAATAAATCATCTGTTTAAATTAAAGTTAAGTTATTTTCATATATACTATTCGAATTTAATTAGATACAGCTGTTATAGAATCTTAAATGATAAGTTTTATTATTTTATAAAATTTAATTACTATAGAAAATTTCATGGAATTGTTAATATAAATAATTTTGTTTTTATTATAATATTTAAAATTTTCATTTTGTAATCTTATTGGCTGTATGTTTTTTTATATAATGAAGGTATGTCAAATATTTGAATTTATTATTTGTAATTAATATAGTTTCATAAAATATATGAATGTATCATTTATAGTTAATATAGTTTCCTAAAATACTGGAATATTTTGAATTATAAAAAAGTTAATCATTTAGTTCTTTAATTATTGTTACCATTGTTTTAAGGAAGTTAATTTTTTTTTTTAATTATATATGCAAGTTGGTCTGTTTGGCAACATGGATATATATCATGTTTTTTTGTTTTTTTATCCCTAAGTGTGCTCCCCATTTGATAGTATAGATCTGGTGTTTTAGTCTTAATGCTATACTTATTTACAAATTTAATCTCTAAAAATTATATAAAAACAAAATTTATCTATATTAAAATACATTTGATGTTCTATCCTTTAATTTATACTTATTTACAAAATTAATCCCTAAAAATTATACACAAAAAAAAAATCAGTTAGATTCCTAAATTATCTCTAAACATTTGGTTTATAATTTCCTAAAACAATTTTTATATTTATATATAAAATATATTTTTTCCTTTAAAAACTCTAATGTTCAATAATAACTATATTGTTTGATATGAAACAATTAACTTTTTTAATGATTACTAATATGTTGATAAAAATGTGAGAATAATTATTTCACGGCTTAAATCTAATAAATTAGAGTATTTATAATAGGACAATTCTTGGTGAACCAAATTTTTTTCTTTATAATATAATTTGATTCGCGCCGCACATACCTTTTAAAGATATAATTCTTTCACGGGTTAAATCTAAAAACACTAAAAACTTACGGGTTAAATTTAAAAATATTAAAATTTAAAAACTAATAATGTAAGAATAATTCTTTTACGGGTTAAATCTAGAAAAATGTAACCATAAGAAATTTGATACAGTAAAAAAATATCATTTGCATGTTAACTGTTCACGTGTCTTAGGAATTAAATATACTCACTCGGATATAAGGTTTGCAAATTAAATGCTAACCCTTCTTGTTTGATTTTCTCAGCTTTCTGAACTCAAACAAATTCAGGGGAAATATTTCATCTATATTCTCAAAACTGACCAGCATGAGGGTTTTGTAAGTATCTCCTCGTTTAAATAAGTTATAAATATTTACCTTGTGATACTAATGTTTATAATTGGTTTTATCAACAGCAGTATAAGTGACAATCAGTTTAGAGGAAACCTTCCAAATTTAATTGAGAACTGGACAAAGCTTGAGAGTTTGTAAGATATTTTTTTACAGATTACACTCTTTGTTGTTTTAATTAACTTTTAAACTGCTATGCTAATGATGATGTATGTGTGCATCAGGGTTCTTTATGCAAGTGGGTTATCTGGGCCTATACCAATGTCAATAGCTCATCTCATAGTCTATATGTATAGTGTTTATCATATTTATTGAGAGTAAGGTTTATTGACTCAGCCCAATATTATTTTCAGAATGATAAGCGACATGACTGGACCTGAATCTTTATTTATTAATTTAATATTTTGATGTATTACACAATCTCTCATGGGTTGTCTACCCATAATTCCATTATTAATAACGTAATCTGTGATTAATTATATACATACAGAACAAATTTTATACGAAAAGTCATTAGTTTTGTATATAATTTTATATCCGAAAAGTCATTAGTTTTGTGTATAATTTTAAAACATTAAAGTAATAAACATACATAATAAATTTTTCATTTACCTTTTTACTCTCTAATTAAAAAATTCAAACCTCATAAATTTGAACTAAAACTTAAAGATTTAGTTAGTTTATCATTTTAATGTAGTTGTCACAACTAATACTCAATTAATTTATACATTTATTATAGTTAGGTTTGGAAATCTGACTATGTTATATATGTGTGCTATTTTGTAGAAATTTTGTGCATATGTTATGAAAAATTTGAGCATATGTTATGAAAAATTTGAGCATTTTTGTGGTTGTTTTTCTTTCTCATAGTTCAAATATAAATCACCAAATCAATTGGATGGTTTTATAGTTATTAACAGCTTAATGTATGAAATACTCATATTAGAACATATAATGACTTTTATACCTAAATGCACCATATAACCAATAGATTTTTTTGGTATACTTTTAAATGCACCATATAACCAACATATAATGACTTTTATACTTTTATACATATTTCCATTTGAAATGATAAGAGATACTGAAAAAATATTTTGATTGCTATGAGGATATCTTCTAATACTCTATTCAATTGTTTCGAAAGTCAAAACACAATCATACTCTTTCTTAATCTAATTTTTCTGGGCTTAATTGATATTATACAATTATACTGTTATTTCAAAAACTGACTTCTCAAGAATCTCAACTTAATAGTATTATAGTAGATGAATATATATATATATATATATATATATATATGTATAATATTAATTAATTATATTATATATTTATTATATTTACAATTATTCATCTTATTGTTATCCCCTATATATTAAAAGAGAAACATTTTGGTGAAAAAGCTGATGTGTCAGCATTATAGAACTCAGTGCACTATTTAGCAAAGTTTCCTCAAATTTTCTAATTAATTACATCTTTGTGCCATTGTATTTATTGGCAAAAAAATAAAAATAAAACCCATAAACGAAAACCCATAAAATAAAAACTATATGATTTTCCTATATCATCATTTCCACCAGCTCACCATAAATCGCATTTACAAGTTACAAACACTCTACCTTTAATTTAATCATGGCTTCTTTCAACAAGGTATCCTTATATATTAAAAGAGAAGCATTTTTGAAGAAAAACCTATGTATTATAATATAATAAAAAATTATAACATGAGATGTAAAATATATATATTTAAATCATATTTTAAAAATAGAAATAATATTATTTTTTATTGTTTAAAATTTTTTGACCCAAAAAAAATTGAAATTAATCTTGAATAATAGATATTAGAAAATCTTTAAAAAATAATTTGACTGCATCTTAAATTTATTTTAAACTATAAAATATTTAAACTTATGCAAATCCTAATTTTCAGTTTTCCATATAGAAAATTTCTGATTTATAAAACTAAGGTATATTAAAGATTCCTTAATTTCAAAATTAACACATTAAAAAATATAAAATCTTATATATATTTTAATATTATTTCTTAAAGATTTTGAGAGACTAGTTTTTATAGATAAAAAAAATATTATACCCCTTATAGAGTATGGCTACCGGGACGGGTTTGACCCGCTTAAGAGGTCATTCATTTCGAGAAGTTTTAATCTTTTTGATGGTTTTTATCCGATTCATAATTTACAAGTTTTATACAATTCTGATTAATCACTAATTCTGTAAATGTTAGATTCGGGTATGTTGTTTTGTGAATCTTAGTTTTATGCTGAAACCTTTATTATTTCAAAAATCATAAAATGAATGAAACCATACTAATATAAGTTTGAACTGTAAATGATTTAACAAATAATTATATCTATAAATGTAACTCTATATGTACATAATATATTACAAACATTATAAATATAGTTTTTGAAATCAATCACGTACGTACGTGCGGGTCCGTACCTAGTATATTTTGAATTGAGCCAAAACTTTTGAAACCAAACCTTAAAAAAAAAAAAGGCAAATAATTGGCTTTGTAAACAGCCGTATAAGTGACAACTAAATGAAAAATAGGTTATGCACTAAATAGGTTTATGTAAAGTAAATATTGTCAATTATTACTGTTGTATACCCTAGCTAATCAATATTTATATACACTCCTAGTAACTATTATTTCCGTTTTTTATTATTTGACATTTTAAAGTTAAATTTTTATTTTATAATAGTGGTTGTTTTGGATTTTCATCGCGGATGTTTGATAAAAATTACATTTTCATAGTTTTATTTAACTGTTTTAATGTTTTGATCAGTAAAAAAAATTAAAAAATATATTAAAAATAAAATAGAAAATTTAATAATTTTTTAATTTGTGTGATGGAGTACTATATAACACAACTTTATAACAGCCTATAAACTTCAGTTTCAATACCAACCAAAAACGTCATAATAATATCAATGTTACATAACAACAACTCGAAGCTTACCTCAGCACAAACATTACAAATTCTTCCATTTAATATTCAAGAACATCGCTTCTCACCATTCTTGTGTTTTGTTTCCAGAGTGATTCAAGAAAAAAGGATGGATATACATATTAGAATGTTGAATCATTACATACATAAAACTCATAATAATAAAATAGCAAAGAAAAAAAACTATGATGAAATAACAAAAATAAATGTTTTTAAAAAATCAGAAAAGGACAGTTGGGCCAAGCTAATAGAGCATGTGTGTTTCATCCCCATCATGACCTGTCTCCGGCGGTGGAGGATGTGGCGGCGCAACGGCGGAAATCAATGCATTCAAAGCTCGAATCTGCATCTCCATGGCAACAATATAATCGGTGGTTTCTTCCAAAACCACAGGCAACGGTTGTTTCCGGCAACCGGGAATTAACCGGCTGAGCAGCTTCACCTTCCTCTGTACAGCTGGCCTACCTTTCCCCTTCAACCTCATAACCGTCGCTCTTTTTTTGCTTAACCGGTTATAAACATTCCCGGTGGTTATCGAATCTCTCGACCGGTTCTGTTTCCTGAACTTGAGCTTCACGGCTTTAGACA
Organism: Camelina sativa; assembly: GCF_030686135.1. NCBI lineage: Eukaryota > Viridiplantae > Streptophyta > Magnoliopsida > Brassicales > Brassicaceae > Camelina > Camelina sativa. The sequence continues at coordinate 16,941,127 of NC_141891.1, forward strand.
ATATAGCTCTGCTCCACAGTGTTCTTCCTCTCGCCGTAACCGCCAGTGATCTATAAGCAGTGTCTCGTACGGCTACACCACCTCTGCCGCGAGGAGACGTAGACGACGACGGTTTGGCGGCTGAGCTAATCCGGAGCTCCCTTAAAGATTGAATGATATTAGTAGAGTAGATTTGTTGTTGCTTCTCCGATCTCCATTTCTCAACAGATGATTGAGACGGTGGTTGTGGTTGCGACGAATAAGCTTTCTTCTTCTTACGTTGTTTACGCCGTGGTTGATCGTAATCAACAGAGGTTTGATTCGTCACCGGAGAAATCGACTCCATAGTGTCAATTACATTACGAGGTTAGAGAAACCAAACTGAAAGAACAAAAAAGAAAACAAGATTAGAGATGTGTTGATGATAAAGATAAGAGATTAGAAGGTGATTAAAGTATATAATTACATTACGAGGGGGAGGATGAGGAGAAGGTGAGACGTCAACAAAGAGAGTGTTATTCTATTATGTGGATGGAGGAAGAAGAATCCTTTTCTATTAAGCAAAAAGGAAAGGTAATGGTGGTGGGATTCGATTTTTATGTTATCCCTTTTTTTCTCCTATCCATGTGATCTCCACTCTTCATATATCTCTTTTGTCTAATTTTTTTTTATATTAATATAAATATTATCATCATTAATGTTGACTTAAATAAAATAAAACTAATAATTTGCTAAACTACTTGTTGTTAAGTTGTTTTAGGTTGAGAAACAAAAAAAAAAGTAGTAGTATAAGAGTTGGTATCATGGTATGCGTTAGTACGTGGCGTATTTTAAAATTTGGTTTATTAGATCCAAAATGCACAAAAAAAATGTTTCCAAAATGAGACATTAATCCACGATTTTTTCTAGACTCGATATTATGCAGACACTAGTAAAATGGTGGTAGAACTTTCTTGCTTTTACCATTTTTTTTGTTACACATTATGATATTTGAGTGTCCGATTACGTACATTTTATTTTTCTGCCCACTAAAATGTGTGTGGCTCTCAATTGTTTGTGTCCATGTTTTATACGTTTTCGACATGTACATTTATTATCATATATCTTTGGCAATCGACATCTATGTTAACATTTTTGAAGTAAATTTGATATTCTATTCTTTAAGTTATATTTATTTACAAAATTAATTCCTAAAAAATTACATAAAAACAATATTTATCTATATAAACATTTTTCAAGATATTTGATGTTCTACCCTTTAAATTATACTTATTTACAAAATTAATCTCTAAAAATTTACACAAAAAAATCAATTAGATTCCTAAATTATTTTTAAAAATTTGGTTTATAATTTCCTAAAACAGTTTTTATATTTATATATATAATATATTTTTCTTTTCCTTTAAAAACTCTAATATTCAAGAATAGCTATATTGTTTGATATGAAACAATTAATTTTTTAATGATTATTAATATGCTGATAAAAAATATAAAAATAATTATTTTATGGGTTAAATCTAATAAATTAATATATTTATAATAGGATAATTCTTGGTGAATGCTAATTCAATACTCTATTTTCTTGAAGTTTCCTCCGGTCTCCATATAAACTGTGGCGACGATGAAGTGGCAATCAATAGGACTACATATGAAGCTGACAAGTATGACAAGCAGCCTATGTTTTTTGAAAATGCCTTGAAAGGATTGGTTATGAGCAACACAGGCCACTTTTTGGATGATCATCTTGTTCGTGAAGGCTTGACGACATGGTCAGATTCTTCAAAACTCTCTAACCCGCAATAGATCCACGACTGGCGAGACCTTTCATTAGCTTTGGTCAAACACTCTCAGCCAAGTCCATGATTTTAGACAAATTACATTTAAAACATTAGTTTTATATCCGAAAAAGTCATTAGTATTGTGTATAATTTTCAAACATAAAAGTAATAAACAGACATAACAAATTTTTAGTTACCTTTTTGCTCTCTAATAAAAAATTCCTAACCTCATCCAAAATTTGAACTAAAACTTAAAGATTTAGTCAGTTTATCATTTTAGTGTAGTTGTCACAATTTATAGTATTATGCATAAAATTATTTTACTAAAACTCAATTAATTTATACAATCATTATAGTTAGGTTTGGAAATTTGACTATGTTATATATGTGTGCTATTTTGTAGAAAATTTTGTGCATATGTTATGAAAAAATTAAGCATTTTTGTGATTGTTTGTTTTTCTCATAGTTCAAATATAGACCACCAAGTCAATAGAATGATTTTATTTTATAGTTATCAACAGCTTAATGTATGAAATACTCATATTAGAACATATAATGACTTGTATACTTAAATGCACCATATAACCAATGGAGTTTTTTTTTTTGATTTTCTAACTAAAAATTACTTGATTAGTTCTATACCTTCAAAATGGGGAGTCTTGCCACTTGTCAACATGTAAGTTCATATTACATGGGAAATCTTTTACTCAATTCATGTTGGGTGTTGTTATCTTTTATATATATCTTCTACTCAATTCATATATTATCTTTTACTCAATCCATATATAACACGGAGAAATCGACTCCATGTGTTAATCAGTTACATAAAAATCAAGAAACCAAACTGAAACTGCACAGAGAACAAAAAAAACAAGATTAGAGATGTGTTAGTGATAAAGATTTGATAAGAGATTAGAAGGTGATTAATGTATTTAATTACATTAAGAGGAGGAGGAGGAGAAAGTGAGACGTCAACAAAGAGAGTGTTATTGTATTATTATGTGGATGGAAGAAGAAGAATCCTTTTTTATTAAGCAAAAAAGAAAGGTAATGGTTGTGTTGGGATTCGATTTTTATATTATCCTTTTCTTCTGCTATCCATGTGATCTCCACTCTTCATATCTCTTTTTTTTTTTTTTTCTAATTTTCTTATATTTATATAAATATTATCATCATTAATGTTGACTTAAATAAAATACTACCAGTAATTTGCTAAAATATTTGTTGTTAAGTTGTTATAGGTTGACAAAAAAAAAAAAAATTATAAGAGTTTGGTATGTATGCGTTAGTACGCGGCGTATTTTAAAATTTTGTTTATTCGATCCAAAATGCACAAAAGAAATGTTTCCAAAATGAGACATTAATCCACGATTTTTTCTAGACTCGATATTATGCAGACACTAAAATGGTATTCGAACTTTCTTGTTTTTAAGTTTGTTACACATTATGACATTAGAGTGTCCAAAAACGTACATTTCCTTTTTCTGGTACGTACGTGAACATCCACTTAACTGGTTGTTCAGTTCCTTTTAGTCTAGTAGTAAATTAATCACTAATGTTTTGTAACATTGCTTTTTCTGCTTGTCTTTGTATCACTAAATGATCGTAAAGCTCCGACTTTATTTTAATTTTGTTTGACATCAGCTCCTACTTTATTTGGATGGTCAAAACTCTTGTTGATCGTCTTTTTACGGGGTTTATAGGTCAGAAAATTTATTAATAACCAGACTATACAATGGTTTCGTTGTCTTTCAGTTGTGTAAATCTAATATCCTCGGTGGGGTTAATGTTTAAGTGTATCCAAATCCAATCTTCAACAATCTATAATATCTATTGGGTATCAATGACTGTTATACTTCGTGTCACCCGAAGTCTGATAGCTTTTCATCCGCATGCGCATTTGCATCAAAACCCAATGATTTTAATCACTGTTCAAAATTTCCCATCAAAATCCAATAACTAAATATATATATACATACATTTACACATAGTATAATTGTTTGCAGTGTTTCTATTTTAAACCGTTTTTCCAAAACAAAAAAAAAATGTTTATATTTTCTTTAATGTGCTAACAAAAAATATAGAGTAGTACATTCAGAGATACATCAAAGTTGATTAGAGAATATATGCGCTACCTAACTTTAAAATTTTAATAAATGATTACAAATAGGTTAAACATAGGTTATAGATTAATCCATATATTAATAGTTTATATACTAATGGTAATAAATAAAACCTTAATTGTAACCAAAAATCTTAAACGGGATATTCCAAATTGATAGTTCATAGATATTCCAAACTTAATTTTCGGAAGACCACGTTGTTTCCAAAGATCTACAATCACAATATTACCAATTTATTTTCTTAAGATTTTATTGATAGACCACAACGTTAACCAAGTTATTAAAAGGGATAAAAATATACTCTCAATCATAAAAAGAAAGTACACAACATTTTTTTTGTATAATAAAACGGAAGTGCACATTTTTTGTAGAATATATAATTTTTATAAGTTGGTTACAAAATAGATAATATATTAAATATAGGTTGGTTACAAAAAAAAAGTTATAGATGAAATCTGTGGGCTATATGAAATTACGAATACACTTAAGAATATCTCAAAGAATCTTCTTAAAGATAATATTCCAATGATTTATACAATTTCCAAAAAAAATCTTGATTATTCCATATATTGTTACACCATATATATTGTTAGGCATAAAAATATATTGTTAGGCGTAAAAAGAAATAAAATTTTGGCAATTAATCACACTTAATCGTGATTTCCGAGATTTTATTGTGGATTTCAAAATAAAATCTGTCCTAATATCCTTCAAAGATTTTAATATAAATCAATGTCTTTAAAACCGGACCGTAAAGTGAACCGAAAGTCTTTCGGGTCACTGGATCAACAAATCAGACCGATTTGAATTACGGGTTAATTAGTTTATTAGTTTGATTATATTTTATGAATATAACATCTACTTTTCTATAAATATATGAACAAAACATACATAGTTAAGTACTAAACAACTAAGGGGGGTGTATTGAACTTGATATTTTAGAAGATTTTGGAGCATTCTTAAAATCCCCTGTTATTTAATTGGTGATTTTAAATAATCATCTGAAATCCTGTGTTATTGAATTTGAAATTTATAAAAATCATTTAAAATCATTCACAATCTCTTATTATTCAATAACTAATTTATAAATCTCACTTCAAATCTACTGTTATTCAAAATATCACATTTCTTTTTTTAAATGCTACAGAATGAGATTCTAGGAGATTTTTCTAATATTTGTAGTCTAAAATATGACTTACAAAATCACACCTTTAAAGGTGAAACTTTAAAGGATTGTTTATAAAAAGCGTTTGAACCCTCCCACCAAAAAAAAAAAGAGTTCGAACCCAATCTGTGCGCAACTTGTCTTATCCTATGTGAGAATAGCAAAACCAAAGGAACGTTTAACTGAAAATATATATAGAGAAGATCTTTGCACACCTTAATCGTTTGTGTATATTTGTAAAGTGATTAGTATGAATTGAGCACCCATGTATTTCGTGGGTATGAGACTTGATAGCTGCATGCATAAATTAAGCGGAAATGATTCGTTTTGGCTCAGATATGAGAGGAAGTACATGGAGGAACTTAGGAACAAAGCAGAGAGTAAAGAGGAGGAAGCTAAGAAGAGCCCAGAGGTTGAAGGGACAGAAACAGGTGAAAAGAAATGTCACAAAAAGCAGAACATCTACTGCATCATATGAGCAAGATCTTGACAAATTCCTCCTGGGAGAACTAGAAGACAGCGACAAAGCTCCCGGTGAGACACCTTGATTTGTACGTTGCTTCTCAAGTTTTAGCCGTGTCTTAAATATTAATTATGTTTGTGTAATTGTGAAACCTTGCAGATGATGGTGATGGTGATGATGACTTCGACAAGATTGGCAACTTTGTAAGTTGACATTTGATTCTCTCTTTGTCTTCAACAGATTACAGATACAATAAGAGAACAAACATCTTGGTTGAATCTAAATCTTCATTCACGTGTTTGCAGGATGCTAAAGAAGAAAAATAAACAAATGCAGCAAAAGCATAGAAATATATCAGTTTTGTTACACCCAATTGTGAGGAAGTAATGAAGCTGGTATATGATCGATCTGTTTCAACATCAGTGTATAGCTTTTGCTTTAGCGAAGATGCAAAAGAGACACATTTTATTCATTCAAATTGGCAAAAAACTTTTTTTCTTTATTGTTGTAGTAAAAAAAGCTTACGAACTTGAATGAAAATTACCAAAAAAAAATCGAAACTTTTGACATAATGTATTCGTTGATGGAGAGGTTTTATTATTAGTTTAGCTCTGTGATTGTAATGACGAGTACATCTCTTCTCTCTGGCGTCTCCTTTGACTACAGTATTTTTATTTTATAAATATCCTAAAATCACCTAAAATTCAATAATCAAATCTCACCAAATCCCAAATCATTTTCTTATCAAATCACTGAAAGTCTCTAACAAATAATCAAATCTCCTAAAATTACACTTAAATCTCTCAAAATTCCAAAATATTAAAATCCCATCAAATCTCCTAAAATATCAAGTTCAATACACCCCCCTAAAATTAAACTTTTAAATGATTAGATAAAATAACTAACTGATTCTTTTATAAATAATAACATTTATTTTTAATTTAGTTTGAGTTTAAAGTGTGATGAAAATAAAATATTTTAATTTGAGACCGACAACCCGGTCCGACCCGCTGGTTCAAACACCGGTTCACGGGTTTTTAGCGGGGGTTTCTGTTTTTTACGGGTTTTATTTGTTAGGTTTTTTAACCATGATCGAACCGACCGGCCGGTCCGGTCATGGTTAAAAAACATTGATATAAATCATTCAGATCTCCATTCACCAAAATACATCTCTCATATTCATACAAAAAAAAAAAAATAATAACCATCGTTTCTCAGTTTACAGTGCTAAACCGTCTTATAAATTATATTTTATTTTAAAATTATAATACACATAAAAAGAATTTCAATTCGTGCTCTAGCACGGATCCGGATCCAAATCTAGTTAGATAGATAACGTAATTTTTGTAGATACATAACTTAGGGTCGATTACAACTTTATCACAAATTATGGAAAAACAAAATCCCGTTAATTTTAAACAAATAACATTTTTTGTTTACTTTGCGTAGAGCACTTTTATCCGGGCATATGTTGCCTTGCATTGTGTTCAAAGGCTTGCTTAAAATGGAGCACATGATACACAATTATTCTTTCATCCGATAATATGTTATTTTATTAGTCCAAAATATATTTTGATAATATATTTATGAATTGCTATCAAAGTTGCTGTCTACATATTTAAAAGTGAAACCATCTACACAATGACCTTTCTTAATGACACTCGGACACTCCCATGGACCAGTCTATAAATTTGTCCTTTTCTTGTATCATAAAATGGAAGAAACTGAAACAAATTTCCTTATTTATTTGCCTAATATATGGAGAAGAAGATTACATAACATGTACTCCTTATATATAACAAATTAAATACTCCTTATCTACGATATGTTTCATCGAGTTCGAGCATATGGCTTTCATTCTTAACTGAGAATAATGAAGAAAAAAATATAAAAGAACGATAAATTCATAAACACAAGCTAATTAACATCATATAAGTTATAGAGGAGACTGGCCACTCAACATGGAAACTACACAATTTTAACAACCCCGACCAATCTCTTTCCAAATTTAAAACTATTTTAACCTTCCCAAAAATCATGACTGACACAAGTGACACCAACCCATTAATTATTTTTAATTGAAAAATACTTAGGTTCATCTTTAGGGATGAACCTCTCCATTCACCCCCTCTTCTCTCAGCGAATCAGAATCTTCCATCTAATATTTTATTTTAAAATTAAATTTAAATTAAATTAAAAAGCAAACCAAATTAAGGAAACAAATTCTGTATACTTTTAATTAAGGAAAGTTAAATATTAGCTTGATTTAGATTTTTAAACTTAGAATAAAATTATGTCGGTTTGAGTTTACAAATGAAGTGGTTAGGATTTATATTTTACAATTAAAACGAAATTATATGTCGGTTTGGGTTTACAAATGAGGTGGTTAGGGTTTAGATTTTACAATTAGAACGAAATTATATATCGGTTTGGGTTCACAAATAAGATAGTTAAGATTTAGATTTTACAAGTAGAACAAAATAATATGTCGGTTTGGATTCACAAATGAGATGTTAGGGTTTAGATTTCACAATTAAAACGAAATTATATGTCGGTTTGGGTTCACAAATGAGATGGTTAGGGTTTAGATTTTATAAGTAGAACGAAATTATATATCGGTTTGAATTCACAAATGAGATGGTTAGAGTTTAGATTTTATATATGTCGGTTTGGGTTTATTAAAATGCGGTTTAAGTTTTTTCATTTTATAATAATATATACAGATTTTATTGCCTTATTTTGTTAGGGGTGAATGGAAAGGTTCACCCCTAGGGGTGAACCCAAGTATTGTTCTTTTTAATTAGCCGCAAACCACACCTTATCTCCTTCTATATCATTTAATTTGGTTCTACATATTCTGTATGGCCGTTTCATTGGGACTACGCTTCTACTGAATGCACCGTATTATTACCATCCGACTGACTATAAACTCCTTCCCGAATATGTGATAATCCAAGCCTTTTGTGAACCGGACAAAGATTTGAAAAACTTTAGACTGACCATTTTTCTATTTTTACATTTTAAGACATTTCTCAATCGGGAGCAGAGAGGAAAATATTTTCACTTCCATACCAAATGTCATCGAGTCATAAATAAGCGAGCAAATACTTCCAACGATCTATTGCGGCCTCACCCTCACGGGTTCTTGTCTAGTCCCACAGGACCCCAATTTTTATTCAAATTGGATAAGATCATCTTGGACAAAAAGATAGATTCCAAAGTAATATTCTTGAAGGATGGAGAAGTGATCTCTGGCTTTTGGAGTTTCAACTTTCAAAACAAAAAGTCTTTAGTAGACCATTAGAGAAATATTTGTTTTTTCTTTCTTTTTTTTCCTTCTAAAAGAGACATAACTGATACAAAATAAAAACAACCCTTGTAATTTAAAAGCTTCTAATGAAAATCATATCTAGAAAACGCTAGAAAGGAGATTAGCAGCTGTGGAAATGGCTGCTCCGGTAAGAGCAGACTGAACCACTTGCTCATGGCTTGTCCTATCCGAGGTCGTCATAGCCATTGCCGCTCCTGTCAATGCTCCAGCCACCGCGCTGTTCCTCTGTGATATACATCACATATATATGATTACCACCACATAATTAAAGAGCATGTTAATCATTGATGAAACAAAATGATACAAATAAATCAATTTGACTAACCCAATCATGAGCTCCTCCACGAACCTCCTTCATACCGTAAGTGATACCTGAGTACAACCCAGCTGCTAGCCCTACAATTCCCACATCAATATCCAAATTAAACCTTAAAATCTCCTTCCGACGTTAAATCTTGAAACATTAATTTAATTAAAAATATACGTATATATAAACTCACCCCATTGGAGAGACTCTTTTCCTGTGTTCTTCACCTAGAGGCCAACCAAATTCAAACATGTTCAGTAAACTAACCAAGAAACCTAACGTGTCATGTTTGCAACTCGTATGGATACACTAGCCCACGTCTAGATGATTATATATAATAAACTCACCAGTGCATCAAGAGATTTGCTGCTTTCCCCTGATAATAATAACAACGATAAGTATCACTATCATAACATAACGCTGATTACATAAGATCAGAAACCAAAATACGATACAAACAAAACGGACCTCTGAGATTAGGGAACCTATGTTTCTTGTTCTCGGACGGTGGACCGACGTTGTTCGAGTCAAACCCTGCCCCTATTTTTATTAATTTTGACTCATACATTACATAATTTTGTTACGCATAAATTATAAGGAAGAAAGAAACTCGTCGGAGTAGTTCTTACCCTCAACCACCGTAAAGTAAGCTTCCCTCGACACGGCTTGTAAAGCTCCCACCTTCATAATTAATCCATGTTAAGCGATATGTGTTAACTACGCACGTAACGTAACGTAACATAAATATACTATCGGGAAAACGGAAAGATATGAAACGAAAACTTACACCGGCGGCTTTGACGAAGGAATCGGCGATACGGTTAAGAAGAGGATGACCAAGATCGAACAAGTGTGCCTTCTCAAAGCTTCTTATCTCATCCATTACTATTCTTCCTCCACCCTTCTCCATTTTTCTTTTCTCTTTTCTTCACTTTATCTTTCTTGCTTTCTCTTATCTTTTTTTTTTTTATCTGTTAATACTTCTCTCTTCGACAACAAGTAAGGAGAAGTATGTGGAACTGAACAGAGTTTTTTCGACACGTGTTCTGTTTCTCCACACGTGTCGGAGTCTGCCGTTTGAACTGTTCAACGTTCTCCCTCCCCACGTGGCACTCACAAGATCAACGTCAGACAGACCGAGAAATTAAAAATCAAGGCCCAATGAACCGGTAGATATTATGATAAACCGGGAATTTTGAAATCTCCGGTTTAAAGACGAGAAACCTGACACGTGTCTTCTCTGCTTTGATATCTCCGCCTCTGCTCGTCGGAGTGAGACTTCCACTACTTGTCATCTCCGTCACTCCTCTCTCTCTCTCTCTCTCTCTCTCTCTCTCTCTCACTCACGTTCTCTATCTAACACAATGCAATCGGCTCTCTCTCTTTCCTTCTCTCAATCATCGCTTCCTTTAGCGAACCGTCCGTTTTGTTCATCCAACGCCGCTCCTTCTTTTACGCCGAGGAATCTCCGGTTCTGTGGACTCCGGCGAGAAGCGTTTGGTTTCTCTCCGTCGAAGCAATTGACCTCGTGCCGTTTTCAAATTCAGAATAGGAGGATCGAAATCTCCGCATCAGCTGGAAATGGAGCTCCGTCGAAATCGTTCGATTATGATTTGATCATCATCGGAGCTGGAGTTGGCGGCCATGGAGCTGCATTGCACGCCGTTGAGAAGGTCTGCTTTCCAATTAGGATTACAATTTCTGATTCAAATTGATACAGATACCGTTCTGGTACACTCTTTCTCAGTTGAGCCGGTAAATTTGGAATCATTTGCTTACTAGTGGAATCATATGCTTTGTTTGATAGAAACGGTACAAGGATGATGATTGGATGACTTACACTTACTATCTAATTACTGCGTTTTCTTTCTAGTGCTCATGATCTCATCAGGTGAATTTGTTGTTTTGCTAACGTTGAATAGGGACTCAAAACTGCCATCATTGAAGGAGATGTTGTTGGAGGGACTTGCGTTAACAGAGGCTGTGTGCCTTCCAAAGCTCTCCTTGCTGTTAGTGGTAGGATGCGGGAACTCCAGAATGAACATCACATGAAGGCTTTTGGTCTGCAGGTATAGTGTATACTGCTGTCAAATGCAATTGTAGACGCTCTAGTTTGATCTCTAATAATTGTGTAAGCAAGTATTATCTCCCTGGCCTTGACTCTAGCTCCATTGTCTCCCCTGGATAATAGGTTTCTGCTGCGGGTTATGACCGTCAGGGTGTGGCTGACCATGCAAGTAACCTGGCTACCAAGATTAGGAATAATCTCACCAATTCTATGAAGGCACTTGGTGTTGACATATTGACAGGGTTTGGCGCTGTTCTGGTCAGTATGTTATGTTATTGTCTTTGGTTGACCAACTAACTCCACATGATAAGTTGTTGTTATTTGGTGATCTTAATACTCTCTAGTCTTTTGTACACTTGTGCAGGGCCCACAAAAGGTTAAATATGGTGACAATATTATCACCGGAAAAGATATAATCATTGCAACTGGATCCGTACCGTTTGTTCCAAAAGGAATTGAAGTTGATGGTATGTGTTTTGTTTTAACATGTATAAGCCAGGGGCGAAGCCTCAAAAACCAAAACTTTTCATCTCTTTTGATATAGCAACTGCCCTAATATTCCTTATATTTTGTGGTGCAGGAAAGACTGTTATCACAAGTGACCATGCATTGAAATTGGAGTCCGTTCCTGACTGGATTGCGATAGTGGGAAGTGGTTATATCGGACTTGAGTTCAGTGACGTTTACACGGCCCTTGGAAGTGAGGTAACATGTTGATTTTGTATTAATGATTTGCATTTGTATAATAATGTGAGGTTTTTGTTTTCTTTCATTAGTAACAAAGGGCTCTTAAGATTCTGCGCTATTGGTATTTCTATTGCTATGTTCTGCTTACTTTAGGTTTGCAATGCACTACAACCCCCAGGAAGTCTCAAAATTACTCTTTTTGCAGGTAACTTTTATTGAGGCGCTTGATCAGCTGATGCCTGGATTTGATCCTGAGATCAGTAAGCTGGCTCAAAGGGTTCTGATTAATCCAAGAAAGATTGACTATCATACTGGAGTGTTTGCAAGCAAAGTAAGCCTTTTTGACTCATTCTAAGTTAGATTTCATCCTTATACTGAGGATTTATGGAAATTTTTTTCTTTTTAACTCTTATTTACAGATCACTCCAGCAAAGGATGGAAAACCCGTGATGATTGAGCTTATTGATGCCAAAACCAAGGAACCCAAGGATACTTTGGAGGTAAGAAAATGTTTGTGCAGCTATCTGAAATCCTACAAAAGAGCATAATTGTCCAGTTATTCTCACCACAATGTTGTGAGGCTTTTACTATTCCCACGTGGGAAGTCTATAAATTAAGACATGCATGCGTTGCTTAGCCAGGGATTGCCAAAATGAAAATGAACAGAAACGTCTTTGATTTCCATCACAATTGGAACTTTTAGCTTTGTGCTTTTTTTCTGCACTGGAAGTGTGACCTTATGTTCCTTTCTCAAGGTGGACGCTGCTCTAATTGCTACTGGAAGAGCTCCATTCACCAATGGACTTGGCCTAGAAAATGTATGAATCGACATTAAAAGGCATCCTTTATGAATACTATTTTTCATTTGGCTCCATCGAGGAGCTTATTAGGTTGTGAAAGAAAATAACATTAAAGCTATATTTTCCACACAGATCAATGTTGCGACCCAGAGAGGTTTTATACCAGTTGATGAGCGAATGCGTGTTATCGATGGAAATGGAAAGCTGGTTAGTGATAATTTCATAGAGTACACCTTATTTCTTAGGAGCAGTCAATTTTTTTTTTTTATGCACCGAGTCACTCTTGGTTGATAGGTTCCACACTTGTACTGCATTGGTGATGCCAATGGTAAATTGATGCTCGCTCATGCAGCCAGTGCCCAAGGAATTTCTGGTAAATGATAATTAAGTTTCCACTATCAATGCATCTGTGTTTTGCCCTCTTTTACACTTTACTATGTTTGATTGGCCACTTATTAAACTCTGTGCATCTACTTGTGTTGGTTAGTGGTGGAGCAAGTCACAGGTACAGATCATGTGCTTAATCATCTTAGCATCCCAGCTGCTTGTTTTACTCATCCTGAAATCAGCATGGTGGGATTGACAGAGGTAACTCTAGACACCCTTAGTGGATTGGTGATTAAAAATAAGGTGTATAACCGTAACCTTTAATGTTGGATATCTTTGCAATCTCAGCCTCAAGCAAGAGAAAAAGCTGAGAAAGAGGGATTCAAAGTAAGTATTGCAAAAACAAGTTTCAAGGCAAACACAAAGGCCCTAGCCGAAAATGAAGGAGAAGGACTTGCTAAGGTAAAGAGAAAAAACTAAATCGAAAGTTGTTTACAGTCCTCGAGTTACTGAGAAGATATCTGAACACGCCTTTTATGTGCACAGATGATATACAGACCTGACAATGGTGAAATCCTTGGAGTACATATATTTGGGCTGCATGCAGCTGATCTTATCCATGAAGCATCTAACGCGATTGCTTTAGGAACACGCATTCAGGTATGATATCTCTACGGCTGCAAACCAACCTGACTCTGATTTTGCTCACTGTCTTTAGATTGTGATTTTTTTTTCTTTTGGTGATGACAATGCAGGAAATTAAACTTGCTGTTCATGCACATCCAACGCTGTCCGAAGTTGTTGATGAACTATTTAAAGCAGCCAAGGTAAATACAAGAATCTAAATCTGCATTCTCGACATAAAATCACGATTTAGAAGCAACCAACTCCTATTCATCTCAATTTCAGGTTGACAGTCCAGCTTCAGTAACAGCACAAAGTGTAAAAGTTGCTGTATGAACAAAGAAAAAATATTGAAAGCAGCCTGTAACAAAAGTTTTGTGCAAGAAGACATTTGTACTTTACCATAATTCAACGACGGACAAAGATTGAGTGTCACATTTCATCCCGTATATTTGTTTCATGTTTTTTCTTTAAATTGTATCTTAGATTTAAGAACAAAAGAAACAGATTGTGACAGACACATAATTGAAATACTATATTTTATTATAAGTCAGAAATCCAAGATAGAAAACAGTAAGAAGGAGAGAATTTAATAGACAAACTAAAAAACGTTTTAGCTTTTTAGCGTCAAATCTCACAAAAGTCACAGAACACAGCAGCAATACAAGACTTACTACTTCACAATCCCCCAAAGCAAAAGAAAAATACTAACGACAAGACGCTCTATGGAAGATCTCCCAGCTCCAGGCTCGATTTACCATAATACCCTTTGAAACTTTTATGAAAACAGCTTCTATTAGGTCGAAATTGCCCCTCGTCATTTACACAAATTTACAGTTCCACCACACTGCACCCACCTCCTCTTCATTGTTGTTGCATTCAGCTCTCCTCCATAGCCATTTGATCAAGTTCTTGCATCCCATCATACTCCAGCTGTGTCACGTTTTAAGTTTTAGGCATACATTGACCATCAAACTTTATATGTGAAATTGTGATTTAATCCGTTACGAATATATTTGAATTGAGTAAAGAAAACAGAAAGAAGTAAAAGTGACTTTCACCTGAGCTTCTTCATGAGCCAGTTTCATCCTTCTGTAATCTTGCTGAGCCTTCTTGGACCGGAACATGGCCTGGACTTTAACCACTGACCTCTCCAGCCGTTCCTCTGCTTGTTTCTGGCTTGTCTTGTAGAAATCCTCCACCTCCTCACCCCCTTCTTTCTCCTCAGGTTGGCTAACCTGAAGCCCTCTGAATCCTTTTCTCTTCAGTCTCCACCTCAGAATCGCCTTCTCAAGAACTCCCACCGACCATGTTATTTTCTGGTACTGCCTTCTTACTTGGAACCCTCTGAACGCAGCCTGCGAAACATTTCCATATTTAAAACCACAGAGCAGTTTTACAAGTTCGCAGAGAACCGTTCGTTTCTTTTCTTAAAGACGTTATATAGATCAGCTTTTGCTAGTGTACCTGGATCCTAATTGCCTTTTTACGCATGTTCAGAAACTCCCGCCTCATTTTCCATGTTTGGAACCTGTACTGAATCCGAGCAGCGGCTGCAATCTTCCTACGAACCTCAAAATTGCGAAACGCGTGCTGAATCTTCATCGCGGCTATTATGTTTTTCGCTTCTTCTTCCTTGCTAGCAAACCTAACTGCGCTTGACCTAACTTTCAGCTCGTGCTCCCTGAACGCTCCCTGAATCCGCGCTGCCGCTTCTGCAGCGGTTCTGTACGCCGCCAAAGTGTCCTTCAGGCTCTGCTCATCTTCATTGGAATTCCCTAGGTTCGACGCCTGCTCTGCCTTGATGGTTTCAAGGTTGCCAGTGATGTTTCCAGCCATTTGCATGTCCTTAAACTGTGCTACAAGACATTTCTCAGCAAGAAAAGCTGCTAAACCTTCATAACCTTTCTGCTGTGCCAGATCAGCCGCCGTGCAGCCGCCGAGGAATTCCTTAGTCGGGTCTGTCACCAGGTTTGGCCTTGCCCCAGCAGACAGAAGAGCAGCCACCATTTTCTCCCTTTAAAGAAAATAAAACTTGGTAAAGAAGTGAATTAAATAAAACGGAAACAAGATTAGCAAATCTCGCATTACTTAAAAGATGCAAGTTAGTTTTTACCTTCCATAGTATGCTGCCCAATGAAGAGCAGTCCAACCATGCTTATCACGGAAATCCAACGATATATTTGCCCAAGAGAAGAGAAGGATCGACCAAGTGTATCCTAGGACGGCACAGAGGTGGATCACTCCAAGGCCTTTAGAGTCATATTCTTTAGTGTTGCGGTTCTCGATGACCTTCTCCAAAAGCCACTCTTTCAGCCTATTTTTCAGAGTAAGCTCAAAGAGATGGTCCCTCGCTTGATCAAACGGCACCTCATTCGCCTGGATTGACTTCATTAAATACGCCCAACTGTTTAAGAGATGGGAAGTCCTGCTGGCGAGTTTCTTAGCCTCTAGCAGATTATCAGGTGAGATTTTACTTGTTAAAACGCTGATTTTGTTAGAAGAAGTGAACAGAAGATGAGCAAGTCTGACTTGGAACTCAAATTCTTCCCACTTGTATAGCTGGTCGTCTTGAGGGATAGCTTTTTCAATAACTGGAACTGAGCGGTGTTCGAAGCTGAATAATTGGCTGATTGGTTTGTTTCCATCGGCACTCAGATACAAGTTCACCACCCCAGGAGATTGAGGGGGAAGGAAGCAACGGTAAACCCCCAACTGGAGAAATTCTGCGGGGACACGTAACTCTCCACATATGCAGAAGAGGTTTGATCTTCCAAAATGTTGAAAGCTGTCGTGAAAGAACCCAGTTACAAGAATCTGCAAAATTAACGACTAAAAGGTCAGCATTTTTCAGCTAGAAATGATTATTCGATCTTCACACGTAGGTTTAATACGCAATATGAAGTAGAGACAGTCTGACAATGTTGTGCTTTACCTATCTAAGTGTCATATTGTGAATCACACTATACACAATTTCATACTACTCATAATTAGCGATAAGAGATGCATACGATTTTAACAAATACACACGCAGTAAAGTGAGACACATACTTATTTCGATATTATTTTATTAATATGCAGACTTCGAGTTACTTTCTTGATACATAATTTATTACCCTTTTCTTTTAAACCAAAGTCTAAAGAGTGAAACTATTTATCTTCCCTTCAGCATAAAAAAAAACAAGAAGGTATACTAGAAAAAATGGTATACAAACCTTTGTTTTCTCTGTCGAAAAGGCCCAGGCAGGTGAAACATCAGTTATGTTGAATACTTGCTCCGGTATGTTAGAGTGGGAATGAGATACAGCAGTAGTAGAAGATTCCTGCCCAGGTGTATATACAGCTTCAAGGGAAGGATCATCCACGGAACCAGGAGAGTCACTAATGAAGTTGTTCACCCACCTTCCAAAACTATCCTGACTTCCAAAACCATTATTAAGCATAGCATCACCTGGTTGATCAGCAACCGTTGCACTGGAATCCCTACTCTGTAGATTTGACTCTACTCCACAGTGCACATGCTGATTAGAAAATTCTCCTGCACCACATGAGTTA
Source organism: Camelina sativa (assembly GCF_030686135.1). Classification (NCBI taxonomy): domain Eukaryota; kingdom Viridiplantae; phylum Streptophyta; class Magnoliopsida; order Brassicales; family Brassicaceae; genus Camelina; species Camelina sativa. Next base: position 16,958,334 of record NC_141891.1, read on the forward strand.
TTATTTTGGTAAACAGGATCTTCGAGACCGGGGTATGATGGTATATCTACTGATCCGTTGTAGCCTGCAAGATGATATCCCTGCACAATGAACAAGATGACAAGATGGTTAACATAAAAACAGCTAAACCCACTTGCAGGTTGGAAAATTCCATTTACTCACTTGCTTTGTAGATCCCCTAGGTGCAGTTTGGAGCTGTTCTGTGAAGTATAGCATATCTTCTGTAAACAGAGAACAAACAGAAAGAAAAAGTTAAGTATTTTCAGCATATCTCATTGCACTTTTTTTTCTACAAGAGTCAGATTTCTTTTTGTCAAGTATGGGAAGTTTTATAAGATAAGCTCAAGTAACATAAGTACCTTCTGTTGGATGAGACTGGTTGCTAATATCTGCTGGTACTAGAAGCTCATCCCAATCAAGCGTGTTGATCTCATGTAGCCTAATCTCATGATTTCTAGAACCCAGACTGTTGCTGCGCACTTCAAACCCTTAAAAAAGAGTGTGATTAATTTTCCCCCTTCTAAGAAATCTCCCAATGAAGAACATATTTTAAAATACATGAAAATTTTTGAAAGTCCAAAAGAATAGCCAATATAAGCCAAATCGTAACAGATCAAAATCATGAAGAGACACATTCTCACCTGTATTACAAGTGTTACGGACACCAGAATTGATATCTTCAGCCACAAGTTTTGGTGATAGGTCAGAGATCGAACTTGAGTAGGAGTTTCCAGGTGTTGCTGGAGCTGCCTGGGCCTGTTTAACCAAAATTATTCAGAGAGCAGCAAACAGATAATCTTTTATAACTAAAATCTGCCAAAGGAAGGCTGTACTCTATCCGACAACAAAGATACATCATCGTCATCTGTAACCACCTCTAACATAAAAAATAAAAATAAAACATGATAAAGAAGCTGGGGACAGGTAGAAAACAAACCTCATGTGTCTCGCGATAGTGGACAAGAACTATGTGCTCCTGAGACCTGCCATTACAAGAAGAGGTGAGTAAATTTTTCATAACCTTAAGAAACAAAGCAGAGGGAAAGAAGGCATCTAATAAACTACTTCCTCAAAAAAATGAACGAATAATCTTTTGTTGAGACGTACTTATCCAACAACCAGTAACACCTTCGCACAAATGTAGGGTTATCATTGCCATGGGCATAGTAAACATGAATCCTTTCCTCGTTACCCACCTGGACATGGAAGGATAACAATATTCAGAGATCAATATATATATATAGATAGCTGCAGAGGGAAAACACAGGCATATGAAGTCAAAGGAAACTCACTTTTAGGTGTTCATGAGCTTCCTTAATTGTTTTTCCATCCTTCTTCTTTTTCCAGTTATGGCCATCCTTTCTAAAGTTCCTCAACATCTTCCGGTCGAACAACACAATCGTACCACCTGTCAAATATGACCGTTCAAATCTTAGATGAAAAAAAAATACAGAAGAAGAAAACTTGAAACATGAGCAGGGAAAAGCAAAAAAAAAGAATACTTTTGGGCAAATTCACTGGTTTGACGTTGATGGTGAAGAATGTATGATTACAAAGGAGAGCATGGATCTCGTTTGGCCGGAGCCACCTAGTGTATGCTTCATCCAACATAGTTTGTATATCCAGATCTGCAACACACAAATCCAAAACTATCAATACTCAGACAAGGAATCATTTAAGAAGGAACTCATGTATGCATCTAATTTTGTTTTCAATATTGACAATCAAAACCGGACAAGTATACACTGATGATGACATTCTCATCAACCATTTTCTTTAAAACAAGAAATTGGCATGTAGGGAAAAGTCTCTGGGCTTTGGTATTCCATTCGGTATCAAAAAGTTTGCTCTATCCCATTTAATTCTCCTAAAAATGTCCATGAATTCGTAATTAAAATCAACTACAAGAGGAACCTCCTCAATTCTACAACTATCTTGCAAATTCTAGTTCAATAGCTTCTTCACGAGGAATCAAAAGAGCATTCGGAGGAATATATTAAAAAATAAAGTGCAAAAACCCCAGGCGAATATGGAATCGGACAATCAAAACCCAGACCAAGCCATGTCCGTGCGAATTTTTTGAGAACAAAACACAAAAAACAAAACAGTAAAAAAAAACTAGTTTTACATTGATTAAATCAGCAAAGAGAAGAAGAAGAAAACCTTGCAAAGTATGGAATCCATGAATCTCCGATCCGATGAGCTTGCCGGAACCAACGCCGGCCATCTCCGTTTTCCGATGATCCTCCTCCGATGAAACCCTAAGAAAGTGAAAATTACAAGTCGATGGAGAGAGTGTGTAAACAAACTCAGAAATTGAGAAATTAGCAAAACGATGAAAGAGAGAAAGAGAGAGGAAAATAAAAACAAAGAAAATTCCAAAAAAATATTAAGCTATCAAAATTTAATTAAAAAAGAAAATGGTAAGAGAGAAAAGTTGTTAAAAGATCAAATTTTATCTCTTAATGTGTTGACGATTCAATGGAACTATATGCGTTAACTCGCATAAAACAAAAAAAACAAAAATGTCTTCTTCTTTTTTTTTTAACGATAAGACTTTGTGTTTCTAAATTCATAAATTACACCCCTTCCAAAATAAATTGACTGTATTTTCCCATAAATATACCATAGTATTTTACAGTATCTACAAAACATTTCAGATAAATGCTAAAAGTTTAATTGTTTAAATTTCTTCGTAAATAAGGATTTAGAATAAAACCAAATGCATATAATTAAACAAAAAATATTGATGCTCAATATAGCTTTGTCAAATTACAATGTTTTTTTTTCTTTTTTTTTTTATATTTTTGACAGCCACAAAGTTTTTATTTTAACCGTCTAAGTTTCACTATATCTCACCAGAAGAAAGAAGATAGGCACATTAAGATGTATATTGAAACAATATTAAACTTATTACTTATTAGCAGTGTTCAAGAAAGCAGTCTAGGCGGCCGCCTAGGCGCCGTCTAGGCGCTAGGCGCTCAGCAGGCGTTAGGCGCTCAGCAGGCGCTAGGCGCTCAGCAAGCGCCTACATAACCGCCTAAACCGCTTAAAATTACATTAATTTAATTTTAATATTTATTTTTGATTTTTAACTATATATATTTAAATTATTAAGTTTTATATCTATATACGTAATTATAAATGTTTATATGTTGTTAATATAACTTAAATAAATGTATTTTTCTTAATTTTGTATATAATTTATATTTATTTTTATTTTTCTAACATATATTTATACATAATTTTATATATATAATGTTTTATGTTGTAAACGCCTAAACCGCCTAAACACCGTCTAGGCCTCGATTAGGCTTTCTAGGCGCTAGGCGCTGGATCACCGCCCAGATACCGTCTAGCGCTTTCTTGAACACTGCTTATTAGGTATCAAATTGATAAAATTGAGAAATCCATTGGGTAGATATGAAAACTTATTAAAGAAGCAGGCCAAAGTGAATAAAACCATTTCCCTAAAGTGAAAAAAATAGCATCCCCTACAAAAAAAAGTTAATGTGAACCATTTTATAGTTTCCGCGACTGACGAACTATAACAGTGGATCCCATCTAATGAACTTATCCTTTTTATTAGTTGACAATTAATCAAAGATACGATGTACAGTAGGAAGACTCTGGTCCGAGAGAGAAGCCAAAAATATATATATTAAAAAAATATATTTAATCGGACGGGCCATATTTTTCTACGAAATACATAAATATTTTTTTTTTTAATTATTATCTTTGAAAAGAAACTAAAGAATACATCATTTTTTCGAGTTTGGGATTTTATTTTTTAGTTTTCGTGTTTTTATCACTGGAATTTCAACTAAAATTTTGTTTACACCAGTTTAGAAGAAAATACAAAATTCTTTAATTTGTAAAGGAAAATATGGACTAATTTATATCCTCCCCCCCCCCCCCCCCAGATAATTACGGTTTGGTAAGATTAGACAACATTTATCCAAATTGATTAAGACTTACGAGTTAAGCTAATGTTTGACCATTTCCGACTTCTATATTCCATGCTTGTATTTTTTTATATGCTTTCGCTGATTAACTAATAATTTTCTCAGACCTTTGTGATTTACAAGATTTGTTACAATATTATATTGGATGTGTGTTTTTTTTAGGAGCTAGTATATATAATCAATAAATAAAATGTTCTTTCTCGAGAATAATTGAAGCAAAGGCGAGAAACATCCATCAGTTCACTTGGCGACAAAAAAAGGAAGCAAAGGGCGATAAAATAATACTATTGCTCTTTTTCGAGAAGATTCACCGTAACCATCCCCAACTTGTTTTGATACATACAGTACTAATATGTAAAAGTAATACATTGATGTAGCACTTTCGACTCAACTTTGTAATGACTTCTTGACTTGTTTTGAACATGGCTTTGGACCGTCAAAACTAGGCTCGTATTGAAAATTTTGAAGATTTATTAAAAGTGACGCAAACTGATATATTAATATTAGGGAAAAATGCCAAAAAAAATCTGAAGTTATTTTTATTTGGAAGTTTAATATCCAATGGTTTTGGATTAGAATAAAAATACACCAAATAATAAAAATATGTCATTTAAAACCCAAAATAATTAGTGTTGTTATTTTCATACCCATGATTTTCAACAAAATCATAATTCCAATTTTACCCCGGTTTTCTAATTAATTATGAATTTTTAATTTAAAAACTCTCGGTTTTCTGTTAACCATATGAAATCGAAAATTAATCCCGGTTATCTATTTTTTTCTCTCTTCTTCGGTTCTTCCTCATCCTCTCTACCGCCTCCGATGTCGCCTCCTTCTTCGATAATAAGATTGGTGTAGCGATCAGCTCAGTTGGAAAACTCCACCGGTGACGTTACCTGGCTCCGCCGCGTCTCTCCTCCCGCCGAAGATCGCGGTGACGCCGGCTGCATTATCTCCGACGACGACTCTTCATCTATCGTCTCTGACAAGCCTCGATCCGTTTCTTCCGTCGCCGCTACTCCTTTCTCCGCCATCTTTCGCCTCGTGATCAAACCGTTACAAGCTTTGGGACAGTTCCTTAAACGCTCAGGTTCTTCTTCCTTTTCTTCTTCAGCTTCAGCTTCGTCTTCTCCTTCGTCGTTGTTGATTAGTGGTGGTAGTGATGGTGAGATTGAACAAGGAGGTGTGAGTGTGACGCATCATTCTCCAACTCAGGTTCTGAAAAACTTCGATGAGATTCATTTTCTTCGAATCGAGCTTCCTAGTGGTGAATTAGGGATTGATGATGGTGTTCTGTTGAAATGGAGAGCTGAGTTTGGTTCCACCGGTTTACATCGAGAAATTACGACACTCAGGCGAGAACTACGGTGGAGAAAGAAGATTCGTCGGTGGCTACGATGATGAATGAACCGGGGAACGACATCTAGCTTGTTCGGTTCGTTTAAGAGATTAAAGGAGATATCTTTTTCTCTTTTCCCAGATTTTGTAATTCCTTTGTTAAAGCCACTTAGTGAGAATTTTTGTTTATGTTCCTTTGTTGTATCTTTATATTGATGGTACTCGGTCAAATTCGATTATTTCTTTAGGGTTAAAGTAAAAATCTAAACTTTTTCCTCCAAATGGTCTTCTCTCGACTCGTCCACTTCGCTGGAGTGAATCTCTCTCGCATCGATTCATAAAGCTTCAAACTTGAAGCTTTACGGATCAATTCACGCTTCAAACCAACGGGGTTTTTTTTTACACTTTACAGTGAAATAGACTGGATCGACGTGAGAGAAGAGGAGGAAGAAGAGAAAAACAAACTGGGATTAATTTTCGGTTTCATATGGTTAACAGAAAACCGAGAGTTTTTTAATTAAAAATTCATAATTAATTAGAAAACCAGGGTAAAATTGGAATTATGATTTTGTTGAAAAATCGTGGGTATGAAAATAACAATACGGTTGTGAATTATAACCAAAATACACTTAACTTATGTTTGTAATACTTTGTAAAGTAAACAAGAAATAACAAAGAGAGAGAGAGAGGGAGAGAAGAGAGGCCACGAGAAAGGGAGAAAGTTTGGGAAGCTTTTGATCAAAGAACTTATGTATTACTAACTCTCCTTACACAACCTCTTATTTATATTATACTACAAAACACATGAGTCACTACCTATTAGTTGTGGTAATGACAAGTGAAGAGATGTAATGACAAATGTTAACACTTCAAATATTACATAGACAAGTGTTATGCCATGTGTCTTGTCATGGATTAATCACAATTATATTTCATAATACTCCCCCTTGATTATCCATCACCATTGACGAGTTACGTACTACCTCATTAAAAACCTTGTCACGGAAAATCCCATTGGGATAAAAACCATGACAAGGGAAAAAGAGTATAGTAACGTAATCTCCCCCTCGAAAAATCTTCATAGATCTCGTAGATGCCGCATTCCAATACTCTGAATATGCTTTCGGAATGTTGAAGTAGGAAACACCTTTGTAAACATATTTTATAGTTCCCAACGAATAGTGATGCAATCTCTCCCCTCATTGGCATTCTCCGTCGAAGTCGGTCTTTTGCGTGTTATCTGTTGCCTCGTTAAAAACCGTGTCATGAAAAAACCCAGTGGGATAAAAATCATGATAAGGAAAAAAGAGTGCAGCCACGCGAGTCATCATATTCTCCCCCTGGAAGTATCATCTTCAAAATATGCATTTTGATCTCCAAAGATGCATTCTATATGAGGTAGTCGGAAGCACATTTGTAAATAACTCTGCTACATTGTTACTTGAGTTGATGGATTGGCTATCAACTTTCTTATTCTCGTCGAGTTCTTGAGTGTAAGAGAGGAATATGTCTTGTCTTGTCGTTTTTGGTGTAGCTTCCTTTGATTTGGGGGACATATGCAACAGAGTCTTCAAACAGAATTGTTGCCTTTCAGTTGCTTCTTGCTAATGAGTCTCAACAAATATTAACTAGTTGATGCTGATAGAACCCTCAGTGCAAAGTTCTTTGCCAACATGTTACGAGGCTCCCGTCTTCGGCAGGTAACTATTGGTTGACGTTCGAGCGTCATCTGAGCCATTGTGGATTCTCGATTGGCATATGAAGCACAATTATTTTGGCATGACTTGGACAAGCAAAGGCCAAAGTCTATCACTGAAACGTCGTGAAGTCGTTGTTTTGAGATATATCTTTATATTGATCTGATATAAATCTTCCATCTGCAAAACCAACTAAACCAAACTTGGGGGTTCCAAAATATATTAAGCCCAGGTTAATCATACCTTTGCAATAGGAGATACGTTTTAACTCATACTCAAAATCTACTCATAGAGAATGAGTTTATGCTGCAAAGAGATTAGTAGAAAATGCTATGCACAATTCATAAGATACATAAATGCTCGTCAGCATTTATATATGATATTATATGACTATATATATATATATATGACTTCTATTAGAATTGATTATTATAGCATCTATTTCGGAAGATGTTTCCAAGATCTTTTCTTGCAAATAACCTTTAAAGGTTTTGATGATCATCAATGAGTTCTCGAGAACATAATTATGATATCATATATCTGTTTGGGCAAAATTAATCGATTCGTTTAAAGACTACGGAAACAAGAAACAGATGTTGAATAGTTGCTTTGATTAATCAAAGTATCGATTGCAAAGTACAAGAAATCAAGCACAGCGAGTCAATCTATGAACTGAGTTGCGCGTCTTGAAGTTTCGTGAAGTATCTTGCCTTTGCTATTGATTTCCTCCCGTGGAGTCTCTAGTCGTCCGTCTTCAGTCGCGGTTGTTATTCGGGTAGCTGCAGGAGTTGAGTTGAGGTCTTGCATCCGATTTACTTGTACGCCACGAAATCTTGAGCTTGCTTCAGTAAACATTCTTCCTACTGTCATCAGCGAGACGTTCTCCTCTCGTAGCCTAGCGTTATCAGCCTCGATCTGCGTCAGCTTCTGCACCGTCTCGTTCATCTTGGCAGTTAGGGCTTCCAGCTGGGCGGCGACAGTCGCTTCAACATTGGTCGTGTCACTTCCGTTTCCTGTCATCTCACGTAGATTACTTTGCCCCTCTCTCTAGCGCCAATTGTTTGGGCAAAATTAATCGATTCGTTTAAAGACTACGAAAACAAGAAACAGATGTTGAATAGTTGCTTTGATTAATCAAAGTATCGATTGCAAAGTACAAGAAATCAAGCACAGCAAGTCAATCTATGAACTGAGTTGCGCGTCTTGAAGTTTCGTGAAGTATCTTGCCTTTGCTATTGATTTCCTCCCGTGGAGTCTCTAGTCGTCCGTCTTCAGTCGCGGTTGTTGTTCGGGTAGCTTCAGGAGTTGAGTTGAGGTCTTGCATCCGATTTACTTGTACGCCACGAAATCTTGAGCTTGCTTCAGTAAACATTCTTCCTACTGTCATCAGCGAGACGTTCTCCTCTCGTAGCCTAGCGTTATCAGCCTCGATCTGCGTCAGCTTCTGCACCGTCTCGTTCATCTTGGCAGTTAGGGCTTCCAGCTGGGCGGCGACAGTCGCTTCAACATTGGTCGTGTCACATCTGTTTCTTGTTTCCGTAGTCTTTAAACGAATCGATTAATTTTGCCCAAACAATATCTTTCGGGATAAGCTCTTCAAGCATCCCATGAGATGTATTTCAAGTCATCCATATAGCATCCATTTTGTTTGATAAGGTATTTTAACAAAATATGGCGCGAACACCATTTTGTTATATATAATTATACCCTTCTGATGCTTGGACCAATAGTCCAAAAATTACTCGTTTTCATACGAGTTTATATAGACTTGATTACCTCTTTATTGGCCAATATATATCTCTATACACTCACAGAGCGGAGATTTATGATCCTCATTAATCACATTGCACGATATAATATTTTTATTGTCGACAATATGTCTTTGGTTCCATATTTCCCGTAATGACATGGTTAATCGAGATCTCTTTAATCATTATATAAATGATCTTATTTAGGTACCTGATTTCGTTATTAACCATATCAATCGGTTTCTCTACTCCTCTTGAGAAGTATCTTGCTCCTTTTCTTAGGAGTGTATGTGCTCCTCTCAGGGAGTCTATTAGCTCTTCTTTAAGAGTCTATCTACTCCTCTTTAGGAGTTCATTTGCTCCTCTTTTGAGAGTATAAACCTCTTTTTAATTTGCTCCTTTTTCTTTTTGAGGATTTATTTATCTTAGAAACCAAAGTAGTCTATCACGTTTCTTATGTGTCATAGACTTAGTATTTCATCCGTCAGAGACATATTTTATTGGAGCATTTTTAGCTGGGATGTAAGATTTCTCAGAACTACAAGTTCATATTCATTTATGTGAGGATCAATAATATGAAATCTCATCCATCAGCTTTTTGCAATGTATGTTTTGAATAGTGATTTGTTAAACTTCTGAACTTTCAAGTTCATATTCATTATATTCATTTGTTCAAAGATTCAAACTATTCAATGATTCTCCCATAATGATGGAGAATTTTATCATCCAACATGATGATATGCAAATCTTGCAATAGGCACATCTCTCATAAGATGGCTCAATATTATTATAGTGGAGACTCATCTCCTGCATCTATATATTTCATCCTCTGTGGATGATATTTTTATGTGGTGTGGAGGAGCATTTTAAAATATATATCACACACCCATAAGATTCAAAATGAGAAATATTTAATCTCCAACAATGAATATATAACTTTATAAAATGTTGGCCTCATATATAAAATTTACTACATGCAAAACTGCATCTTCCATGTTTTAACATGGAGATTAAATCACCAAGAACCGTTTTACAATCTCTTTGAGTTGCGCTATGAACGATTCATTATAGCTCATTTCAAGAGTGAACATCATGGATGTTCCACTTCATCATATGTGACATATATATGTGATAAACTAAATGATATGACTTCACCAAAGTTATATCGCTCTGGGGTGTCAAATTCACCAAAGTTTATCGACTTATTGTCGATGTGGGATTCCTTGAATTCTCCCCCTTGAGATGATAACTCTTGGAGTTCAATCATCTCGTACTGAATCCCACTTAAGGATCAACAACATACCGATTTCGGCTATGTCTATTATCTTAGATCCTAATAAGATGTGAGATTAGTATTATCCCCTCTCAAGATGATGAATTTTATGTCCATTCACCTTTAATCGAATCTTATTTTTAGATCAGTTATATTTGGGGTTTAATTTGAGGATTTATCAAAGAAATCAAATCATCATATATATACAATAAGCTTGTTAATCCAAAAAGGATGGTGAATGAGCCAACATTATATGATTCTGGAGGCATAGCCTACCACATAATTAAGGAGGAGGTATACAACCATTGACTCTATAAATAATAAATAGAATTTTAAAATTAATTTTAATAAACTGATACGAACATAATATAAATGATATTACCTCATAAAATGTGAATGGAGGCATGCAATGCTTGAATAAGCTTCTTTTTCTTTTCATAAATTTCAATGATATTTAATATCATTTATAGATCATGATGGATTGATTAGTTATGCTATGTTTAAAGCAAGCATTAATAAATTTCATATTTTACTATTATTGTACCATCTTTGTTTTTGCATGATATAATTATATATACATGCGTGTCTCCAATATGGTTGAACATGCGATACCATATTTATTTATTCTCTCAATATAATAATTTTATGCAGACAAAATGTCCTTAAAACTCCATAAGTTTATTTGAGACTTTGGAGAACACAAGACATCGATAATTATGAATCTGATGTCTTTGGAAGTCGAGAGACTAACTCATCTAGACCTTCCAAGTATTTTTTTGCACTGTCTAAAATATATTGACATGTGCTTAATATATTCTCATAAGAGAAATATATTTTTTATTAAAGACATTTCATTGTCTTTAAATCTTATATAACACATATAATTATTCTTTACGAATAATTAAAATTAAATAAACAAACATATAAATTCAGAAAAAAAAATTAAGAGCTATAGCCTTATATATAAGAATTTAATAGACATAACTTTTCTTTGATCGTAGGCAGAGCCTATCATATATAATGATCAATTCATAAAAGATAAAGCTTTTTATTTGATCATTAATGAGGCAGAACCTCTATATGTATAATGATCAGTCCGGAAATGACATAGCCTTATATTGATCATATAGGAGGCATAGCCTGCCATTTTTAACGATCTTTCCGGAAAAGACATAGTCTTTTGTTATATCTGGAAGGAGGCAAAGCCTACCATATAAAACGATCTATCTATCCGGAAAAGACATAACTTTTATTTGATCGTGAAGGAGGCAGAGCCTACCATATATCTAACGATCTTTTCGGATATGATTTAGCTATAGATTTTATCATAAAGGAGGCAACACCTACAACTTATGATGATCAATCCAGAAAAAGGCATAATTTTACGATGTCTATAATATTTGTTTTCTATAAACATAATTGAAACAATATAAACTTACTTACCTCGTAAAAGCTCCAGCGGTAAAGACATCGTGCTGATAACGTGTTGTAAATTATAACCAAAATACACTTAACTTATGTTTGTAATACTTTGTAAAGTAAACAAGAAATAACAAAGAGAGAGAGAGGGAGAGAAGAGAGGCCACGAGAAAGGGAGAGAGTTTGGGAAGGTTTTGATCAAAGAACTTATGTATTACTAACTCTTCTTACATAACCTCTTATTTATAGTGTACTACAAAACACATGAGTCACTACCTATTAGTTGTGGTAATGACAAGTGGAGAGATGTAATGACAAATGTTAACACTTCAAATATTACATAGACAAGTGTTATGCCATGTGTCTTGTGATGGATTAATCACAATTATATTTCATAATAAATACTAATTATTTTGGGTTTTAGATGACATGTTTTTATTATTTGGTGTATTTTTATTCCAATCCAAAACCATTGGGTATTAAACTTCCAAATAAAAATAACTTCGGGTCTTTTTTGGCATTTTTCCCATTAATATTAATACAAAATTAATAATTTACTAATACCCGCCGTATACCGTAGGGCAAAATTATTTAAATTATAAGTTGTATTTGTTGGTTAAATATGTTATAGTTTTATAATAATTGTTAAATAAACTATAAAATAACGCAATATAATTTATTTTTTATATAATATTTATTTAATCAATTTAATTATATATGTTTATTCTCTGACAGTGTTAACAAAATAATGAAATGATGTTTTACCCGTCTAACACCGAATTAATGATATTTTTTAATTTATATAAATATCGATAAAACCCGTCCCGCTATATAACCCCGTCCCGAGATATTTTAACTCACACTATATCATCTTAATTTTTAATATTTATTGTGTATCTACGGTATAATATTTATCATATTTAACTTTTTAAAAGTTTCAAATATTTTTCATATTTAACCTTTTAAAAATCTTTAAAATAAAGAACCGGAATAAACCAAATAAAATTGTTTAAAGTTTGAATGCCTGATAAATCAAGGTTTCTACTCATTTGTATTCAGAATCATTCTGGTCTCTTTTATAGTATGACTCTAAATCATTGTCCAATCTTTTTAGACAATGTGGGATATTATACCTGTATTTTATATTCATCTATTAAGTAATATATGTCAGTTTTTAAAATTATGTATTACATCATATGCTGGAAAAAATCACAATTTTTATTAACTAAATGTATTATAGAATAATTTAAGATAATTTAAATAAAAATTCAAATAAAAATGAAAAGGAATCATATATTTATATATTTATGTTTGAACTAAGATAGTACCCGCGCTACGCCGCGGGGTTGTTTTTTGTATTTTTTTTATTTTAATTATTTTAAAAATAATTTTTATATGGTGTTCTATTGGTAATATTTTGTTTTTAGGTTTTTGTTATTATTTGTTTCTTGTTATTTTTTATTTTATTATTGTAATGAAAGTATAGACTAAAATCAGTTTTGTTTTTTTTGTATTGTGATGCATTGAAGCACCATTATAAGTGTTAGCTTTCTCATCATAGCTCATAAAACCTATGAATTATTATAATTAATCCTAGCGACATGTATAGGAAGAAATTTAAACAGCTCTTCCGTATATAGGTAATGAACACAAATCACTGTTAAAAAGTAACTATTCTTGGAATATACCCTATATGCAAATGCAACAAAAATAAACAAACAACTTGATTGATATTCGCGCTACACAGCGGGATTGTTTTTTATTTATTTATTTTTGAATATTTTTATTTTTTATGTTTTTGAAAAAATAATTTTATATGTTGTTTGTAATAAAAAAATCGTGAGTAAACATAGTTTTTGATGGTATTTATTGATAATGTTTTAGTTTTTAATGTTTAGCAAATGAAATAATGAAGAGAGGTTAGAATTTGTGTACTTTGGATTCACTCGGATCCTACGGTTTGAAAATACGCCATGTCAGCTATCTGAATGATCTCTTCCCATTGGCTCTCGTTTTATGTATATTTTTATTCCATTTTAATCTCTTTTTCTTAATTTAAAATGTTTTAAAATACTATTATCAAATGGAAATGTGTTATCATAATGAGAATATGATCATAATTTTTTTTTTAACAAAGATTTCAATTTATAAGTATTTTTTTACAAATAAAACCATAAAACACAATGTAAACTATTAATGAAAGAAGGCTTACAACTAAACAATTTTTATAATTAATTTGTATATTTGTAATATTATATTTATTCCTATTGTATGTTATTATATTTACAAGATAATTTTTAGTTTCATTTTATTTTGTTAATTTATAAATAATAAAATACGTCTTAATATTGAACTTTAAATCCTAAACCATGAAATCTTGAAATACATTTCACTATTTTTAAAATAACAAAGTAATATAAAAAAACATTTAAAACTTTTTACTTAAATTTTATTTATTAATTATTAGCATATGAGGCATTAATATATATATATATATACATTAGTTTATTCAATTTACTTTTTTTTTTATATATGTCAAAGCTACAGAACTATCTTGGTTGTTGTATTTTTTTTTTTACTATAGAAAATTTAAACATTTCATCAGTCAATAGGATTTTAACAAATCCAAGTTATTCACTCTAAACTGAGGAAGGAGAGAAAAATAGCCCATCAAATATGTAGTAAGGTTTAGTGTATATTATACGATTAGTAAACTTCAAAGACTTGTTAATTTTAATGATTTTTGGTTAAAGGCTAATTACGAATATGTAGTATTTTTCACAAGTGCCAATCATTCTTTTTACATAAATATTGGTAAAATTTTATTTACAAAATAAAGGTACCGAAGAAAATAACGACATTTTGAAAATATATACAAGAAAAAAAAATCAAAAAGTGTAAATTTATAATATTATATAGTCAACGACATCTTGAGAATTTGGATTTTTTCCCTTCACTATGTCTGATCCAAAACTGTGGAAGTTCATCTGCAATATCTTCTTCCAAACCGTGCAACTTGGCAAAAGATATGCATTAGCTTACATTTCAATTCGTTAAGTAACCTCAGGAAATAAATAACATAAATTATTAATTTCACTTGTACATAAAACTGAAAATATGACTACACCTGCAAGTGTATAAAACGAAAAATATGTTAAAGTTTGAATCTCAATAGCAAGTAGTAATATAAAAAATTTTGTCAAACTTTTGTCAAAAAGAAACAGAAGTCTTACCATTCACATATATCAACAGCAAAACTCGATCATTTAAACACTGAAATAGAACAAAATTGCTAAATCTAATCGAAACGAGGAATAAAGTAACCAAAACCAAAAAAAAAATAGTCCAAGCTGTTGTCAATGAAGTAGAGCTGCAAAAAATTCACATTACAAATAGGGAAGACAAATAACTATAAAGAATTGAAAAATTACGCTGGCTTTGGCTTCAATAATCACCACTCTGAAGGAGTAGTTTTGCAGCTTCATTGCAACCGGCCAACCGTCCTCGGCTGCCATGTGCAATGGAGTCTCACCATACTGAAGACAAATTATAGAACAGCAAAATAAGTGACAAAATCTAAAGCTCAAGAAAAGAAGAGTCAGGGGAGAACTTAAATCTAAAACAAACACCAGACTCACAATATCCATTGCTTCCAACTTAAATTTATCATATACATGTTAGTTCTTCGTAATAGGTGCAAAATTCAACTGCAAGAACAGTCAAAGACATATCAATTAGAAATCGGTTACACTGAATAAATCGACTCTTTACCAAAACCAAAACGTGATACCTGGTCACGTCTTTCTCTACCGACCAAACGATCCTGTTTTCCCTAGGCTCGTGCTCGGCGGCAGTATGAAGTTTATCAGAAATACAAAATTATCATCAGAAAAATCAACTCAAAAAAACATCAATCGAAAACCCAAATTGAAAGTAGAACTACTGAAATTGAAATCTTCCTGCAATAGAGCGAAACAACTAAACGGATCAAACCCAACATGATTTAAACACTAAATCACTGCAAATAACGAACACCCAAACATATATTTTACCCTTCTGTGTCAATTTCGAGCTCACCAATTTGATTTGGATTGATGCATGTGACTCCTCACTATGAGAGGGTGTTGTAGATCGTCGATGAATCTGACTCAGAAGGATAATGACTGAGAGGGATTAACTGAGACTGAGAGGGATCGAAAGTGAATGATAAGACAAACAAATTTGGGATTGAGTTTGAGGGGTTTCCAATCGAGTTTCAGAGAGATCGACGAGAGAAGAGATTAGCCAAAAAAGGTTTAGATCTCTAGTTTAAAATCGTCACGAGTTACTAAGTAAAAGACAATTACGTGACTTGGCGAAGAAGAAGCTGATCTGTATTATTTGTTATAATTTTATTGGCTAATAATTTTAACTGATGTGTCAATACCAAGTTGAAAGTTAAGGCTGAGGTGTCAAGCCCTGGAGATAAACGCATTCTGTTTTTATAGTATTGATGAGATAAAAAGATTTCCTTATTTTTTAAAGTCTTACCTATAATTAATTTTAAAGTTTTGGTAACTAATATTAAAATCAATGCATTAAATGTAAATACTTTCCAAAAAGTATTTTTGAGCAAAAACTGCTGCAAAAATACTAGTATAGATATCACTTAACCTATGTTTACTAATTTTTCATTTTTTAACATTATTTTTAAAGTGATATAAACTTCATCAAACATCAGCCTTCCCACAATTGGATGTGGCCAACTACACATGTGTGGGTAATGCAGATTTTGCTGCTGAACTAAAAGCTGAAGGCAGACTAGGGTTGTTCTTTGATAGGGCCAGATCTTGTCGGCGACCGATTGCTGTCACCCTCGACGTGACTGCGTATAACAATGGAATAGTTTCCACCATCTTCGAATCCATGATGACTCACCTACTCTAGAAGAAGAAGACAGAGCTTAGCAACAACAGCAATATCACCAATCGGCTCACTCAAGTTTCGAATCAACTCGCTATTGGGGCATGTGTTGCAACTTATGTCAAACTACGTCCTCTTATAGTTACTGAATTCCCCGACAGGTACACTTCAGCTTATCTCAAAAGGCCAAAAGGAATCACGGACGACTTACCTGTGGTCGTTGCACCATTTACTTTTGCAATTCAACAACTCGGCGCTGTCAACATCACTAACCTCCCTCATAAGGCACGTTATGTCCCAGCTCTCCCTCCTACAAGACATCAGTACGGACTTCCGAACAACCAAGTTTGGAACCCCGAGGCGTACACCCAAGCTGTGGAATTTGCTAGAAACTTTGGACTTCACTTTCACGTGGTTGATCTTAACCTGAAGACCGGTACCCCCTGGTGGTTACTGAGACAACACACTTGTCTGAACAAAATGTTCGAGTTGAAGCTCCCGTTCCCCGAGGTAAACTACACTTCTGACATGGCACTCACACACCCATCAAATGCTATTTTCGATCTCACCCCTTGCGGAGAGTTAGACTACGGTTCCATACTACGTGACCCTCACCCTGGCATCAACGTCACCACGTTCATGACCATTGATGAAAGTGCCAAACAGTTCGTTTCTTAGTTCTTACATGTAACTTTTGAAACCACTTTTGAGTTTTTAAAACGATAATGTTGACTTTAATGGCTAAGTTTAAGGACTCCTAATCCTATGTTAAAATTGTTTCATTCTCCTCTGCTTTGTGGAAAAAAACTCACAACTCCAAAACACTCTGTTTAGTAAAACGCTGCGTTTTATAATTTGGTGTTGTAGTTAAATTGAAAGGGAGTCTAATTTCGAAAGTTGTCTACTTGTGTGACTCTGTGATGGAACCTTCTCAAAACCCCAGCAAGCGACTTTGCAGAATCCAAAACCCAAACCCTAATTCTCTCCCTAATGTTGCCGGTTACGAACAGAGCCACGTCGATCTGATGATCTCCTCGTTCCTCTCGTTACCGGATTTGCCTTCCTTATCCTCGCCGCTCTCCATCAGCTCCTCCTTCGACCGGGCGGTTGAGAAATTGTTCGAAGCTTCCGGCGATGACTCCGTTCAAGATCTTCTCACTGATCGAGAACTCCAACTCGCCTCGCTTCTTCAAGATTCCACCAATAGATTTTCCCGAAAGCGCGCTTCCCTCCACAATTCCAATTCCTGGTCACTCTCCCATGACCTCACCGTTAAGGTAACAAAATTGTGACTTCCTAATTGAGGATTCTTAAGATTATACAGTGGATAGTGTGAATTTGAGGATGTGTTGATGTCTCATGTATTTGGGTTTTAAAATGCAGGTGTTTTCGATGGTTGATACAAAATCTCTGATGCAAGTTTCAGCTTGTTGCACCATGTTCAAAAAATGTGCCATGGACTCTTGTTGTTACTCCCACATTGACTTGACAACTGTGAATGTTAGAAGTAGTGTTGTGTGTAGTATGATCCTTAAGGCTGGAAAAGAACTCAGGTCAGAGATTTATTATTGGAAGCTTTTTCCTTTTTCTGATTTATTTGAAATTTTTGGTGTATCTAATCATCTCTCAGGGTTTGTTTGATGCATGCAGATCCCTAAAAGTTGGTTGCTTGGAAATATTTGCGACACCTTTGCTTTCAAAATCTTGTCTCGCCGCACTATCCTATAATGATGGGTTTCTTGGGTATTGGCTTTATTACCAAAATTCTGTTTTGACTCTTTTACCATACATAGAAATTGGTTTCTGTGGCCTTGCATCTTTGATAACTTGTAGTTTTTTTTGTTTCTATTCAACAAGGAATCTCGTGGAAAGCCTACACATTTATAATCGCAATTGGTTGGACGAGGAGTCCTTATGCGGTGCGTTATCGGTCTGCTCAAATCTAACCGATTTAAAGATTGTTAGATTGTAAGTTGCCCTTACCTGTTGCTTACCATGTTCCTTGTATGTTAGTTTCATGAATTCTCCATTACATATCTTTTTGCTTTTCATCATCTATGCCTTACATTATTTGTTCATTTGATACTTTTTTTTTTATGTCTGTTGATTTTAGAATCTACTAGTTCCTTTTCTACCATTTTGATTAGTTCCAAGAATTTATTAATTCAGTCACCAAAGAACGACACCATAGAGAGACTTTGGCAAAGGAGAGAATTCCAGCTCTTAACCTAAACCCTATATAAGCCAGAATGCCTAAACTTATCTGCCTAGTTCCCCTTTAAGCCTACCCACTCCACCAACCGATTGAAACGTCTATTACTGATCTTCCAAGTCTCGATACATCTCATAGGCTAGTTACAATAGTCCTAAGATGGACTAAAAAAAGCTTTGTCACATTTTTCTCACGTTCTGCAACATTTGTGTTTCCTCTTACAGGGTTCAGTCATTAGATAGCGTATTACGCCGTCTCACAAGAAATTGTCAGCATCTGTTCTTAGAGAAAGAGCTTGGATATGGTAATTTTTTTCCACTGTGATGCTTTGCTTTTGTTTTCCTTTCATGTTTGCTTACGCTGACCCTAATGTGTGTCAGTTAAACCGTACCGTATACGTGGTTTGTCCTTTGAAAGAAACTGCCCCAATATGACTTCACTATCACTTATAGGTTTTGACCTAAGTGATAGAAACGCCTACCATCTTATTAAGGTATGACTCTTTTGGTTTTGTGGTATTTCTTCTATTTTCATTTGGTGCTATCGAAATGTTTTACAAAAATATTGGATGCTTTTTTGCAGGGTTTGCGTAAGCTTAAGTACCTGAACCTATCCAGAACAAAGAGAATCAAAGGACGCTTTTTTAGGTTGATGTTTGCTGAGAAAACATATTTGATGATGATATCCTATTAAGTATTTTTTTCTGTTAGCAAAATTTCTTATGGTGGAGAGTTTTTTTTTCTGATGGGTAGGGATGTAAGCCATGACTGCAAAGACTCTCTGCTCGAGACTCTGATATTGCAAGATTGCGATTCTCTAGAGGAGGTAAAGGAATTTAAACATAAGACAGTTTTTCTTTTGTTCTTGCATCTCATATTAATGTCACTAATATTTGACCCGTTTGAGTTACACATTTTCAGAGAGATGTTTGCCTGTTTTTGAATTCGTTACTCATAGGAAACTTCAGATTCATTCGACACATTGTAAGTTCACAATAACTAGTACTTAACTTGTTTTGGTATAAATACTGCTGGTTACTCATGATCTTTTTCTTCAATAGGACGTTTCAAATACTTACGGATTGATTTATGGCGACAGGAGATGTAGCAAACCAGTGTAACTGAATTTTTTAAATATTGTTTACCATTTAACAAACAGTAATCTAATAACTCGGTTTTAGTGACGTACTAGTTTATATGGCTATTATTGTGTGTTGTAGGTTACCTCTGGAAAAGCTGAATGAAGAAAGACCAGGGTTCACTTTTGTGGCAGAATTTAGAACACCAGCATCATCATCATCATCATCATCAACATCGACATCATCATCAGCATCGTCATCTTCAAGGTTGATCAATTTGTTGTTAGGCTTTTAAAACAATATATTAGGAATTGAAGTTAAATAATTTGTTGTTTGTAAAATTCAGCTCAGGGAATTCTTCCTCTTGCAGTGGAACTGACGACGATGAAGACTGAAGTGTGACTTGTGAAGTTGTGATAATTGTCTCGTCTTTTTTGCTGAAGACAATATTATTAGGCAGTAATATTTTTTAAAAAAAGACTTTAAACCAATAGACGTGTAGTAGTAAAACCTTTCATGGCAAACAAACATTGCATCGAATTTTCACTCGTCCAAGAGAAGTACTCAAACCCAAGATCCAAATTAAACCGAACCGGATTAAATTATAATCAAACCGGGAAGTAAACCAAACCAAACGTTTCCATCTGTTCATGTTACTTTTTTAATATCCCTTTTCTCACTTTCATCCTAATCACCGACTTAAAGAAGACAAAAAAAAAAAAATCAGCAAATTCTTCAGTTTTCTGGTAAGCATTGGTTTCAGTCTCTAATCCTTTAATTACTTGCTAAACTGTTTAGAATCATGAAAGGTTGTAGTATCTGTTAAAGGTTGAAATTACGTTTCGTGTTTATTTTGGTACTTGATTTGTTTTGCCACGTCTCTGTTATGAAATTGAGTGACAAAGAGGTTGAGAGTCTTCTTCTCTTATTCAAAGTATTAACATAACTATTTTTAGATTTTTTGTGTTCATTCATTATGTTTTTTTTCCTCTCTCTCCTAATATCGACTCTGAATTTGACCTTGGTCATGTGATTTTCTTGTTCTCTTTACGATATTATTTCTTAAGAAATTTTGTGTTGTTGGTTAATCTTTATTGATACGATTAACTTATAAGATCTCAGAAAACGAAAAACAAAGTGGATACAGAGATTCTTCCTTATTTTAGAAAGATTTTTTCCTGAAACACTTTAACGAAGATTTTAAATGTCTTTTATATTCTTCTTTTTTAATTTGCAATTTGGTTCGTTAAAAAGATAAATTTCCATTTATCTAATGGGAAGTTCAAGGGGTTCCCTTTTTCTTGCGCTCCAAGTTTTTCTTATATTCACAACTCTTGTAACGTAATAATCTTCTCTCTCTTTTGTTATTTTGTAGGTGATCGATCACACATCTCCTCCAGAAGAAGAAGATCAGAAGAGACCAAATAAAAACTCGATCAAATGGATCGTTTGAGCAGAAATTTTCTTCTGTTTATATTGGTCTTACTTATAGATTCCCCTTTGCCACAGTTGGGGATGGTTCACTTCTTCTTCATCGGAAAACACTGACTCTTCTTCTTATTCTCGGTCGTCTCATCGTAGATCCAACCCCGAGTTCTCCATTGAAGTTTTCAGTGACCAGAAGGCGGTTCGTGTCCTTGAAGACGCTAAAAACAAGCTTGTTGGTCCAAACAGTTGCTGGCAAAATGCTTATAGATACCTCTTCTCTGGCTGCAAAGAGACGATTGCCACAGAAGAAAAGAGAAAGAGGTTTGCTTGGCATTTAAGCGATTGCTTTCTTAAAGACTCTGGAAGACCTGCTTTTCCAACTTGTAGTGATGATTCAACAATGATGAGTTGCCTCAAGAAGCTTGATGATCATGAGCATAAGATCTATCTCGAGTTCATGCTTGAGACCAACACCATCTGCCAACAATTACAGTAAGATGACTCTCTCAAACATGAGATTTTATTTCTTTTGATTTGCGAATTGGTTTCTTAATTTGCCTCTTTCTTCTTCTTTTTCTTTTTTTGTATGGCAGGAGTTACGCGTTCAAGAACGAGATAGAGAGACTTGTGAATGAGCTGAAGAGTTCAGCTCAGAATACAGAAGATAAATTGGATATTTTGGAGAGTAAATCTGATTCTTTAATACAGAGCTCGAGCTTGATTCATGA
Organism: Camelina sativa; assembly: GCF_030686135.1. Taxonomy (NCBI): domain Eukaryota; kingdom Viridiplantae; phylum Streptophyta; class Magnoliopsida; order Brassicales; family Brassicaceae; genus Camelina; species Camelina sativa. Next base: position 16,980,122 of record NC_141891.1, read on the forward strand.
TTCTCTAAGGTCAATAGATGCTCGGGTTCAAAACGTCGCTCATGTGACAAACACCATAGAAACTAGTATGAGTGGACTGTCTCAACAAACTGCAGAAATATATCAAGAACAAAAGAGTATTGCAGAATCACAGATGGAGTTAATGGACGGTCAAGTGAAGATGAAAGAAACGTTGAAAGATGGAATGGAGATGTTCAGTGATGCCTATACTAACATCCAGGAAGGAGTTGATAAGTTGAAAAGCGATACAAAGCAGATTGAAGGGGAAATAAGTGTACTCGGAGATAACCTATCAACTAGAATGAATGATTTGCAGAGTAAAACTGATGACACTGGAGTTAAGGCTGGTAGCTCATTGGATAAACAACAGAAGCTTTTAGATGGCCAATCCGTGGCTCTTGACGGTATCCAGTTTCTTACCCGGTTTCAGTCTGAGGCACTGCAAGAGAGTAGGTAAGTTTCAGTTACATTAGAGTAGTTTTAAGTTCAAAGGCAATTATTTTTGTTTTCTAACTTTTGCTGCAACTTTGTAGGAATACATTGCAACGGTTGAAGGAATTTAGTCAGGAGCAACAGGAAGATCTTGCAAAGCGGCAAGAAAAGCTTCAGGAGGTTCATGATCATATGTATGAAAATTCAAAATCAATGTTGGAAGCTCAGGTCAGTCCTCTAAACCTTTACACAATACTTCAAGCACATAAATCAATCTTTTATTTTTAACAATGTGTTTTTTTTTTTTCAGGTAGCATTTGAGGCTAAACAGGCGAACATGTTTGTGGCTTTGGATAAGTTGTTTGCTTTGCACAATGCCATGCTACTCGAGTCCCGAGTGATTAAAGCCTTCATCATCTACTTCTTGTCCATCTTTGTCATCTACATGTTTACAAGTACAAAACAAACTTATATCACAAGGCCAAAGCTTTACATTGGTAAGTATCATATTCCAAATCTCTTTCCTAATACTATATTTATAACAGTGGAAATACACATTCGTTTAACAGACCTTTTCCATTTTGCTGATGCAGGTTTGTGCGTTACCTTAGTATTAGAAGTGGCAAGTTTACGCTACGTGAATGATGCAGAACGTCAAGCATGGATTATAAACATTTTGAGGTCTTTATTCGCTATTCTTGCGTCAGCTCAGCTTCTTCATTCTGTTTTCACATACAGGTATGACTAATTAAAATGATAAAAAAACAGGATATGTTTAGAACAAAAAAAAATCAGAAGCTGATCTTATTATTATACTCTTGTCTGAATTTGCAGGGACTATGACGTACTAAACCACCAGATCCTGTTAGGATTAGTTGACAAAGTTAATAACATGCTAAGCAAGAGAGAGATGTCGTGGGATGAAGAAGATACAGAGAGCGAAGTAGACTGGACATCTTGGGTCGATACAGATCTAACTGATGATGACAAAAATCTTGGAGATGCTGATTTCAAAATCCCACAAGTGATCAAGAACAAACCGGATATTACTTCTCCGACGATGACTAGAAGAGTGTATAACTTGCGTCCGCGGTAGACAGGAGCAAAGTCTTTTTGACTTTATATAATTGTATGCTATTGTGTTGTAATAATGTATCTCCACATGCCTTGACTAATACTTAAGCTACAAATATATGCATAGATAAATATATATATGTACTTTAAACTTGTGGAGAAGGTTTTGCAATTTTTCAATCTCATCTTAATTTTTGCAGTAATCACATACATTAAACAATATAGGTAAACTACGAGTGAGAATGGGGAGATGTAGGTAAATTACGAGTGAGAATGCGGAATAAAGGGGTGAAGAAAGTTCCAGGGTACAGTTGGATTGAGAGAGACAAGATTTGTTGGAGGACCCTGGAACACAGTGATCTTGGTAAGAGCAATTGCAGATTTCTCTGAAACACAGGGTTCTTGGTAAGAGCAATTGCAGATTTCATTGAGAGAAACACAGGGTTCTTGGTAAGAGCAATTGCAGATTTATTGTCAACTCGTATTGTCACTTTCTCACTATCGGTTCCGGTAATCTCAGCAAAAAGATCTTGAAGCCATATGGCCTGTTTAGCCGCTTTTGTGGCCGCCATAAATTCCGCTTCACAAGAAGAGAGTGCTACAACCTGTTGCTTCTGAGTACACCAAGTAATCAAACAGTCATTGAAATAAAACATGTGTCCGGTTGTGCTTTTACCATCATCTACATCCACGGCAAGACTACTGTCGCTAAAACCTATCAGACCAGCTTTAGACCCTAGTTTGAAGAACAAACCATGTGAAACTGTTCCACGTAGATATCGCAGAACCTGTTTCAAAGCAGTCCCATGTGACTCCCTTGGATCCTTCAAGTAACGGCTCAATACACCAACAGCAAAAGAAAGGTCCGGACGGGTGTGAAGCAAGTACCGAAGACAACCAATATTCCTCCTATAAGTTTCTCCATTTATGCGATTCTCATGCGGTGCTTTTGACAACTCCAAACCAAACTCCATCAGTATAAGAACTGAATTGCATTCACTCATACCCGCTTCCTCCAAGATCTTCTTAGCATACTTTTCTTGCGTCAATCTAATCCCATCTTTTCCTTGTAGAACCTCAATACCAAGATAATAAGTAAGCCTTCCCAAATCACTCATTTCAAACTTACTTGACATATCCCTTTTGAACTCAAGTATCAATTCCAAACTCGAACCAGTGATGAGAAGATCATCCACATACACTGCAACGATGAGAAGCTGCTTCTGCACTATTTTCTTGTATAACGAGGGTTCTTTGGAACATTTTTCAAAGTCAAGCTCTAACATAATTTGATTTAGCTTAGTGTTCCAAGCCCGAGGCGCCTACTTCAAACCATAAAGAGCCTTATGCAACTTGTAGACCTTTCCTTCACACCCATCAGTTATGAAACTTTCAGGTTGAGCAACATAGACATCCTCTCTTAATTCTCCATGTAAAAATGCAGTCTTCGCGTCCAGGTGATGCACTTCCCATCCATTCGAAGCTGACAAAGCAATGAGAAACCTTATGGTTTCGATTCGTGCCACAGGAGCAAAAACTTCGTCAAAATCCACACCATGCCTTTGCACATAACCCTTTGCCACTAGCCTCACCTTGAATTTATTGATGTTATTATCGGAGTTTCGTTTAACCTTGAAAACTCACTTTAAGCCAAGTGGTTTACATCCCAGAGGAAGATCTACTAAACTCCATGTTCTATTCTTGGTTATGGACTTAATTTCTTCTTCACATGCGTTTCTCCATGCCTCAAACTTGATTGTTTCCTCATATGTTGCATGTTCCTCATTAAGCATTAACAAGAGATATTCTCCCTCAAACTCTGCAAGTAGCACATAATCCTTTAAGTACCCTGTTTTTGCAGTTAGTCTCTCGGATCTCAAAACTTGTATCGGTTGAGCTGTTTCTACATTATCTGAGTTATCTATCTCATCTTCGATCTCATCATCATCAACATCTCCTTTGTTTTCCTCTGCAGGTTCGGTAACTGAACTCTCTGCAACTCCATTGTTTCCAAAACCACCTAAGTTAATAGTGAACGAACCAGATTCTTCTTGACTCTCCTCAGAAATATTCCACTTCCAGCTTCTACTTTCACCAAAACAAACATCTCTGCTTACTGTTATTTTCCGGCTTGTTGGATCAAGAAGTCGATAAGCTTTTGTACTAGGTTCTGTCCCAAGATACACAAGCATCCTAGATCGATCATCAAGCTTTCGAAGATGTGGAGCTTCAACCTTGGCGTATCCAATGCAGCCAAAAACTCTTAAATGCTCGACATTTGGCCTTTTGTGCTTGAATGCTTCATACGGTGTTTGATCAGTCAAAGATCTGGTTCCAACTCTATTGATAAGATACGTCGCATGTCGTACAGCCTCACCCCATAGGTAATTAGGCATCCTCATATGCTTTAGAATGCTTCGAGTCATACCTAATAGGGTTCTGTTCCTTCTCTCCACTACTCCGTTTTGTTGAGGCGTGTAAGGTGCCGTTAGATGTCTGTTAATTCCCTTTTGTAGACAAAAATCTTGAAATTCTTGAGATAGAAACTCTCCTCCTCTATCTGTTCGACAAGTTTGGATAGAAGTTCCTGCTTCCTGTTCAACGAGTGCTTTGAAGCTCTTGAATTTGTCAAACGCCTCACTTTTCTCCCTTAAGAGGAATGTCCACATGTACCGAGAATAATCATCAATTAGTACAAATATGTAGTAGAAGGTGAAATTGGTCCACAGAGATCCCCATGAACAAGCTCAAGTGGACGTGATGCTCGAAAAGATGTAGATTTTGGAAACATGTTCCTAGTTTGCTTTCCAAATAAACACGTCTCTCGGAGCATTCGGTATTCCAACAACCAGATCCTTTGATACCATTGTTCTGATGGTCTCGAAGTCGACGTGTCCTAGACGAGCATGCCAATCCACTGAGTTTGTAGACACAACAGTCCCTGATTCTTCTGTAGTAGCAGTCTGCAAACATCTTGTGTTATCAACCTCCAAGATAACTTTATACAACCTGTTCATCGATCTGTTTGCTCTTACTAAGAGATTTCCATCCTTGTCATGTAGAGTGAGGTAGTTTTGTCTCATTCTAACATCACAACCAGCTTCAGTGGCCTGTCCAAGGCTTACGATATTGCTTCGAAGATCGGTATGTAATAAACATCAGTTAAAATTTTCTTTTCTCCGCCTTTTGTCAAAAACAGAATGGAACCCTTTCCTTCTATATTGAGTCTTGAGTCGTCACCAAAACACACCTTACCTGTCACAGAAGGATCAAGTTTGTAGAACCAAGCAAGATTCCCTGTCATATGATTAGAAGCACCATTATCTAAGTACCACAGCTTGTCTGAAGATGTATCAAGTTCTTTCGGTTTTACTTTCTTCTCATTGAGATAGACCACCTCATGCATCATAAGGGATTCAGCTTCGCGTGTATCATCTCCTTCTCTGTCTTCTTTGTCTTGTTCCTCTTGAACCTTTATGAGTTTTAACAGTCGATCTGGACAATCTGAAGCATAATGCCCAATCTTATCACAACGATAACATGTTATCTTGCTCTTATCTCTTGATTGATATCCATACTCCTTCTGCTGATAACTATAATCTCTTTGTTGATAAGAGAAGCGTCCATAACCTCTTCTGCGACCTCTACCTCGTCTGCGGTTAGCTACGCTGCCTCGACCTCCTTCATGGAAATAAACAGGGGACTGGGATTCTGAATTAAGATACATGAGTTTGTTCTGTCCTTCTTGCGATTCTTCCTCATCATGAATCCGTTCCTCATAAGTTTTCAACCTGCCAACAATTTTTCCAAAGGTTGTCGTGTTGAGATCGAGAACCTGCTCCAAGGATGCAACTATATGTATGAACTTCTTCTTCGGTAAACTGTTAAGAAACTTCTTAACAATTTTGGATTCCTCAATGTTTTGCCCCAAGGAAGCTGATTTTGTAGCTATTTCCAAAAGCTTACCAACAAAATCATCAATTCTGTCTGTTTCTTTCATTCTAAGTCTATCAATGTTAGCTGTTAAGGTCTGCAGTCTCGCTTCTTTAACTCTGTCGGCCTAAAGGTTTCTTGTTTTTATTGAGTCCCAGACAGCTTTGGAGGTTTCTAGGTCACCAACTTGCAGAATCATAGATTCTGGTATGGATTGAAACAAGAGAGCTCTTGCTAAATCGTTTTTGTCTTCTTCATCTGATCCAGGATCAATCGTCTCCCTTACTTTGTTAACCCGGAGTGTTACCTTCATTCTCATAGACAAAACGATATAGTTAGTATCGTTTAGCATTCGACATTGTATGGATGATGATGATGATGATCCTCCTTCCTTCAAGACAGGATTCGTCGTTACAGTTAATTCACTCATATCTCGAATGAATCCTTTCGTAATAAAACAAAACCTTTAGATATCGAACCTGTATGCTCTGATACCAAATCTAGAATATGAATATAAAGATCAAATATAAAGCACTTCTTTATTAGCTTTAGAAAACTAACTCAAACAACTAAAGCTTTGATCTCTCTCTCAAATTCTTAAGTTATGTCACAACTTTGACATCTCCTTATATATAAAAACTTAGCCCTAATCCTATTAGGAAAACCTATGCTTAGATAACTCCTAAGCACAAATCAAACTTATCTCTTAACCATAACTCGGTTAGGATAATGACACTTCTTTCTTCAAGCTTATCCAACAGAAGAAGAAGAGAAGGAGCGTATGGTTCAGTACCATAGCGAGAGACTGGCTGTAGCGTATGGAATAATGCATGTGCCTTCACGGAGACCTATCCGTGTGATAAAAAATCTGCGTGTGGGTGAGGATTGTCACAATTCCATCAAGTATATGGCGAAAATCATAGGGAGATTGATTATTTTGAGGGATAATAACAGGTTCACCATTTTAAGGATGGTTCATGCTCTTGTGGAGACTACTGGTGAAGTGATGATGATTTCATTTCATCTTGATTCAATATAACTATTGACTAATTAGAAAAGGAAAGTGATCCTTTCACCATTGATGTAAGCAGATTGGGTAACCGTTTCCTTAACTTAGTTACATGAATCTGTCACCTTACATGTTAGAAATCAAAGTAACTGATTGATTGTTAACTGCTGATGTAGATCACGAATCAGTTTGCGGGGTTCTAGTGAGTATATAAGTATCTCCAACGGGACCTCTTAGTATAAATTCTTGGCACTATCCCTTGGCAGTTATTGTAGGACCAAGAGACGATTCTTTAGTAATTCTTTGAACACAAGAACTCTTTGCAACGTCTGTGAAACGCCATCAAACCGAGCATCGAGAACTTCTTATCTCTTGTTGTTTGATGAGTTTGATGCCCAATTCAAACCTTTATCATAAGCAAGACTCGACTTATCTCTGGGCATCGAGCGAATGATATACAATACTAGCATAAATCTAAAAGAGATATGTGTGAATCCCAGAAAAGTATGTGTGTATTATTGATAAACATAAGATATATATAGGTACAATAGACGTGATCCCCAAGTAGAGTATATTGACATAATATATACTAACTAAACAATAGAAACTATCCTTTATCCTAACACTCCCCCTCAAGGTGGAGCGTGTAGATTAAAAACGCCCAACATGGACCGTAAATATTGAAACTGATCACGACCCAGCGCCTTGGTAAAGATATCAGCCGGTTGTTCATGAGTATTAACATAAGCAGTAGCAATAGTCTGAGAGGCAATTTCACCCCGAATGAAATGACAGTCACTTTCGATATCTTTCGTACGCTCATGAAACACCGAATTAGCCGCAATATGAAGAGCAGCTTCACTATCACTAAATAGACGCATAGGATGAGAATGCTGGATACCAAGAAATGCAAGGATTTCTTTAAGCCACAAAATTTTTGTACACGTCATGGCCATAGCCCGATATTCAGCTTCAGCCGAGGAGAGAGACACACGTGATTGTTTCTTAGTCTTCCAAATGAGAGGAGAGTCACCAAGCATAACCATATAACCAGTGAGAGAACAAAGGGTAGTTGGACACTTATTATAGTCCGAATCACAGCAGGCATTAATCTGAAGCGGAGAAGTAGAAGAGAGAACAATTCCTTGGCCCAGCGAGGATTTTAAGTAACGAACCAAATGCAGAGCAGAGTCCCAATGATCCATAAGCGGAGTTTGCATGAACTGGGCCAGAATATTCACCGCATAACTCAGCTCAGGACGAGTATGTGTTAGATACACAAGACGCCCAACAAGTCGACGATATTGATCAGGAGCAGAGAACGGTTTACTCGTAGATGACAGCAATTTATGATTCTTCTCTAATGGAGTATCAGCAGGCTGAGAACCCGTGAGACCACATTCATCAATAATATCAAGACAGTATTTTCGCTGAGAGAGAAAAATTCCGTCGGGTTCACGAGCAACTTCGATGCCAAGAAAATACTTCAAAGCACCAAGGTTTTTCATCTTGAAGCAGCAACTCAAATAATCTTTAAAGGACGAGAGGAGCATAGAGTCATTACTAGAGACAATTAAGTCGTCCACATAGACAAGGACATGAAGAACAACAGACCCGCGAGTGTAAGAGAAAAGGGAGTTGTCTTTATGTGAACGAACAAACCCATAGTCAAGAAGTGCGGTAGATAGCTTGGAAAACCAACAGCGTGGAGCCTGCCGGAGACCATAAACAGACTTCTTAAGCTTACACACAAGAGAAGGATCATCGGGAAGAAATCCCGGAGGTGGTTTCATATAAATGTCTTTGTCGAGGTCTCCATGTAATAAGGCATTATGCACATCCATTTGGTGAAGCTCCCAATTCTTAACCGCAGCAATTCCAAGCAATGTGCGAACTGTAGGTAGCTTAGCGACATGAGCAAATGTATCTGTAAAATCAACACCCTCTTTCTGATGATTACCAAGAGCAACCAATCGAGCCTTATACCTTTCAAGTGTACCATTAGAGTTAAATTTAAGACGATACACCCATTTAGAACCGAGAGCCTTTACACCTGGTGGTAAACGCGTAAGTGTCCATGTCTCATTAAGTTCTAAAGCATCAATCTCCATGCGCATAGCTTCTCGCCATTCAAGAATCTGAACAGCCTGCTTATAAGTTACAGGTTCATCGACCATAGTCACAGCCGCAAGAAACCGCTGATGGGAAGAACTGAAACTGTCACAAGATACATAGTGTGCTATAGGGTAGAAACAAGTACCTGAAGATGCTGGAGATGAAGCAGGCTTGAGTGAGACGGGAGTTTCATCGTGACGTGCAGAGTAAGTAACATATGGTTTTAGACGAGTAGACCTCTGGTTTTTGTCTATGACCGCGACCAAACGGTTCAATACCAAGATCAAAACCCGCAGAAGCATCACCAGAGCCCTCATCAGAAACATCAACAGGAAGATCAAGATGAACTGTGGATTCATCAACAGGAGACGGAGGAGAAAGCGAAGCGGGAGACGAATCCGGAGAGGGCAATACGATGCTCCTCCTGTCTATGACGTTGGGTGGTGTGACCTCATCAAGAAACTCGTCATCATCAAGAACCAGATCTAGCATAAGCGGAGTAGGAGGTGTCGAAGAAGATATTGGCTCCTTTGCAAACGGAAAAACTCCCTCATTAAAGATAACATCCCGGGAAACAAAAAAAATCTTGAGTTTCCATATCTTAGACTCGCCAATCTTTTTGAGTGTGAGGATAAACCATAAAGATACACTTGCATCCTCATTCTTCAAAATTTTCATGACGGGACGAATGGCGTTTGGCAAAGCACAAGCAGCCAAACGCACGAAGATGAGCATATATGGGAGGAGTAGAGTGAAGAATCTCATACGGTGTCTTACCATTAAGTAATGGAGTAGGTGTACGATTTATTAGATACGCAGCGGCGAGGATACTTTCATCCCAAAACTTAGTGGGCAAGTCAGACTGAAAGAGAAGAAAACGCGCCATGTTGAGAATATGGCGATGTTTGCGTTCAACCCTACCGTTTTGTTGAGGAGTGTATACGTAAGAGGTTTGATGTTGAATGCCATGATCCTTGAAGAAAGAGCGTAGAGTCATAAAATCACTCCCATTGTCACTACGAATCACTTTTATCTTTTTACCAAACTGTTGCGAAGCCATAGCTACAAATTGCTTAAGGTGAGTTGCAACTTCACTTTTGGCTAGAAGAAGATAAGTCCATACAGCCAGAGAATGATCATCCACAATAGTTAGAAAATAGCAAGCTCCACAAGTAGAAGCAAGATTTTAAGGACCCCACACATCACAATGTATCAAAGAAAAAATATCTTCTTCTTTATTAGTACTATCAGGAAAAACTGATCTTGTTTGTTTAGCTTGAATACAAACTTCGCAAAAACCACTACTATCACTACTAGGAGGTGCAAGATCGGGATAACTAGAGAAAAAACTAGAAAGGATCTCCGAAGACGGATGCCCCAAACGCTCATGCCAGAGAGACTGTAGATGTCTTGACATGATGAGTCTTTGCGGAAACTGCCCCACAAAAATGATAAACTCTATCACTATCTTCACCGGCGCCAATCAGCATCTTTGAAGTGTGGTCCTGTATAGCACAAAATGCATCAGTGAATGATAGACAGGTTTTCATCCAAGGTATCAATCCCCTATGCAGTTGTAGTACAAAGGGTTATCAATCCAATCGGTTGTTTATTACTAGCAGGAAGGATATGATCAGAACAGTGCAAGTCAAGCCAAGCAATTAAGGGTTTTGATTTAACAATTCTAAAATAAATAAAAGGAAAGAATATAAACAAGAAACCACACGACCTAAGCACTCGATGCAAGCATTCGAGTAAAGGATTGGGTGGGGTGATCGAGTAAGCAAATGGGATATGAACAACTCGAGGTGTTACTCGATGCAGGTTATCGTGTACCTGATCGGGTAAGGGTTCGAGTAATGAAAGAAGATGTAAACAATTAAAATACGAAAGCTTATAAGGATGGGGTAATCGAATCCTAAGTATTCTTGACCAGTACAGATGCCTTACATGCCTCAAGCAAATATTTCCTAGACAATGAATTTCTAAAATCTTGTTAACACACTCTCGCACTAGAAACAATCAACCTTGATCACTCCCCTACCCAACTCTCGTTGGAGAAACATGACCAAGCATGCATTAAGATCCGATTCGTTATTGTCAGTAAACCCCTTACTCATCTAATCTCTTAGGCTAAGTGAGTAAACCTCTAGCATTGGTTGATTCAAGCATCTCATCTACACCTCTCGGTGGTAAAACACCTTAGATCTAATCTCAACATCTCGGTCTGTTGACAGCATTAAGAACAACAACCTAGAAGGAAATCTATCAAATACATACAATCAAACTAAGGCATCCTAACCGATCAAGAACACAAAATCATCTATCCCATCCCTAGAAACTTTACTACACTACTCGGACAAAATAACAAGAAACATAACAACAAATGAGAATGAAAATTGTATTATAATAAACGGTAGAGTAGAGTAAAAAGAATACAAGATAGAAATCTAAGAAATGATAAAAAGTTATGAAATAAAATGTAAAACTAAAGGGAAAAGTGTTTGAGTCGCTCAGTTCTCTCACAAAAGCTCTCTGGTTTGAGGGTCTGCGGCGTGCTCGTTTGCGAGCTAGGAGAGGAAGGGTTTATATATGGAAACCCCTTTGACCTAGCTTCCCAGACCTGCCCGATGGTCTACTCAATGGGGTACACGAGGGTGAAGTCAGGTTACTCCTCGGGTAGATCTTTAGGTCGTTCTTCCGGCTCTTGGATCTTCCTCGATCGTGTTGGGGTTCGGACTTGTTCTTCCAGCTCGATGGCTCCTTCGGGTACATGCTCGGGTTTATCTTTGTTTTTCCCCATTTTAGGCTCTTTAGCACATGTTTTCATCCAAAACATGCAAATGCAAAAATGCAATACCCTAAATAGTCTAAAAGTGAAGTCCTACAGTTAATGACCTAAAAATGCTAAGTTAGAGGTATGAACAATGCAAAATATGGACAAAAAAGGATGCTAAAAACATGTAAGTTAGAGATTTATCAGTGAACACAACATAACAAGATAGTTCACGTAAAAATCGCGCCAAAGAGATGAGAGTGCAAGAAAGATTGGGAACATAGAGGACACGGTTAAGTTGAACGTGATCACCAAGGAGCATTGCCCCTTCTTTAGTAGCGAATGTGTGTTTCCCATTAGGAAGAACAATAACGCTACGAGGAATATCATGAATCTCCACAAGTAGCTCATCATCACCGTTCATGTGATGAGATGCTCCAGAGTCAAGCAAAAATTCAACATAAGTAGACTTACCAGAAAGTTTGTCATTACTAGTTGATTTATCGGATTTCAACAAGTTCACAATTGCAGACAATGTCTCTTTACTCACACCAGGAATATCCAAGAGGTCATCAGCAGGAGATACGTGAGCTTGAGCATTGTTCGCGCAGTAAGAAGAAGAAGACGAACGACCACGACCACGTCCTCTGTACGAACCACGACCCCGACAACGAGTAGACTCGTTACGAAAACCACCACGAGAGTCACCATGCTTCTCAATCCACCAATCAGGTAATCCATGAATTTTAAAGCATGTCTCAACCGAGTGATTAGTGTGGCCACAATGAGTACATGGTCCTTGATTTAGGCGAGTAACAGATGCAATAGCATTCACACCAGATTTTACAGCAAAACCAATAGCATCAATGTGTTCTTCCTTAGATCGTGCAACAATGAGATGTCGTTCTTCAGCAATAACTTCGGAATAAACATGATCCAGCGTCACGTCGGTATCACGGTTAAGATGACTAAGTATGTTGGTACGCGTAGTACCAAACCAAGAAGCATCAAGACCCATGAGAAATTGATGGATATGCTCAAGATCGCGACAAACTTGTTGCTTGAGACGTTGAGGACATGTCGGAGAGCTACAACAACAGTCAAGAAAGGGCTCAAAATCGTCGAGATCATCCCACACCACTTTGAGCTTCCCGAAATAGTCAGCAACGGTTTGTCCATCTTGAGCACAACGAGCGATGGAAGACTTAATTTGATGAACACGTGAAGTGTTACCAATAGAATATTGAACACGCAAGGTATCCCAAGAACCTTTGCGTTGTCAACAAAAGAGATCACATTCTGGACTTGAGGATCTAAACTCACATAGAGCCAGCCACAAAGCATCGAGTTGACTTGTATCCACCGTTGATAGTCCGGGGAATCATGAGAGGGTTTGAGAAGCGCGCCATCAACTAAACCAAGTTTGTGCTTTGCAGCAAGATTGTTACGCGCAATCTTGGCCCACTTCTCATAATTCTCTCCGTTGAGAAGAAACGGAGTAAGAACATGATGTGGCTCAGGGCCAGTCCTAGGGTTAAGGAGGCCTAAAGCATTTTTTAATATGGTATTTTATAAATATACATTAACCATCCGTATATGATACATACAATAGAAAAAATACAAAAACTGCCAATGAGGGGATTCGAACCCACCACTTGATGCTTAATCTAAGTACCAGATAACCAACTGAGCTAAGAAATATTTTGTCAAATAGTCCAAATATTTTGTATTTATTGGGTGGCCTAAAGCAGATGCTTTAGCTGCTTTAGGGGTGGACCGGGCCTGATGTGGCTGATCATTAGAAGCTAGGTAGTATGGAGACCATGTGATAGACTCTTTAGTAGTAGTAGTAGTAGTAGTAGAAAGAGCAGAAGCAGTATCACCAGACATGGTTTAGTAGTAGAATCGAACAAAAAAAAAAAATTTGTGTTCTTGAGAAAAAAAAACAAGCGGCAGAAGATTTTAGGAATTTAGGGTTTCTTAGTTTATGGCTCTGATACCATGTGAATCCCAGAAAAGTATGTGTATATTATTGATAAACATAAGATATATAGGTACAATAGACGTGATCCCCAAGTAGAGTATATTAAACAATAGGAAACTATCCTTTATCCTAACAATATGCATCCTTTAATACTTACATCATGTAGCGTCCGGCCAAAGAAGATCTGTTTCACGTAACACACAATAGATGGATAGGATAACCTGATTTGGCTATTCAACGACAAGGGGATAGGCGGTTCGACTATGATCTTCAGGCTTGGTTTCAAACAAGACAATGAGATTTTTTTTCCTCTTAATGTAATTTAAATTCTGTTCGTTTGTTCAAACAACCGCTGTGCACTAGTTATAAAACATCTATTTTTCTTTGAATATAATTTAACATTAGATTTTTAAAAAAAAAAAAAGATAACCTGATTTGGCTAACACCAGTCATCTAACAAATAATAACCAATAGACAAACAATCAACAATCGGACAACATAGCCGCTAAGTTATTAATAAACGGGTAGGATAACGGTTTATATTTACCGGAAAATGGGAATCATACTGGGTCTATATATTTTGAACATCACATGGTAGTTATATAATCAAAAGTCAAGCAAGCAATATTCATGAATTCATCACATTTGACCAAGTATAAATATATAAACCTCAAGCATAATTTTACTATAATATATAACAGCCTAAATAATTTGAACCTAAACGTGTGCTACTTTCACATGTCCGAGAACTTACCTTCGCCTTACTTCCGGGATAACAACTACTTAAACCATCCCTATTGAACACAATCCGGCCAAGCTTTCTCTAACTCTTCAGGCCGACTACACAACTTTGAAAAATACTCTAGAAATAATATAAGATAATAAGAATAAGGTCGGAACTAACTTACCGGATTCCCGGCTACGACTCTCGGCCAACAATTCTACCCGACTCGTCCTCCAACGAACTAAACAGTTTAAAGAAAAATTTCTAATGGATTTTGGTGTGAGGAACTTGAACTTGAACATGAAATCTAATTTCACTGCTTTTCAAAACCAGCAGACTCTCCTCTCTAAAAAGGTTCTTTTTAAAAAAGGTTCCACAAAAAAAATCTTAATTAGTTCATTGCTTGTAAACATAGAAACAACTGTTCACAATTAACAAAATTTCTAACTTCAGAAGGAATTTTGTTAGTCCTTGTAGTTAATTTATGTTCTCCCAAATACTAATTATCTTTATAAAAAAAAATTGTATGATATAATGTCAGTTATAAAATAAGATATAAATGTCTTAATTGTTTATATGGTTAGACGCATTATATATATACATTGTCTAGTTATCTTTCCTAGAAAGGAAACTAGTTTTGAAGGATTGTACATTTCATTAGCTTTCTTAGGATAGAATCATTTCATGTTTTGAAAGTGACATACTGACATTGATCGTATATCATCTGTGAGTGGTCCGGTGTTAACTTGTACTACCTTTGTTCTTAATCAGCATTCTTTTTCCAATTTATAATATCGTTAATTAAGAATTTATATATGTTTTTTTTAACAACAATTTATATATGTTGAAATACTTAATTTATTAATCTCTTTAAAGTGTATAGTTGTCTAAACCTTTTTTAAAAACTCTCACGGTTCCAAAGCCACCATAATGTTGGTGAGAAGAAATGTGAAATATGTGCATACATACTTCTAATTTCTTCTTACAACCATTCTTCATTTAATCTGGCACGATCTCGAACGCCAATACCATTGAACATTGTTTATTTTGCATCTGACCCCCTTTGATCATTGATTTATTGTCTCATCCCAAAACTGATATCTTCAATAAAGCTAATTGATCTTCGACATTTCTTCAATTTTCCTCGGCAACATAATATGTCCGTTGATCAAAATTACATACCTTGCTTAAAATAGATAACCACTAGATAATTATTTGATTGTTTCCTTCAACTATACCTCCAATAATTATCTCAATAGCCTTAACTGCCTGATAGTCTGATTCTTGACTTTTCGAAAATAAGATAGCCGGTCTAATTCATTAACTTTATAATTCTTGACGTCCTTTTTGGTCTCTTTGTATCTCCATTAGTTTGGGCAAGTCTTGTTTACCCGTGGTTCTAACCACTTTCCATATATATCCCAAACATTTACTAAAGACTTGGTTGGATCTCTCCTTACAGAACCTTCCCGTCTGTTTACTAGTCATAATAAACATGGACATGATTTAACAAGTAGTACAAATATATATAGTTCTGAAAATCAAAATAAGAAACTAATAGTTGATTAGCAAATATTACATGAATAAAAGATTAAAACAATTTATAAATCGTCTAGATCATAACTTTTTGACCAACAAATTTTGTAACTTTAGCACATTATATAATCCTTTCGAGTTGTCAAGTATTATATACATCGGTTTGGGAGGAAAGAGAGGATTTTGGCTTTCACTTAAGTCTTCCAAGTGGAAGAGAAGGTTTGGTTTTAACCTGGACTAATAGGCTCTTAAGAGGAAAATGAGGTTTCACGTAAACCGGCATAAATTAAACTGGGAGCCGCCTAAAAATTTTAAGCTCTTTTGTTTCTAAGTTCTTTAAGGCAATATAAAAACGTGAGTTCTCATTGAAATGTAAAATATACATTAATTCCACTAATTGTAATAATTAGGTATCGGAAAGAAAATGGAAAACTTAAATCTACGGAGAGTTTGGTACCTTCCAATATATAGAGAAACAAATGGAAGTCTATGTCTCTATGATTGGACAGGTGATGCCCAAACATGCATATTTAGAAATATGATGCAAAGGATAGCAAAGCATGATAAACAGACAAAAAACTTTAGTTACCATAATTGGGTGTAATCGGATGAAATATAGAAAGAAGCTCTAAAACTCGTTTTTTATATGCTCGAAATAGGTTCCTAGCGCGAATGCTGCCGTGGATGATGAGTTGTTCACAGTTTTAAGAAGTCTTTAGCAGAGGAAGTTAGAGGAAAGGCCTGACGGGAGAAGTTACACATCCACGACTATTTTCTCAATTCTTAGTTCTTAGAGCCGAATTGTATTTAAAACGACAAAATAAAAGAACTAGAACGTATATCTCACTTTTATTTAAGTGTTCGTGTCATATAATCAGTTTTCATAACATAATTATCATTGGAAAAGCAAAAAAAAAGAAAGTAACTAAAGCTGCACTGGTTATCATAAAGATAGCAAAACGCTCTTAAAATCTCGTAAAATCTATGGAGGGATTAAGTGGTGCGATAAAAAACAAAAACAAAAATTTGGTAACATTTAAGATCTAAATAACTATCTTATAAAGCAAAATAAGAAATTGCCATAAGAAAACTAGACAAAACTGGTAGCCCTAATTCTTTACTTGCTCCGTTTGTGTTTCCGGTCATGTTTATTGGCGGGCCGTAAAGCTTGGTGCATTCACTCACACATCCGTCTTTGTCACCGTAACAGTTGCTGGGACTTGCAATGCAGCAAAAGCAGTAGTGTATATCGGTGCATATTCCTCGGTAACACGTTATGTTACGTAGGCTTATCTTGTTATCTTCGATAGCCTCCACGTTTCTACCTAAAAAACAAACAGTGATTAGACATGATTATAATATAAAGATGGTACGTAGTAATTATGAGCAAAAGCAAAACTTATAAAGATACTAACATTCATGCACACCAAAGAGGGAAACGAAAATTATGCAAAGTATAGCAAAGCGTGCTACAGACATTGTGAACGATTCTTTGGTTAAACAAGTTTTTTTCTTTTCTTTTTTATTGTTTGCTGTGAGATTGTCAAAAGCCCTTGCTACGATAATTCTCTATTCCTGTGCTGCTGTGCATGTATATACATATAGTAATCTCACCAAAATGTAACATACTCATTCCGTTAAGGCATATATAGTAAAGAAATTGGACAATTAAAATCTATGGAGAGTTTGATAATTTACAATATTTAGAAAAGAAAATGTAAGTCTACCCAAAAGGGCAAAAGAAAATATTAGTACACATGTGTTCGTAGTTTGTTATGAACGTAAGAATGTGTGTGTTATTGATAGATGTACAAAAGTATTTATACAAGAGAGATCCTAAGTTGTAGGGATATGATCTGATCCTATACATTATATAGATTACAACAATATGTATGTACAACCATTCCAATCCACGTACTAAGAGATCATCGTGATTATGTACACTATGTAAGGATACAATGTATATAGATTACTTAGGGAAACAATGTATAACATACATATTGTTGTAAAACAATGTAAGCACTAAGAGATCATCGTGATTATGTACAACCATTCCAATCCACGTCACAGTAAGCAGTTAGACGGAGATCAGAGTCGGCGTGAAGTAGAATGCCCTGACCAGGAGAACCCTTGAGATAATGGACAGTACGCAACGCAGCTTCCCAATGAGCCTGACGAGGAGACTTCATGCACTGAGACAAGATGTGGACTGTATAACACAGTTATGGTCGAGTAAAAGTTAGATAAATCAGATGACCAACCAAGCGGCAATAAGTTTTCGGGTTATCAATGAAAGGACTAGTTTTCGGGTTATCACGAAGAAGTTTGTGATTGAGTTCAATAGGAGTAGAAATCGGCTTAGACCCAAGAAGACCAGTTTCCGCAATGATGTCCAAAGCATATTTGCGTTGAGAAATAAAAAATACCTTCGTTATTGCGGGCAACCTCAATGCCAAGAAAGTACTTGAGCTTCCCTAAGTCTTTCATGTGAAAGCATTGACCTAGATAGTTCTTAAAACGTTGCATCGTAGAGAGATCATTACTAGCAACAATGAAATCATCTACATAAATCAAAATATGCAGAATAGTCTTCCCAGTGATAAAAGAAAAATGTGAGTATCAGCTTTGCTCTGTTTGAAACCATACTTCTTCAAAGCATCACTCAGCATAGCAAACCAACAGCGGGGTGCCTGTTTAAGCCCATAGATGGATTTACGCAAACGGCAAACCTTGGAAGGATCAGAACTTTCAAACCCAGCGGGAAAATTCATATAAACTTCTTCATGTAAGTCACCATGTAAAAAAAGCGTTGTGAACATCCATTTGTTGTACTTCCCATTTCTTAGCTGCAGCAATCTCGAGAAGCATCAGTACAGAGTGGGTTTTGCAACTAGAGCAAATGTATCAGTGTAGTCGAGACCCAGAAGGTAATGGGTTACTCCTACAGCACGTCCTTGTACAATGCTCAAGGCTCTAGGCTGAGTAGTAGGAGAACAAGATAGTGAGGAATTGTCCATACGTAAAATCAGAATTATTGATACGGGCCGAGTGGTAAGGCGGGGGACTGCAAATCCTTTTTCCCCAGTTCAAATCCGGGTACGCTGATGATTCCCAAGAGCGACTAAACGTGATTTGTAGCGAGCAATCTTCCCATTTGAATGATGCTTTATTTTGTAGACCCATTTGCTACCAATCATCTTTTTACCTGGAAGGAGTGTAGTCTCATCCCAAGTATGTTGTAATCCAAGTGCAGAATACACATCAGTCATAGAATCATTCCAAACATTATCCTCAACAGCTTCTTTAAAACAAGTACGCTCAACCGCCGAGGTAACAGCAGCTATAAAATCCCTGTGACCTGGAGAAAAAATCAGTTCGAGGAAGATAATCGACAATAGGGTAAGGAGTGGTATCTGAGACCAAAGTAGGAGGACCAAGAGTAGGAGACAGAGGAGTGAGAGGGGGAGAAGCAAGGAGGTGCGAGGTCTTGACAACAAAGTTCTTGAGTAACATAGAAGGTTGTTTCACACGATGACCACTTCCTAGCAACTCTGTAGACCAGGAGAAGAGACGTCGGGTTGTGATGAAGACAAATTCTCGGTACGAGGAGATGTACTAGGAGACGGTGTAGTTGGAGATGATGGTGTGTCGGACGTCTCAGTCACCAAAGACGGTGTATTCAAAGGATGAGGAGTACTAGGAGAGGAGTTAGTATCCATCACTGCAGCCGGAGAAGAAGATGGAGAATGGTCAGCAGAGACCGGAGCAGGAACGACCTCGGGTGGGACCGAAACCACCGGAGCGTCACGAGAACAAGGTAGAGGCAAGGACGACACTGGTGGAGTGAGTGGTAGTAGCCAATCATCAATAGTTAAATCCGGTTGATAAACAGCAGGTGTACTCCGGCTTCGGGTGTTTTACCACCTAACCTTGTTTGTCGACTGAAGAAATCCATCTATGGATTGAAACAAGCTTCTCGACAATGGTATAAGTGTTTCTCTTCTGTTCTCTTGAACAATGGATTTACTCAGACTCCTTCTGAGAATACTTTATTTGTCAAAATGATTGATTCTTCTTTCATAGCACTTTTAGTCTATGTAGATGACATCATGATTGCAAGTAATAGTGATGTAGAGGTCCTCTCTGTTAAGGCGATACTCGCGCAGGCTTTTAAAATCAAGGATTTAGGACCGGCAAGATTCTTTTTAGGGCTCGAGATAGCTTGAAATTCTGCTGGAATATCTGTCAGCCAGCGAAAGTATTGCTTGAATCTCCTCAGTAACACTGGTTATTTAGGTTGCAAGCCTAAGAATGTTCCCATGGATCCTACTAAGGTGTTATTCAAAGACACTGGTGTTCTTCTTCCTGCAGCTGAGATTAATTCTTACAGAGCATTGATTGGAAGTCTCCTGTACTTAACCATCACTCGACCTGATATCACTTTTGCAGTTAACAAACTAAGCCAGTATCTCTCATGTCCTACGGATGCACATTTACATGCTGCTCAACACGTTCTCAAATATCTCAAAGGGAATCCAGGACAAGGTTTGTTTTACTCTGCTCACGATGATCTTGGTTTGACTGCATTCTCTGATGCAGACTGGGGTACTTGTCACGATACTCGACGCTCTGTCACAGGCATGTGCATTTTCTTAGGCTCTTCACTTATTACTTGGAAGTCTAAGAAGCAGAAGATTGTTAGTAGTAGCAGTACAGAGTCAGAATACAGGGCAGTGGCTATAGCTTCTGATGAGTTAGTCTGGTTAACACAGCTATTGCGGGCTTTTCATGTTCCGATACATGGACCAGCTAGGCTCTATTGTGATAATAAGTCCGCCACTCACATTGCGAACAATCCGGTCTTCCATGAACGCATTAAGCATATGGAGATTGACTTGCATCGTACGAGAGATCGGGTGCTTGCTGGTGTTCAACAAGTGCAACACATTTCGACTGGGAACCAACTTGCCGATATCCTCACTAAACCTCTGCAGGCTGGTCCTTTTCACTCTGTTCTTGACAGAATGTCAGTTTCAAGTATTTTCCTTCCATCATCTGATTCCGGTTCAATGCCGGGTGAAACCCATATCCAACATGTGAGATTCAATTTGTTCAAGGGATTTTGAGAGGAGCGGAGGAGGAAGGGTAGGGTTTCGGAGCCGGTGACGAAGTAGGTTGGAAGCGAAGGCGACGATGTTCAAGCTGCTGCTAGCACAACAATTCAGTTTTAGGACAAAGGCGAGTAAATCTAGTTCTATCATCACTCGAATTAGCTTAGATTGAGAGATTAGGGCTCATTGGTTTGAATTTGTTTAGTTATGATTTGGACAATGTTTCTTTTTTTTCTGATGGTTTCTTTTTGCGGATTTTGTTTGCTCTATCTCTGATTGATATTAGGATTATTAGCTCTGCTAAAATTAGGATTCTTAGAGGGATATGGAGTTTTCCAGCTTTTCAAGTGGGAAATGTGGTTTAGGGTTTGAATTAGTTTAGTCAATAAGCATATAAAAGATTGAGAGATTGAATTTTGTTGCGGCTGTGTGAAGATTGTTTCTGTTTTGATGATGCTTCCCTTTTGGAAGCTCTGTTAAAATTAGGATTCTGTTCGGGTAAAGAGGACATTGGAGTTTTCCATCTTTTCTTGTGGAACAAATGTTTTTTTTGCATTTAGCTCACGTCGATTTATTCTTTCTGTTCTAAATATGCGGGTTTTTTAGTTTGAAACGGTTCGTGTTTTGCTGTAAAAGGCATCGCTTCAAAGGTTGAACCAAATAACACTGAAGCAAGAGGTAAGAAACCACTGCGATTTGGACAACTTGTCTGTTTACGTCTTTCTTCCACAGTTTATCTCTATGGTATATACCAGTCAGTTTTCTTAGTAACACTTGACGCACAGGGTTATAGTACAGTATTTGATTATACGAAACAATAACTTGACGTTGATTTTGGTTTCTGTGTAGAGTGCCATGGAACTGGTGAACCAAACACTGAGCCGCAGGTGAGTTAATCAAAACAACCCTGTGAAGGTCTTGTGATGCCTGTGAGGGCAATAAAAACGTGTAAATGAGGTTCATGTTTTATACACAGACACATTTTACTTAAAACGATATGTTGAATTGTTTATTATGAATACAAATGTACAACTTCTTCCGTATATCAGTTTGAAGTATGATCTTTGCATTTCTCTTGTTTCAAAGAAGATATAGGTTTTATATTGTTTAAACATAAATTAGTTTGGAGACTGATGAGAGATTATATAGCAAAGTTCGTTTCTGCAAGATTATTTCTCAGTCTCACAGAGGTTATATATGCATGATAGTATATTTGATTTTGAAATGTTTAAGATATAAGTATATTCTTTTTTAGGACTCTCTTTACATATGTTTCAGAAACAACTAAGGGAGGCATCAACTAGGTCTGATGTGAGCTTGTGATTGCATCTCATGGATGGAGGTTTGATCCGTGAGGAAGCAACAATATATACGGTTAGTTCTGTAGTCTTTTTAGTAGTTTAGTTTGTTTTTCTTTGTTGAGGCTTAATATCGTTTGGAATCTTCTGGTGCCTTATTTATTTTTAGAGATGCTTGATTGGATTGAATCTAATGTGGTATACAAATATAGTCTCCTTATTTATTAGCTTAGCTCTCTCTGTCTCTGTCCTTGAGATGATGTCTTTGTTGCTAGTGAGCTTTGTTCTGAGTCTGAAGTATCTAATATAAAACTTAAAACAGTTGATAAAAGGGGAAAATACTACATTGTCTCGTTTCTACCACGCTTATCTAAGGGATTCGAGTCTATATACCAGTCAAAGTGTCCCAATAACTTTTAGCTCTGCAGCAAGCCTTTGAATTAATCATGCGGTCTCTCTTTGCTTTGGTATGCACTCTTCTTATTACAGAATATGGACTCCGATTGTATGCTTTGGCCTCGCAAGGATGTTACTTAGCTAAGATGATGTTTCTGTTGCTAGTGAGCTTTTTTTGTTCGGAATCTGAAGTGTCTAATATGATTCTGATGTCTGAAAGACAATTGGTAGATGTGATAAATACTACATTGTCTTGTTTGAGACTTAAGGGAACATGATTATTCTGAAATGTCTCTTCATAAATCTGTTAAGACTTATTCTTTCTACTGAACCTTTCTTTCAATTCCCTCGATTAAGGAACCTGGTAATGGAGCGGTTTTTCTGACACAAGTCCCTGAAAGGAAGGAAGCAATCAATCATAAAAGATCAAAGTGACAGAGAAGATGACCGATGGGAAGATCCCTCCAGGCTCATTGGCAGGAACAAACCGGGAGACATAAGTAAATCTACAAACACCAAAACGAGGTGCATCACTTTTCGTTTAGAGATTATAGCAAAGCTTCTGCAAGATTATGTATCAGTCTCACAGAGAATTTGATGTTTGAAAGGTTTAAGAGAGACTCTAGAAGACTCTCTACCTCAATTCCAAACTATTTTTTATGTGTAATGATCTAACACCACAGCCAGATTTAGTGTTTTCCTCTCGAAACAGATTTAGATCTTGTAGCTAGAACCAAGGAGTTATGATCCCAAAGGAAAGTGTACATTTCTAAAGGCACAACACACAGAACACCTTTCGATCAAATGCCTCGTAGTAGTTGGGAAATTTATGCAGTGGATTTATAAAAATAGATTTTGGTGTTTGAAAGGTTTAATAGACTCAAACCCAATACCAGACTGATATCTCTAACAATCCCACTTTTGTTTAGCCAGCTTGAAAATTCTTTGTTCGTCGACATCAAAGATTCTGACGAAGTTAGGTCGACCAAAGCAGAGAGAGGTGCTCAAAGGGACACAGAAAGCTTCAGTGTTGGTGAGGTAAATGCTTTGATCTATGAGGCCTGGAGTGTAAACAGCGTTTCCTTGTTCGTCTATCTTGAACACCATTATTGCTTCTGTTTTCTTTCTCGGAACACCTTTGATGATCTCTGCGGTCTTCTTGTACGACTTAACGATGAAAGTTTCAGTGGTAGTAACTGACTCCACTAGGTGTTCGGTTGTGTAGCACGAATCCAAAAGGTCTCGTTTTGTCTCGGACAGCTTGGGAAGGTTTTGAAACCCCAAGCTCTGCAACTTGGGGTTGTTGCTAGGGTTGTGGAGATCCCATGATCCTACGAGGTGGCCTCCAGAGCCGGCTATGCGAAACATGTTATCTTGGAATACATGACAGGGGAGGAGAAGAAGCATGGGTCTGTCATTCTGATGTTGACCCACTCGGAGTTCCTTCGAGCCGGTCTGCAGAAGCTCAGCTGAGGTCCCAGGAACTTGAC
This sequence comes from Camelina sativa, assembly GCF_030686135.1. Classification (NCBI taxonomy): domain Eukaryota; kingdom Viridiplantae; phylum Streptophyta; class Magnoliopsida; order Brassicales; family Brassicaceae; genus Camelina; species Camelina sativa. Next base: position 17,004,000 of record NC_141891.1, read on the forward strand.
AGCCACAACACAGTCCTCTTCTTGGGGAGAAGAAGAAGACATGGCCACGTTGGTGACATATTGGGTTTGGCAATGAGGCAGAGTTACAAGAGGAGGAAGCATAATGCGTTTCGGATCTGTTTCACTGTTTATATTCATTTCTCGGAGACGCAACACGCCGTCCTTCAAAGTAGGTAGCCATCCACAGGGTGATCCTATCGTTCCCATTTCCTTTTTCATCCACAGGATAACCTTTCTATCGTTCTCACTTACCTCTTCGCGCTCTTTGAAAGAAGAAATGGTTCGAAGGAAACCACCAGTCCTCACAGTCGTGGAAAATCCGCGATTACCTCCGCATGGATCAGCGCAGATCAAGACACAAGAATGAGAATGAATTGGCAAAGACAAAGATGAGATGCCATCAGAAAGATGAGGAGAGGATCTCACCATAAAGGTTTCCGAAAGCAGAGCTTCGAGGGCTGATTGAGAAGCAAAGACATGAATAATGTTCTTCTTAATGGGAAGCAAGATAGAAGAGAAAACAATAAAAACTAATTGAAGAATTGGTGATCTTCTCAACCTAAAAAAAAACCATTCATAACTTGCTCACCAAGTTTCCCATCTCCAATATATATATTAATTGCGGTCTTTGTGAATTATTTACATTTACTATACAAGTCCTTTTCTGGAGTGGGTTATTCCACCATACCAATAATTCTCATTAAGTTTCCAAATTCTCTCATTAAGTTTCCAAACATTTCCCTTTTCCAAAAACTACTCCGTAAATAAAGTGACGAACACCCTATCTACGGAGATCTCGACCCTCTTTTTTCACATTCAGAAGATGGGTAGCATTACAAGAAATTCTGTTGAATATGGAACTGAATGGTTTATCATATGCTAGGTTAAAACTTGGGTAGTTGATGGTCATTGTGAATTTTTCATTCAACGGAGAAATTTTGGCGGCTTAACATTTAAAGTGCTTAATTTGTTTGATGCATGTTTGAATCTTGCTAGAGATTTATAATTTAAAAAAAAAAAAAAAAAAAAAATACATATAGTGAATGATCATTATTACTTGTTGTATACGTCTGACATATATATACGTCAAATAAATCTTTACCATATCGATATCTCTCTCTTGGTTTGGAAAAAAATTACTCGATCCATCATGTGATCCAGCAAGATGCACGTCGTAGTCACTCAGTTACTTCTTGTCCAACACCATATCATGGGTTGAATTTTAATTAACAGCTTTCAAGTTTGATATTTGACAACACTGACACAAATTAGAGACCATCGGCTTCAAGTTATGTACTATGTAAATCTCATCTTACAATTAAATGAATTAATAAAGGCCTGTACTCTTAGGCTTTACCACGTAAGGATTATGGTGTAAATATAGTATTATATATATATATATATATAACTACGAATTTGAATAAGTTTGTAGTAGATTTGAATGTTTCTTTTCGTCAAGAATTATTGAGAATGGAAGATTAGCATGTGACCTATGCTTTTAAAAATATTTATAGTCAAGATATACCACAGCGAAATCTAGACTAATCCCGAAAACTTACGGGAAATCATGTAAAACATCCACAATTTTCAACATGATTAAAATCGTAGTGAAAATAATCTAACTCTATATACATGATATATCTTTCAACTCATATATACGTAACACAATGAGTTGGTCTGACGCAATTTTTAAATATGAAAAAAAACTCTCAACGTTGTTTTTGTTAATGATCTATATACTCATAGAATACAACATCGACGACAACTTACGAGTCTAGATTCCTTTGTTAACGGTTAAATATGAAAATTCCTTTGTTTGATTTCACTAAAGAAACATTATCGTATCTGTATTGAAACTATTTAATGTCCCATGCAGTTCCCAAGACCATTTAATAATGTGTTACATACACAGCTTTGTGAACTGCGGACCACTCTATATATAGACCATAGTAAGAGTAAAACACCACATTTTTGTGAACATGAGAATACTCCCTCATGAGAAGCTAGTAATTCAGACGAAGTTATGCATGAAATCTAATTTCACTGCTTTTCAAAACCAGCAGACTCCTCTCTAAAAAGGTTCTTTTAAAAAAAGGTTCCACAAGAAATCTTAATTAGTTCATTGCTTGTAAACATAGAAACAACTGTTCACAATTAACAAAATTTCTAACTTCAGTACGTAGGAATTTTGATAGTCCTTGTAGATTCTGTTCTCCCAATACTAATTATCTTTGGAAAAAATAAAAAATTGTATGATGTAATGTCAGTTATAAAATAAGACATATATGTCGCTTAATTGTTTTTGTTTATATGGTTAGACGCATTATATATATACATTGTCTAGTTATCTTTCTTAGAAAGGAAACTAGTTTTGAAGGATTGTACATTAATTTCATTAGCTTTCTTATGATAGAATCATTTCATCTTTTGAAAGTGACGTTGATCGTATATCATCTGTGAGTGGTCCGGTGTTGTACTACCTTTGTTCTTAATCAGCGTTCGTTTTCCAATTTATAATATTTTTAATTAAGAATTTATATATGTTGAAATACTTAATTTATTAATCTCTTTAAAGTGTATAGTTGTCTAAACCTTTTTGAAAAGCTCTCACGGTTCCAAAGCCACCATAATGTTGGTGAGAAAAAAAATTAAATATTAGGTTGTACTAGGTTAGACCCGTGCTACGCCGCGGGATACGTTTTATAACTATTTTTAGATATATTGAATTATTGAAAATATAATTTTTAAAAAAATTGAATTAACTGTAAAAACTATGGTTTATACAATGATAAAATAGAAAATACATTAATAAAATAAAAATAGAGAAAACTCAAATTTAAGATGACTTATAAATATTTGAACAATTCTTGGGCTCACTCTTAAGGTGAACCCATATGTTCACCTCTCCTTGTTTTAACCAATGAAAATCTGATATGTCATAATACATTTAACAACTTATTCATTCTCCTTATAAAATAAACAAAATCTATATACATTATTATAAAATTAAAAACTCAAATTGCTCTTTCATGAACCTAAAACCGATATATAATTTTATTCGACTTCTATAAATCTACTTCTATAAAAGTTCAGGTACATAAACAATTAATCTACAAAACATAATTTGACGAAAATAAATAAATTAAACACCAGTAAAATTTGCTTTTCTTTATTAAAGTTGGATGGAGTTATCGTCGCACCTAGCGACAAAGGAGCCTGGTCCAATCCCACCCCTAAAATGGGGATCAAATTTTCATATGTGTCTGGTCTAATGATCGTTGGTTCAGGAACGATTAATGGTCGTGGTTTAACTTTTTGGGAGGTGACAATTTGATATATCACAATATTTACTCGTTTTATAATTCATTGTAACAAAATCGTAGTTTTTTTCAGTTAAATTTGAAAGCTTCTCAACGATCTACCGTGAGTATCAATACAATAAAAGAAGAATGCGTTGCATTCCTGGTGTGACACATCAGCCTCAACATTGAAGCTGGTGTTGACACCTCAGTAAAAACCTATAACCAATCAAATTATAACATTAATACACATCAGCTGGTTTTAGTCTTATGCTTGATTTCTTCTTCTTCGTCACCGTTTAGATGAAATTGAGAGATGCAGCTTAATCTCTTCCCATTCAGTTTTGGGTAATCCATTTCTCTTATCTAAACGAACTTGGTTATGGTGCTGAATTCGACGGCTCTAGGGTTTTCTTCTTTCTCCCTTTCTTATTATCTCAGGGTAGTGATGGGATGGATTTGTCTAAGGTTGGTGAAAAATTCCTCGGCTCTGTTAAATCTGTTACGTAGCTTGGTCTCTTACCTTCTGCTTCTTTCTCTGATCATCCTGAGGTAATTTCTAATTCATAACATCAATGGAGTTTGTTTTTAGGAGAACTGAAATTATTTTAAGTGTGGAGATTAAAAAATCCATCTTTTAGTAAATTCTTGCATGTGTTGCAGTCTTGCCACTATGTAAGCATTAATTTTTAAATCTCCATTTAGCTTTCTCGACAAAGCAACGAAATTGTCATCTCTACTACCATTTCTCCGACTTGAGAATTGAGAGATGGATGATAAACTCCGATTTGTTAACTTTTTTTTTTTTATAGTTCTCAGTCACTCTCGTCGTCCTCAATACTTGTGTTAAACTTCAATCATCCTCTATCTATTCATTCTCATTTCCTAGATTTTTAGTACAATAGCTTGATCCAGAATATTAGATATGATGTGATTTGTTTAAACATTGTTATGGTATGTTACAATTGAGGTTCTTTAAGGGTTTATGATTAGGGTAAATTCAAAAACTGGGTTTACAAGAAGAGAAAACTGGGTTCCAAGTAGCCTCATTGGTATTGCTTTGGGTCTTTATCTATTATGTTTTAAGATAAACCAAAAACTGGGCTTATCTGTTGACATTAAAGAGTAACTAACATTTCGAATGCTGGTCCATTGTCATTTTTCTCAATTGTTAATTGCATATGTGTGTTTAGCACTTGACTTGTTTTACATGTTGGTCCTATTTCTCTGGCTATTTTCCCTCCAAAAAATCATGATTTCTTACTTATGCTTATATTTTGTCCTTATACAGCATTACCGTGAGAACATGATGATGTGGGTATTTGGCTATGGCTCTCTTGTGTGGAACTAATGATTTCACTACGATGAGAAAGTGTTAGGGTTCATCAAGAGATATAAACGTGTCTATGACTTTGGTAACTCTATAGTCTTTGGTTAACGCTTTCACTATGAAGCCGCAATACAAGTCACAAACCAAACCATAAGTGTTTAATTAACCAAACCGTAAGTGTTTAATCTGAGTTTAGTCTAGAGCATAGTGTTTAATGTCTGGTAGATATCTCCTTTGGTTTAATGGTATTGAGAAGCAGTAACATGCTTTGCCTTATTACCCAGGTGGGGTTCAAGATGTTCTTAGGGGTCACTGCATCAGTGACAAGCTGGGACGCAGATGAGGCTTGCTGCAGTATAATCTTGGAGGACTTCCCAATACTTGCCAAGGTCTTTACTACTGCAATGTCTTAAGTGGAGTCATTAGAGGAGCTTTGGAAATGGTCAGTCTCCTTTTTATTCCCATTTTTTTGTTACATAAAAAGGCGTTTTTCAAACTTCTCATCAAAACAGTCTCCCTAGAAACTTAAAAGAAACTTCTCTTACTCCTCAATTACCAAGTGTAGAAGAATATTTTTGGGCTGAGTGCTTATGTTCTTATATCCATCTCCACAATGAACAGGTTTCGATGACATGGACGTGTGATGTTCTTCGAGGGGATGATGCTTATGAGTTGCAGGAGAAGCTACTGAAACAAGTCGCAGAGGAGTACAACGATGATGAACAATTTGTTCAAAATTACAAATTTGTGTGAGGGAACAAACTGAATGTAACTACAATAGACTACAATAAAACCCAATACGAGCCAACTTTTTTCTAAAGACCAAATAACCATTTAGCTTGTGATATGAGCGTTTAGTGGAGCAGCCGAGCAGCCGGTTGCTTCTATACCATATACACGATATACTTGTGAGTTGGTATGTATCTTTTCAAATAATGTTGGCCGAGCAAACAAGTTAAAGATAGAAACTTCGATTAGTGTGGTTTGAAAAATTTGTGTGTACTCAATATGGTTTTAAAAATGTAAATATGTGTCTAAGCAAAAACAAAATTAAACATAGTGCATATAGTTAATCAAACGATATATGTATATTTATATGAAGCATTCATTGCATACGTCATTGAATTCTCTTTAACAAATACGTCCCAACTTAAATTTCACTTGAGAGCATACCATAAACTCGATATTATCTCACGCTCAAAAGTATTCATCATTTTCATTAATTCTTCCAATTCTACAGTTCAAGATATGCAAACATTAGCAAACAACAGTTAAAGAGAAATCAAAACATCTTCAGGCAATAATATAAATTTGCTAATGTATCTAAAAGATTTAAACAATTTTAATTTAATTATGATTGCACAGATAAAACAAATATAAAATGAAAAAATCATCCAAAAACAACCCGCGGCGTAGCGCGGGTATCAACCTAGTATCTACTAAATTAGCTATCATCCACTATCTGGAAAAAAAAAGTATTGATCGATTACAAATCATCATATATTGTTTCTTTTTTGTAGGCATTACATATTAGCAAATGTGATAAATGATAATTTTAGGATAAATGGGCTAACCTCGATTGATAGTGCAAAAACCCATATATCAATCAACAAATGCAACACTGTTGTAATATCGAACATAAATCTTTTTGCACCTGAGACAAGTCCCAATACAAATGGAATTGATATAAGTGAATCAACTAATATCAACATATTTAACTCTACAATCTCTCGATCGATCTCAATAGTATTAATGTCAATAGTACATGATGAATTGTATTAATTCTTATATTTTGATTGGTTAACTGTTTTAATTGATGTGTCAGAAGAAAAGAGCAACACATTCTAGTTTTATTATATTGATACAATACATAGAAAGCATAAAGAAATATTACATTCTCATGGTATTCTATTGTATTTAAGATTTGTATAATGTCATTTTAGACAATGACCCATATATATAAAACACTTGTCGGTTGAACATGTGCGAGATGGACCAACCAATAGTAGTGATGTCTTAACGGCATGGAGATATTTGAGTTCTATACAACTAATATTTTCTTCCTTGACTTTGTTACACCCTAAAAACAAATAACGCAAAAATATTAAATAATAGAGAAAAGGGAGTCAGATCAGTGAATCCCAATATACTATTGAGATCGATCGAGAGACACAGGTTCTAGGAGATGACTTCAATCTATAACTTTAGATAGAATCTTATATATATATATATATTGCAAATAACAGAAACTACAGTCTCCATATATTATCATTCTTTGACTCAATCTTCGGAGTTAGACTGATATGCATGTATGTAATTCCCCACTTGTTTGGCAAAGCTTAGAGAAAGAACATTAAACACGCACATACCGTGGAAACAATATGCATCTATCAACCCAACCAGAAAATGTAAAATGAGACCATATCAAAATAATTTAATTTACATGATAATCTAGTATTTCAATATTAATTTCAAAACTCCATGCACGTGTTTTCTTATTTGCAAAATAAGTATAAAAAGATTTCTGGACCCATTTTGATGATATTTTCCATGATAAAATATTATTAAATTGCTTGACAATGCAAATATATCATATTAAATTCAATTTGATCTAAATTTCAAAATATAATTTATTACCCTTTAATAATGGATATGCATACAAGTTATCTAAGATTAGAAAAAAACAAATTTTTATGTCCATCTGTCTATACAAGAGACTATATATATATATATATATATATATATATATATATATATATATATATATATACCAAAGTCTTACTAAATGAGATAAGTATAATAATATTAGTTCATGGGAACTTTTACCACCAAAAAAATAAGATAATAAAAATATCTAAGAAGCTCACACACACGTGTATGTTGCGCTTAGCCTATGTGCCTAACTACTACGCACGCGTGTACAGTATCTCTTAATTATGTGTATATATATATATAAGTTTGCCAAAACGCATATTCTTCAATTCTTCTTTATCATCATCTGATCTCACCGTCTTTTTTTTTTTAATTTCGTCTTCATCATCCTTCTCCTCTCTGAACCTCTCTAACTAAGGTCTCTCTCTCAACCTAATTATCTTCTTCTTTTATAACTTAGATTAATTCCAAAATGCAGTTTTATTTTGATTATTTACTTAATTGATTGTTTTGTTCTGTAAATTAATTTGATCAGAAACGAATAAGGAATTCGACAGAAGAAATGGCGACGGATTACAACAGAGCCGATGATTTCTTATTTTCTCAGCAACAACAAGAGGTAATTTTTTATATATCAATTTTATTTCGGCGATTTTTTAATATTTTTCTCTGATTTCTTGATATTTTTTTTTAAGCCATGGATTGGTGGTGCAATGTTTTAGGTAATTTTTATTTTATATAAGGTAGATAAGATATTAACGTTTTGATTTAAGGGTGAAAATGCATATACGGTTTAGAATCACTCTTAAAAAAATATATTTTAAAGATGGTATTGAATCCGACCCTAAAAATATTCTAAATATTCTAATCAAATGGTTATTCCATTTTTAAAAAATATGGTTTAAGAAAAAGTTTTGACTACAAGTCTAAATTAATTTGATAATTATTAGGGTCGGATTAGTAAGTCAACAAGTCAAAACATTTTTCTTTTGGTGTGTGGTAAATTACCAAACCTAATCGTCGGCAATTTTAACGACGGCGTACACGTTTCTTTTCATCTTTCTTCTACATTTCAAACATTGTTTCACATTTTCTAGTCAAAATTAAAATCTATATACGTTTTACGACATTTTCTAATGAATGGTTGAATTTTTTTAATTTGTCGGATGCAAGATATTTCTGGTACTGGTAGGAATACAATATACGTTTTCCCTTACATAAAAATCTTATGATAAGATATTTTAATGTAACGGACGGTCGTAAACTATAAGCTCATCTTCAACTTTGAGAAACCCCCTTGGCGAGATCAACGGTTTACTGAATTGCCACGTAGTACCTTTGATGACACCTGTTCTCTATCCGGTTTGATCCGGTCCATATGGAAAATGTCGATTTCGTTTTGGTCTGATGCATTTCCATTATGTTTTCTGTCCGATTGTTTTTTTGTTAACAACAATCGAAATAATCGGTTTAGCAAATTAAACCCTTTTTGTTAACCAATCGATATTACGAAGCATTGGTATAGAAATTGCTTTCCGGTTAAGGAATTGTCGGTAGGCGTGTCATGAATGACTCAAATATGATCATTCTCTTTTTGCCTCTTTTAATTAAAGCTATAGACTTAAATTATTGGTTTGCCAAAAAAAAAAAAAAAAATACTTAAATTATTGAACTTCCCGATTTGTTTTGGTGTTTGTCATTAGTCTACCACTGGTGCAAATAAATACGGAGGACTTGTGCCAAAGAAAAAGCCTCTTATCTCTAAGGTGAATCATCTTTAACTTTTAAGTAACCCACTTATTTTCATATTTATTCGTATGATCGTTAGTTTGTTGTTGATTATTGATTAACAAACTTTAAAATCAATGCAGGATTACAAACGTGCTTTCTTTGATTCAGCAGATTGGGCTTTACACAAGGTATATATTATCAATTTATGCAATATATCAAACTGTAATTTAAATATTCATATTTCAATCTTTTTGACATGTTGAAAGCATTCTTGTAATGGTTTTTTACTATATATTTGATATTTTCACAGCAAGAAGCAAGTATAGATGAGAGAACAATAGCGGCAATAGAAAATCTAAGACCCAAATTACAGGTAATAATGCTTAAACCAGTAATTGCATTTGGTTAATAATACTCTTAATTATTCAACTAAGTTTTGTTTCGTTGTATTTTATTTTCAGAGAACGCCTCGCAAGCAACTTCCCCCTAGAAGACCCACATGTGCATCTGGTCATGAGAGTTTGGTGAGAAAATAAGTTGATTTTAATTACTTACTTTTACAAATCCTAATGTGGTTTTTTTTTTCGACAACTAATGTGTTTTCTTCATAGTAAATGTAAATGCAATTTTTTTTTATAAAGAAACAGATATTTATAAAAATTGCTTTAATAATTGCAGACAGAGTCGAGCTTTTAGGGTACAAGGAAAAGGGTTTTGATGTGGAAATGGAACGTGATTGGTTTGGTAGTGAGCCTGCCTACTCATGTGTTTCATGTTTCCATTAAAACTTGTATGCAGCTATGCACAGTTGTTCGTTTTTTTTTTTTCACTCTTGGTTAATAAAAATACTTGTCGTTTCAATAAATATCGCAGACAATTGTTGCTGTTTCTTTCTTTTCTTGTTTGTTCCATTCACAACATAAATGAGACAACACCACACTAGTTGAAAACCAATACCGTAGAAAGTACGAATCAATGATCATTAAGTTTGAAGTTATAATTACTCATTGATTGTCTACATAGTTACTTGTTTTAGGTTTTTGATCAGCCTAATACAACCATATTTATATCACCTTTAGTGATTGTGTTTCCACTAACCTATTTTAGCTTACTGCTTAATAAATGGCATATATAGTGATGTTAAGATGGGCATTAAGCTTGCGGACCTAAACGGGTTCATTGTAATATTTTTAGACCCGAATCCATCTAAAAAACAAATAATGTTAAATAGGTTTATCCTTTTAAACCCGTTTATAAATGGGTTGTTGTAATTAATTTTAAATTGACAATCTGTTTTTTTTTTTTTTCTAAATTTTTTGAAGCAAAACGACAACGTTTGCTCTTTTACTTCACGATTTTCATTGCTCCTCACCAGTTTCCACCGTCACAACGACTCAATTTTTGCTCTTTGATTCTGGTGAATCCTCTCCACCATCACGACGAATCAATCTTTTGCTCTGTGAATCATCTCCACTGTCACATTCCAAGATCAGAAGAAGAGAGTTGCGTCTTCTTTCTCTAATCCCACTTTCAAAAGTCTCTCTCTCTTATCCCTCAATTCAATTTAAAAACCCATCTTTTTTTTATCTCTTTCAGAGGTCTTGTTTGTGTTTATGATTCATTAACATTACACACATGCCTCAGAGGTCTTGTTTTGTTTTATCAGAAGTCTATTGTAGCTTTTGATTGATTGAGTTCGAAATCGAAGTCTGAGGCATGTGTGTAATGTTAATTGTGTGTGTGTGTGTGTTTGCAGGTTTCAAGTTGTTTTGTGTGTGTGTTTCAACCCTTTTTGTGTTGCTTGATTTGATTTACCGTCCAACCACTAAAGAAGAAGCTACCGCAGCTAAGGTAGCAAAAATTAGCTTTTAATTTGGAGTTTTGGACTAGATAGCTATATAAGTGTGTTGATCTAGAGAAGTTTTGGAAAAGCAAAGAGCTATATAAGTGAGATTTGTTGTGTTTGTTGGTTTCCATTTTGATAGCTATCTATGTTGAGTTTTGGCTACTAACTCTGCACTAGATTGGTATAAAGTTTAACATTACACCCAAAAAAAACATATACATAATCTGATCAGTTGGTCCAAGCAACTAAAAGCAATTTGGAGGATATTAAGGTAATAATAAAATCATTCCATTTACCTAATTCCAACTATACCCCTAAGAATTTGATTTTAAAGTAAACTTTGGTTTGGTAATCATGTTGACATTGGTTTCTTAAAACGACACAGTTTTTAATTCCTCATAATTTTAAACCTTAACAATTAATTTCACTTTGATAAAAAAAAAAACAATTAATTTCACTTAAAAAAATTACTATTTAGTTAAGTAATCGGACCAATCAAAGAATATGATGTCATGTTAATATTAAAGTGATGTTTTAATAACTTTGAAAAAATAGTCTTGCAGTATTTAATCTTCTTGTACTTACAGTAAGTTTTGAAAACAAATTTTAACAAAGAAAGTGTAGAAAGCATTGAAGCTATATATTAGTATTGATCATGACCTCACCGGCAAATATTTTTTTTATGTAGATTACTTGCCTATTGTATGGTAATCATCTACTTTTTGCTAATCCGAAAATTATAATAATGAAAGTAATCCTAAAATTTTGATTGAAAATTTTTAAACCTTAACAATCAATTTCACTGACAAACAAAAATTACTATTTAGAAAAGTAACTAGACCAATCAAAGAATATGATGTCATGTTAATATTAAAGTGATGTTTTAGTAACTTTGAAAAAAACAGTCTTGCAGTATTTAATCTTCTTGTACATGCAGTAAGTTTTGAAAATGAAGTTGAACAAAGAAAGTGTAGAAAGCATTAAAGCTATATATTAATATTGATCATGACCTCACCGACAAATATATTTTTTTATGTAGAGTTATCTTGCTTATTGTATGGTAATCATCTACTTTTTGCTAATCCAAAACTTGTAATAATGAAAGCAATCCTAAAACTTTGATTCAAATTTTTTAAACCTTAACAATTAATTTCAATTACAAAAAAAGATTACTATTTAGAAAAGTAATCGGACCAATCAAAGAATATGGCGTTATGTTAATATTAAAGTGTTGATTTAGTAACGTTGGAAAAATAGTCTTGCAACATTGAATCTTCTTTTACGTACACTAAGTAAAATCTGATGTGGCGATGAGTTGTTCATTTTTAGTGCAAATTTGATGAGTTGTTAATTAGAAAAACCTAAAATATGATGTGGCAAAATTTAATTGGCCAAATGACTTGTAATCTATAGTATAAAGCATTTGGTTTAAGAAAAACCAAATTCAGATGCAGTTTTAATTAAGGGTTGTAAACATATACATAATCTAATCTGATCAGTTGGTCTAAGCAACTAAAAGCAATTTAGAGGTTATTAAGACAATAATAAAATCATTCCATTTAGCTAATTCTAACTATACCCCTAAGACTCTGATTTTTAAAGTAAACTTTGGTTTGGTAATCATGTCGACATTGGTTTCTTAATCTTCATTTACTTGCCTCTTGTAGCATTTAATCTTCCTGCAGTAAATTCTGAAAACTAAGTTTAACAAAAAAAGTGTAGAAACTAGAAAGCATTGAATATTAATATTGATGGCGGAGAGAGTATAGATGGAGGAGAAAGAAGTCGGATCTGTGTCATTTCCTTTTAAAAATACACACTATGTATCATACACTCCAGTTAATAGTAAGTTACCCTTAATCCAAAAATCTTGGATAGGGAATATTTTTGTATCTACATTTAAAGAAGTGTGTGGTCCTAATAATATTTATTATCCCAAGTCTAGTTTGGTCATAATAATATTTATTATCCCAAGTCTAATGATTGGTAATGATAGAATCAGTGCCGTGCTTAGGTTCATATTGGTTTAGGGCGAAAAATTGATTTTGTTTTGTGTTAAAAAAAAGTTTAAAATAATATATATATATATATATATATATATATATATATATATATATATATACTAGATGGTTACCCATCAGAAATGTAGATGATATGTATTTTTAATTGTTTATATATTTATATTATTTTGGGACTATGAAAAAATCATCTACGTATATATAAATTATCTGATTGCTTGATAGATTGAGTATAGTTTACATTAAATTTTATATAAATTTAAATTGTATGTGTGATTATTTATATATGGCAGCAAATTAGTCATTTTTTGGTTCTTTGAAATACTGAATATATATTAACAAAAACTAAGCAAAACATATGCAAAATATAAACAAAACATAAGTAAAATATTTCTACGTATGTGTTTTATAATGTATTAGATGTTTGAAAGTAAAATTGAAAAACTACATGAAAGTTGAAAATTTGCAACCACACCAACAAAATGCTAATGTGACAATAAAAAATAGATGGCATGATATTTGAGAGTCTATTTTATTTGTTATTATACATTAGCATTTTGTTAGTTAATTAATAATATCTTTTCGTATAAATTTTTAATACAAGTTCTCAACTTTTATGTAGTTTTTCATTTTCCTTCAAAAATTTAATAAATTATATAATACTTTAATAATGCAAATAAAAGATTATGAAATATGAAATAAGAAGAATTAATAACAAAAAAAATATTATAGATTTTTAAAATAAAAAGTGTAAACACATTTACAAACTAAATACATAAGCTAACGTAAAAAAATATATGTGGCCTTACAATTTTTTATATTATGTGGCCTTAGGCAAATGCTCTTTTCAATATACATGAGGCACGACACTGGATATAATTAGAATTCCGAAAAGTGTTTGGCATATATGTAACTGTTGGTAAAATATTCATATTCAAGATGCGTCAGTTTTCTAGTGATATAATATCCTTAAACTAACTTAGTACTAAATATAGCTTATTTTTAACGGTTGAACATCAGTTGGCTTAAAATTTTGAACAGTTAAATATATTTAAACTTTTGTTCATATTCATAGATTATCTCTTGAACTTATATTAATTATTAATTATGATTTTTATATAAATTCATAGATTGTCTTTTGTTTTTGTTCATTTTTTTTTAAGTAGAAAAAACTAAATCTGATGTGGCAAAATTTAATTCCAAGTGACTTGTAAACATATACATAATCTGATAAATCTGATAAAGGATTTGACTTAAAAAATCCGAATTCAGATGTGGTTTTAATTATGGGTTGTAACTTGTAAACATATACATAATCTGATCAGTTGGTCTAAGCAATTTAGAGGTTACTTTAAAATCATTCCATTTAGCTAATTCCAATTATACCCCTAAGACTCTTAATATCTATATAAAGTAAGGTTTTAGTCTCTTCTTATTGGTTGATTTTTATTTATTACTTTCTAATTTTTTTTCTTTCTAATTGTTTAATTGCTTTAAATAATATTTAAGACCTAATTAACACAATACATTTAATTCATACATTAAAATAAAAAATTATAACTAAAAATAAAATAAATTATGCATTAATCATATTCCACCACTCAATTTTATTCAAACACAATAAATAATATTTGTAACTCCAATAATTCTAAATGTAACTTCCATCAATTCTTATCATATAAATAAGCATTACCTCATTCTCTCATATTGGCATTTTTCACTTTCTCATTTTCACATTCTCTCATTCTCTTCCACTTCTCTCATTCTCTTCCACAATATCTCAAATATTTTTATGTTTTTTTTTATGTTTTCAATTTATTATTTTTGTTGTATGGGTTACAAAAACCAAATGAAATATCATTGTAAAATTTTAATGCTAAATTTTAATTTTAGAGACTACATGATATATATATTTTACATTGTTTTTATTTTTAAAGATTTATCTCCATCATCTAATTTGGATTATCATCTTATAAGTAATCATTCTCTCCTCATCTCTCACCAATATCAAATGTTGTTATATCTAATATGTGTTGTAAGAGTTTGATTTTATATTTTAATTTAGAAAGTATTTTATATTTTAATTATAAAAAATTGATTTTCTTGATTTAAGCTAAATGAAAAAGTGAAATATAGAAAATAATATAATTATTAAAATACCATTTAACTAAATCCTCTAAAGATGAAACCATTAGTATGAAATCTAGCACTATAAATTAAATTGATGAGTGAAAAACAAAAAAAAAACAAAACAAAAGGATTGAAGTTATTCTTGGGGTTTTAAAAAATCTTTAGATTGAAGTTCATATATTTTTTTAAAAAAACTAATTTAATTTTTCACTTCAAAAGTAATATTTTCAATTTGGAATATTATGTGTGAGTGTTGAGTTTATATCAACAAAACAATCAAAAAGTGTAAGTTTAGATTTTGACTGAGCCACTTGGTATTCCTTTTCTTTTAAGTCAAAAATAAATTAAAATATTTATTTATAATTAACCCACTTTTAAAGGCATTTAACTCCATTTAACTCAAATTTAACTCCTACCCAATAATTTTACATTCATTCCTCCAACTAATATATATATATATATATATATATTTTTGTCATCATTGAATCAACAAGGCCCGATTCTCCAACTAATATATTTATCTTTCAAGAAAAATGTTTTTGGTAAAATTTTAATATATTTTTAATTATTTTAATTGCTTTAAACTTTGAAATGAGTAATATTCTATATACAATAATTTTATACGTAGTTACTAAATTTTTGATAATTTTATTTGATTCAATTTTACTATATTACATTCTTATGTTTACAGTGTCATTAAGAAAATATCTTTAAATCAATGTTTAACCTCTATAAAACATGATCATAAACATAGATTCTCTCATATTAGGAAAATGTTTAAATTTCTATATTATTATTTATATTAATATAGCTAATCAATTTGTAATAATTTTTTGTAGTATTGGTTAATTTTTGATATATAAAAACGTTTATATATTCTAAATTTTGTATAATAAATAACTATACCAAAAAAATGTTGACAGAAGTATTATTTTGAGAAATTGCTATAAATTTTTTTTTGAGATTCATATATTAATATAATTTTTTTGAAATTTATACATTAGTAAAACAATTATGCATACACATTGCGTAGACTAATTACCTAGTTTAAAGTAAAACTTTGGTTTGGTAATCATCATGTCGACATTGGTTTCTTAAAACGACACAGTTTTTAGTTCCTCTCCGACTCTTACGTTTTCCTCAGCGCCATTGATCCGTTCGATCTCTCTCAGCGATTTGAAACTCGGATGATACGGTGAAGATGAAGATTGATCTGAATAAGGTTGCTCGTAAGATCGAGGTGGATAATCGTATTCCTCTCCGTAATTACTACCGTATCGCCGATAATCTCCTCCGACAGGTCTGTTCCCGATGTCGCAACGAATCTCAATCTCAAATTCATATGAAGCGTTTCTAGTATTTGATTTTCGCACCGTTAGTTTAGGAAGTGATCGATTTGCTAGGTTAGGGGTGTTTGAGAGTTTAGTTTATCAATTAGAGAGTTTTTTTTGGAGTTGATTGGAACAGTGTTCGATTTCTTGTTTCCGTAGTAAACCTAATCGGGCTACTTTCAATAAATCAGTTCAATTCATTGGCCTGTTGTCTGGTTTTTGATGGTTCAGGCCAGCATATATCGCGATGAGAAGAATGTTGTGGATTTGTATATCATGCTTCTTAGATATTCAAGGTGAGGAGAAAAAGTATTCATTTGGCATACTTGTATTTTTCCAAGCAAGAGCTTACAAGTTTTTGTTCTGCAGTTTGATTTCTGAAACAATTCCATTCCATCGAGATTACCAAGCATCGCTTCCACAAGAAAGACTTGGGAGCAGGAAGGTCAGGTATTTCTGTTTTATCCTTCCAAAAATGTTGTTTGGTGTTATACTATACATAGCAGTGTCCTCAGATGTGGTTTCTTTTTCTTTTGTGCAACAGAGGTTGCGTGCTGTAATCAATGAGCTCGAGTCTCTGAAACCCGAATTTAACCGGCTAGTGGATAAGCTAAACAGAGCCGAGGAGGAATCCCATCGGGTTGGAAATGATCTCCCGGTTGTATCATATAGTTCAGATGCTGTTGAATGGCCTCCTTCCCACAATGCTTCATCATACTCCAGTCCTGATATTAACAAGGTCTAAGACTTTGCATTTGCATCTTGATATAATCCATGTTCCCAAAACTTCAAATCATTGTGCTTTCTTACCAGCGTTTCCTGTAATTTTTCATTTTTTTCCCCTGGTACAGGCAGCCTTGCCGACATCTCAACCATCCTGGACGTATAACAATAATGTAACTTCATCTTCAAATCGTACACCGATTGATCAGCAATTCCAGAAGCTGTGAGTATTTCCCCAAAGTATAGTTGTCACTTGTCAGTAATTCTCTTTGATAGGAAATCAACACCATAAGTTCTCTTAGCATCTGGGAACATTGAGAAATAGGGACATGCAATCCCGTATATGTCATTGGTTTCCTTGCGTTAACTCTGTCTGTTTCTGTGATCACCATAAAATGATGATGTTTGGGTCATATCTTACCAGACAAATTGCCAATCTGATGGACTAAACTGCTAATGCTACTTGACTTTTCTGTTTATGGTATCATGTTTGAAAATGGTTGTTGTTTGTGTTTTGTAGTATTTATCTTTAGTTTCAAAGTATCGAGACAAGAAATAGGTATATGAGACTCAAGTGCTTGTCCATATTAATCCGCGATGATCATTGAGATTTTAATTGTGCTCCTGTACCTGCAGATCATTTGATTTTCTGCCTCCAAACCAAGCAACTTTGTCTAGACATTCATTTCTAGGTCCAAATGGTCTAAAAAGTCAGTGGGTTGCACCCAAGTCGGAGATAAAGGTTATCATTGTTATCCTCCCCACATTTTCTCACTCTTTCTTTCTCTTCGCGGTCCAATCCAGTGTTAATCTTTCAGATCTTAAAATATTATTTTGTATGGAATGACAGGTTCAATATCCGAGTAATACCGACTGGGGTTGTTCTGCTGAAAATTCAGGGTAAGTACTTATCATATGTTGCCTTTTGTAGTTTTACTATTTTAAATTCATGGCTATTCGTAACTTACTCTAAGGGTTTCTACAGTTTGATTGACACTGGACTGAGCGGTTCCGCAGCATCACTTAATGGTGATTCTCAAGAGATTGCAACGCTGAACTCTGTACTCTCCTTAGATGATGGTCGATGGCAGCGTCATTCTGAGGCAGTAAATTCCCAGTTTATTAGTGACGCAACTGAAGACCCCTTTCAGTTTGTTGGTATGAAGCAACCTTCCCCTCCTCCTGTGCTTGCCCAAGTTCATCAAGAGCTAGCCCAAATTTGCCCATCTAAAGTTGCTGATCCTAGACCAGGACCTGCAATTCCTTCTCTAGAAGGAAAAGAGGGCAGTAATACTTATCAGCATTTGCATGTTGTAAGTTCCAGCTATCTCTTCTTTTATATTTGTGCAATTCCCATCAGTTCCATAGTTTTTTGTGAGTGCAAAATAGAAAATCTGAGACGATAGCCCATGATTATTCCCACTATGTGATCAAGAATCAACACATGGATATACCCTGAACTATTCCGTGGAACATTTGAATAGTAGTGTGTTGGAAAATATGCTTTATATTAAAGTATTAGATTTATGTCCATTACATCTTATGAAGAGTTTGCTAGAATTGGTGCAGGAAATATTTCTCTTTTTCGTTTTTTTACTAATGTCGTCTCCCTGTATCTAAATTTGCTGAAGCCGGTGCGCATAATGGATGATTTCCTAAGGCTAGCTCGGTCAAACACAGAAAGGAATTTAGAAACTTGTGGAGTACTTGCTGGCTCTCTGGTACGTTGATGGAAACATTTGCATGTATATTAATTTATTCAAATCTCATGATCAGCTTAAATCATCTTGTCATCACTTATATTCTGTTTGTTTTCCCTTTTTTGCAGAAAAACAGGGTTTTTCATATCACTACTCTCATAATCCCAAAGCAGGAGTCTACCTCAGATTCTGTATGTTCGTCATTTTTCTTAATCATTGACATCAATAACGATTGTTTCAACTCTTCCTGGGATTTTTCTCACACTTGGTCCATCTTCATTTGTTAATGTCAGTGCCAAACACTAAACGAAGAAGAAATATTCGAAGTACAGGACAGGCTCTCTCTATTTCCCTTGGGTTGGATTCATGTAAGTTCTCTCACCCTAATGAAAAGATCTTCCATTTCCGGATGGTGACTTACCACAAAGCTACTCGGAACAGTTCTGAATCCATATAGTATCCACTAGTTGATAAGCTTATCGATTCTTGTGGCTAATTACATTTTGGTTTCAGACACACCCTACACAAACTTGCTTCATGTCATCAGTTGATCTCCACACACACTACTCGTATCAGGTATAACAAACTCCCCCTTTCAATTATCTCATATGTTAATAACTTATGTTGCGACTATACTCAGATCGTTATCTATATCTATTGGTCCCAGATAATGCTACCGGAGGCAGTTGCAATTGTAATGGCACCAACAGACGAATCAACGCCTCACGGAATATTCCATCTCTCAGATCCATCAGGTGTATCCGTGATCCGTAACTGCCAACAACGAGGCTTCCACCCGCACGAAGAATCAGAAGACGGTAACCCAATCTACGAGCATTGCTCACACGTCTTCCTCAATGCCAAACTCAAATACGAAGTCCTTGACCTCCGCTAAAACCAACAACCCTCGTCACCATGTTTGATTTTTCCTCAAAGACTCTTTAACATTTATAAAAACACCTCTAAGAGATCAGATGTCTCTCCCGTACATATTATATATGTGTAGCTTCTTAAAACTTGGCTGAGCCTTCTTGAGTGACGATGATTGTGTTTTATTATCTAAAACGAATATACCTTAAAATTCGTATGTACCATTTCATTTCACATAGCCAAATTTGCCAAAACTGTAATTTCTTATGATATCACTTTTTAAATTAACTATAACGAGTAAACAAGTCAACTCAAAAGGTAAACGACGAATCTAAAAATTTCTTATAGAATTTACCAAATGTATCTGTAAAGCCAACGAAACTCTCACTTCAAATTCTCTCTGTGGCTCTTTTTTCCTCTTTTCTCGTTCCCCTCTACTTCGTCTAGGGTTTATCCTCTATCTATCCGCCGATTCCTATACATACACTTTTTGATATATATATATATATATATATACTCTCTCCACTCGCCTTGGCTTTCATTTCATTCACCGGCACGAAGCAAACAAAGAAGAGGAGAGATTTAGCAGTATCCACCACCACCACTACCACCATGTCTTTGAGACCTAACGCTAAGACTGAGGTTCGTCGTAACCGCTACAAAGTGGCGGTTGATGCTGAAGAAGGACGGCGGAGGAGAGAGGACAACATGGTTGAGATCCGTAAGAGTAAGCGTGAGGAAAGCTTACAGAAGAAGCGTCGCGAAGGTCTTCAAGCTAATCAGTTACCTCAATTCGCTCCTTCTTCTGTTCCTGCTTCATCCACTGTTGAGAAGAAGGTAAATACTTGTAGGGATCTGGAATTGATTTTGAGGATTTGTACTGTGTTTGTTCTCTCTGATTGTAACTGATTAGATCGATTCCGATTTTTTGATTTTGGTTTTTTTTGGTAAAGTTGGAGAGTTTGCCTTCTATGGTTGGAGGTGTGTTGTCTGAGGATAGAGGCTTACAGCTTGAAGCCACTACTCAGTTCAGGAAATTGCTTTCGATTGGTAATTTTTGCTATGTTTGCATGTGGTTCTTTTTTTAGTATGTTTGTATTCGATTTGGCAATTTCTTGAAATGAATCGATGGTTTTGAACTTTGGCAGAGCGTAGTCCTCCAATTGAAGAGGTTATTGATGCTGGTGTTGTTCCTCGCTTTGTGGAGTTCCTCACCAGAGAGGATTATCCACAGCTTCAGGTTTGGTGGATCCGTTATTATGTATCTGTCTGTCATATTTGCTATAGGATTATCATCTGATACTAAATACTATCTCTGTGTGTGTTCTGTGGTTTCAGTTTGAGGCTGCTTGGGCATTGACAAACATTGCTTCTGGGACTTCAGAGAATACAAAGGTGGTCATTGAACATGGTGCTGTTCCGATTTTTGTTCAACTGTTGGCTTCTCAAAGTGATGATGTCCGTGAGCAGGTAAGATATGTTGTGTCTATTGTCTTTTCTCACGCCGGAGTCAACTTTTGTTTGTTTTCGGGAGCAAGCATGTTCTAAAGTTTGTTTTCTTGATCTGTTCATGTGTAAGGCTGTTTGGGCATTAGGGAATGTTGCTGGTGATTCTCCACGGTGCAGAGATCTCGTCCTTGGTCAGGGAGCTTTGATACCATTGCTCTCTCAGTTGAATGAGCATGCTAAACTCTCAATGCTGAGAAATGCTACTTGGACCCTCTCAAACTTCTGCAGGGGAAAGCCACAGCCTCCTTTTGACCAGGTTTGTCTCTCATTCCACTCTTAATCTCTCCCCAAATATCAAGGAATTTTTCTCTTTAATATCTGTGATCTCTTAATAACAGGTCCGTCCAGCACTTCCAGCTCTTGAACGCCTGATTCATTCGACTGATGAGGAAGTGTTAACGGATGCGTGTTGGGCTCTCTCTTACCTTTCCGATGGCACAAATGACAAGATCCAATCCGTCATTGAAGCAGGTGTTGTTCCTCGACTCGTCGAGCTTCTCCAGTGAGTTTCAAGTCCCAAGAGTTCATTGTTTGTTTGTTTGTATAATGAATGTTATGTGTTAACTGTTAATGAATATTATCAAATTTTATTTTGTTGTAGGCACCCATCACCATCTGTGCTTATTCCTGCGCTTCGTACTATTGGTAACATTGTCACTGGAGATGATCTGCAAACACAGGTATGTTTGTTCTTCTACAGTGTTGTTCATTCCTATTATCCAGGATACATAGTCCAATGTTGATGGGAATAATGAAACACCAATGGCTTAGAAAGCTGAATCTGAACTTGTTGATATGACATTTGGTTGTCATAAGTTATTAAGTAGCTTTTGATTGCCCTGCGAATTTTAGGTGATATCTGGAATGGGATTTGTCGTTTATTCGTAGATTTTGTTTTCCATAGTTACCCTAGTTATTTCTATGATGCCTAATGTCCCTTGTGGATAGTCATAGACTAATATAAGGCAATTCTCCTCTAGATGTAAAATGCTATCAAAAAATCTCAAACGTTTACTATTTCTCACTTATATCTCTTTCTTCTTTGGTTGGTTTTGAGCTGATGAATTTTTTTTTTTTGCAGTGTGTAATTAGTCATGGTGCACTCCTTAGCCTTTTGAGCCTTCTGACTCACAATCATAAGAAGAGCATAAAGAAGGAAGCTTGCTGGACAATCTCAAATATCACTGCTGGAAACAGGGACCAAATTCAGGTGAACATTTTCTGAAATTGTTGTTTTTGTTCAGCTTGTCAGTTTCTAATACTGTCGAGCGATCCCATGTTTCAGAAGCCTTTTGTTGTTTGAAAAAAGTTGTTGTGTGTGTTTTATGCTCGATAAATATTCTTTTGGTAATGCAGGCTGTATGTGAAGCTGGTTTGATTTGCCCTCTTGTCAATCTGCTTCAAAATGCGGAGTTTGATATAAAGAAAGAAGCTGCATGGGCAGTATCAAATGCCACTTCGGGTGGTTCTCCTGACCAAATCAAGTAAGATTATCCGATATTAGGCCCATCTTTTCTTGATCTCACCACCTTTGAAATCTTTGCTTGCTCTCTTTCGAATGGTCAGTTATATTCTTTCCTTTTGTGTTTTAAGGTACATGGTGGAACAGGGAGTTGTGAAACCACTGTGTGATCTTTTGGTGTGCCCTGATCCAAGGATCATCACTGTATGTCTGGAAGGATTGGAGAACATACTGAAAGTCGGGGAAGCTGAAAAGGTCACAGGAAATACCGGGGATGTAAACTTTTATGCACAGTTGATCGATGATGCTGAGGGATTAGAAAAGATTGAGAATCTGCAGAGTCATGACAACAGCGAAATCTATGAAAAGGCAGTGAAGATTCTTGAAACATACTGGTTGGAAGAGGAGGATGAAACTTTACCACCAGGTGATGCCGCTGCACAAGGCTTCCAGTTTGGAGGTACTGATGCAGCCATACCACCAGGTGGATTCAACTTCAAGTGAAGGTAAAAAAAGAAAACTCATAACTTGGGAACTATTTAGTCCTGTCCAGATGTCTGAGCATTTGAAGCCTAGACTAGGAAGCCAGAGTAAAGTAAATCTGTGGCTTTGTGTCTTGCTTTTGTAAAATCTGTGAGTCTGGTTTTGTTTCAACAGGAGCTGAGCATGATGAGTCTGAAGAGTCGAAGCAGCTTATTAAAGAGTCTGGGGGGCACTGGTTGAAAAGGGTCTGATTAGAGAGTCTGGTCTTCTGTGTAAAAGTCAGATGGGGGTGCCTTAAGTCTGGCCTGGTCTGGTCTGGTCTGGTCAGATTCCGTGTCAGTGGTTGGTGGGTTTGAGTCATGAAATAAGCTTTGTTGTGGGGGGGAGTTGGGTAGGAGTCATCAAAGGGTAATTTATTTTTATATAAGGGGAAATTTGGGAGAAGGGTTTATATAAGTTTTTTAAAAAGTGTGATGAGAAGAAATGTGTGTCCTCTCTGGGTTTTGTTACATTTTGTACTACACAACACTGCAAAGTCAAACATAAAAAAGTTGGTCAAACTTCATTTGGTCTTGTGGGTGACATAAAAGCCCAATTGGTTTGTCTCTTTTATTTGTTTTTTTTAATCTGTTTTAGTGCGGTCCAGGTCATTTTGGGCTATGGTCTGCATTTGCACGCGTATCCATATTAAAAACATATGTCCATAAATCGATGCTATTAATGGTTATCGTCAATTTCAAGTAGGGTTTTCAATTATAAAAAGACATCTTAATGTTTTAGTGCGTAGGTAACCTTGAACCAAAAAATATCTCGATACACAAAATCGATTACACAAATTTGAAGAGATGGATTTCCCCGCAGAAAAAAAAAGGTTTAAAGAGTGTTGATTTAAAAACATAACAACAATTTTTGAATTTTTTTTTAAAACATTCTCATAATTCTGGATAAATTGTGAAAAGTTCACACAAAAATATCTAAAAGACAGAGAGTAAAAAAAAGTGCATGCATGCTCTAAGCCCAATTTAAGAAACACAACGTGGCATACAATCGAACTACTAAAACAGAAACAAGCAATTCAAGTAACAATTTGTGCGCCAGCTTTTGAAAAAAATTCAAATTTTGGTACCAAGAAGATAGATATTAAAAATCCCTCCTTGGATTGTTGTTATTACTTCATTTCATTTGGTAAGTAACAAAGCTGTAAAAAAGAGTTTCCCTCTTCTTTTTTTTCAGTTTGTGGTTGTTTTATGTTTTTTGGCGGGTGGTCAGAGAGTAATAAAAAGGCCCGCTCGAGGGTAAAAGAGTAAATAAGAAATAGAAATCTAGGGTTTATTAGTCCCCGCCTCCTCCTTTATTATAAAAAGCCTCTCCGTTTGTTTTATCCGTTACTCCTCTGCGGCGTCTCTCTCTCTCTTCCTTATCATCATCTTCACTCTCTCTCTCTCTCTCTGTCTCTCTACGCTTCACAGAGCCATCCGAGGTCTCTGATCGCTCTCTCATTCTCTCATTTCCTCTGTTTCTTAAGCTTAAGCTTAAGCTTGAAGAGAGGGTTTCTATCATTCTCAACCTTTGCTTCTCGTGGATCAATGTGAGTTTACTTGATCATTTTGATCCTTATTTTTACTTACTTGTAGTTGTTGATCACGTTTACTAAACTAGTGAGTTTTGTGTTGTAGATGTCAATGACGGAAGAAACAAAGACGAAGCTCGAATCGGCGGGAGATTCGTCCGATGTAGACAACGGGAACTGTAGTAGCAGTGGAAGCGGAGGTGATACGAAGAAGACTTGCGTTGATTGTGGAACTAGCAGGACTCCTCTTTGGCGTGGTGGCCCTGCTGGACCTAAAGTAAGTATTGATCATGATCTCTCTGTTTTTGAAACCCTAAAAATCAAATCTTTGAGGTCTCATTTGTTAGATCTAGTCTAATAGGTACCTTAAAAGTACACTCAAATGTTGGTTAATCTTTTGTTCTTAGCTCTTTTTGCTAGTGGGTTTTTGCGCATTGATGTGATCATGTAGTAGGTAGCATTATTTAGGTAGGTAAGGATTGTGTTAGTCTAAAGATCATAGAAGAAGAACATAGCTAGATGATCCGTATTTTTTTTTTTTTTTGATTCTGTGTTTGATATATTATGACCTGTTTGATCAGAGGTTAATTGTAAACAATTAGTATTAGGTTAAGTTTTTGTTCAACACTGCTTATGATGATGCCGCCGTCATATGCTCTTTAACTTTAGATCTGCTTGTTCTCTCTGGTCTGATCATGGTTTTTACTTTGTTTGCAGTCATTGTGCAATGCGTGTGGGATCAAGAGCAGGAAGAAGAGACAAGCAGCTCTTGGAATTAGACAAGAGGATAACAGGATCAAGAACAAAACTAGTAACAATCTCAACCTTGAGAATCGAAATGTCAAGATCGGCAAAGGTGAACCAGGAAACGTCAAGGCTAGGATCATCAAAACAGATGCTGAGAATTACAGTAGCAGTAACAACACCAACAACAACAACAGCAACAGCAGCAAGAAGAATGTGAAAAGGGTTAGTAGATTTTTGGATTTCGGGTTTAAAGTTCCGGCGATGAAGAGATCGGCGGTGGAGAAGAAGAGGCTATGGAGGAAACTTGGTGAAGAGGAACGAGCCGCAGTACTTCTCATGGCTCTTTCTTGTGGTTAAGATTAGTTTCTTAACTCCTTTTTTTTTGGTCTGAATGGTTTGAGGGAGAAGAGATTTAGGGGAAAATAAGTTATTAGTAGGGAAATGATGAAGAGAAGAGGTTTTATTAATCCTAATTATATCACATAGTATATGTAATTCAGTCGATATTGTTTTTAGGTAAGCTAATGTTATAATATGCATCTTACTAATTTAATTATTCGTTTAAACTCTTTGTCTAGTTGATTACTACTAGTTACTACCGTTAATTTCTACAAAAGCTGTTGAATTGAGATATGTAATCTCTATATCTCTCGCGCATAATCTTTTCAATTTTCTACTTTAAAAAGTACCTTAATGTTCTTTTTAGTTCTAAAAATGTGAAATTAAGGATATTTTTGTCACTAATTATCATGATTTTTCTTCTTTGTCAACAAGTTATACTTATATTAGAATGATGTGAATATAAACATTTTGTTAATAACCTTTACCCCAAAATAAATTACAGCTGTTGTTCACGCGATCTAGAAGCGCGTGATCTCAGAACCAAAGACAGCTATAAACAGCTCATGATGTCTTTTGGGCTTTTCGTTGAATGAAATGAATATAAAAAAATCAGATTTTGATTAGAACCTAAAATAAAATAAAGAGTCGGTGATTGAGACAATTGCGCCTCTCTTCTCATTTTCTTGCGATTCTTTTTTCGATTTCTATGTCCCACTATTTTCTTTTTCTACAATACAATATATAAAAAAAGTTATATAAAACATTTTTCTGGCTCCCAAAAACTCTAAAATCGAATTTTATACAACTTTCATGTTTCTCATAGTCAATAGCATTTCTAGATTAAAATTTTGCGGCTACGGAAAAATTTATGATAATGAAGAGGCGTTAAACCACTATCAAGTAGTATACTATCAACTAGAGGATTCTGTGTACACTTGCATGCAAATAGACCACCAATGTGAACATGTTGAAAGACAATAATGATTGTAAGACTAGAATCCGCGAATCCATGTGTATGATGTGTTCACAAGATATGTTACTAAAGAGTTTTGAGAATTTTTGATAGATTAAAGTTTTGTAACAAAAGATTACAAGGTTTCTTTGGGAGTTTAGTGAATCTACACAAAAGACATTGATCCTAATTAATGTTAACCAAGCTAAGAGATTCTCCAAGTAAAGTTAAAAGGAGTTTCAAATTAAAATAAGACAAACTTAAAAAGGAGTTTCTGATTTAACGAAATATGTACATGTGTGTTTTACAAACACTAAAATTTAAGTTTTCTATAGGTTTGTTACCTACCTCGCTTAAAACAATGATTAAGAAAAGAAATAAACTTAAATGAGAAATTAACCAATAGAAGACTTGATTGATATGATCTTTATTGCTTGATTTTTGGTAAAGTAAGGGAAATGTGAAGTTCTTTATATATTTGGACAGCTTGAGCATGTAATGATTTATCTTCAGGAGTCTCTTGTACATGTAGAAGGTCCTTCAAGTCGTCTCCAATAAATTTTGAAAATAGTTAGTTGTTGGCGTTTTAGTGCGATTAGATTCATATTAACGAAAGTTTAGTATTCGATGAGTTCGCTTAATTTTATGTAGTTCAATATTGGATGAGTTCGCTTAATTAGATTTGAGTCGTGTCCAAATTGTGTGAAAGAAACCTAACTCAACAGTAGCCATTGGTGATACAATCAACTAAACCTAACTCAAATCTCTGGTCTGACTCCAAAAGAGTGATAGCAACCAAGATAGGACAATTTAAACCCAAAAAAGAAAACCAAGATAGGACAAAAAGCATTATGTTTATATTTCCGTTTCTGATCATTTATTTAGTAACACATTTATTATCTTTGTTTCAATCGCTCTAATCCACCAAATTTCGTTGTCGGAATATGTTACACTGGTTTTTAGAACAAAACATAATTAATGTTGTCGTAAAACTGAAACATCAACTTAACAACATCGGATGCTCGACGTCGACGAGCGTGTAGGCCCAAAAGCACACCTATAGCAGTTTTGGGCTTTTCCCTATATCAAAAAAGAAAGTAGGACCAAAATATAGCCTCGACTGGGTTTATTCACACTACTCATTTACTCACTACCTCTGTGTGTGTGTGGCTCATGATCCTCTTCCTCTACATCATATCTTCAAAGTTTCGTCTTTATTATAGTCATGAAGTAATATGTAACCTTGTATTAGGGTTGTAAATTGGTCTGTCCATAACCAAATGGGCATGTCTATTTGGGCACATACAATTTATGGTCATTTATGTGTCAAGACCCAAATACACCCGCACCCAAATATGTCCAAACCAAATAGGACCATGACCAATTGGTCTGTCCATTGGTTGCAGATTGAAGCAAAATTCATAATCTCATAAACTCATAATTATAAAGCTAAAGGTTTATAAACTCATAATTATAAAGCTAAAGATTTATAAATTCATAATACACTCATAATACACTCATAATACACTTATAATACTCATAAATACACGAAGAAAGAGAGAAGCGGCGAAAAAAAAAAAAAAAAAATCCCCCAAATAGTAAAAACCCTAATTTTTTAGGATTATTGGACAGCCCACATCCAAACTAGTTTAGACAATATATAAATGGACTAAATTGGTTTTAGGCCCATTTGACCGTTTTAAATTTGGTAATAACCAAAACCAGTCCAAATTAATTTGGACCGGACAGCCCATGGTTTTAGAGACCAATTGACATCTCTACCTTGTATGATATAGTTAATGTTATACGACAGCTATTTTATATCTATACTAATATATAAGAAAATGATGCTTTTTATTTTGTCCTTTTAAACCAAACTATTGCGTCAGCTAGTTTGTTGAGATTGGAATATTTTAAGTTCAGAAAATAAATTGAAACCCAATTATTCAAAATATTTATTATCATTATTATTGTAACGAAAGAGTTACATTCACTAAACACAAAATTTGTTAAAAGATAGAAGTAGTAGTAGTACATTTATATATGATTTCTACTTGTACAAAGCAAAACAAAAAAAAGTAGTAAAAATATAGAAGAAACAATAATGTAATCGTTTCAATATTGTAGTGTGAAGATCTCTCTCATGCATAGCCTTCAATCTCTACCTTCTTCTTCTTCTTCTCTGCAAGGATCTGAGGAAAATCTTGTGATACTAATATAAGCTACTTCGACTTCCTCTACATATCATCTTCTTCTTATTAATCGGGGGTATTGCTATATTATTGTAACAAAAAACAAGTGAAGATTAAGACAAAAGTAAATCCGTAAGTGAATCTGTTTCTTGCATCGGATCCGGACATAACAGATTGCGGCGGAGGGTTGTAGTAGTAAAACGGAAAGTACGGAACGATAGGGTTTGGAGGAGGAGTGAAAGGGTAGTTTCCTCCGCTTTTAGGGGGTGGATAGACGTAGCCACCGCCGGAGGAAGATGGTGGTGGACGGTAAGAGCCTGATTGAGAAGGAGGTGGGTAGTAGTAGTATGGACCGCCACCACCACCACTACTACCGCTGGAGCTAGGAGGTGGAGGACAGACTGTGGTGGTGGGAGATGGAGGCGGCGGAGATGGGTTTGAAGGCGGTGGAGGAGAAGGGGTTGGTTGACAAGGGTTGTCACAAGAAGTGCACATTGTACAGTCTGCGATCTGAGATGGTGACGTCAGTGTAGTAGTGATGAATGTGAAGAAGAGAAAAAGAAAAAGATGGAATGTTCTGAAAGTTTTCATTGTCGGATGAATCTGGAGTTTGTGTCTGGTGAGAGAATCTGAGTGAATTTGAGGAAGAAGGAAGAAGAAAGAAGAAAGAAGGGAAGAGGACAAAGAAAGAAGTATGAAGCTAAGCACAAGTGTTTTTGTTTGGTGACTCTTTTTAGAGTGAATCAGTGGAACGTGTTAGATTGTGTCCCAACACTATCTTTTATTTCTCACCATTTGTAACCAAAAAAACTTTATAAATATATACGTCATTTACAAATTTTCAAATTAAACTATATGTAAATATATATATACATATAAATATATATATATGTATACACAAAATCACATGCATAGTTTTTATAACGTGTGAACTCCATTAATTTATCGCTTAAAAGTCACGGAAAGATCCAAACTATAGAGAAAAATTAAGGTTAATATATATTTGGTATTTAGAAGTACATAATAAAAAGTAAAAACAGTAGTCAATGTAAACCAATACCACTTTTACTGAAGTTTGAAAATCTGAAAGCTTCGATATATATAATCTATAATACTATGTGATTTGACGGAAGCCACATATATACTATTACATTGTGACATCAAAATAATTGATCTCGATTTCACTTACACAATGTTGGAATACTATTTTCTAGTATTAAAGAAAATCTTGTTTATAAAACTACAAAAGCCTAGTTGCGTAATTACGTACTGCATGTGTATACAAATATTTGGATGGTTCGTATCGTCGTAACATTGTACGTATGATATTTCGATCGTATTTTTTTTTTGTTTTTGCACGGTACGTGGGTGGGTTTTATTGAACTATGTAGTCATTTTCCAAATGATGAAACGGGGTGAGTGCAGAGCACGTGGACAAATGATGACGGTTAGATGAAAGAAGGCTCATAGGATCCGATGAGAACGCGAGGGCACGTGCATGTCGGCTCGTTTATCAGTAGTAACTCTTTAAGTTTAAGTGTGCCTTTTTCATATTTGTTCGGATCTCTCTATCCTTTTTAAATGTTTCTTGTAAAGAAACGAGATTAAAGAAACGAGATCACGATTTATGTTTACTCCTTCGGACTTCATTTTGTGAGTTAATGATTCGTCAGATTTGAAGCTTGTAAACGAGACTAATAAATTATCAACGAGACACTCACTACTTGCATCTTTTGAAATAGGAATTTCCTAACTTTTTCAAATAAAGGCAGAGGGAAAAAAAAAAAAGGGTATGTAAAGCAATTAAAGGCACATGAGATGAGCAATAATTAATAAGCATCTCGGGTACTGTGTGTGATACTACTAGTCTACTACTACCCGGAACCTTCCCCCAAGCCCCACCCTTCCACTTGCTTTAAGCGTATTTACTGCTTACTCAGTTACACACACACACATAAATCTTGAAGTAAATAGAGAACTACTGTATGTATGCAAACACATTGAACACATTTCAGATTAACAGAAGTGAAAGTGAAGAGTAATTGTACTCGTTTGCATAAGATAAGATAGTATTTGTTTAAAATAACGTTTGTGTATATATTATATATCATTTATCTAAACAAACGAAGATAATTATCATTATTATTATTTTGAAAGTGGAGAACAACGACGACCTACTTATTTGTGAGATTTAATGAAACGTAGCATAAGGAATAAATAAATAAGTTTATCAAATTAAGGACAAGTTGAATGGAATCAGAGAGAGATACGACGTCGGATTCGGAGGTAACCAAACTTGCCAGCTCCAGGTGATGAACCTTCGAATATCAGTGGCAAATACCCTGTCGCAGCTTTGTATCTCTGCTGAATCTGAACATTTACAACCAACACCATTAGGCCTTTTATATGTATACAACTAAGTTCCTTACTAATCACTTGGTGGAATCTAGAGGTGGTGTATATATATAGTATACATACCTCGAGAATTTGTTGGCTGCTGCGCAATGAGTTACGGCCTATGACGCAGACAGTTCCACCTGAGCCTCCGCCCGTGATTTTGGCTCCATACAAAGTTCCATCCTCGGATTTAGACTTGTTATGCTGCATCCCTTGTACTAACTGCACCAGCCGGTTGGTTCCATCCGATCCTAGCCCGCAAGCGCTGTAGCTATAGTGACACTGAACCAAAAAAACGTATAGTAAAAGAGCATTAACAAGTCTTTGTCTGAAATTCATTTCACATTCAGACTAAACAAAATTTGGTAGTTTGAAGTAATAATACCTGATAAAGAAGTCCCCCAAGAGCAGTAAGTTGCTCCTCTGATGTTGCAGAAGTCAATAGAGCTTTAAAAGTCTACAACAAGAAGCATTTCACATTCGTATGGATTATGTAGGCTAAAGCATAGATATTATTAACCAACCAGAAAAGGATTCAAAAACACAAGATGAGAAGATTTTTTATGTAGGCTGTTATATATCAAAAGAAACGGACCTTGACCCGGAAGTTTTCGTATATAGGGTGTCTGGCAGGAGCTCTAACACTGTAAGACCGCTTTCCATCAATCACTGTGACTGGATCATCGTGATCCAAGTATTCCTCAATGAATGTCTGACCCAGCATGGTATCTGGAACCTTATCTGCATAACGGGCTTCATATCTGCAACAGTAACCAGAGCGACGAGGATTAGCCTGATATAATGCTGGTGTGTGAATTACAAAATGCTTTTACTGAGAACATGGATGGTTTCAACCACTTCTATTCTAACCTGTGAGGCGACAAGTTGCACAAGTAGTCTAATGAAGCTTCCATCTCAAGTAAGTCAATCCCTTCATCCTCTAGTTCATCCGAGTTGCCTCCATTAGCACTTGACACTGATTGTGACAGAATAGAAGAGGCCATTGACTTTATCATCTTTCTCCCCATGTAGGCACCAACTCTGACTGACCCATAGTCTGCACCTCCAACGCTGCAAGATGAAGCCAATTAATGAGATGCATTGAGTGATAAAACATGAAAGCGTAACGGAATCCAAAATCTATTTGAGTAAAAAAGGACAAAGTAAGATGTTTATCTAGTGAAGTAAAAAGGTATTAAGTGAGTACAGCATTATAGGCATAACAATGGAGAGAAAAACAGAAACGACAGTAAACATTACCTGTGTCGAATTCCGGAATCAATTCCCCAAAATCTGACATGGTTGGGAATCTCAACAAGCCCAACTACTTCTGCAGGCTACATGATTGTTTTTTGAAAAGGAGTAGATCAGATCATTTTATCTCCAAAAAGAAAAAGGAGATGTCATATGTGCTACAAAAAAAAAAATCATGATATTTTTTACTTCTAGCTTAGGCGTTACTAAGACCTACTTGGCAGATCATGGCCAACAGTTTGTTGGCTTCCCCACAGGATGAAGTCATCTGATCCATAACACCACATGGAGCTCCAACAATGTGATTCTCCACCTAGCAGGCAACAGAAGAAATTTAGAAAACCAAAACATTGCACAACGTTAGGAAAGGAGCTAATGCTTAACATGAAACCTTTTGGCAGAGTATAGCAAGATCTCGCGGATCGATACTCAGTCCTGCATATTTATATCAAACAATAAAATTTCCGAGTTTTTCCACCAATGGTCGTAATCATAAAATTCTCATTTATGACGACACATTAAAGTGAATTACCATGGGCAGCAGCTATTGCCGACATGCTTGCCACCTCCACAGCAGCAGATGAAGAGACACCTTTACCTTCAGGCACAGCAGAAGAAACCTAAGAAAACAAATAATCAGTAAACTCTTGACATGCATCTTCAATTGCATTTATTCCTTTACTGTTTTGATAATGCCACTCCTAGAACATGTTAAACTTAAGTATGTACATCAGAACAAATAATAGGGCAAACAAATTTTACCAACAAAACTAAAAATCACAAAGAAACAAAACTGTATCAGGAGGGAATCTGCAGCAAGGGATGATAAATTTTAACAAAAGAATGGAAAAATCCGCACCAGGAAGCTGAGGCTATCCTCAAAACGCACACCAAGTTCTATCATCAATACCAAGATTGTCCCAGCAACATATGCTGCCCACCTGGAAGTTTATACAACCTTGTTAATAAAGAAATATCAAAGTAGTTCAAGCAAAAGAGGAAAGACTCACTTTTGTGCTGGATCCTGAGCAAAGAACTTCCTTGCTTTTTCATAAGAAATTGGTTCATCTCCATCCATAAAGTCAGACAAATCCATATCAAAAGTAGGAGCACGATTGCTGATCTCTGATCCATATGAGACCTACAACACAAAGGTTCAAGGCAATCTCAGCAGGACCACAAGGAAAAATCTTAAGCTAGGACAATCCAGTTCACTATTTAAGCAAGCCCATAATGTGGATACAGGGACTTCCTTTAAAATACTCATACTTACAATTTGCAGAACTGGTGTTGGTACTTGTCCCTTAGCTTGCTGTCGGGCTTGCGCATGTTTCCACAGTCTATGTTTTCCAGGATGGTTTCTTTGAACAGCTACATGGCAAGCTTCCCTTATTGGCATCTGAAGTTGTGAGAATATGGATAAGATAACTGTTGTAGTCAATCAGTAGATATCAAACGATAAAAAGGATTAGACACAAGTGACCCGCAAAACCAATAGTACAGAATTTTGACCTGCAGGACAAGGCTTCCTGAATAGTCAGCAATTCCACCCATCACATCTAATCTTCCAGGTGCTCTGGCAACAAATATTTCTTCCTGCAAAAGCACTAAGATTTCTCAACATATAACAACTAAAATCAGAGTTATAAGAGGCTAACTTAGCCTGATAGCAAGATTGTTCCTTACGAAAGACGCTTGCACCAATTAAAAGAAATGATGCCACCATCTAACTGTGACTTACAAAAACACTTGCAATAAAACCATCCTTTTGGAGGCATTGCAAGTTTATTTTTGCAAGGCATTTAGGCATGAACCAAGGCCATTAACATTCTTCTATTTCTTTTTAGTAGAATGCTTATAGGGGCTACAAGAAAAATATATTACCTCCCAATTGAAGAGCCCACCAGCAGCTTTTCGTTCACGCATGGTTTTCTTCTCCGTACTCTTTGCAGAATCATGAAAATCATCTAGCATGGCTAAACTCTTAAGAAATGCCCATGTATCTGAAAGACCTTGAACATCACCTTGAAGGATATCAAAATCATCGGTGCACCTGCAAGATAAGTGAAGGGATAAGGAAGAAACACAAAATTAGAAAATACCTAGAGTGACAAAAACAATACTTACGACTCCACCAATGAGTTGTTCTCGTTCGCTTGAACAGTAGGTGATGATCCAGCAGATTGACCTAGTTCATTTTCAGCCCTTGAATACCACTCGGGAATAGCTATGTCCCTTCCAGGGACCCTCTGTAGCTGATACCCTAGGATTATGGCATCACGTAATCTTCTTGCACCACTTAACTGTAACATACAGAAAACTCCAACATATTTATTGAAAGAAGATTTCTGATAAAATATGGAATGATCACACACACACAAGGTACTTTTGATGGCACAATATTTCGGAAATCTTATAAAATATCGATTGTTCATGTTATACAATATGAGATTTACCTTATCGGATGCACAATGTCTTCCAATGGCTGTCTCCTGTAAAATGTGAGCTGCAATCTATAATTGCACCAGTATGCAAAAAAAGAAGTTAGTTAACACATTTTCAGGCAAGGGATTAACACAATTTCAAGAATCTTACATATTAAGAGATAAATGAAAACAAGATGGAGCATCTACCTCACCACCATTGATGCCACCTTCGTAGCAAGGTTTCAAGCTAACTGCACGTTCAAGATATGGCTTCCATTGGCCCATTAATAGGTCTCTCCTGATCATCTCAACACCACACTGATAAAACTGCAGAAGAAGTTTGACCAGAGAGTCTGAACTCTTTAAACTGAGGTAATTAAGGAGGAAAAAAATCAACATTAAATAAGGATTTGGTTGAACCTCGAGCATATTTCTGAGAAAAGGTTCTTCATTGAAGTAATCTCTGCGTACAAAGACAAACGGCACCTTGTACGATAAGGCTTCACTGACAGTGCCATAACCAATTTTCCCTGAAACCATGGACAAAAGTATTATTGAAACGCCACTAGCCATTTGATTTCATTGACTACTACTTAAGCAGGTAACATACTAACCAAGCATACAGTCAGATGCAGCTATAATATCAGGCGTATAAGCATCCTTAGCAAGCTTTACAAAATTTGGTGGAAGCTCCAGGGTCTCAGATGCGCCACAAACCTGAACAAAGTATTGACAAGTTTAATCAACAGCATAGAATCCTCAACTTGAGAGTAACTATACATAAAACGGACGCAGGGTAAATGTTATGAGATACCAGACACAGCCAGCCAGTCGGTAGTGATGTTTCCTTCAAGTTCCACCCTGAGGGCTGCACATTTGAAAAAGACAACATAGCTGCAAATGAGAATTTGGTCTTTTGAGTAGGCCAAAATAAGGAATACGCAGACATGACCAATGAGCTTTCTATAAGATCCGAGCATTAGTTTGGAGAAATTCAAAAAAATTCATGAAACTTTCAAATGGAAGAACAGTCAGCCATACCTGTCCGCCAAAATTGAGTATGACAACATTCACATCTTCAGCAATGCCGAGTTCTTTCCTCACCTGATCAAAAGGTACATTAGATGTTATTTGGATAATTTGTGCCACTGAAATACAAGGTCAATGAAATGTTGCTGACAGACCTCCTTGCGAGTTTTGTGAAGTCTCCTCACAACTAACGGTACATCTATGACATCACGAAACGCAGGCACTACAAGATAACAGGAAATAAAGTTAAGGCAGATGAGCAGAATACACTAGAAGAAATGAAACATACTAAAACTAGCAAAACTGAAATTAAAAACGCTACATACTTGGACAATATCCTGGGAGGCGAATAAGGAACTCGCAATGAGAATAATCTTCAGCTATCTATGTCAGGGAAGAAAAGTATTAACAACAACTTCGTAAATTCAGTAATAACTACAACTTACGTGCCAATAATTAGAGTACTTATCACCTCTTACAAGCCAATAAAAAATGTACAACTTGTAGAGAGAATTATACCTGCCAAACGATGGAGCGATGGTGATATCCAGCAGCCATCACGTACTCAGCATAGATAAAATCCCAGCTAAAAGTAACATAAACATAAAGTAATAAAATTTAAATAAACTGAACATTTTTTACTATAACTATGGGCCTTTAAAAATGGGGGAGGTGAAAACTTATAACAAAAACTGGAGATTTTGAATGGTAGAGACAGAGTTACAGGCCGTGAACAAGGACTGAAACAAGTAGAAGAACTCAGGCAAAACAAGACACACAAAAATGGATACTAGAGCACAAAAATGTCACCTGAAATTGGTAACACAGACAGATCGTATCCCAGCATCAGCCGCTGCACGGCATGCGACAGGGACAACATCAGACACCTGTTTTTTTAACAAAAGTTTTTATCTTTGTATGAAAATGATGGGAGTAAGAAAGCAAAAGTCTCTGATAAAAGTGCAGAGATTCTTCTATGAACCAAAAAAAAAGTACCACAAAATCAGCTTTGATAGAATGAAGCCACTCCACTTCTGTTTTCAAAATTTCAGCTCGAGGAACAACAGCTGTTTCGACATACTAATTAAACACACACACCCAGCATCCAAAATGTTAAAATACATTCAAAAGGGAAGACCAACATGGTCATTGAATCATATGATGAAATTATCAATTAAGACCTTTTCTAACGAGGCAAGACGATCAACGGTCAATGCATCAGCTTGGACAGCACCACAATCCAAAAGAACCTTAAAGACAACACACAACAATTCCATATATATCTTTGATCCGAGTAAACCAATTGACAAAAGCAAGTAAAAATCATGGCCACCTTTCGAATTTTGAGTCTCGGGGACTGGATTTCGGATGTGAAGACGAAATCAGGCGCTCCGGTGACGACATGAACATCATGCCCCGCCGCGATCAAGTGACGGGCGACCTGTAAACGAAATGCCACCAAAATTAACCCACAAGCGAACGATCGAACGATGGAAAAGAAAACAGAACACATGAACCAGAGATGCAGAGAGACAGAGAGTGGGAAGGGAGAAGAAGAGAACCTCGACGACGCGAGTAGCGTGACCGAAGCCATGACCAGTGACGTAGTAAGCGAAGACTAAGTGCTTGCTAGAAGCAGAGACACCTTCGTTCTCATCAATCCTCATTCTTCTTCTTCTTCTTCTTCGGGTAAATCTCTGAGAGGACACGATCCGATTACTGGACTGATGCGATGCGAATTGCAAGGGAAGAAGAAGAAGAAGAGAGTCTAAATAAATAAATCTCCCAGTTTTGTAATTTTGTTCATAAAATCTCAAAATTAAACACGAAATTAATTTACAGATTTTGTCCTCCTTAAAATCGTTATAAATAAATAAAAATTTTAGTTTGATAGGAAGAAGGAAGGGTGGTTACGTAATGCTCTCTCGCAATTCGAGAGAAAAAGATAAAACGGATTTCGTGTCTAAAAGATTTTATTTATGGATAAAAATAGATATAAATTCCAAACACTATATATAAACTAAAAGTTGCAAAGTAGGATTTGCGCAAATATATTTTTGGAAAAGTATAGTGTGTTTTCTCTTATCTAAACTCTGTAGGAGAACAAGAAGAAAGGGAAGAAACACAAATAGAGGAGTTTTTTGCCGATATGGACGTATAACTACAATTGATCTTATCCTCAAATAAAATAGATATCAACATGATCGATCTCATCCTGGTTACTCTACTTATATAAGTTAGTAGTTCTCAACATAGTTTGTTATTGTTTTACATCGTTGTAATATAATAATTTCGGTTCTAAATATAGTAAAAAAAGATCTGCATTATTATGACTTTGTAGCCGCAAAGTTTTATTATAGCAAAAGGTTAGAATTTACTACCAACTTGTAGGAGTAGCGGTTGCTAGCAGATAAGGTCCATCGTCATTTACCTTTTTACCTTTCTGACGCTGCATATGATATCTGTGACTAACCATGCCAAATAACAAAAAAAACAGATCACTTAATTAGCTTGTACCAATCAATCAACATATATAGTCTCATTTATCTTATCCATTATTTATTTCTTTATTTAAAGTTTATTAACGAAATAATGCACAGTCCTGTGTTGAACGAATCATTTGTGTGCAGGCAGCAGCCAGCAAGAGAGTTTCCGGGAAATATATCAAGCAAGACAGTACAATACTAGGAAGTACTTGTTTGGTCGGAGGATTATAACTTAAACACTGAAATATTTTGGAGATCATTTAATTATTGGTATTTCATGATTTAATTTGGCTGTGAAGATATGTCTCTTTTGCCTCTTTGGTCTTCTTAGTTGTTTGTCCGAAAAAAGAGGTCTTCTTAGTTAAGCTTAAGACGAGCAAACCCTTAACGGATGTCTCTATTAGTTTACTTGTTAGTTGGTTACTAACTCAAAAGTGATGTAGCCAGAAGTTTACGTATTATTTCGGTTTTGGGCTTTTTCGTTTATATTGGGCCTTCGTATTTGTTTTAAAGTTGTTTTTACACAAAATGTGATGATGACTCGTTGACTCCTTTGGCTGCAACCCCTCAAAAATATCACAATCAAACAAGTTTTGTTTACGATCAAATCTCAATTTTACCTGTAGAAACTAGGTTTCCACAATAAATTTGTTTAAAGGGGGAAACAAATTCAATAAAGTAATCTCTCTAGATAATAGATCTAAGCTCCGAAATTAGAAGAAAGGGAATAGATCTCGAAGAAACTAGGGTTTTAATTGCTAAGAATAAGAAGAGAACTCAATGATTGTATTCAATTGTGGATGCCTTACAATGGAGAAGTCTCCCCTCATTTATACATGTACATAGATTGCATAATATATTAAATTTCCTTATCAGACAAAGTAGAATATGGAAAACTGCCTTATTACTCGAGTCGGCCGCCGTGCCGAAGTAGAGATCGGTTTCTTCCTCTCCAAGACTTCACTTCGTCCGAATTGACTTCAAATGACCTAATCGGGTCCTTAACCAGATTCCCGGCTAAATAGTCAAATAATATTTCTGGTTTAGTTTGGTATATCGGGGGTGCTGAATCCCGCACCAACATTACCTAACAAATACAATCGGTATGCATTATTTTAGATATGATTTTTCTCAAACTAGATATTGTTAATTACTTTTAGCTATTCGTTTTTTACAAAAATACTTCTTTTTTTTGAACATTTTCATTTTTGCCATTTTTTTAATGCCATTGCAAATGATGATTTTAAGAGAATGCTTGAAGCTGCTGGACAATTTGGACCTGGTGTCACTCCGCCTAGTCAATATCAATTGAGAGAGCCTTTGTTAAAAGAAGAGGTTGGTAGAGTGAGTGGTATAATGAAAGCACAAGAAGATGAGTGGAAGCAGAGTGGATGCTCTGTCATGACAGATTCTTGGTCAGATAGAAAAAGAAGAAGCATCATGAATTTGTGTATAAACTCCAAAGAAGGTACAATGTTTCTCTCCTCTAAAGATTGTTCTGAAGATGCCCACACTACAAAAAAAAACCTACATTAATAGCACATGAAGATAGCTCGATTTACTCAATTGCTATTGAAGATAAGTTTGTAATTTTAGACGTGATATGATAGCACTTAATAAATGCTAAGCCAAAAAATCTCTAAGCGGGAATCTAAAATCCCATAGTCCGCCAACACTTAGCCAAATAATTCAGAAAAACACCTTTTCCTCTTTCTCTAGTCTCTACATCTATCTCTCAATACTTTTTTCACGCTCTCTCCTTCAACCCTAATCCCCTTTCTCTATCTCCAAAACTCAAACCCATAGGCAATAAAAAAAAAAACAGATCTGATCTTCCTATTGTCTACGTCGATGACCAGCCCAGAATCAAACCCAGATCTTCTTCAACCTCTTCTCATCGTCTTCTATTTCTTTTCTCCTCCTTCTCGGCTCATAACCTTCGATCACATCACCATTAAACACTATAATTATTTTTCCTTCACCTGTACTCAGAAATTTCTCCGATTTGGTATTATTTGAACTCAAATCTCCTTCATCCTGAGTTGAGTCTGAGTTTACTCGCCGTCCGAGCTATTGCAAAGAGGACTCAGGTTACTTATATGCAATTTCGAACCAGAATCGATTTCAGTTACAAATTAATATTGTGTTTGTTATTTTAAATCTTCAGATCTGATTTTGTATCCCACGATATAGCGATTATGAAGCCAGAGAGAGAGACGAAGAGAGGAGTCTGGGTTCGATAAAATTGGCGGAGGGAGAAAGAAAGAGTCTTGGTTCTTACTCTTATCTTAGTTAACATCTTATTGTTGACATATTTATTTTATGTCAACTAGAACATGATCTGACTTGTTACAACATATATAAGTGTTATCCATTGGATTGAATTCTACAATATTTAGGTTTGCAAAGATAAATTTCTTAGGAAGTTTGAATTTGTTCTCACGGATTAGGATTTAGGACAAGTTTTTGGTTTCTAAACAACATTGTGTATTGTTCTTTCTTGTTGTGGTGTGTAAGGAGCAAAGGATAGTGAAAGCAGAAGAGTGGGATTCGTTAATGGAGATCCTTCTTAAGCCATTGTCTGCTTTCAGAGTTATTTCCAATTGCTTATGTATGCTTTGTTTATCTACATCCTTGAACCGTTTAACAGTTTCATTCATGGTTTAAGTTTTTGACTTTTTAATTTGGTTGGATCTCTGTTTATTATGTGATTCTTTAGTGGTTAATTTGCGATGATCTTCGACTCAAGTTGGAGAATGATTTCATGAAATCTCTTCAGGATGAGGTAAATAATACATTGACTCTTGCTTTTGTTTTTGTATCATTTTGTACAATTCTCAAATGTTGAATTCTTTGCCTTCTACCTAGGCTATAGAGAGTGGTGAACTGGAGGCTATCAAGCCTTTGCCTTGGTACCCTAATAATCTTGCTTGTCATTCTAACTTTTTATGTATTATTTCAGCTGCTTGAAATAATTCATGAATCATCAGAATCAGGATCTCTACCTAATGGAATGGTTTGTTAAACTCTATCATCTTCCATTCATTTTGGTTGATAGATAATTTGTTTGTTTCTAATTGCTTTGGTTGATTCAGGTGGTGGTGAATGAACTGCAACAACAACGATACTTTGTCCAAAGAAGCATCTGAGGTTAATCATCATCTGAGTTACATGTATATGTTCTAGAACTTAGAAGTTTGTCTCTATTTTTTGGTGATGTTAGTTTATTTTAATTAAGATTTTTATGTAAGACTTTATGTTATGTAAGACTTCATTTTGTTAATGTAATAATAATTTTATGTATGTTGGTGATTTTATGAAATAAAAATATTATATATATATATATCTAATTAAATAAATTCTGCAAAATAGGATTCAAATATACAAATTATAAAATTTATATACCAAAAAAATAACACTAATTTTGTGTTACCATAAAATGTATTATAGCAGTAATCGAATGCTATAATATGAAAATGCTATCGTATGTAGGTATTTATTATAGCATGTCAAAAACGCTATTGTATGTGGGGGGTCTACCATGGCTGCCGATGTCACAGCATTTACGATAACGATATGTAATATCTATGATAGCAGTTTTCTCACGCTAACAATGTCAATATTTGTTGTAGTGCCATACAGGTCAATATATTTTTGAGTATGTCAATGAGTGCATTGAGAAAGTGGGTGAAAATCAAGTAGTTCAAGTGGTAACTGATAATGACACTAACAATATGGCTGCTGCTAAGTTATTAAAGGAGGTGAAGCCAACAATATTTTGGACTTCTTGTGCTACTCATACAATAAATCTGATGGTAGAAAGCATTGCTAAGCTTCCTTTGTTCAAGGAAACGATTGACAGGGCTAAGACATTTACAATTTTTATTTATGCTCACCATAAGACTTTATCTTTGATGAGGAAGTTTACAAAGAGCAGAGACATTGTGAGGCCTGGAGTAACTAGATTCGCATCAGCCTTCCTTACTTTGCAAAGTTTGCTAGAGAAGAAACAACATTTAAAGATGATGTTTGCTAGCACCGAATGGGACACATGTAAATGGGCAAAAGATTCCAAAGGACTCACAGCATATCATACAACAACAAATATGGAATTTTGGGATGGTGTGGAAATGTGTATCAAAGTCTTTGCACCCTTGGTTAAAGTACTTAGGTTAGCTGATGGAGATTTGAAGCCAACAATGGGATTTCTACATGGAGAGTTGGAAGAAGCAAAGAAGGAGATATGCAAAGTCTTAGATATTGAGAAGAACTACAAACCCATACTTGATATCATTGGGCAGAAAAGTAAAGGTCGACTTGATAGTCCTCTTCATTGGATGGGATATCTCTTAAATCCTTATTATTTTTATAAGGATTCAACTATCCAGTTTGATCGGGATGTCATTAGTGCTACTTTCAAGTGTGTTGATGCGTTTTATCCAAATGATCTTGATTCTCAAACATTTGTCATCAACACTGAACTTGCAAAGTATACCAAAAAAGAGGGAAACTTCGGGCATCCTACAGCCATGAAAGGATGTTCCAAAAATGACGAAAATTATGATCCTGGTTTGCTCTCTAAGAACTCTTGTATTTATTTTATTCAGTTTTTCAATCTTTTCCATAATTGTTTAGTAAATAAAATATATATTTTAGTTCAATGGTGGAGCTTCTATGGAGTTGAGGTTCCTAAGCTACAAACAATGGCAAGAAAGATTTTGTCTTTGACAACAAGCTCATCGGGATGTGAACGTAATTAGAGTACTTTTGAAGGGGTAATTGGAACTACATATACTATTTCTTTCTTAACTTAACAAATTTTTTAGATTTGTGTCTAACTAGTCAGATTTAATATGACTAGTTAATATGAGGTTGTTTCGTTTAATA
This sequence comes from Camelina sativa, assembly GCF_030686135.1. Taxonomy (NCBI): domain Eukaryota; kingdom Viridiplantae; phylum Streptophyta; class Magnoliopsida; order Brassicales; family Brassicaceae; genus Camelina; species Camelina sativa. The sequence continues at coordinate 17,047,366 of NC_141891.1, forward strand.
TGAGGTTGTTTCGTTTAATGCACAGTCCAAAAAACGAAACAGACTTGATACACAACGTTTGAATAATCTTGTCTACGTCCAATTTAATATGAGGTTGTTGGCCAAACGAAAAAAATAAAAAGAGAAGAAAGTGGACGTACTACTTGCTGATTGTGCTATTCATGCTCAAGATTGGATCGTTGAAGAAGATGATGTGGAACTAGGAGATACTTCTGAAACTATGGGAGACACATCTAAAGATTATGATTTGACTAGAGAGCTTGATGAGTCTGATTATGAGGAAGAAGTAGATTTTGAGTTTGAGTCAGATGATGATCATCCTTTTGATGGATAAGATGAAGAGAGGTGTGACTAGAAGCTTCATTTTATTATTAAAATTGCATACGTTTAGTTTTTTATTTGACGTTATTAGAGTTTGGACTTTGGAGTGAACTTTTGATTCATATTTTATTTTTTATTTGACAGATTTTAGAATTTTTATTTATATAAATTATTTATTTAAACATTATATAATAATTATATATACAAAAGGATTTCTGCTAAACCGCCTAGCCCGCTTAAAAATTGTCTAGGCCCCGATTAAGCGTTTTAGGCGCTAGGCGCAAGGTGTCCGCCTAGACACCGTCTAGCGCTTTCTTGAACATTGGTTATACTATGTTAAATTAATTTTTAGTATTTGCTTTTTTAGGTTTGGGTTCCCAATTTACATTTAGGGTATAGTTTTTAAAGGATAGGGTTTAGTATTTAGGATTTAGGGTTTATAATTTTGTCACTTTATATATTAAAAATGGGTATTTTTGAAAATGGACACCATGAAAAGGTATTTTTAAAAAGTGACATAGAAAAAGAGGTATTTTTGAAAATCCTCCAAAATAAATTGAATTCATTTACGGTTTTTTTACAGGATTTTTTTTATAAAAAACTAGATAAGGACCTGCCCGATGTGCGGGTTTAAAGTTTTGTAAATAGAATTAAATTTAACAAAAATATATTAAAATTTGTTGTATGTTCTTTATAAATTTTATTTTTGCTATAATATACCGATCTATATCTATTTATAAATCTTTTATGTATGTTACCATTAAAAGCGTATTTTTTACACCTAAATATATTGTATGTTACAAATATATTCTTTACCACCATCTAAAAAATGTCTGTATAAACACATTAAGCCAACTATTATATGTCTTTTTATTTTCACTTTTGCATAGTTTTTTTAATTACTAAAATTGTTGGCTCAAAAAACATTTCGAATAAAAAATATATTACATAGTATACTAATCAATGATGTATCATCACAATAGTGTATGACCAACCATGGAGAGAACCTTGGCTCCACCCTTTTTCCCCATGGAGAGAACCTTGTGTCCAGCCTCCTCCACCATGGAGAGAACCTTGACTCCACCTTCCTCCCTTGGGGAGATAACTTTGCATCCAACCTCCTCGACCTTCCTCCATTTGGGAGATAACCTTGCGTCCAATCTCCTCCACAATATAAAGAACCTCGACTCTGCCCTCCTTATGTGTGGAGAGAACATGTTCACGTCTTTTATCTATCTCAAAATGGCTTGCTTCGACAACCAATGAAACTATAGACTCTTTTCTAACTTCAAAAAATCTTTTGATAGTAACTAATGTTAAATTTTCCATTGTATTCGTGAAGTGTCTTTGACACACTATGATGTAGGCTTTGTCTCTGGAACGCCCTGACTGCCATCTTGCTTAGTGAGCGCCATGTCCACTTCCAGGGGAAAAGGGCCATTTCATACCCGTACACATCACAAAAGTGCGAATTGTTGCCTGTACAAACAAGGAGTGCCAATTTAGACATGTACCCTAATACATTTCTAATTTCATACCTGTACTCATAAAATCGAGTCAATTACAAAGTCCATGTTAATAGATTTAAGTCAACCGTTAGAGATGCTGACTCAGAATCCACGTGTGTATTGACGTGCAATCGCAAATGCAAAACGACGCCGTTTTGATACGTTTTCCTTGCAAAAATATTGTGGACATTCCACACTCTAGGGAGATTCGAACCCTTGAACTCAAACATTTCCAGCATTGGACTTAACCAATTGATCCCACAACAACACTCAATAATATGATACAATTATATTCTTATAAACCTAAGGTAGCATCCAAATCGAAAAAAATGTGGGAAATACACACCCCTGGGGGTCAAACCCGCGTCCTCAGATTTTAATAGCATAGGACATAACCAATTGATCCAACAACATTGCTCGGATATATCACACAATTTTATCCTTATAAAGCGAAAAGATATCGGGTCTGATTGGTAACGTAGTCAAAGCTGTACAGAAAAGCTGTAAGCTGAAGCTGTAAGGTGTTACGGAATAGTGCAAAGCTGTAAGAAAGAGCTGTACGTGAAAGTTGTACAAAAAAGCTGAGAGTAAAGCTTTTAATAAAGTTTTTGGTAAAGTTTTTGTGATTGGTAAAAATTCAAAGCTGTACCATTTGTAATTCTTTGTGTGTGTTTACCAATCAATACCATCTAAGTCCCAATTAAAAAACCAAAATCAATTTTAGTGTAACCAAATAATTTTATTTTATTTTCTCAAAAGTTTTTAATATAAACAGATGTATTAAAGTAGACGTAATCTAAAAAAATTAAATTAAAAATATGAATTAATTAATCGAAATTTTTAGATTGATTAAATTTTTTAGATTAATTAATTTTTTTAGATTAATTTTTTCTAAATTAATTAATCAAAATTTTTAGATTAAAAAATGTTAATTTTTTTAATGAATTAATTAATCTAAAAAAATTAGATTAATTAGATTAATCTAATAAATTAGATTAATTAATTCATTTTTTAATGAATTAATTGATCTAAATTTTTTAGATTACATCTACTTTAATACATCTGTTCATATTAAAAACTTTTGAGAAAATAAAATAAAATTATTTGGTTACACTAAAATTGATTTTGGTTTTTTAATTGGGACTTAGATATCTTTTCGCTTTATAAGGATAAAATTGTGTGATATATCTGCGTAATGTTGTGGGATCAATTGGTTATGTCCTACACTATGAAAATCTGAGGACGTGGGTTCGACCCATGGGAGTGTTTATCTCCCACTTTTTTTCGATTTTGATGCTACCTTAGGTTTATTAGAATATAATTGTATGATATTACCGAGTATTGTTGTGGGATCAATTGGTTAAGTCCAATGTTGGAAATATCCGAGATCAAGGGTTCGAATCTCCCCAGACTGTGGAATATCCACAATTCTTTTTGAGGAAAACATATTAAAACGACGTCGTTTTGCATTTTCGATACACACGTGGATTCTGAGTCAGCATCTCTAATGGTTGACTTAAATCCGTTAACGTGAACTTTGTAATTCGCTCGATTTTGTGAGTACAAGTATGAAATTAGGAATGTATTAGGGTACATGTCTAAATTGGCACTCCTTCTTTGTACAGGCAGCAATTCGCACTTTTGGGGTGTGTACGGGTATGAAATGGCTCTTTTCCCCCACTTCCAGTCTATGGGTCACCTTCCTCTATGGGCCCCACGTATACTCCTGGCCCACCCATATCCAATGACCGGTTTGTTACGTCGGGAGGCTTAAATACTTGTTTACCGACCCTACAAATCACCATATGATATTTCCCTGTGTTTTGTCCTCACTCGCACAATTCCGACAATCACTTCTCGAAAGGTCACCTATCCTGAAACTACTCCAGCTCAAGCATGCTTAACTATGGAGTTTTTTCAGGACCATTGATCGAAAAGATAAGTGTACTTTGGTGACATAGGTGGTCAAATCAATTCTTTTAAACCTATCCGCAAACCAGGGTGTCACAGTCTCCAAACTCCTATGGATCTATCAACAACAATTTATGTTTTCCCAATCTATCTATCTATGTTTGATAGCTTATTTTATCTAACTATTAGGTTGATGAGCTTCTAATCCTTATCTCCCTTCAGGATTGAATGAATGGTAAAATTATGTTTCCACAAAAAGAGTATATGACCAACTAATCAATGTTGAGAAATTAGATTAAAATAAATTTGACATAAATAAAAAAATAATAAAAAATTATAAGCACAATAATATATGAATCCCAAATAATTCAAAGGTGAAAAGATAAATTAAATAAAACAATCTAAAAATACTACATTAAATTTTAAAATACAGTATTAGAAAAGGAAGACTCATATATTAAATTTTTTTATTAGGTAAACATATTAATCTTACATATTCCAAACTGAAAAAGGAGAAAGTAGGAAAAAATTTTGGTTTTAAAAAATAAGAAAATTTTACCTTTCCATTAAAAAAGTTTTACCAATAGAACAAAGTTGAAAGCAATATTTTTGAATAAATTATTTTGTTAGATAAAAAATATGAGATGATCTATATTTATATAGAAGTAAGTATTTACAAAATTTAGAATTAATAATTAACTGTATATTTTCCTTAATCCCATTTCTATATTTTTGTAGAATTAATAATTAACTGTATATTTTCCTTAATCCCATTTCTATATTTTTGTAGAATTAATAACTTAAAATTAAAAATAAGTAAACAATGTTATAATTTCAAATTTTATGAAATATATATATATATATATATATAATCTCCTTATAATTATTTAATAAAAAACTTTTAATTTTTGTAATTTTTTTGATAATTATCTTTTTTACATTATTAATACTATTATTTAAAACAAAATATTTTGTTTTGTGTTGTAATCTCAAATCTTTCCTATTAAATATTAACTTTTAAAAATGTCAAAATCTCAAATTGATATAAACTTGACACATGTCAAAATCTATTTTTGTAATTTTTTAATAATTATCTACTTACACTATTAATATTATTTAAAACAAAATATTTTATTTTTTGTTGTAATCTCAAATCTCTCCTATTGAATATAAACTTAACACATGTTAAAATCTTGTTAATGGCTAACTTTCAAAACCAAAACCTTTAAATTTTGTAAGTTTTGTAATTTTTTTATAATTATCTTTTTACATTATTAATATTATTTAAAACAAAATATATCTATTTTTTTTTGTAATCTCAAATTCCTCTTATTAAATATTAACTTTTACACATGTCAAAATCTCATATTGATATAAACTTGACACATGTCAAAATCTATTTTTGTAATTTTTTGATAATTATCTTTTTATATTATTAATATTATTTAAAATATTTTTTTTGGTTGTAATCTCAAATTCTTCCTATTAAATATTAACTTTTACACATGTCAAAATCTCAGATTGATTAATGGGCTGGTCAGTTGTGGCCTAATAGTTGACCAAAAAAAAAAAAATCCCAGATTGATATAAACTTGACAAATGTCAAAATTTTGTCAATGGCTAATTTTCAAAACCCAATTTTATATAATAAAATATGCTAAACAAGAGAAAATTTACAAACTATATGATATCCATATATAATTTTTTTAAAAATAAGAATTTTGGTCTCTCATAAAGTTTCTTATATTTACCAACTATCCAAAAAAGAAAAGAAAGCCAACAAAGAAGGCTCCTGAGAAGAATTTGAATTTCCAATAATACATTTTTGTTTTCATTACTACAGCCTTGCACTAATAACAACGCGGTCGCTTTTTATCATTTTCATTCATCATCTCTTTCAAACAAAAAAAATCAAAAAGCTTCCATTTTTCTTTGTCGTCCTCCTCTCATCTCAAATTCAAATTCAAATTCAAAACCTTGTCTTCTCTTCTCTTCTCTTGGGTTCCCTCATAGAATTTAGGGTTTCCAATGGATTCAGCTCCCAACTTTACTCCACACTTCCTTCTCCTCCTCCTCTCACTTCTCATCGTATCAATCCCTCTAACATCATCTCAACCCAACGCTACCACTACAAATCCGCCACCGTCAGATTCGGATCTATGCAACGGCGTTTTCGTTTCCTACACTCACACTAAAGGATCCAAGATCCATCCCAACGACACCGCGAACCAACCCTACCGGTTCGAATCTGTGATAACCGTACTCAACCACGGCCGCGACGAGCTCAAATCGTGGCGTGTCTTCGTCAAATTCGCCCACAAAGAGATCCTGGTCTCTGCGTCGAACGCTGTACTCTCTGACGGCTCGAGCTTACCGTTAAGCGTCGAAAACGGCACCGTCTTCGCTGGTTACCCTTCGTCGGATTTGAAATCGGCTATTCAGACTGCGGGTGATGTCACTCAGATGCAAGCTCGTGTTGAGCTTGTTGGGACTCAGTTCGGAGTTGCCCCGCCGAATGTTCCGCTTCCTAAGAACATCTCTCTCGCTACTGATGGATGGAAGTGTCCTAAACCTACTCAAAAAGGTGAATCTTTTTCCCCAATGTCTGAGATTTTATAGTGTCTTTAAATCTTTGAAATTTTGCTTCTAGTTCCATGTTTTGTTTGGCTGATCTTTGGATTTTTGCTATATTTAGGAGTTTTGTTTTAGTGATCTTGGTGTTGCTATGTTAAGGATGAAGTATCTAGTGTAGATCCCTATAATCAAGGAGGGATTTTTATATATTAGTAGAGATAGTCAAACTTTAGAAACAATTGCATTGTTTTAAGTCCCATGTGCTCACTCGTGGATAGAGAGTCTTATGTTTGTTACTTGGTAGCTTCTCTTTTCACACCTAATGTTTTGATTTAGTCAAATGGGGGGACTCTAATAATTGAATTCTTAGCAACACATTTGGTTCTTTGTGATTGGTCAGGATTATGAGGTACCTGCCTTAAGATCTTCTGCAGAAGTTACATAATAGCTAGTTTATGATTCGATCCACTTTCATCACATTTCTAAATATGGTTCTGTTGGTAAGAAAAGGAAAGTCTTGACATGGGAGAGTTAGTCTAATTGATAGACTTTTAGGAATTTATCTTGTGTTGTGCCGTGTAAAGCTTAAGTTATTTTGGCTATGTATGTGTTTGCTTATGTAGATAATCATGGCATTGTTCTTTTTGACTGTTGCTTTCTTTGTCGTGTGCTTGAATTTTGTGTGTTTCTCTCTGTTTTTACCAGGTAAAAATGTTCTGCAAGTATGTTGCACGCCGGACCCGGACTATGATAACACAGACATCATTGATAATAAGTACCTTCCCCGACAAGATGGAGACCTCACTATCATGTACGATGTGGTCAGATCATATTCATCGAATTATATGGCACAAGTCACGATGGAGAATCATAGCCCGCTTGGTCGGCTAGATAACTGGAAACTGAGTTTTGACTGGATGCGGGATGAGTTTATCTACACCATGAAAGGAGCTTACCCAAGTGTTGTTGATTCATCACATTGTGTTGATGGCCCACAGGCGAAGTACTACCAAGATCTTGACTTTTCCAACGTGTTAAGCTGTGCAAGACGGCCAACCATCATAGATCTCCCTCCTACGAAATACAATGATTCCACGTTCGGTCTTATCCCATTTTGCTGCAGAAATGGGACGATTCTACCACGGTCAATGGATCCTAGCAAGTCAAGCTCAGCTTTCCAGATGCAGGTGTACAAAATGCCTCCGGATCTCAACATCTCTGCTCTATCACCGCCTCAGAACTGGAGAATCAACGGTACACTGAACCCGGATTACAAATGTGGCCCTCCTGTTCGGGTGAGCCCGAGCCAATTCGTTGATCCCAGTGGGTTGCCCTCAAACAAGACTGCTTTTGCCAGCTGGCAGGTGGTCTGCAACATCACTCAACCAAAAGATGCGAGTCCTAGATGCTGCGTGTCATTCTCTGCCTACTTCAACGACTCGATCGTTCCATGCAAGACTTGCGCTTGCGGATGTTCTAACAACAAAGCGGCTCGAACTTGCAGCGCAACAGCCCCGTCTCTTCTTCTACCCCAGCAAGCTCTTCTGGTTCCATTTGAGAACAGAACTGAACTCACTCTCGCTTGGGCTTATCTAAAACATCGGCCTGTGCCAAACCCAATGCCTTGTGGGGATAACTGTGGAGTCAGCATCAATTGGCATTTGGCTACAGATTATCGAGGGGGATGGACAGCTCGGGTCACAGTCTTCAACTGGGGTGAAACAGACTTTGTAGATTGGTTTACTGCAATTCAGATGAAAAACGCTGCCCCTGGTTTCGAGAGAGCCTACTCATTCAACGCAACTACACTTGGTATCAACGGGGAGAACAACACTATCTTCATGGAGGGTCTTCCCGGATTAAACTATCTCGTCGGAGAAAGAGACGGGGAGAATCCGTTGAAGAACCCTCGGATTCCCGGGAAACAACAATCTGTTCTTTCCTTCACCAAGAGACTGACTCCTGGGATCAATGTCCCTGGAGGAGATGGCTTCCCACGCAAAGTGTTCTTCAATGGCGAGGAGTGCTCTCTCCCAACTATACTCCCAATGAGAAGCAGTCAACACCGGATACACATCTCTGCTTTACTCTTGGCATTACCTGTTTTGGCTCTCTTGCTTCTGCGGGCGTAAACACACTGAAGCCTCCCGTGGGGTTGGCGATACATTTTCATGATTCATCCCCGGTTAACTCGAAAACCGGTCAGTTCCGCCGTTTTTGATGGAGAATCAATCGATTTTTTTTTTTAACCTGTGATGAGTGTTGGAACTTGGAAGAAGCTTTATATAGGTGCTATGAAGATATGTTACCATTCTTGTATTGTTTTTTGATTAAAGTTTTTCAGTAATTACTAATCAGTATGTATAATATATGACTATGTTACACTTTCTCGGCCATGGACTAATTCCTAATCTTCCAAACTGGTACTCATCACCGAAACAACCAGTTTAAAATGCATGTAGCAAATCTGGTCAAGACTGAATTAATAGCAACATTGGCCAAAACAGGGTAAGCAAAGATGGCCAAGACTGACTGACTGAGTTTTGTGGATTTGTTCATTGATCGGATAAAATACCGTATCTTTATTATTATGAAGCAACGCATAGATTCATATCTACACAAAATGATCCTAAAGCTCAAAAAAAGAAGCAAAACATAGCTAATTGTCGGAAATTAGATGGTCAAGAACCCGATGTCTCAGTGTTTTATGTAAGACCGAGACAGATGTAGAAAGTAGAAACAAAATAACTCAAACGAAATGGACATTACATTACTCCTAACATTTCAAAAAGAAAACAATTATTGTCTTTTATAATCTGGCTTTTGAATTTCCTGCAGATTATCATCTAAAGATACAACACATGATAACATCTAAAGATACAACACATGATACGTTCTATTCTGTAGTGCTTTTGTAACAAAGAATCTTGCAGTCTAGTAGTCTGAGTTTCTGAGGTCAGACTGGAATATTATCGATGGAGTATCCGTCAAAATCGAACTCGTTATCTGCCGATGCAATGCCTTCCTGCATTTATGCCAAGGGAATGAACATAAGTGTCACTGATGATGTTCATGCCTGTTACTAGTGCTGTGTAGTTTTGAACTTTCGAGTAAGGAATCAAACCTGTTTGAGAAGTGCGCTCATGAGATCTTCTTGATGATACTGCTCGTGAAACAATGTGGTTGCGGGAGGACAGGTCACTGTCTCCGCCACTCTCTCTGACTTAACTCTGACCGATCCACCATCCATAAAAACATGGTTCAGATGATTTAGAATCCGGCTCGGTGGTTGCTGATTCTGTCCATGCGCGGTCACCACTGTTGCGTCCGTTTCCCGCCTTTTTCTCTGCATGGAAGACGAAGAGTACGCTTCCGAAGTTGAAAAACCTGCAGAGGCTGCTGCTGTGTCCTGATGGGAATAGACCAATCCAATATTCCGCATATCCCAATCATTCAGTTTGCTGTTGTGCTGTTGCTGCTGCGGAAAATCGTTGAATATGTCGTAGCTCGGGTTACCAAACCCTGCAGTAGCAGCTGATGAACCGCCTTTCGCATCAGAGCTGTTGACCTCTTCTTGGTAAGAAGCTGACACTGGAATTGATATCCCCGGGGCACTTGCCAATGGGAAGTTGTTTTGAGATAGATCTGCGGGGAAGTTGTTGAAGACCGAGTGGGTAGCTGGTACCACTCTGTTGTTAGTCTCAGGGATACTGTTTCTAACCGCACCAGTGAGATCGCTTCTCCTTGAAACGCTGGCTGACAACATCGGCTGTTGTTGCCCGAGGGATGATAGCATTGATGTCCCTCCTCGGGGCAGAGGCAACATCATCCCACTGCTTTGAACATTCTGTCCTGGACGCACACCAGCCATTTGTTGCTGTACTCGCATGTGACTACTACCTGCAAACTGTTTCGGTTCCATACCTGTTGGGACACCGTGAAGCAAACTCATCTGCTTATTACCATTGTTTATGGTCTGTCCATGTCCATCTCCAAATCTTATTTTCGGATTTTCAAAGTTGAAGATGCTTCTCTGATCTACAAGGGGAGAACCCGACATCCCGGGTTTAATGAGCGAAGACCGCCCAAGGCCAGCTGCTTGAAGCTGTGCGAGGCTCTGAGCAGGAAGCTGCCCTGCAACAGCTAGAGCTTGAAGATCGAATCCATTCAACGAAGAAAGAGGACCAAAACTCGGATCTTGGCCAGTCATAAACGAATGGTTCATATTTCCTTGGTGCTGCGATACTCCTCCAAGCCGTCTTAGATATATACGGTACTTCTGCAAATCCACAATGTCACCAGTGTTAGAAAACATAAAAAACGGAACAATGTAATACTATTCAGTCACACATATCTACCTGGAGGTGACTGGCTACGTTTTCTCGAGTCAGGCCAGGTACATTCATCATCTCTAAGATCTTCTTAGGAACCGCTTCTGCATTGGATAACGAGGATGGTAAAAGATTAGACAAGAAAACTAAACATTAATACACACAAACACATAAGCAAACAAGTTTATTCACTTACTGTCAACACCGAGCTGATTCACAGCAGCGACAAACTGCTGATGCAGTTCAACCGACCAAACCACTCGTGGTTTCTTCAAACTCGACGTGTCCTCTTTGTCATCCCCTTGATCATCTACTTCCCCTTCCTTGCGCTTTCTCGAGCTAGAGCTCCTCCAGTTGCCTTCATTAACGGAAGACGAATTGTTATCAGCATCCTCCCTCGGCTGCTGCATGTCTCTGTCGCCGCCAGTATCTTCAATACTTCCTCCTGAATGTTCAGAAACATTCCACTCGTTCCGCTTCTTCCTCACCACATGTTGCCATATATTCTTCAAAGCCTCAATACGTACTGGCTTAATTAGGTAATCGACCGCACCGTGAGTCACTCCTTTCAACACAACGCTCTTTGAATCATCCGCAGACATCACTAATAACAACCAAAGATTTCAGATCTCAAAAGAGAACAGTTAGAGTAAATGAAAAAGAAAGAGGAGACAGGATCAAAAAAACAAACATACTAATAACAGGTAAATCCATCTCTAAACCAACATGTTCAAGGAGCTTGAAACCATCCATGTCAGGCATATGAACATCACTGATGACAATATCAAAACCATGCTTGTTCTTCCGGAGCAGTGACAATGCGAGCTCAGCTCTGTTGCATTTAGTTACTGTAATAACAGAATCAGAGTAAAAAAACCACTTAGTCAAACTAAAGCATAAAAAAAAAACAAAATTATGAAAGAAGACAATCAAAACAAAATTACCAGAATCTCAAACTAAATCAGAAGGATCTCTTAGAATTTTTTTCTTTTTTTATATAGATAACAAAATCTTTAGTTTCTGAATCACAATCTTCTTGAAAAATAAGATCAGAATCTTTAAAAACAGATCACAATGGATGATATGAGAACAGAGCAGAGAGGACTAAGCTATTTATAATTGAATCTAACAGTGAAATCATATTCAACAGTCAATGAAATTTCTTAGTCTCTAGTCAAAATTCCCCAAAAACTCTTGTGATTTCTTCTATATATGCCATAGTCTACCAAAAGAAGAAACCATAATTAACCACAAAAAGAAAGATTATGATAGAATTTTCTCCAAATTAGGAAACTTTGAATAATAAAAATGAGATTTCTTTCTATGTTTGGATTTATTTTACCTCTGTAGAGACAAGTCATGAGCATCCTCTCTAAGATCATGAGACAAGTTGGATCATCATCAACGACAAGAACTCGAAGACCCGCCGGAAACGGGTCAGAATTGGTACCCGAATCGGGTCCTCTTCCGTGACCCGGATTTATCATTCTCTCTCTCTCGTCTCTCTCGTCCAGAGAAGAAAGATCAACAAGAGATTGAAACAGAGAGAGAGAGAGAGAGAGAGAGAGAGAGAGAGAGAGAATATATGCCTTATTAGATAGAGAGAGATATATGAAAAAAGGAATTGATGTGGTATGATTCCAAGAAGAAGAATTGGGGATAACAACAACAAATCAAACCCAACAAACAAACAAAAAGTAACAAAATCTTGATACCAAGATGATGATGATGATGAGATTTTGATTATTATAAAAAAATGAAATTTTGTTTTGCGGTAAAATGAAATTAAAAACAAAATTAAGTGGAAAGGTTTAGTTATGGGGTTGATGATGAGATGTGAGAGTTGAAGAAGAAGAAGAAGAAGAAGAAGAAGAAGAAAGAAGAAGGCTCTTCTTTGTGTCTCTGAAGCTTGAATTGAAGCTCGATTTCTCTGTTACTGCTTTTTTTTTTTTTTAGTAAGTTCTGCTAATTTTGTTTTTTAATTTAAATCTGAAAGTATGAAAATGTTTATACAGTAGTATTATTATACTATTATATAGTTTACAATACATACATGTCTGTGTATAATAATATATGTACGTGGTGCAGAGGGGAGATGTGTCCTTGATGTTTTGCACTTCTCCAGATAGAGACCATGTACTTTATCATGTTTACTTTTGTATCCCCTTTTTCGAAATTGCTATATGACCAAGGAAACCTCTTCTTCCAAAACTCTTGTCAAGTTTATTGCTGCTACACACACACAATTTTTGTTTCTATCTATGATCCATGCTTAGATATCTTTTCTATCTTTTATTATTTTGTAATCTTTTTGTTTGTAGAAACTATTTTTTAATTTTATACAAAAAATATATTCCAAGTTCACTATATTGACTTTGTAATTGTCTATGCTTCTTATAGATTTTGTTCTCTTTTTTTTTCTAATTACTAGAATCTATTTTTACGTTTTTCTCTTTTATATTTAAGACATATATGGAAATGTTGCAACAAGTACGAACCATATAATATATATAAAAAAAAGAGATAAATATAAGATGAGTGAGATAATCCTTGCCATAGATTTGAAGAAGAAGAGAAATGAGAAGCAGAGATGCTAGAATTTCACGCACCTACGAAATCATCTAACTATTCTCGATGCGTCTGAAAATAAAGAGAAGTGAAATATAGGTAAGGATTTTTTTTGGATAACTCGTAGTTGTCAAGACATCTTTTCAACAAACATGATTTATGATTTTAAACATCGTAAATTAAATTTAGTAGTAAATTTTTTTTTACCTTATTAGATAACCAATTTTTTGTAATTTAAAAATTTGGTAGATAAAAAAAAGATAACTTATAACATCCTAGTATTTTAAAAATAGTTTGCAATTTTTTTATTGTTTATGTATAGTAGGTAGATATAAACTATTTTTACTATTTTCTATAGTTTTACATAGTAATTATCATGAAAACATGTATTTTCAGTTTTTTCTTGTATATCTTATGAAGCACACATACCTAAACATGGGTTGTTTTGGAAAGATATCAAACTATGTGGGGTTGATCTTATATTATTTTAAACTACTGGGTACGGAACTTCTAATAATTGAGAAGAGAAGAAAAAAACGGGTCCAGAGACCCTTGGTGCGCGGATCCAGCTCATTCATGAAAACATCATTTTATTTTAAAAAACCTAGCTAACCTTAACAAATTATACTGTTATTTTTGTTCTCCAATGTAGTTTTCACTTTGTAAAAAAAAACATATATATATATATATATGTCTATTTATTTATTTATTGCTTATTTTTTTCCATCATCATCTTATAATTTGTTACTATTCTATTTTAACCAAAAAACCCTAAAAGAATTAAGGACAATACTATATCCTCCCAATAATTTGGTTCTATTTTCGACTTAATTTGGTAACTATAATAAAATATAAACCATGCCTTCTACATCTTATATGAGTCTATGACCTACATGTATCCCTTAAATTAATGGGCTAAATACATATAATATATGCTTTCTTAAATAAATAGAATAATAATACATCAACGCACATTCAAGCATATGATTAACAAAAGGCAACGCATTTTCTAACAACAATATGTTGTATAGTTGTACACACACACATCGCAACTTGTAGTATATGTGTATACAGTATATATTTACGTACGTATGTGCGTATTAATTCGCTCGTAAACTTAATCGTTAAACGAAAATATTAGTATATATAACTCCAATAGCTGTTAATCGTTTAACAAAAATAAAAGTAGCAAGTATAGGAAATAAAACCAAAAATTTAACTAAGTGACTTTGGTTCACGGTCACTACACACTCCTCCTTAGAGGTTTTACGGATAAAGTCATATGATATATTGATATTAAGTTATTAACTCTTCCGCTCGATGATGGTTCGGATAACATTTTGAGATGACACCGAGCCAGCCGGCCATGTAATAGAAGTACAATAAAAATTATGGCTACAACCGAGTAACCGAACGTTTAGGTATTATATTTGTAAAAGAAACAATTGTTGTGTTCGATCATACCAAATGTTAATTAGTGGTCAAATGTTATCGAACATCACCTGATTTGTTTTATTTATTTATTAAGCAAGCATATATAAGACAAACGGAAAGAAAAAGGAAGCAAAACAAAAAGAGGTTCACAATTGCATTGCCACTTGCATGGTCGAAAGTTATTAATAATGGAACCTGTACATGACATTTGTGTAACCTCTGTCCAATAGTATTGGGAAAAGTGGCAGCAACGCACTTTGGTAAGTGATACTGGTGGATCTCCTCCTCAATGTTTGCTCTCCACTATGACACTTACTCATCGACCCTTTTCTTTAACCACAAATACTATGTAAAATATTTAGTTACATTTTTTTAATAAGTTATCCCTACTTATTGGAATACAAGCTGGTAGCATAAAATGAACATGTTTCAAATTGTATGCAAGTAGGGAAAATGTTTAAATTATAGAAAGCCTTTCAAAAACGATTAAGTCACAAAAGATAAAGTTAACCACTTTGATTATGCGTAAGAAATATTTTTATACCATATCCTCCATAACACGTACACATATAAAAGTTCTTGAATTCTTATTTATAACAGATGAAATCAGTAAATTACAAATGGACGATATAAGTCACAACATCTTGATGACTTTGTTTGTAGAGTAAATTATAAAAATCTATTGAAATGGAATTTTGGATTTTATTAACAAAATAGTAAAAACTGTTAGAATCTATGTTCCCTATTTTTTTTAGGAAACCCCATTTTTTTCAAAATCTTTTATGGTTAAAAAAATAGATTTTTGGAAAAACGAAAACCAAAAACCATTTTAAAAACTATAACCATTTAAAGCCTAAGTTTACACTTTACATCCATAAGCAAAAAATTGCATTATCTGAATCAAACTAGCTATAGATAGACTAATGATGACTTATTGTACCAACGGTTTCAACATTTTAGATTAACTTTAAGTGATATATTTGTTGCAACATTATTATTAAGGTTCATTTTTAAAAATAATATAAGGTTTATCGTGATAGTTAGATATTTAGATTATGGATTATGTAGATTGTTATTCATAAAAATAATATAGTATGTTTTGGTCATGATATTTGAATTTGTGTTAAAACAAACGATGATTAAAATTTAGTTTCGAAAACATTAATATAAAGGTTTAATTTCTCAAGTAGACAAGAAAAGAATTTCATAAGTACTATAGAATTGTAATCTTGAATATTAAATAAACTCTTACGCTCTGCAAATTTAAGAGTTGATATCATTCTGATAAACCTAGGTGTAACATCCGCGAACCGGATTTTGTGATTTTGAAAGGAGTGTCGATCGACACCCTAGTGGCATCGATCGACACCACTAATTTCTGGGTTCGGCCGGTTTGATTAATTGCCGAATTGGTTCGGTTTGGTTCAATTAAATCCCTAAATCGTGTTATAAGCGTCTAAGGACGAGTTTAAGGGTTTTTGGGGAGTTATTTGGTCGCCGCTTAGTGAAAGAAAGAGAGAAAAGAGAGAGAAACGTTTTTGTGACTTTCTGGGCTTGTTCTTGGAGTTTTTGGAGAGATCTGAGGCTATAGGAGGGTTAGTTGTTGCTGGAAACGAAGGGGGAGCTTCTGGAGGTGTTGTTTTCCACGTTTCTCAATCCAATCTTCCTGTTCTTGAGGTGAGTGCTTGACCATGGTTGATCTAAGCATGAGATCTCTCTTGTTTGTGTGTTTTCTTTGCTGTTTGTGTTGTTTTGTTGCTTGGGTTCGTTGCTTTTGTGATTCCCAGTGATTTCTGAGGTAATTGGGTGAGTTTGAGACAGATTCGAGATGATTGGGAAGGAGAGTTCGATGTTCGGTTTCGCGCAGATCGTGTCTGCAGAGGAGGCATCGATCGACACTAGGAAGCATCGGTCGACACCATTTGGAGTGGCATCGGTCGACACTGTTTAGCATCGGTCGACACCATTGTTTGTAGCATCGATCGACACCGTGAGGCATCGGTCAACACTGGTCTCAGTCGAGACTTGTTTTCCTGGTTTGATGTATTGTTGTGTGTTGTTTGTTTTGCTTAAACTTGAGGGTCTCATATGCTTGTGTGTATAACCCAGTAGATGGGAGGACGGCCTCACTAAGTATTTATGATAATACTTACGCATCTCAATTGTTGTTTGTGGTGTGCAGGTATGTGACGTGGAATCATGGCGATGAGGAGGAGGATGAACTAGGGTCTCGTTTGTGTGTTGTTGGTCTTTGTTATATTGTTTAGGATGGAACCTTGGATAGAGATATGTTAGGTTGCTGGATAGAATGGATAGAAATGCTATTGTATTGGTTTTGTATTATTGATATGTTTCCGCTGTGCATGTAATTGGATGTTGGTTTATTATTGGTTGGTTACCGGGTGTTGGTTGGTTTGTTTAATTAAGTAGTATGGGATACTTAATTATATATTGTATTTAATTATTAAAAAGAAAAAAAAAAGTCGGGTTGTTTCACTAGGAAGCGAAATTTGTTCAGAATTCTTCGAATATACTATACTAACTGGTTTTTTTTGTTGTGTAGAAGAACTCTAAACTCTAATAATTTCGTTTATTAAACTACAGATGACTTATTGTACCAACGATTTCAAAATTTTAGATTAACTTTAAGTGATATATTTGTTGTACCATTATTATTAAGGTTTATTTCAAAAAATAATGTAAGGTTTATCGTGATAGTTAGATATTTAGATTATGGATTATGTAGATCGTTATTCCTAAAAATAATATACTATCTTTTGGTCATAATATTAGAATTTGTATTAAAAGAAACGATAATTAAAGTTTTAGTTTTGAAAATATTGAAAATATTAAATAAAGGTTTAATTTCAAGAAAATAATTTCATAAGTACTATACAATTGTAATCTTGAATGTTAAGTAAACTCTTACGCTCTGCAAATTTAAGAGTTAATATCATTCTAATAATTTTAATTGTTTGTTTTTTTTTTTTGGTACATAAACCTGCCAAGCAAAATTTATTAAGAATTCTTCGAATATACCATACTAACTGTTTTTTTTGTGTAGAACTCTGAACCCATATAATTTCGTTTCTTAATTGGTAAATATTTAGTGCAATTTAATCTGTTACTATTAGAGATGTTTTAATGGAAAACACAAAAAAAAAAAAACTCAAAGTTAGTGACCACAAAATTAACAAGTAGTTGTTGTAATGTCAATTTTGCGGAGGAGCTTCCCCGGGATGCAAAGTGTCGAATCGATGGTAAGAAGTAGATAAGAATTATTAAAAACCCATTATTTGAGAAAACTTAAGTGTCAGCATGTGAATCCAGCCACCACTTTAGCCAATTGAAACCATTCTTTGACCCAACTTTTTTGGATTTTGACGTTATTTCCAATTATCGACCTCAACTCTCTCATAGATATTTGAGTTGAGTCATTCATAAAATATTCACGTGAATGAGCGCTTAAAACGTGTTGTAAATTTTGAAGTAATTGAATTTGAAGTTTGAACTCTACTCTCTTATAACACATCTACTATGCATAGTAATTGAATTGATCCACCCTATGATTTAGTAGAACGAACGAATAGGTTAAACAACAATGAACACAACGTGTTGGTGATTTATATAATTAAGTGAAGCAAGATAAGTTGTGTATAAAAACTCTAAATATGATAAAAATGAGGATAACTTGTGTATAAAAACTCCAATTTTTTTTTTTTTTTTTTGAAACACGTGTATAAAAACTCCAAATATGATAAAAATGAGGGATAATAATAGTATAGTAAACAACAAAAATGTTTATTTTTGGCGTGAGGTGTTATGGTCTGTCCGAAGAAAAGAGGCCGTACGTTAACGTGAAACAATTATAATACGCAACTCCTTCAAAGAGTCGAGACAAAACATATTCAAGTATGACCAAACAAAAAATATCAAAAATGTTGAATGAAGTGACAAAACAAACTTATAAATAAAATGCTCTCGTTGAGAGTTGAACTCAAGACCTCCCGCTTACTAAACGGGTGCTCTAACCAACTGAGCTACGAGAGCTTCTTGCTACCCTTAATTCAAAGAACTCTAAAACCCTTAATATCAAATATCTCTATTTTAACCAGACACACCAGTACAGTTACAAATACTACACAACAGAAGTAACAAAAAATCTTATATATAATAAACTCTTTTTTTTTTTTTTTTCTTTTTTCCAAACTGTGTCAATTACATAACAAGTTTCCACGGTAATAAAACACAAATTTACGATCAGTGTCTATACAGATTTCTCATTTTCCCCTTCAAAAAAACAAACAAAAGTTGCTGAAAGATGCTTCACTTTTGCTATATATCACTCTCGTTATTTATAGTTTTAGGAAACGACTATTAAATATATCATCTCCACGCGGAACCACTATGCGTTATGAAGTGTCTAAAGTCTGGTAGGATCACCTTCAACCGCCTGAGCCACTCTTCAGCTGCTTGTAGCAGCGTCCCGACTCTTTGGTTCTCGTCAGCGTCACTCTCTGGGCTCCATACCGACAGCTTAAACTTGTAGGAGGCTAGACCGAATGTCGGCAAAGGAAGCTTCGATGATGCAACCGGTTTGCTTGAGCTTCGACCTTCCTCATTGCTTGTACCTTTTTACAAGATAATATATAAGAGTTTGATTCGGAATGTTTTATATTAAGCCAGACTACGTTTTATATATGCAGAGATGACTTACCTCGACAGGGTGTTGATAAGGAGTGGAATGTTAAAAAGCAAGCGTCGAGGTTCTGTAATGATTGACCTAATGGTATTCGGTATATTGGGTACCTTCAAGAAAGTGGGATGACAAAAGATTTAGAGAGAGCGATCTGGGAAACTAAACTCATAAAAATGTGGGAAAGGACAGATTAGATGCAATACCAAGCTACAGAGACCCAACTGGAAGGTGATAGATCGCAGCTCCTGTATGTTCTGAGTGCTGGAAATTGTGATGACAGGTTTGAGATCTGAAATAGTAAGGTTAAAATTATAATGAGACAGAACAGAACATTTTCGCCGGCTATAAATTGAACACCATGTGACTGTAACATGTTAATAGAGGTCTAGCCACTTTTGAAACACGTATAAGCAAAGATAATAAGCTTACCTTGTCAGTCAATGGTTCACGGCCAAATGGCATAGCAGCTTCAAGATACTCAAAGACAAGGTCACCAGGAGAGATACTGCTGGCCTCACTCTCATCACTCGATGAACCAATGCAAGGTTTCTCTTCCAAAGAGGCTCTGTATAAACTCTGAGAAAGCTCTCTACAGTCATTACTGCCATCGCTACTCATGTCTCTAGGCGAATCACCATCACTTTCTTCACCAGGTCTCCTGTTTAAGAACATACACCAAAACAACGGTTTTATCTAAAAGGCAGGGAATCAAGGAGAAAGCTTAAGAAACCAAACTAATTTGGAATTCAACACCATTACATACTTGAAATCTAGTTCCTACAGCGTTCCCATCGTCTAGGTTAAGTAGCAGGGAACGTAAAAAGTTGGTATTCCTATCGTCTCCGAAGATTAAGAACTATCCAAGAAAGAGATGGCTTCATTTCAGAATATATAATTGACAAGAAAATAAACTGCTAAATATCAGTTTCCCCAATCTCAGCTCTTCAATAGCAAAGAACCAGATCACCCTCCTACTAATGATTGATAAGGAAGCAAATAAAACATACGCAAAATGATATGAAACTCACCTCTTACTCGTTGAAACTCTAGATGGGTCTTCATAAAGCTGAATTCCAGAGAGATAAGGAACATAATACTGAACAACCGAATCCATCCCATTTAAGAGAAGAGGAACCCCAACACCGTAGGCACTCCACTCCTCAAATGAATCCCACAAATCATTAAGCAAGAAGTAAGGACAGTGCTCTGGTTCCCGGTTTCTCCACCCTTTCATGCTTCTCTGAAGGACACATAAACTAATAGTAAGCACAACAACAACAACAACATCTCATTCTTAACTAAGCATCATACTTTGTGAGTCTAGATTCTCTAAAGTCTATCCAATAACCCTAAATCCAATAAGAGCATGATCGTTACCAAAAGAACGATCTTTAATTGCTAAAATGTGCAATGCAAAAAGTAATTTTGAAATTGGATTGTGAAACTTCCCAAAATCCAATTGAAATATCGAATAAACCTCAAGAAGTAAAATTACCAGAGGCAAGTGTTGCGTAGAGACAACGGGAGTGGTGCACTCGATAAACCGGCCTAAATTGGAGGAAGTGCCGGTGGTGGTTGTGGTGGTGGAGGAGGAGACCCGACCCGGTACAAGAGAGGAATCGGAGGTAGAGCACTCGTCGGGTTTCTTAACTTCCTTATCCTTGGACTTAATCTGGCGATCGAGCATCTTCTCCTTAGCGTTTAACTTCTTTTTCTCTTCCTCCTCGGCTTCAAGTCGCTTCTTCTCACGCTCCTGTTGAAGTTTTCTCATCGGAGGAGGGTTGTAAAACCGATTCTCGCCGCGGATCCTACGGGTAGTCGACATTTTGTTCAGGCGCCGGCGATAGAGAATAATAAAAAAAGTAGTTGGGGATGATGATTATGAGGATTATTTGATTATCGTTTGGTCTTCTTCTTCTTCGTTTCTTCGTCTTCTGTGTGACGCAGTTTGAAAAAGGGCCTCAATGGTTATTGTTTATTATTATGTTTTAGGGTTTTAGATTTTTTTAGATTTTTTTGGGTTAGTGATTTAATTGAGTAGAGCAGTCAAAGATGCCTTTTATTATGAGATTTTGTTATTTACAGTATTTAATCAAATGAATAAATTCATACCTACGATCAGTGTTTGAAAAAGCGGTCTAGGCGGTCGCCGCGCCTAGGCGCTCAACCGACGCCTAGACAACAACCTAAACCGCCTAAAATCACATATATTTCGATTTAATATATTTATCTAATTTTTAACTATATATAATTAAAATTTAAAGTTTTACATTCATATACATAATTACAAATCTTTATATGTTGTTGATATCAATTAAAAACTACATTTTTTCCTAAGTTTTGTTTATGGTTTATTACTTTTATTTATCTAACATATATTTTTGTCTACAATATTACATATATAATGTTCTACGTTGAAAACGCCTAAAATCGCCTAGCCTCCGATTAAACGTTCTAGGCGCTAGGCGTTGGGTCACCGCCCAATTACCGCCTAGCGCTTTCTTGAACATTGCCTACGATTATAAAAAACTCATACCCCAAAAACAATCTATAATAATAAAAAAATATATATATAAGAACATTCTTTTATATATATATATAATTACTTCAATTTCAGTTTTTATCTTCATCAAAATTGTTGAATCTAGAATTCACACAATGAATTTGTTTGAGTGGGGAACAAATTCACTTAAAGATCTCTCTCTAAAAACTGGATTAAAGCTAGAAAATAAAGAGGGGTTATGATTTCTTGAAAAAGAAGGTTAGGGTTTTGCTCAAGAACAATGAAGAATTAGGGCTATTGTATTAATTTCTGGATGCTTTACAAGGAGAGGATATCTCTCTATTTATATGAATGCATTAATTACAAAATAAGTCTATTTTCCTTAAGTCTTTGATCTTCAAATATGGTAAGTTTCCTCTTCTGATGATCAGGTCGGGCTTAGGGGGCGGTTTCGGAGGTCGGTCAAGTGACTTCGCCGGGCTTCTGCTTATAGGCCCGTTTAGCTAGCCCAAAAGGGGGGGGGGGGGGGGGTTCCTCGGTTTAGCTAATGTGCAGAGTTATTCGGTTTATTTTTGGTTTAGATCGGTATGTTGTGGGTGCTAAATCCCGCACCAACAATTAGTCCCCCCAGTTCGGTAGATTCGATTATCCATTCGAGTTTCCGAACTATAGCCCTAATTCTTCATTGTTCTTGAGCAAAACCCTAACCTTCTTCTTAAAGAAATCATAACCCCTCTTTATTTTCTAGCTTTAATCCAGTTTTTAGAGAGAAATCTTTAAGTGAATTTGTTCTCCACTCAAACAAATTCATGGTGTGAATTCTAGATTCAACAAAAATCAAAAATAAAAACACTTTTTTCAGTTGTGATTTGATTTCTTTGGCAGTCATTTTGAGTTTGATTTTGTGTTAATGTTGAGAATAGATTCAAGTGAAACAACGGAAATATATATATATATATATATATATATTTTTTTTGTTCAACTCAACGGAAACACTTTACTTCAGAGATATGAACAGATTGGAAAATCTTAACTATAATGATGGAACAAAACTCTATAATGAGCTTAAATTTTAGGTTTGACGGTTTTGTCTTTATCAACAACCTTAACCTTTTTAATGGATCCACTCATTCATGATATAATCCATTCTATAATGATGGTTTGATGGTTTTGTCAAGTGTGTGTACATCTGACACTTCTTCTCTACATGGATCCAAATGATATTGTCTCATGTTTTTGTTACATGCACAAAACGTTACCTCATCTTCACATTAAAACCAAAAAAAAAAAAAGAAAAACGTTACCTCATATTGTTCAATCTGCATATTCTCTCATATACTGAACACGGGGGATATGTTGGACTTTGTAGTAGTTTTGTCCTCCTTCAGACAATTTCTCCTTCCATCCCATCATATACATGCCCGCAATTGTCATTTCTTTTAAGGATGTTAAATACTTGAGTCCATCCGGAGGCTCTTTTAAACTTCTGCATTCATTTATAGTCAAAGTACGAAGACACCACATCGAGCCTTCTTCTACTACCCAATCTTCCAAATCATATAGTCCAGATAATTTCAGCACATGTAACTGAGGAAACCCGCCTTTCGAGCACACCATTCTCTTTCCAGTGAAAGCACGGTATGATAATTCAACCCACTTCAAGTGAAGCAACTTCTCTAGAATCGGCATTGGATCCTCTTCCATGCAGCAATACCGTAGACATATGTGTGCAAGGTTTGGAGGGAATCGATGTTGTTCAAGCAGTCTTGGTATATGCATGCCCACCGTTAAAACTTTGAGATGAACGGAATCAAGAACAAGTTTCCCTTCGTTATGGCCATCATGCATGACCTCATACAATGAAAGCTGCTCGAGTTCTCTCGATTTGAAGAGAGATGAAGACAGAGTTTCTAAAAAGTACAACCATTAAGGGAATGGATAGTGAGAGTTCTGAGATTAGTCATACCACGAAGGTCCTTCACACTACTGTTCTCTAGTGAGTAACCGCTCAAGGTCTCTAGGTTCACCAGATCACCCAGTTCCAATTTTGTTTTAACATCCATTAGAAAAGGTAAGATAAGGTACCTTAATTCTCGCAGCTCTTTCAAAACATTTGGCACATGAACTGAAACCCCATGGACACCTAAATTCAAATAGAGCAGAAGCTTCAGATTCCGCAGAGAAGAAGGTAAATAAGATACTCCAGCCCTGTATAAGCTCAGGAATCTCAAGTGGATAAGCTCTCCAATGCTGGAAGGTAACTTCCCTCCTTGAAACTTGACTCTAGAAAGATCCAACACCCTGAGAAATGGTAAACTCCCAAAGTCTAGAAATGATTGTATCAGAGCTTCTTCCTTGGTCTTGAAGTACAAAAGAGATCTAACTTTCTTAGTTTTTTCATGTCCCATCATTTCAAATGCCTTACTACTATGCACAGCGAGTCTGCGAGAAGATTGACCACTGATGGTAGAGGTAGATGTAGGGACTTTGACGATTTGTAGAAAGTTCTCTTCTTCGGCTTTAGACAAACAAACTCCTCTCATGATGTCATGCATATGACAAGACTCAATCCTCGAAGTCAAATAGTTTCTTTCAGAAATAACCATATTTCGTCTCACTAACTCTTCTAGGTAGCCTTCCGCATTATCTCGAATGGTTCCTCGATCGATCATTACAACTCCTTCTGCAGCCCAGTAATTAAACAATGTCTCCACATCTATCTTGTAGGCTTCAGGGAAATGGGCGAAGTAAAGGAAGCAATGCTTTAAGCCCATTGGCAAATCTTCATAGCTCAAAGACAATACTCGATAAACCGAATTGAAATTTAAGCCAGATCCTCCTATGATATGAAGTCCAATATTCTCATGTACTCTTTTCCATTCGAGAACTGTATGTTTCGTAGCTAACAATCCTCCCAACACTTTAACAGCTAACGGTAGTCCTCCACAATAGGTCACCATTTCCTTACCCATGATTTCAAGCTCTTCATCAACAATGTATTCTGCATATCATCACAAAGTATTATCTTTCAAGTTTTGAGCCTTAAAATAAAGATATTGCCTAATTACATCACTTCCTAAGAGAACTGGCCGTGTAGGAGATATTCTAGTCTAGAGGAATGTTGATATAAACATCTTAATAATTCTGTTCATCAGGAAAAAATGAACAATTTGCAACATACTGAATTTTATATCTTAAAGTATACCTGCTTCGCCTCTCCTAGGAAATGCTAGTCTTTGGCATAGAGTCCAACTTTGTTCAAGAGTAAGGGTTTTAGGCCTAAAGGAAAAGCATGTGGGATCTGCATGTAAACCAACACTTTCATTGCGGGAAGTAAGTAGCATCTTCCAACCTGCAAAATGTTTCTGAATTACGATTGGGAAATTACATGCAATTATGACTGAATGTGTACAGAGAAAACGTTGCATTTATTTGCTAAGAAGTCACCTCTTTTCTGTGGAAACACTTCTTTTATTCGGTCCCAGTCTTCTGCTTTCCATATATCATCTAGGACAATCAAATATTTGTCAGTCTCCAACAACTGAAAGAGTTTACCCTGACGTGTAAACTCATCCATCTCTAAAATCTCCCCATCATCTGGTCTAAGCTCTTGCAAGATTCTTTGCCAAACATGCTTCTGTGTAAACTGTTGCGAAACACAGATCCATGCGAATCCGTCAAAATGACGCCGTACTCTGTCATGATGAAAAACTTGTCTGGCCAGAGTGGTTTTACCAATACCCCCCATCCCGGATATAGAAACCACTTGAATGTTATCATTTCCCACCAACTGAGCAACCAAATCTTCAACACTCTGATCCATCCCCACAAGATCGTTTTCAGAATTGTTAGGATATGTATGTCGGAGTTCCCTTTGATTATCCTCAAGGGACAATGAACGCCCACACTCAATCATCTGTAGTATTCCAAAACTCTGCATTGATGAGATCACATCAGAGATCCTCTTATTTATTCCTTTGACATCTGACACTATCTTCGGACGATCCACTAAGATGGAAGCAAGTTTGGTGACACGCTTCTTGATCCCTTTTTCTTTTCTTCTCCCTTCTTTCATAAGAAAGGTTTCGATTATATCCTCAGCGTCATAAACAATGTCTTTGATATCTTCCAGAAAGTTTCTCACCCTTTCACTTTCATGTTTCTTGGCATCTGCATCTTTCAACAAAGACTGTAACCTTCCCAACTGACGTTTTAGTTCAGAAACTTGCTCATGGACTCCTTGGAACTGCTCTGATTCTCGACTCACAAGATCCCAAAGCTTCTCAATTCCAAACAAGATAACTCCTTCAGCCATAACTTCTCTCCTGCTCCACCATAAGAACACAGAAGTCAACAATCACCGACGAGGGACGATCACAAGAAGCCCGGAATCCACAATCACAAAGTGGAACATTCTTGTAGAAATTATCTAAAACTCAATTGAATCATCATTGAAGTTAAATATGATATTTTATTATATCCAAACACCAAAGTACCAAACGACACTTTTCTTAATAGACAATTACAGAAACCCATAACTATGATTCAAGTTTGTGGTTGACAACGAAAAACTAACCAAATTAGTGAAACAAGACCAGTGATCATTCAGACATAAATCTTAAAAGCAGATTCAAGTCACCAAAACAAGATGGAAAATACGAATCAACGCATAGCAAGCAGAAAAAATAAAAAGAAATTAATAAGATAACATCATTAAATTATCAAAAAAGGAAGAAGAAAGATAACATCATTTACCTCTTGTCTGAAAAACACTGGCTTGTTTGTGTTCACAGCGTTCTTTGGAAGATAATAATAGGTGGAGCTTGTAGTTATTCAACGACAATGATTCGTCGTGAGTCATGCCCTTTATTAAACACGGCTTCTTGACTTCTTTTTTGTCCCTCACTAAAAGGAAATTTCAAAAAAGACCCTTGCTGGTTTCTATAACTCAGAACCAGTTTCACACTAGTTTTATAAGTTAACTATATTACTATACAACTAAGGAGGGCTGCTTGTTTCTCATCTTAACTACTTGCATAGATTCCACAAGTCAGCAAATTCAAATCAAACTAGCCTATTTACTTATGCTGACATGTTGACTCATAATAATAATGGCAACGTAACCTGGATTTATTTCGGGAATCTGCATTTGCTCGGACCACACTAGAACTCCATCATAACCTCTGTTAAGTAAACCCACACCCACTGATCATATAGCTGCCCATGAGAATCAAGTGTCTGCTAGGCATTTTGTCGAACATCTTAACTGCGTCTTGAGATTTACCGCTCTTCACATACCCGTGGACCATTGAATTCCAAAGTAACCAAATTTCTCTCTTCCGTGTAATACAGAAAACTGTGACCAAAGCAGTCGCGAATAGCGTAAATTCCCAGCAAAAATAACCAAGACATTAGGTTTCGGCTGAGTCCAAGTTTAGTCATACCCTTTTAGTTACATACGTATTTCTTAGTTGTTTCAGTTTGATAGTGTGTTCGTAGAAAGGGTATATCGTGGGAATTTTCAAATATTGTATCAGGTTTTATCATCTTATTTTACTTTCTATGCAAGTGTCAAGTGTGTGTCAATTTGTGTTTTTATCTCATGTGACAAATGTACGTACCATGTATCTGAGCACGATGATTAAATTAGTTCAAAAGCATGAATTGGACCTCTAAACCTTGTGGAACCTGCGCACTTTCGATAATATCAGAGCAACCAATATTCTTGTCTCCGTCTTAGACATGACAACTAATGGAAACTTTGACAAGATGCATTCATTAAAAAACTAACAAAACGAAACTACAGCTACTGAGTTCTGGATTTTACTCTAAAGCGTTTTACTTGTCCCCAACACAAAAGACCAAAGCTATAACAGATTTACACTAACAAAGAAGAAACCCAACTAACTTTATCTGTCATCTTGTTCTTCCTTTTTTTTTTTATTCTACCTTTGAATCTGATCTGAACCAGAGTTATTAGCCACCGACGCACTTGACGGCCGTCCATTTTCCGTCCCTGCTTTCTCTGCAACGCCCCATCTTCTAAAAGGTTCCGGGGTTTCGAGAACTTTTACCAACCCATCAGACAGTCCTACAGCTATTTGGTTCGGTTCTTGAGGGTGAGCAGTAATTACCAGTGGCATGATTGGAGCACTAATTTGCAGAAAGAGAAACAAGATTTTGTCAGGACGATTAGACAGCTTCAAGTAGTTTGCAAGGTTCATGTGTAATTAAGAATTTTAAGGTTAAACTAACCTGTTTTGTGTGGGTTGTGGCATGTAGGCTGATGGGGCAATGCGACATCTGAGTCTCAAGTATTCAGCATCGAAGACTCCGATGTTTCCATCCGCGAATGATGCGTAAACCAGTTGACTGTTGCAGGAGTAAGATGCGCAGGTTATGGGTGATGATAGCGATTCTTGTGGCACCCACTGCATCATAAGAGACAACAACAAACAATAACAAACATGACAAATAAGCCTTGTCTATAATTATGTGATTCCAATATGGCGAAAATGAGACAATCTTGTCATATAATGCCAGTAAAATGCAATCACAAGAGAAAAATATCAACTTTGAATTAAAAACGATGACGTAGAACTATTTGGACAGGATACTAGAAGCATATGTGTGCATTAACCAGGACGATATACTTTAAATACACTTCACTGGTAATCTAGTATTAGTGAAACATTATTTTTGTACCTTCTGAATGCACTCCATCTTTGAACCGTCATATATGGCTATCTGTGTCTCATGAGAAACCAGTAAATGGACCTGGTCGTTGTGGAACTGGACACGAGTGTCACCTACTGGTGACTTTCCAGCTGGTAGTGGGATAGCTGAAGATTTCTTCTTCTCCCATGAATCAGCACTCCAAAAGATTAGCTATAGCATAGAGAGGTCCATACAGTTACAACCGAGTTTGGTGAAAGCTCAATAGCAGTACCAAGAAAATTAAACGCTTAGCATACCTGGGCATCAGCACCAGATGAAACTAGAATATTTAGAGCGGCAGAGAACGCTAAACCAGTGATGTGCTTTTGGTGGCCTTTCAACTTTGTTTTCACCTGTAGATTAAAGAGAGAGATTCTATTACCAATTCTCCAAAGTACAAATAAAGATATCCTTTATTCGTCAGTTCCATTTCATTAAAGATTGAGTGCAAAAGATATATTATAGCAGTTAGCTCAACACAATCTTGATAGACAAAACTAAAATAAAAAGTTCAATATGGATACCTTAGTCAACAAATTCAGTAATCAAGATATCGAATGAATTAATTACCTCATCTACCCTGACGTTGTAGATATGAATAGTAGAATCCTCCATCCCAATTGCAATAATGTTATTATCTTGCGGATGAAATGCAAGGAACGTTGAAGCAGGAGGCGGTGGCATGAAAGTAGTCATCACCTGTGAACAAAGTGAAAATGCCAGTAAGTTCACATATTTGACACATATCAGTTCTTGCTGTTGCAGAAGTTTTTTTATTAAAAAGATACTACTTCCACTACAAGCCGAAATGAGGCATCAATGATAAAGACGTAATTGTCTGAGCACAGGGTGAAAAAAATAGATAAAGAAGCTTACCTTAAATGTCATCATATTAAACAGTGAAACCTTTCCACCACAAGCAGACATTACGTACGAGTCATTCTTCGAAAGGGCTATGCACGGAACAGTTCCCTCAGGATTCTCCGGAACATCATTTGTCATTAAGAGACCACTGTTAGGTTGCCAATGCTGTGGAGTGACACTAGCGGTAGCCTTGAAAAGAAAAATTACAATCTCAACGACTTGGAAGGGAGAACATAGAAGTGATCCAAGCACACATACTTATATGCATACATGTAATATATACAGATATATATTAACTGTACAAGTTGAAGTTAAGTTTGTATTACCTTTCCAGTTGGATTTTGCTCGCTGCGGCTCCACTTCCATAGTCTCTGGACACCATTAGTTCCAAGAGCTAATACGCCAACACCCGAATTTGTATAAAGAAGCCGAGCAACCTTAGACATGAATATGACACCATTATTATAATACACAAACAGGTTAAGTAATGGAAATCCCTAACTGAATATGAATAAATTTATTAAGGAAATAAATAACAAACCTTGCTAACAGAATCCTTGCTATCTGGCATGGTCACTTGTCTGCATTGAGCCGGATCTACAATTTCCATGAGCTCCGAGGGTTTGGACTTTTCAACAGACTCCAGGTTTCTTGGCTTCTCCATAATTCTTGACATTGCATCAACCCCGTTCTGTACACATAATAACACCAAAGTTTGAGGACAAAGCCGCAAATCGTATGTGCAAAAAAAACTTGTGAACTATACAAAACAAGATACATTTTTCAGTTTGGCCACGGTTCTAATATCCCAGATCAATAATTTTAGCTGTTGATTAATTGCATGGATAAAGGATTTTGATCAATCTGTAAACTTGAGTGATGCCATTAGTGCCTCAGGATGGATTGTACTGAAGAATTAAGCCAATATAATATGTTGCTACCCATACATGGCTCTAACTGTCCCATTTATTCATCTATTGCTGAAAGATTATAAATAATGTAAAGCCGAAATATCGAAAAACATACAGGAATAGGGGTTGGCCTTGTAGGAGAGCCAATATCCATTTGTTCCATTTTACCAACAGCTGGGCCAATATTTGTAACCATTGCAGATGAGGATACCTGATTACCGAGGATAAAAATTGTAAATTCTATTAGACAAAAGGTCTGACAAGAATTTTTTTTCAAGAAAAACGAGAATTAATATTAACCTTCATCTCAGTCGATGCTCTCGATGCTTCGAACGAACGAGCTTCCATGACCCTTAAGGTCCTCAGACCGTCCCCATTAGCAAGAATTTTGAATCCGTTATCAGCTGTAGTCACAGCAAGAAGGTTCCCTTCCTTGTTGAATCTCAATCGGGGAAGGCTCTGATAGAGGCAGTACATAGCACGGTTAGGAACAATCAAACATATGCAACCATAAAAAGGAAAACGAGAAGATATTTATATACAAGTAGTCAAGAGCAATAGCTTGTATATCATACCGGGAGTCCTCCATCAGCCTCGACAGTTGTTAAGAGATTATTATTGTCCATATCCCAGAATTTTAATTGGTTATCTTCACCAACGGCCAAGAATCGGTTGCGTGTTGTATCAAACTGAACCACCCCTGAAGCTTTCTTTCTAAAGCCCAAATATGTCCTCTTGATGGCACCTTCACTTTCATTCCACTCAACCAGGAAAGAATCTCCGTCTTTACTCGTACCACAAGAAAATAATCTGAAACAATGGGAAACTTTAACATTTACTATGGCCACAACTTGCAGCAGACGACCTATTAATCTGATAACTAACTAAATTCTTATATAAAAATCTTCCACCAATGAAAATAATGCAAGTTTGTTACTTTTTTCATATGATTTAGCTGTCTTATATGAGCCACGTCAATTGAGTCTTTTCTATAGTTTTCAGAACCACTGAACCAGACCACATATCAAGGGTTTTCTTATATTTATTTCAAGAAAGAATCAGAATTACCTGCTACCATCAGCACTATATAGCATAGTTGTACACCACTGTCCTGGTGCATCATAGTCAACTCTTGAGCCCACATTATCATAGAGCCAAGCCTTGATCTTACCATCAAGAGCAGTTGAGAATATAAACTGCGTGAAGGAAAAGAATAATAATTATTACAAAAGTAAAACGGAAGTTTCCCTTTAATTTACACCCACAGAGAATCCACTCCGGAAGATGATAGTTAACCTCCCATGCAGCCAAAATGGAACTGGATTGCTATGACCAATGGGAAAAAAAATCCCATTCTTCAAGACTTATCGACAAGAGATGGCTGTACCTGGATGTTTTCTTTCTGGTGAGGGCAGATGGAGTAAACTGGTGCCTCGTGCCCTTCAAAGGTATAAAGTTTCTTCCCAGTCAAATCCCAGACCTACTCATAAAGTATCTGTCAGACAGCTATATAGGGGAGCCATAGAAAAGGCACATAACAGCCTCAAAAATTCACTGTTTTGAATTTGCATAATTACCTTTATAACTTTATCATCCCCACAAGTCACGATACAGAGTTGCTTATTTGGGTGGGCGAAG
This sequence comes from Camelina sativa, assembly GCF_030686135.1. NCBI lineage: Eukaryota > Viridiplantae > Streptophyta > Magnoliopsida > Brassicales > Brassicaceae > Camelina > Camelina sativa. The sequence continues at coordinate 17,079,345 of NC_141891.1, forward strand.
GCCAAGTCATTCACACAGCCAACATGAGCATCCATCTATAAGCAGAAACGAACTATTTATTCACTTTTTGCAGATTCCATAAAAATGTTCAACTATATAGAAAAGGGAATAGGCATGCCTCTAGGTGTTGACGTAATTCAGACCCTTGGTAAGCATATATATGGATCAGATGTTTAGTAAACGCAACCCCTGTACATGAGAAAAAGGAATCAGATTCAAACATTGTATCCAATTGAAAAGATATGTTTGATGATCTTCAAATAGCGTACCAATCAAATTTCCATCTGGACTCCATGATACACGACTAACAGATATTGATGGGTCCTTGACAATAGAACCCTGGCAAATTAAGGTGAAGATGTCATCATCACATAAAAGGCTGATGGTGCAATGCTTAAACTTCTTTTCATAGAACAGAACATTCACTGAAGCATGTATCAAAAACAAAGCTTCTTACGTTGTCCACATTCTAGTTACATCATAAGTATACGATCCAATTATAATATATGAAAAGAAACGCGATGAGATTCTCAATCCCAGTTTTGAGAAAAGGTGAAAGACCAACCTGGAAGTTCACAGAACAAGCTCCCATATTCCATATCTTGAAAGGCTCTGTGACAACCTTCTCCCTAGATCCAACTTCCCACAAGGTGACTTCACCGCTGGAACAACCAACTAAAAGTAACAAACAGTTATAACTTGAAACATGAACCAAACAAAGCTCAAGTGCTCAACTCTGTTAGTCTCTACATGGTGGCATTAGACTAACCAGTGAGCAACGTGTGATGGGAAGGGTGAAAATCCATGCTTGTCACTACTGACCCTTGGCGCATTGTACTCACTACATTTCGAGGGAGGTCATCAAGTGAGACGGCAGACTGAGAATGAGCAGGATATGTGACCTGGAACATAAGAATTACAAGCCATATACTCGATGTCATACATACAGACATGCAAAACAAGAGAGTTTTCTTTTCGTACTGGGAAATGAACAATCTGCTAAAACCAATGAGGCATGCATCAGATACTTACTATCGCCAATCTTAATGATTACAAGGAATCACAAATGATGCAAACTTATATTTAGTCCTCTGATAATAATGAATTAATATGAAAATCTAATAGCCAAAATTGGACAGTCAAAGAACTTTCAACACTAAATTAATATAATGGAAAGTAAAAATACACCAAGTAAATTATCAACTATAAGAAAAATAATCACCTCATCACCAGTTGGTCCAGACCGTAAACGTTTCATAAGTTGCTCGTGATCAGCACTTTGATAATCCATCATTCCAAGAGAGTTTGAGGATGGACGAGGATGTTTTAGCATAGCAACTGCCATGAAATACAGCAACAAGAATTCAGAACTAGGAATAAACTTTTAAAATTAACTTTCCAATACCTGATATGACAAATACAAAAAACAAGATTACAATCCTTTGAACCATGAAAAAAGTTCTCTATACTGTATTAATCATGACCAAATATTAACTCAGAACATCATAACTCATAAGCAGCAGTATGTTACAAGTCGCCTAAACATTGGAGTAACAAGATCTACCTTGATTTGGCTGCATAGGAAATGGGGAAGAGGCCACAACACCACCAGGAACTGATGAAGATGGATTTGGGGTTGCCATCCATCCAGCTAAAGCGTTTGCGTTAGGAGCCGGAGCAGACGAAGGCTGAAAAGGCTGTACAGAAAATGGTTATATAAATTACGTCCATTTCTCAAATGTCTTATAAAGTTCTTGAATATGTAAAAATAATTGGATTGTATGGTATGTGATCGTACTCCACCATGTACCCCAAGAGGAGCATATGTTGAAGGCTTTGCAACAGCACCAACTGGAAGAACAGGAGTGGGTGCACGGGCTCCATTTTGTGGTGAGCAAGTGTGATCAGTGAACAAAGTTTTGATGTCTGGATTAGGCCTTGGGTTTTTACATAGCTGATGTTGCCAATTCAAGCTGCAAATTACCAAAAGCATCAAACCTTAGATGAAGAAAATGACTAATATGACACCTTAAGTTCACTAGCTGGTTCAGATAATAGGCTAGATAAACTGGTTTCAACCACTGCACACGATAAGCATAACAAAACAAACATATTCTTTATCGACACTAATGACAGTTTTTCATTTCTAGGTGCTTGAAAATAAAGAAAAGTAACTGATAACAGAGGTTGATATCATAGTCATCCAAGTGCCACTTTTGCAAATCACTAAAATAGTGGCGTGGTTACCAACTTAAACTATTTCGAACATCAAAAATAAACAACAGAGATCATCAACTAATATCTATCAAAATAAGGGGGTCGGTCACCTTTGATTGATCAAGGTTCGGAGGCGTGAAGCCTTGAAAGTGGGTAAAGCAAGCTTCTCTCTAAACAGAGGATTAGCCTCAATCAATTTCCTCAACTCCCCAAGCATAATACCCCTAGCTGATTTGGTATCACCGTATTTCGATAACTGTTCATTCTCCCTGGAAAGCAAAAACACCACATTTCAACTCCATATGGCTGCCATTGACGACACAACCCTTGAACTTCAAAACTATCAAAAATACACAATTACCTAAAATTCTCCAGAGTAAGAAGCTGAGTGATTTCCTTGTAAAGCTCCTCGTTAAATGTAGCAAAAACTTTCAAGTCCTTTGCTAATATCTCAACAGCTTTTGCCCTATCTTGTCTGAAAACAAAGAACAACCAAGACAACAATGTATAAAACATAACGCATACAAAAAAAAAAACATTCTCAATCACAAAAATAATCATCAATTTTTTGTTTTAAGACCAGACAAATCAATAAGACAAGAACTAAAAAAAAAAACTATGGTTAGGTGATTACCCAAAATCAGCTAACCAAAAATTCCCTAAATTGTAAAAAAAGAAAAATTGCCAAAAAAAATTACCGATCTAGCGCTTCGAGATACTTTTGCTTCCTGATTTCGAAGAAAATTTTCATAGAGTAACGATTATCATCAACCTTAGTGAAACCAGAAAGATACTTCTCGACTTCATCCCACTCCCCAAGCATAGCTTTCTCTTCAAAGTACTTCAAATTGAAATAGTACCCCGACTCCTGCTCAAGCCTTACAAACACACACACACACCCACCAAAATCAAAATTCACAACCTATAACAAACCAAAATAACCGAGAATACAAAAAAAACAAAAAAAAAAACTTACTTGTGAACAGATTCTTTGAACTTTTCTTCATCTAAGAACTGAAGAATCAAGAAAACTAACTCTCTGCTTAGAGATGACATTTTTTCAATCAAGTGCGATCTGGGTAATGGTGAGAGAGAGAGAGAGAGAGACGGTTACGCTAATTTCCCAGATCGGTGGTTTCAAGTTTTTTTTTTTGTTTTTGTTTCTTTATAAAAAAAATAATGGTTTTTCTAGGGTTTGTGTGTTGTTCGATTTCTTCGCGTCTCTCGAAACTAAAGAAGGAAAGCTGACCCAGAAAAAAAATTATAAATCAATTAAAATTTTTTATGTAAATTCAAATTTAAAAATTTTCCTTTTTCTTTTTAATTAAAAGAAAAAAGTGTGACTTGTTCTCCACTTTCTTCGATGCGTTTTGCAGGGTTTTTATCACACCGACTGTGATTTGATAAGTGATTTAGGTTATTTATGATAAGTAGAGGTTCTTATCAGTATAAGGTGATAACCTCGTTTGTCGGAACCGCTCCTCCTTTGGCGTTTATCCAATACAGCTCAGCACACCCAAGTAGGAATGGACCGAATTTAATTTTATCCAGACTTCCAGAGTGTTTTTTTTCCTTCCTTTTTTTTATAAAAGATAATTTCAGTGATACAGTTTATTTCCAACCAATTTACTAGTATATTTTAAAAAAATACTAATAATTTTGAAAACAGATTTCTTTAGTTTACGCAATATACTCACTTCTCTTTTTGGCAAGATTTACATAGTACGTAATATAATATTATCTTACTTATTTTTGTAATATTATTTTCTTCTTTTGGGTTAATTTTCTTTTTAGCTTAAGAACAAAAAAGGAAAAAAAAAATTCCTAGATACATTATACGCTAAATATGTTTTTTTTAACTCTTAAATCTTTATTAATAATATTGAAGTGGGGGCTATTGGTTTAAGATTAGAATAGAGTTTTAAAACGGAAGTACACAACATTGTTTTGGTAGACTTTATAATTTTTATAAATGGTTACAAATAGGTTATACATATATTATAAATTAATCCATATATTAATTGTAACAAATAAAATCTTAATTGTAACAGAAAATCTTAAACGGATTATTCCAAATTGATAGTTCATGGATATTTCAAACTTTATTTCGGAAGATCACGTATATGGTTCCAAATATCTAGAATCACAATATTACCATTTTATTTTCCACATATTTTATTGATAAACCACATCAATAAAAAAATTATTTAAGGGATAAAAATATACTCTCAATCATAAAAAATAATCAAATCTCGCTAATTTAATAAGATTAATCGTGATCTTCGGGATCGTATTCAGAAATTAAAAATTAAACATTAATGCTAGATTAGGACCGTGTTAGAGCACGGGTTAAAATTCATTTTATTTATATTATAATTTTCGAATAAAATATAATTTATATGATTGATTTTAAAAGTTTTTAAGGTCCTAATCTAGCATTAATCATGATCTTTAGAATCATATTTTATTATAAAATTATAATATAAATAAAAGGAATTTCAACCCGTGCTCTAGCACGGGTCCTAATCTAGTTTGAAATGTTATGTAGAATTCTTTGTTATTAGATCAAGATTTTGTTAAACTCTGTTAAAGTTTAGTGTTATTAGTTTGTGATTTGTAAAAAGTTATTTAAAATCTTAACAAATATGGGTCATTGGATTCAGACTTTTTATAAAGTCATTAAAAGTTTTGTGTTATTCAATTAAAACAAAAGAATCTATGATTGTAAATGAGTTCAATTATTATGTTATTGGTTCATGATTTTAGACACTTTCTTTATAAAATAAAATCATGAAAAATATTATAAAAATACAGGGATTGTATGGAAGACTTTACAAGATTTTAGAAAACTAATCAACAAAACTCTCTAGCAATTTTTAACAATCTTTCACTTATTCATTTTTAATGATTTTGTTGAACTCTTCAAAAATCTTTAAAAATCTCAAACCAATACCACCCCCGAAGTTGTTCACAATGTAACTGAGGTAGTTAAAAGTATGGTATATAGTGATAGAGAAATGTTTTCCGAATATTCTTTCTTTGCTAAAATGTCTGCACATTTGTTTCTTCTTCTCGGTATACAACAAAAAGGAACTCAACGTAAATATATTTTTAAAACATTTTAATTTTGTTTAAAAAGAAAAAGTTATTTAGAAAAGTTTAACATATGTTAATTGACCGTTCTGATAATTAAAATTTGAAAAGTGTCGAACTTTTATGAAATACAAGAGTGATTAGCAACAATTTTGAGGTTCATGAACTTGCGAGTAGCATATATAATTTGTTTTGCCGATATCTATAAGCCTGGTTCCATTTTAGTAAATATCAATTGTGTTTGGTGATTCAGTTAATGTGGGAAGGACTTGGGCTAGGAGGTGGTGATGGTGTGGGGAACTGGAACATGTATATCTATAGTAGCTTGACCATAACCTCGACATAACAAAAAAAGTAGCATCGATCGAAACTAATGTGTTAACTACAGGAAATGGTAGGTAATAGTCAGTATATTTTGGAAGATGAAATTGTTTCTTAACATTAACCAGGTACCTTCTTAATCTTGTGGTGTCTTTGTTAATGTGAAATAAGTATTTTTAAAGGGCTTTTAGTAAGCTTGGAAAACGTTATAGCTGATTCTGAAGAGACAAAAGCTATGATCTTTATGAAAGTACTGGTTTGTTCAAGGTACTAGGATACTGTAGTAAGCTGGCAAGCAAAAATACCCAATATGTATCAAAACCAGATGTCTCAGCCACCTCCGCAGCAGAGCTTCTTGAAACAATTGAGTTATTATTTCATACCAAAGAGTAGAGCTGGAATGCGCAACCACCAGCTTCAATGACGACACTAATAGGCTGGTGAGCCAATGCTTTCTTTAGAGATGCCTCGCTGTTCTTAGGCACATCCTCGTAAGAATCAATTGTGACAACTTTGGCATTTTTCTGCAACATTAACAAAAGAAACATAAATTTTCAATTTCAAATTGAGGTTTCACAAAACTTAAAATGCACAAACCAAAACTAAACTAACCATGTTTTGATCACAACAACCATCAGAAGCCTTGTATGGATAATCATGTTCGGTATGAATACCACATTAAACCTTTTCATACTTTAATCACTTTTTTTGTATAAATTTCTTTTAACTATATGATTATAATAAATAATAATTACAATTAAATTGCATATATTTTTCTTATTAATTGCACATATTTTCTTATTGAAATTAGTAATTTAATAGATAACTTTCCTATTAGAATTAGTAATATAATAGATTACTTTGGTCTTATATACTTTTCAAAAATATTAATTGTAATCCTTTTACTTTTAGGATTTTAAAATTTTCTATAATTATTAAATAATTTTTTTTTTCACGCATGTCAAAATATTATCGATATACTTGACACATGTCGCGATTATATGAATTAATAACTTTGAAAACTAAGGTTTATATAATAAGATTTCCAAAGTTATATAAAACTAGATTCGGATCCGCACGTACGTCCGGGATTGATTTCAAGAATTAATGTTATTTATCAGGTCTACAATATGTTATGTATGTGTGAAATTATGTTTATAAACATATTTTTAACAAATATTATTAATATTTATAATCTAAACTCATATCAGTACAATATTCTATTTGTTTTAGTCAAAAAGTAGGATCAGATCTGTTTTGTTATTAGTAGAAACAACTACAGTTAAAAAATAAGCAAAAATAATATGTTTATTTGTGGACAGAAAAATTCGTCATGTCTCATACATATCATGTTTTTTCTATCTGAGAATTGTGGTTTTGGATCAAAACTGATTTCACAATAACATTTGGATCGACACGACGATGCATCCAAATCAAATGCGAACCGAAGTGATCGGTTATAAAGATTAACCAAATTGGATTACCTAAATTGTCTAGCTGGGGGAACCCACATTGATAGGCCTACCTTGTAACGATTTTGCTATTTTTTACTCTTAGAAAACCGGTTCTCTAAAAACAACATGAGCAATATCTGTATTCATACTGCTGAATTTGCAAAACCTATGGGTAACAGGCGTTTCAAAAACAAAATTCTAATCTATAAAATATGTCTTTTTTATTAACCAAATATTAATTAAAATATAACTCCAAGTTATTTGTCCAAACTTGATAGAAGTTGTTTACAAACATAATTTGTGACACTAATGATCTATAAAATATGTTTTAAGAGATCGGGTAAAAAATTATTTTCTGTTTTGATAGTCTCAAACTCTGTAATTTTTAAAAGTACCCAAATTTTTGAAATAATTGTCCTAAAATAGATATTTATCCATTCGAAACTCTATAAAATCGCATTATATGGTTCACGAAGATTAGAGGGATTCTTTCTTTTTAGTTGGTATGATAAGTTCTACTTATGCGGTAGAATTAAATTTGATTTCCTTATATTATTTGAATTTATAATTATCTTTCCAAAATTTGATTGAAGATTACTTGTTCCTATCAGTTTGGATAGGCAATTATAGCCATATATTTTGTTTTGTTTGATCGCCCCAATTTAAATAGCACACAAATTAAATGAAAAGAAACGAAAATGTGAATTTACAATTCGAATTTTTTTATAAAATATATTAGTAACATTTTGATTTTATTATACCACACATATATATACCTACACTATATGTGGGGATGGATAAACAAATCTAATATATAATTACATGTTTTTCTCTACATATAAAATCTAAACCAATGTTTTGAAATCCGGACCGAACCGGCCGATCGAACTGGTTTAACTGTGAATCAGAAGGTATCCCGGTCCGGGTTATGCTAAAAACCCAAGCATTTAAAAACATTGATCTAAACACAATCAATTAGTGAAATTGATTAGAATCAATAACTTCTTCATGTTTCTCTTTCACATCAGATGTAGTAACAACATTTGTTCTTTTTACCACCTGCAAACATATATATACATATAATTATTATTAAATCATGTGTGGCTAAAAAATATTAAATTCATTAATATTTTGGTACCTTCGTGTATCTATTGTCTTCTTATTCCACCAACCTTTATGTTCTTAACCTATATTTAAAAAGTTTAGATAACCATTAGAATATTTTGTGAAAATTAACATCTATTATACTCTCTAAATAATAAAGTTTAAACTTCTGACCTTGTATTAGCTGGAGGCAATACCTTATGGTTCTCCAGTAATGTGAACTTCAAGCCCTACATAAACACATCGTCGCTATTAGATTAGTCAAAAGAACAGACAATTATATACTAAAAGAGAGATTAAACTGGAAAAAACATGTTTTAACAAAGAAACAAAATAAAGAACATCCTGTTTTATTTTTTCGATTTGATATTTTGTAGTAAATCAAAGTTCTCTTTCCTTTGAAAATAAGTTTCTGTTTCGGAGTAAAAGAGATTTGAGAGTTTTTTTTTGAATTGAAGATGATTACTGTAATATTTATACAAAAAAAAAATTTGGCCGATTCGTATATATTTTTTTTAGTTTTGATAAGAATAAATATTTTTACAATCTTGTTATTACTTAACATTTAGTTTCACTAATGAATTCTCCTAAGATTATGAGTATTATCTAAAATATATTATTAATATAAATATGAAAATTTGTTTGAAAAACACAGGTTTTCTCATAATTTGGTAATATTACCTTGTTATTAGTTTGCAAATTATAATGATTTGGAAAGAATACATGAATTTCACATATCTTAAATGTTGCAATTTGAATTATCGATGATAAAAAGAATATATTTAGTATTGTGATCTTGTAGTTATGGTAGATATTAAATATATGAGATTTTGAATTTATTATAATTTCCTTATGTTGTGTTTTTTTATATAACTATATTATTTTCAGCTAAGAAAGATATTAATCACGCTTGGATTATTTTCTTATTCAAGATTTGAAAACTAATGATTTGAATTTAATTGTTTAGATATTAATTAAGATAGTTTGTAATTTTTAAGGATGCTGATTTTATTCTGTTTTTCCTAATCTAATAAATCATTCTGTTTTTTATGGTAGGATTTAATTACACCCGATTTTTATGTATTAACATCATTTAATTTTTGTTTGGGTATTACACAACTAAGGACTATCAATCTGTTTGGTTCCAATTAATATCAATCTGTTTGGCTTCAAGAATTATATATCCTTATTTTAATTTGAGTGGCATTTCATTGTAATAATCTCTAACCCTATGTCTCTTTATTAAAAATGCTTCCCTTATCTTATAAATGAGCACGAGTCCTTACCAAAAATTCAAATGTATAAATATACCATATCTTATTCTATTCTAAGATACACAAACTTTACTTTATGTGATTTTAAATGTTGATTTGTTTTACTCTTTGGTCAATTACATTTATGTCTGTAATTACTTTTCAAATAATATTTACAAATGAGCACGAGTCCTTACCAAAAAAAAAAAAATATCATCGCTATGAGTCCAAAATTTCAACAATCCTTTGTATTTAAGGAGGATTATGTACTTTCACTAGATCAATTTTGTTTCTATAATTACTTTGTCGTGTTTCAGTCCCTATACAAATAGTGAAATAGGTGTGAATATTTAAAATATGGATACAATATTTAAAATCTTTATATGAGTTAAATGCTAATTAGTTAACAAGTGGTTTAGTCTAGTAATATTTTAAAAAGAGACAATAATTAAGAAAGGGTCTATAGATTGACTCCACTTTGAAAGGAAAAAAAAAAAGATGATTGCAAATGCAATGTTTGGTTATATTGATATTAGAAAGTCACTATTTAACTTTCTTGATCATAAAAAAAATACAAAAAATTAATTAGAAATAATTTTTTAACATCAAAAATTTTTAGAATCCGAATTAAAAAACCGATAAATTTCAATCTTAAAAGCTTAACAGAATCTTAATAGGAAACATGTATAAGAACATTTATAATTTTAAAGAAAAAAAATTTGTATAACCTATCTAGCTGACAAAAAAGAATTATTCAGTTAATTTTTTAAAAAATAATAACTATTTTGTATTTATTTTAATCTAACATAGTTGTCTTAACCTACTAAGAAAAGAAAAACAAATATTTAGCTGAAATTGTGTTAATGTTGTAGTAGATTCTAGGCATGCGGTTTATATATACTCGAACTGATTAGTCCAAACCAAACCGGTTTTTGGTTCAAGATCAGTTTAACAATTGCTTCAATTAGGAGGAATTTTGAACTACAACCGAACCGATCGCTTATTTAAAGTTAAATTTATTTAATAAAATAAAAAATTATACCTAAATTAAACCAAAATAGATACTAACCCAAACTGAATTAACCGATTTTATCCAATTAAACTGGTTTTACCTGATTTCAACCAAAATCTCCAAGAAAAATCAGTTTGATTTGGTAGAATTTCACTAATCGAACCGAACTGAATCGATTGATAATTTGGTTAATTTGGGTAGTATTGTTTGATAACCATATAAACCGGTCCGGTTTTGTTTCGGTTGATTGAATGCGCAGGGATATATTCTGGCCCATTGGAATTGCACGGAATTGAGATATGAAATTCAACTAGATTTAACAGATTGAGGTGACGTCCGCAACATGTTGTTGCCTTTTTGGGTGAAAATGATGTGGACTATTAATTTCGCCAGAAGTTACTTAATATCGGGGAAAAAAAACTCAAAATGTTGAAGAAGCTTGAGATATCGTGAGAAGTATACCAATTGAAAACTCGAAAGCGACAGATATCGCAGCGAGCAAGTGCTTCTCATTTGACAGGGACAACTGATAAAGTTGGTGTAATTAAACATATAGGCAGCACTAACCACACTAATTATATTATTAGTACATTATCCATTTGTTGTTATTATTGGGCCACAAAACAACGTATTGATGAAAATGTCAAACATAAAACACAAAGTCTTTTTCCTGAGTTAATTGTAGGTTAATTTTCTTTACAAGTAAATTCAACTAACATTATTTGTAAAAATATTTTTAGAACTGTAAAATTGCTAGGAAATAAATGTTACTGTAGTCTGTAACATTAAATACATGCATGCCATGTAAATTAACATATCATCATAAAAATAACGTGAAATTTGTTAAAAACAGGTGTGAATTTTTTTAAAAAAAATTATTTCTAATTTTCTTTTCTTATTACATTATTTTGCGAATAAATCTCTAAATTTTGAGTATTTAGTAGTTAACCTTTGTGTAAACCATAATTATGTAGAGAACCTGACTTGATTTGGATTTTCCCCAAAGTACTTTTATACAGATTTGGCCATGTGATTAAAGATATATATATATTTAATATATTCTAGAAAGCTTTTTCTTTTAACATGGGATCATTTTAAATATTGTGGAAAGTCATCATTTATTTAGTCAAAAAAAATGAAGTGGATACATCAAATTTAAATTAGTGTATGCTTTATATAGATAGCATCTGGTTGCAGACATATTAAACAAACTTTTTTTTACCAAAGAAACATTAAAGTTTTATGTCAATAGAATATATGAAAATTCGTATAAATGAGTCATTCCAGTCGAAAGTTGAAGCTTAGAAGAAACAAAATAAATAATGTTGTGTAAACTTATAGTCTTATATATAGATATATATATCTCTATAGATTTCTCTCGATGGGTTTCTTAAAAACATATTTTTAGTAGTTTGTATATGGGTTCTAGTTGAGTCGCCTATATATTAACACTGCAAATCAAGATGCAATTGTTTTTGTGTTTAGTTTTTTCTTTTTTCTTTTTTAAGTTACTCACAATCTAATTGACCTTATTACAAAGAAAAGATTGAGACACACTAATTTGAAAACAGAGTTTTCGCAAAACCAGTATTTTAATATAACAAAGGGACATATAAAAAAAAACAATTAATATGAGAAAATTAAAGAAAGTACCGACAAACTACAGTATATGCAATTTCACAATGGACTAAATACAATGGTTTAATCCTTTTTTATCACTACGTCAACGAAAGGGACACTATTGGTGTAAATGTAATGCTTCTTTCTGGCTGTGGTAGCTGGGTCCGCCTCTTCTTGATAGCGATGAATGATTACAGTTGGGTTTTTATCTCGTAAGAAAAACTGAGGAAACATATAAGTTTGAGAGTAAAATAACAAGCAGCTAAAAAAGTTGAGAAGAACAAAATTTGTTGGGACCAGCCGACCAGCTATCAATAAAAAAACCAAGCACTTACTTAAATGAGTTAATGATTTTGGTAAAGGTTGTCGGTTTGAATTTGGATACTTGTTCAGTTGTTCTAGAAACATAAAAGACATTGCAGTCGCTAAAACAAACCATATATATATAATCAATCACATTCATCTCTCAATTAAAAATAAACCTATGGTTTTACTATATTAATATAGTTAATATTATTGTGTTTGTAATTAAAAAATCGCTAAACGGGTCGTCTATAATGCGCTGCTAGTATGTAAATCTTCTACCCAATAGTACGAACCGGTGACTAACCAACAACATGAACCGGACCAGACCTACCAGAGATATGAAGATGGCTTCCAATTAAGGGATCGAAACTGAAGAAATAGAGGAAGAAAGGCATAACTCGAAGATGCCAAAGCTGGTCTGGAAGAACCATAATAAGCTTCAAAGTCAAAAGCGACGATAAGTGAACAGACAAAATAACCGATGATTCTTTAACCCAATAAAACTAGTGGAGGACATTGTAACTAGAGAGACATTGGAGGGATCCAGTAAGGGAGGAGTGATGCTAACGAGAAGGCTGAGGGAGACTTGGGACGGAAGGAACGTGGTTTTATACTGGCGATATCGTAAACACCATAGCCATCGCCTGCAAAATAGATTGAGTTAGGGTTTAGGCCAGGGAATGAGCTTGCCTTGACACAGAAGGGCTCATTATTGCCTAGGAATATGCAGAGATCTCCATTGTCCTCTGTGTAAGACATGACCCCTGTTTCTTCTTCCTCTCTAAACACCATGAAACGCTTCGTTCCACGACACAGGAATGTCATCCAGTTACCTGGTTGGTGGTGCTGAGCGTACGTAGTACGTACCACTTCCTGTTACCAGTTTCTCGATCAAACTTTACAACTTCCTCCTATGAATGAACTATTTCGTCCAGAGATTCATTCACAATTTCGTCTAGAGATTCATTCACAATTTCGTTCAACAGTTTCAAAAAAGCTTGAAGATTTAAAGACAATCTCATCAATCACACAAACTGTGTCACAGAGCTTCTTCTTCACTACGAGACTCTGTCGAATTCAATTTTCACAAAACATTTTTAATTTGAGTTCCAATCACTCTTCCACTCACAGTTTCAACACCTGATCATTAATAGAGACAAAATTGCATTAGGTTTACTTTCGAATATGAAGAGAAGAGAGAAAAATTAAGATCAACCTTCCGGAACTGATGTTTGTTTCTGAATAAGCATCTCATCTCTCCAAGCCACTCTGGCCCGTCTCTTCTTCGAGTTTTTTTTTTTTTTTACTTTCGGTTCATCAAATGACTCCTTGCTATGTAGTTCTGTTTGTTCATGAGCACTGTCAAGCAAGCTCTCTTTCTCTCCATCTCCATCTCTTTATTCACCTGCAAGAAACAACTGATCTTGCCTGGTCCCTACGACTACGAGATATATTCCATTGGTGTCGTCTAGCTTTGAGCTCTCTTTCTCTTTATCTCCATCTTATTCTTCACCCGTGAAACACCTGTTTTTGCGTGGCCTCTACAGAAACATGACTCCAATGAATACATTCCACTGGTCATTATCAGAGAGGATAAAAAAATTGACATGTGTTAAGCTTAATTGTAATTACATATATAAAAAAACAGAAGATCACTAAGAAGAAGATTACATATAATTGATTTTTTCAACTAAGTTTACTAATATTACTTTGTGTTTATGTAATAATACCTTACTAGTTTCTAATATTTGACAAAAGTAAATAATACAAAAAAGTAAATATATGCATGACACAAAAACAAAGTAAAATATATGCATGATATAAGCAAAACATAAGCAAACAAATTAGACCTATGTGTTTTATAAAATATGAAAGGATCTTTTGAGTGAATTATATCCTCTCTTAATATATATGTATATGAGATACAATAATACGTTGTATATTTTATACAGTTTAATTAGAAGCTTCCAAGCACTGTTCACCAGATACTTGTGGGTTTATCACACAAAAACTGACTTTGTGCAAGTAGTTAAGATGCAACAAGAGACTTGTGTATATTGTAAGTGTGGGAGGTGTGTGGTAAACATGCACAGAGCAAGGTGTATAGATAGTTTAGATTTTAAGAAAAAATAAATTATATTCTTTTCAACAAGCAGTTTTACACTCAAAAAATATAAAAGTTCAACTTTAGCAGTGAAATTTGATAATATTGTTTATTTTCATTTTCGTACCTCACGGTTCCGTGAGTTCTTACTTGGGCCTCGCCCAGTGCCGGTTCAGGATTATTGGGTGCCCTACGCACAGCCCAGTTTAGAGGCCTTAGAACAACTTTTTTTTTACTCTTTATATTAAAGAAAACAAATTATGGACCTCTATTTAATAGATTTACACTAAAATTTTTAAAAATTTGACTCAAATTCATACTAAAATCTGATTTCTGGAGCATAAATCTATTTACTTTTTTTTTTTATAAAATTGAACATTTTTCTACAAACTTACCTAGATAAAACTTTAAAAAAGGCTTTAATTACTTAAAAAAAAAAAAAAATTGGAGCTGAAACCTTCGCTTGGATAGCTTCCCCTCTGGGCCGGCCCTGGCCTTGCCTTCTCAGCTATCTTGTGAGCTACGCCACCCAGTAGGAAAATGAGAGAGCATCTTCCATCTCTCTGTTCACTCCTCAGCCAGCATTGTGTTTTACTTTTTCGATAGTTCGATAACGCGTTTACCATTTTTGTCAAGATACTCTCAATTACATGGCGATGGGTATATGGTAACTCAGGCCTCAACATACTTTACACCTCCGAGATCTGTTCCGAGAGTCATTTGCACTGTGATGCCAAGTTCTTCCATAACTTTTCTTGCTCTCACTTGGTACATGGTGGAAGTGTTCCCTTCAAGTGCAGCAGCAGTAACAACGTTTCTTATAGACATATTTGGCGTTTTGGAGCAAAACGTTCCTTACAATTGATATTTTTTCCCGTTTGAATTTATCTACGCAATAAAATAAGAGAAAAGTGAGAGATGGACAATATAAATTATGTAATTATACAACAAGAAAGAGAGAGAGATGAGAGACTTACGTATATTGTAAGTGCAAGGTGGATGTGTGTGTCCGAAGACCATCTCGATCCCTCATCTTATAGAAGAGGTCTTCTCACAATTATTAAAAAAAAAAATTATTATTATTTTAATGTATGAGTGTCTTTAAATTGAGATATTGGGTTTTTAATGTCTTGGTGGAGACATGAGGATGTCGCCCTTTTATAAACCATTCAAAATTAATTATTAATTCTTATTGTAACTTGAATTTTGTTAATATGTTAGAGACACTCCCCATTGCATGTGCAATGAAGAAGTTTTAAGACCATCTCCATCGGTAATGTCTTTAAATGAGGTTAAATTTTAACAATATTCATATTTTGATATAATTGATTTATTTAAAAATGTGAACCACTAAAAAATAAACATCTGGCAAATAAGGGTCTAAGTGTGTCTTAATATGTTTATGCAAAGATACTATCATACTCTTTCTCCTATTTTTCTTAATTTTTATTTTTTTAAATGAGAAGTTACTCACTAAATGTCACTGATAGAGATGCTCTAAACATGCACAGAGTGTATTGTATATAGCCATTTAGATTTTGAGAAAATTTATTTTTATCTTATGGTTATCTGTTGTCAACTAGACACAGATTCGTAACATGTACTTCTTTTCCTTACACATTTTGAAATGTATTCAACATTTTGATTGTGCTCTAGAAAACATGTGAGTTATTTTTTGATACATGCAAAACCAAAAAAATAATAGAAATACTATCCTAAACCTGATCAAATGCAACACCACTGGAATTATTGGCCCAAGAGACGTCATCCAGAAAGTTTTAGAGAATATATGACTTAGACAAATATTTAGGAGAGTCAATATGTAAATCTAAATATTATTGTAACATAAATTAGTTAAAACAGAACAAAATGGAAAACAAAAACTTATATATACATATGAAAATATTATTTAGTTTATTTATTTTAAGAATATTTTTTTTGGTTTTGCATCGAATCAGTTGTTAACCCGATTTAGAAATATTTTCAAAAAGAATTTTGTGATCTGATTAAAATGAAAGGGAAACATTATGAACAATATCTAATATATTGAGGACTCGGTTAATATCGGGGATTAATAGTTAAATAGATCGATTTATAAACCGTATCTTAAAAGTAATGTATCGCAGACAGCGAGTACATTAGATAGTCACAATCATCTCGGTAACACGAGTCATATCATTATTGCAATTTATTTACCACTCACAGTCATCTAGGTAACAAGTCATATCACTATTGCAATATATTACGGGGGTAATATTCAATCTAATATTTCAAATGATTTAATTTTTCATGAGATTTTAAATGATTTTGATAATTTTAGTGAAGTTGATATGAGATTTGAATTTCTATATATTTAACTAAACAAATCCTCCAGAATCTCTAAAAATCATTAAAATCCAAATCCACAAACTGTTTTGAATAACAGTGAATTTTAAAGTAATTTTTTAAATCATCAGTTCAATAACAATGAATTTTAAATTAGATTTTAAAATCATTAGTTCATTAATAGTAGATTTTAATAGACTTTTTAAAATCCATGATTAAATAACATAAAATTTGTAAAATTTATCCAAATCACCTAAAATGTCAAATTGAATACACCTACCTACGTTTTCCCAAAGTTTTCCTCTTTAAAAGGAATCTGTATCTAAAAACAGAGTGACCACAAATGCTATGCGGAGAAACCACGTTATATTTTTAGCAGCAAAAACTGTGATGCTAAAAATATATATTTATTCGGTGCGTTACTGCATTACTACTTATTTCTTTTAGTTTCTTATTAATGTAGCTAACAACAATGACAAATTTAACCCGTGTGGCTCGTTATCAACTAGGCACAGATTGGTAAATGGTAACACATAAAATTCTTGGGTAATAATAATAAACTAGGTGATACCCGTGCTACTGCACGGGATTATATATTTTGTTAGTTATTTTTTTTTGTAATTTGTATTTTTGTAATATAGTTTTTTATTTTGATTTATTTTCTTTGTTTATATAGTATTTATTTGTATATTTGGGGTTATACAGTAAATTGGAAATCCTAATAGAGTAAGTAGTTTGTAAAATGTAGTTTTTCATGGAAACAGACACACCACAATAGTAGATAGTAGTTTTGTAAGAGAATAGACACTCCGCAATATCGGATAGTAGTTTTGTAAGAGGATAGACACACCCTACTTCCATGGCTTAATTTATAGTTTGATAAAAATACATGTTTTAACGGATTTAACTCAAAAAAAATTTATATTTTAAATTTTTAAGAATTAAAATATTAATATTACTTAAATATTTTATAGACTTTAAATTTATTATAATATTTTAAACTTTCGACGGAGTTCAAATATTTATAATAATTTAACCATTCTATAAAAATTTAAATATTTATAATATCTTAAACTTTTTTAAAAAATGTAAATATATTATAATATATTGTAATATGTTTACTTTTTAAAAGTTTAAATATTCTCAAATATAGAAACAAATTAAACTGTTAAATTTGGATACCTGATAAATCAAGTTTCCTGCTCATTTGTACTCAAAACATTTTAGTCACATATTTATAGTGATTATGAACCATATTCCAAAATATTTAGTCGATGTGGGATATACAGTACACTTTTTCTGTAAATTAGTTTACAACTTTACATATATATAATTTCTGCGTTTTTAATTCTTTCTATCTATACTACTCACAATTAATTACTATAATTTTGTTAAGGAAATATTATAATATCGGAAATCAAGCAATTTAGTCAGATTTGGTAACTTGAATATTCGTTTTTAAAGATTTTAACTGAATCACTAAATATTCCTTTTAAAAGATTATCTGTTAAGATCAATATTGGTAATTAAGGAAATATCCGAATTTTTGGTAATTAAAATTTATGATTTTCATTTAAATACCTTAAAAAAAATGAAATAAGAGTGTTTGCCTATATCGAATGAGTTTGTTTGGGATCTTAAATAACTAATCTTGAATGAAATAATATACTGGATCCGAAAAATATTATTCTGGAATACAAACAGATCCGCCGGTTTTTTTCCTTCTGTAGTCGGATATTTTAGGATCCGCGTCCCGACCCGGCAATTTTTTAAGTGATCAATCAAGGGTATTTTTGTCATTTAAAGAAATCGAAACTATAGGTTAATTAGATTAAATTTTGTGATTCTCTAATCATTTTTAATGAAAAACCTACCAAAACCAAGTCATGGTCCATTTTTACTCTAGAGAGTACTTCTGCTTTAATAGTATAGATTTCTTGTTATATACATATACGTTACTATGTACTTAATATCTTTACCAAAATAGTGTACATAAATTTAAGATGTAATACAGAAATGTTGGTCTTTCAATTTTCATGCAAATATCTCTTTGGTTTGCTCACACCCACCCAAATTTATGATCCACTTAATAATTTAACCCTACCACAATCTCTAACTACATAAATTTTATCCGTAAGCATAACCTACTAAAACAACCTTGAGAGTAATTATTACTAAGGTTAAGCTTTTAGCCAAAAACCATATAACGAAATACATTATCATTCTGAATCCAACAAAAAAGGAAAACATTGACTATTGCCTGATTAGTGCATGCAATGATAATTAGTCCAAGTAGTATTTTTTTTTCTCAAACAAAATTTGTTGTAAGTAATACTAATAATTTATGGAGAAAAAATAATCAAATTATACATGTGATTTAGACCATCCCTTTTGAGCCACCTATAGTATAGTGTTAGTAAGACTCATGAAGAGATGTATTTTAGAAGCATTTAAAAAAAAAACTCAGTTTCCATGGAATAAACAAAAAAAAGTAAAAATACCAAACATGTACTCGATCGTTTTCCTTATACATTTGAAAATGTACTAATTTCTTTACCAAAATAGTAAAATAACTTTAACATGTACATTATGTTTGTTTTCAGTTTCCATGCAAATATATCTTTGGTTTGCTCTCTCCCACTAAATTTTCAGATGCCCTTAATAATTTTGAGCCTACCTTAATCTCTAACTACATAAATCTTATCCGTGCAGCATAACCTACTATTACTAACACAAATTCGAGAATCTAACTATTATTACCAAAGTTAAAACTTTTAGCCAGAACAAGAAAATGTCAAATACAAACAATGAAATATATTCTAAATCCAACCCAAACAAAAAGATCGAGTATTGTCTGATTAGCACCTGCAATGATTATTTTGTCCAAGTCTTAGGTAATATTAGTATATTACTACAGTTTTGTGGAGAAAATTGATCAAATAATATTTTTTTTTTTGGTGCAAAATTGATCAAATAATTTACATGTGATTTTTATGCGTATGTATTTTACGTCCCCTTTTGAGCCACACAAAGAGTACGAGGACCAGTGAATAGATGAATTGTAGAAGCATATAATTTTTACTCATTAACCATGGGAGCAACATAAATTTTTAAATTACGAAATGATTTTATATTCACGTGTACTCAATTATTTTGCACATTTTAAAATGTAATTAATTTCCTTACCAAAATAGTGAAATAACTTTAACATGTACATGCATGTTGATTTTTCAATTTCCATGCAAATATCTCTTTGGTTTGCTCACATGTCACGCCCACTAAATTTTGACTCTACCACAATCTGTGAAGCATAACTCTTAAAATTCGTGAAGCATAACCTACTAACACAAACTCGAGAATCTAAATTATTACGGAAGTTAAACTTCTAGCGCCCAAAACCAGAAAATGTCAAAAAGAAATATTGAAATAGATTCTGAAATTCAACTAAAAAGAAAAGATCGACTATTGTCTGATTAGTGTCTGCACTGATTAATTAGTCCAAGTCTTACGTAATACTAGAATTTCGTGGAGAAAATTAATCAAATATTATATGTGATTTAGATGCATATGTACAATGCCATTTAAATCATCAAAATCATCGAGTTTACATTTTCGTTGATTTAAAATATGAATTAGAAAAAATATATATATATATATATATATATTTTTTTTTGTCAACCAAACATTAATTTAAAATAAGACTCCAAGGTTGGTTACCCAAACTGGAGAAAAAGAGTTTACAAAATAATTTGCGGAAAGTAAAGATCTTGAGGATCGAGCAAGGCAATCTGCCCAAACATTGGTCGTACGCGGAATCTTCAAAAGCTGGAAGGAAGGAAAGGAAGAGCGAAGCAGATTGAACTCATCCAGTAAATTGGAGAAAGCGGGCCACTCATCCGGGCATTGCACCATTGACACTAGTTCGGCACAGTCTGACTCGAAGAGCTGACAATCAACACCTGACTCCGAAAAGGAGGTCATCGCCCATAACAGTGCCTGCAACTCCGAATGTAAGGGTGAAAGACCGCGTCGCTGACTTGAGAAAATATTATTTTTTATTAATTCTAATTCAATTGTAAAATCTTGTTGACTTGCCTCTATAATGCACAATGTTAAATGGCCAAACGAAGAATTAACACAGGTTAATTAACCAATTAAGAGATCCCGTCAATAATAAACAACGTCGTTTCTTTCCTAACTAAAACATAATCAATTCTGATTTTCTCCAAAATCCCCAAATCAGAATCCCTAGATCTAATTTGTGATTTCTCTCTTCTTTGAATTCAACTGATGACTCCGAAAAAGAAGCTTCTCTCCAATACTGAAACTCAAACTTGTGTGACACAGTTTAGATCCATATCAAGCACCTACAATGTCATGATCACATAATTTTCCCACAAATGATAAATTTGATTAGTACAGACTACTGTAAATGACAACAACATAATCTAGGCATAACTAGTGAAGGACAATGTAACTAGAGAGACATTGGAGGGATCCAGTAAGGGAGGAGTGATCCTAATGAGAAGGCTGAGGGAGACTTGGGACGGAAGGAACATGGTTTTCTAGTGGCGATATCGTAAACACCACAGCCATCGCCTGCAAAATAGATTGAGTTAGGGTTTAGGCCAGGGAACGAGCTTGCCTTGACACAGAAGGGCTCATTATTGCCTAGGAATATGCAGAGGTCTCCAATGTCCTCTGTGTAAGACATGACCCCTGTTTCTTCTTCCTGTCTAAACACCATGAAACGCTTTGTTCCGCGACACAGGAATGCCATCCCATTGCCTGGTTCGTGGTTCTGAGCGTACCACTTGATCAGGAAACGTTGGCCTGAGGGAGACTCCACAAGGTATACAGTCTTTGAACATGAGTCCAGCAGCTCCCACTCGGACTGGGTGAACTCAGGCAGGTTGGAGAACTGCAACTCTTGCAACTCAGAGCCGGTCATGTCTTCCTCGAAGAAAGAATCCCAGGAAACCAAGAACTGGCCTCCAAAACTAGGAGTGTAGAACTTTTCATCTCTCTTTGAATACATGACCTTCGATTGATCAAAATACTGGAAAGGAGTTTTAAAGACGACCGAACCCGATTCCCTGTGTTTGCCACCAGGCCTATTGAAATTGATCATAGGCCCTAAACACTTGACAGCCACTGCAAATTCATTGCTCTGATCAGGTGAACAGTTCATTGCGGCGTTGGTGATGGCTTGCTGTTGGATAGCTATAGGTTTACCCAGGGGATGCAAAGGAATGTTTTTGACTGATTTGGAGCCACGAGGACTGTAGTAGTCGGTAACATATATGGCTTTATATGTATTATCATCACACACGGCCTTGAAAACTCCCCAACCATGGGACATTCCGACCAGACACCCTTTACGCAACTCCATTGGTAACACCTTGTCTCGGACAATAACTTCATCTTCCTTGACCGGGTCAAAATAGTGGATATTGCTTGTTACATTAATATCATCCCAAGAACTTCCATAATGTGTGACACAATACAGCAAGTAAGGGTTGGTGCTAGAGGAGGAGAACATCCTATGGGTGTGACATCTCTAGGGGAAGCGAAAGAAGTAGAAATCAGAAGCAGAACACATAGATTATACTTAAAAAAAAACTAGAGAGAGAGAGAGAGAGAGAGAGATTGAAGAGACTTACCAGCTGAGCAAGTTTGCGGAGAGAGGGCTTGGAAGAGAGGCTGAGAAGAAGAGACGACATAGCTAGCTTTGTTTTGTTGATATGTGAAAAATCAAAAAAGAAACAGCGAAGTCCCTTCTTGCATCGGCGTATATATGCTCCGTCCTTCAGAATTATTTGATTTTATTTAAATCGAAATGAAACAATTATGTAAGGAACGTTCCTTAATAGGGGACGTTTATTTCTCCGTCCTTCATTACACGTGGCAGCTTTATCGTCGAAACAGATGAAGACGATGCAGAGTCGAAACAGAGGAAGAGATTAAAAATCCTAGCTCTCGATAACCAACTGCTCTCTTGTTAGGTAATGCTATGGATTTTGAATGAATCTCTAGTTTCGAACAGATTAAGGGTTTAGCTAATAGAAGACACGAGAATCTTGTTTATGGAGAAAAAGGAAGACTTGTTATTGCTAATGTAGTTTGATCTTTTAAGTTTTGGTTTGACATTGGTTATGTTCATGTTAAGTTGTGATTGAGAGATGCATTGTTTTTGCAGAATCAAATCTACAAATGGAAGAAACAAGAACCATAGATATGGTTATAAGTATGCGCAATGCCTTCACCTGCTTTCTTAGTAGCTGCGTATAAACTCGCAGGCTGATCAGTTTGGTCCTTCTCCGAAAAGGGTACTTTTGAATTGAGTCCATAAACAGAGCTAGACGAACACACCTGACCAACTACAACGAACACACCTGACCAACTCTTCTGTCTCTATGAGGTGTTCTTGTTCCTCTAGCATTATAAGTTGTGAACTTTGAGGTGTTCCTTTGAAGTCATCTCAAGTGTTTGTTTTGTTTGACCTTCCCTGTAAAAGCTATTTTCGAAAGAGAGGCTTGTGTGTAGCTCTTGATATCTGATTTTGAAGCTCAGTTTCGAAAGAGAGGCTTTGTGTGTAGCTTGTGAAGAAGAGTTAGAAGGACCAAAATCTGAGGGACACCAATGTTACACACAAACTTAAGAAACTCTGAAAATATGAATAAAATAATTGAAGGACCAAAAATTGTCCTTGACCAAAGTGTTTGGCCACAAGAAAAAGGGTTTTCAGTATACTGTACAAATGTCTCTCTCTTTTTCTTTTTCCCTTATTGTATAATCTTGTGTGACAAAGCAAAAGGAAAAATCTTGTGATCAAATTTGTACTACACAAGATTTTTATTTCTACCCGCACCAACCACATTCATTTTTGTACTATTTAGTAGAAAAATATATATATTTACTTCTTTACATAAATAATCTAGATGTGGTATTGAGGAAATTGTTTTACCAAAACAAGAAAATCTTTTTATTTTTTTCTATACACCAAGTTTTCATTTTTGTACTATTTACTTATCTTTTTCTCTTCTTTACATAAATAATTTACTAAAATTATAAAACTTTCAAATTTTAAACATTGATGTAGTTGGTGAGGTAGAAATGATAAATGTGGGTATTCAATACAGTATGTGATTAAAATTGAGAGGGTGAAAAAGGAAACCGAATACTTTGGTGCATAGCAAAGAAGCTTGTGTACAAATTTGATCACTAGACTTTTCCTTTTGCTTTGTCTACAAGATTATACAATAAGGGAAAAAAGAAAATTGAAGAAACAGAGAAAAATTAAGAAGAAGAGAAAGAGACATTATTGAAAACCCTTTTTTCTTGTGGCCAAGTACTTTGGTCTTAGGTCTAAGTGAAGAAGTGACTTCATTGTTGACTAACTCCAAAACCATTTTGTTTCCTTCATTATCAAAGTGAAGCTATGTCGCCTCTGCTTCTCAGCCTCTCTTTCAAACCCTCTCTCCGCAAACTTGCTTTTGTGAGTCTCTTCAATCTCTCTCTCTCTGTTTCTAGTTTTTTTTGGGTGTAATCTCTGTTTATTCTTCTGATGTATGCTTCTTCTTATGGATCCCCAGAGATGCCAAACCCTTCGGATGTTCTCCGCCTCAACCACCAACCCTTACTTGCTGCATCGAGCCAGTGAAGAATCCCAACTGACAGAGTTCGTCATGTTTGACCCGGCCAAGGAAGAGTATTCCAGCATCGTTGATAAGCCACTTCCCAAAGATTTGTTTAAGTCTAGGCTGGTGGGAAGTTCCCATGGATGGGGCGTTTATCTCAGCTCCCCTGACTCCATTGTAATCAGCGACTATCCCTCGAGCTCCAAATCAAACCCCAAGATCATCCCTCTGCCTCCTCGGCCAAATGTAATTGGTTCTCAAACTGAATTGGTAAGTGGTGTGGCAATCTCCTCTTCTCCTGAAGAGGAAGACTGCATTATTGCTGTCAAGTACACGGGACGTCCGGTGAGTATATATACGCCCGGTAGAGCCCATAAGGGGTTCCTCCTCGCTATGTCTACTGGATTATTCGATTATTTTGAGCAATCAAAATTGATGTATTCCAAGAGGGACCAAAGGTTCTACATGCCAAGTTCTGGTGGCCACCACTTGTGGTCTTGGGGTGGTCTCTCAGGCACCACGCCTCAGTACCATGAGTTAAAATTTCATAACCTTCCTCAGCTTTCCCAAACTGAGTTGCAGCTTTTGGATTCCTGTTACAGGACACACGAGCTTGTGGAGTCTTCTTCAGGGCAACGTTTCCTAGTCAAATGGTAGGTTCGAGTTGTGTGTTTGCCTTTTCATGTTGTTATATAATCAGAAGAATATTATTAACATGTTCTCTTGCTTGACAATAATGGCAGGTATGTCGAAAGCCCTGCGATGAAGTATTTAGCATTCAGTTGTGGCGGCACAAAGCGGTTCATGGTTTTTAGAGAGGAGGAAGATATGAACATGTCTTACACAGAAGACATTGGTGATCTCTGCATATTCCTCGGCAATAACGAGCCTTTTTGTGTCACGGCCAGCTCATTCCCTGGCCTAAAACCTAATTCCATCTATTTCCTCGGTGAAGGGTATGGTGAAGGCTACGGTGTTTACGATATCGCCACTATAACCCCACGTTCCTTCACACCCAAGTCTACACCAGGTTTCTGCTCGGGACAAATTGTCCTCCCTTATTGGATCCCTCCAGTCCAGTGTCTCTCTAGTGTCTCTCTAGCTAGTTACATGCATGCCCTTCACTAGTTATGTATGCCTAGATTATGTTGTGTATACAAGGATGAGATTAATCAAACTAATCATTCGATTGTTAAACAAAATATATGTTATCTTAAAATATTACATGGAAAAGAAAATTGTGGTTTTCCATTTTTTGAACAGATCACTCATCATGGAGACTTTGATAGAGCTCTGTTTTTAATCGTAAATTGTCTAATTGTTTTTTAAAAAGACTAAAGATGTGTTCATCTGTTTCTCTGTTGTAAAATTGTCTAGTTGTTTATATTAATGTGAAGTAAAGTCGTGAAAGCAAGGGACCTTGTGTTAATATACAAAGATAACACAAGTTGAGTGTACTCGAAAGCAATCGTGTATGATCGTGTGTTCATCTTCCTCTACCATAAATTCAATTATGATTAGTTTGTATGGAGCTAAACTCTATAAGTTTAGTGTGCTAATCCTGATTAAAGCGGTGATACTAGTATCATTCGATTGCTTTTACGTAGGTAACAAATCTATATATGGTTACCTACTTATCCCTGAAATGACGAGAGTACCCCTGATATATCTTGGTAGATGCCGACGCGTTCATGTCCTTTATCGTAAATTTAAACCTTAAAAGGTAAAAAAAAAAAATCATGAATGATTGGAATCATAACGATTTCTCAATTTCATTCTCTTCTCTGTCTCAATGCCCAAATCGGGTTGTGTTATTGGAGAAATCGGAGCTTCGACTCATGCATTATAAGAGCTTTATCTTGCACAATTTCGAAATCAGCGTCCTCGTTTTCGAATTCGCTGAATCGTTGAACGGTTTTGTGATTAAGGAGGAGTGGGAATTGGATTGTTGAACGGTTTTTGTGATTAAGGAGGAGGAGGATCGGAGATGGCGGCGGGTGCAATGGTGACGGCAACAGGAGCAGTTGTGATTCTATACTTACTGAGCCGTCGGATCGTGTGGGCGAGAAACGGGGAAGATGATCCAGGAGGTGAATTGGGTAAATCAGGTAGATCCGGAAGGAGGAGGATTGTTAGGAGACCGGCTCAAGCGCCGGCGACTTGGCTTGAGACTATTTCAACTTTATCAGAGACGTTACGTTTTACGTATTCAGAGACTCTGGGCAAATGGCCTATCGCTGATCTCGCTTTTGGTATTAACTATTTGATGCGTAGACAGGTTTGAGCTTTTTAATCTCATTCTTCTTCTGGGTTTGATTTTTTTTCAGTTGTATCTCTGAATTGGATGCATAAATTAGCGACCTTGATATGATCTTTTGTGGTATATATATATATGTTCTTTTAAAGAGTTGTCTTTTTATTATATTTATTAATGTCCTCACTGTTCTTTCATCTTTGTTTGGATTTTTGTCTTCCGTTGTGTTCATTTTAGTGCCAGGATGGTGTTGGTTGATAATTCTGCATGTGGACAAAATTTATAGACTTGTAATCTAATATGACTTAGTGTGTAGTGATGCGTCACTATCTGTATCCTTCAACTGTAGTTTTGCTGTTGTTATTAGTTTAGATTCATTGGCCCATTTTATGTGTTATGTGTTAGTGACATTGTATGTTTGCATTTTTTTTTTTTTCCAGGGAAACTTCTCAACTGCTAGTGTTTATGCTGGAAGTAATTGTATAGAGTTAAAAGGACCACATATTATCATGGAGTTGACAGAGCTACTGAGATTTTTGACCCTCTGTATGCTTTTCTCCAAGAAGCCATTTCCCGTGTTTCTGGAGACTGCCGGTTATACTCATGAAGATGTCCTTCTTCAGAAGCCTAAAGCAGGGGTATGTCATACATATCAATGTGTTTTTCCTTCGTGCTATATTACTCATGAGTAGCTTGTTTATAGTGACTACATGCTTTCTTTTCCAGACTAGAAATTCTTTTTTTTTGAAGCACTATATTTTCATACGTTTTGGATAGATTCTCTTAAGAACATATGTCTTTTTGGGAGGCTAACAAGTGTTTGCCTCACATCGATTTTTTTAATAACAAGTATGTATTCCCCATAATGATTGATCGTCAGTGCTGTTCGTGTACTAAAGATTGGACCCAACTTGTTTCAAATAGTTTTATCGGTTGAATTGTATATTTGATAAAATTTCTATCCTGCTGGTCAAACGGAAACTAAAAGAAAAGTGGTAGCTTGATAAGAGCTCAGTGCCAAGTGATTTGTTTCGTTGAATCTTTTATACCTTTGAGGTCTGTTTTGCTGTTTTCATTTATATCCGGAACCATGAACAATTTTATCTTGGGAACCCTGCAGATTATGCAGCCTGCCTTCACGATTATACGAGATTGCAAATCAAAATGTATCCTGCTATTGATCCGTGGCACTCATAGCATTAAAGATACATTGACAGCAGCAACTGGTGCAGTGGTCCCTTTCCATCATTCAGTTTTGCATGATGGTGGGCTAAGTAACTTAGTTTTAGGTTATGCACATTGTGGAATGGTTGCTGCAGCTCGATGGATTGCTAAACTTAGTGTTCCTTGCCTCCTCAAGGCCCTTGATGAGAATCCTAGTTTCAAGGTTCAGGTAAATGCTCTGTATTTAGCCATACATTATTGATTTACAGATTACTACTACGTCTTCTGTTTTAACTAATTCTTTGTCTCGTTAGACTGCTAGATTAACTACCGATAGGTGTAGATGACTTAGAAAAAAAGTATGTCATTTACTCATGTGATCATTCAGATCATATTTTTCCTTCTAACTTTCATTTGGGACAGAAGTACTCTTCCCAGTTGCATTCCCGGATATTATGTAGGATCTCCGCATCTGTCACAGTAATCATATTTCAGATGATAAAATGTACAAAAACATCAGAGTCTATTTAACTAATACTCAAGTTCTAATCTCAATTCATTTAAGCATCCGTGTTATAGAATGTTCTTTAGAATTTCACTGTTGAAATAGGTTGTCCTTTTCTACTGTATCGTTTCTAAGGAGCATATATTGTTTCAGATCGTAGGTCATTCTCTTGGGGGTGGGACGGCTTCACTTCTAACATATATTCTGCGGGAGCAAAAAGAGTTTGCCTCGGCTACTTGCTTCACTTTTGCACCAGGTACACCCAATTTAGGAGTAATGGTGGTATTTGCTTGTCTTTTATGTCATCTGCTCCTGTTTCTTAATTTGAATCACCAAACTCTTTATATGCAGTTAGTTCTGATTGTTACAATGCTTTGCACTGAACTTTTTATCGAACAACTTGCAGCTGCTTGTATGACTTGGGATTTAGCAGAATCAGGCAAGCACTTCATTACTACTATTATCAATGGATCTGATCTAGTCCCAACATTCTCTGCTGCTTCAGTCGATGACCTTCGTTCTGAGGTATGTGACCTGCTTTTCCTATGTATGTGAATGCTAATATCACGGAATTTATCCTTTTCCACCATCAGAGTAAATGGTCCTGAAATGGTACAATATATTGCTAACCATGGTATGTCAAACCTAACATGCTTAAATAGGTACTGCCATCGAGAGATATCTATAGAGATATCATCTTTCCCCTGCTAAATGATTCATAGACTTTTCAGACATCGTAGATATTTTCACTTTTTGGCACAAGTGCATCAATGGTCTTAGCTCTTAATCGTGATTTCTGTGGGTTCCTCCTGGCCATGATTCTCTAGTTTGTATCCACTTTTGCAAGCGTGGTTCAAATTTTCTCGTAAAGTAGTATATGTAACTCATTTTTGACACAGATAAGATCCTTTTTTTCTTCTATTTGGTGGCAGGTAACCTCGTCCTCATGGTCAAATGACCTGCGTGATCAGGTTGAACACACTAGGGTCCTTAGTGTTGTTTATCGGTCTGCAACTGCTATAGGATCTCGTTTGCCCTCTATAGCCAGTGCAAAAGCAAAAGTGGCTGGTGCTGGGGCGATTTTGCGGCCTGTCTCAAGCGGCACTCAGGTAAAATCTGTTGTAAAACAATACAATTATCATGAGCCAAAATGGTTGCGGCTTTATGAGTGAAGTGTGTATGTGGAACAACTAAATATATAGATTCGTGAACAAGTATTTCTTTTTTCATGATGATGTTGATGAATGATTAATGGTGGAAAATTTGTTCAGGTTATGCTAAAGCGTGCCCAAGATGTAGCGCATGCTGTTGTGCAGACCCGTTCAACTCTCTCATCATGGTCTTGCATAGGACCACGCCGTAGAGCTATTAGCTCCCAACTTAACTCTAAAGTCACAGACTTGCCGGAAGCATCCGCTCTTATACCCGAAAGAAGAAGCACTGAGGCTTTACTGGCTGAAACCGTAGTGATAGATCGTAAAGGTCACAAGAAAACAGACCATTGTTCTTCATCAAGCAGCAGCGAATCAGAACGTGAGGATGCAGAAGAAGAAGATGAAGAAGAAGAAGAGCCATTGATTTCAATCGACCAAGTCATTGCTGAAACATCTTCAATAGAAGAAGACGTGACAGAAGGCGAGCTATGGGATGAACTGGACAAAGAGTTGACTCGACAGGAGAACGAAAGAGACAGTGAAGCCATGGAGGAAGAAGCAGCAGCAGCAAAGGAGATAACAGAGGAAGAGACTGTAATTACGGGCGGGGGAGATTCCTCCACAGGACAGAACCAGAGTCCAGTTTCAGCATCTTCAGTGGACTTGTTAGAGGACCAACGGTTTTACCCGCCAGGTAAGATAATGCACATAGTGTCAGTGACTGAGACAGAGTCTGAAACAGAACGTGATGAAGTGATGGTGGTGGGAACGACGACGACAGTGGAGCGTGTAAGGTTATATGAGACGCCAAGAGAACTGTATAGAAAGATTAGGCTATCGAGAACAATGATAAATGATCATTATATGCCAATGTATAAAAAGATGATGGAACTCTTAATTACTGAGCTCGAGTGTGATCCACACTCTTCATGAGCTTCCCCTCACCTCATCAAGTCAACTGTACATTATAAATATTTTATACACAGAGTTTACATTGTTTTCCCTCAAATGTACAGAGATATTAATGGAATAACAAAATTCTTGGTTGTGTTTATCCTTGTTGCTCACTGTTCAACATTTTTCATACCTTTATTGTGATGATCTAACTCTGAAACAATAGCCTCCACTTAAATTTGATGCATATTCACTGGTTTCATGAAGATCCATTACAGTAGTTCATAGTTTAGACTCAGTTTTCAGTTCGATTTGATGGCAATATGGTGAATGCCTAAATGAAAAATAATTAAGGGACATCAAATGTGGTTCAGACTGGTTCAGTTTTCATCGGGTTGATCCGGTTAGGTGAAGTTTCTATATTAATTTCGTTTCAGCAGAGCCTCGATAATCGAGGCTTCCAAAAATTGACGGGCAGGCCCAACCAAAGTAAGGCAAGGCCCACTCGCCTTTATAATGTTCGTCAAATTCTGTGCCGGCACGATCCGCCGTCTCTAAACGATCATTGGCGGATCATCCTTCACCTCTGACAGAAACGGGTTACATAAAATGAGAAAACGCGTTTCTTTTTATAGCCCCAAAGATTCACCCTTTTTCTCAAAACTTCCGATGTGGGTTTGTTGATGTTTTTTTTTTTCTTTTTAACTCGGATTTAAGGGACAACCATAACATATTTTCTTCATTTAAAATAGTTAAATTAAAGCTGTCAATATTAAAACATTAACACCTATCAGTCTATTTATTTATTTTAATAGTTTCAAATTTGATAGAACAATCATCTTTACATCTTTGGTTTTTGATCAACCTCCATATCTAGACCTGAGAGCCTCCGGTGGTTCTTCTTCCATGATACCAGACCCTGTGGTACTTAAATACTCTCTGATGGTTGTTTTTCTATCTCCCAAGAATGTATGATCCAGAAAGTTATTGTAAGCTTCATCTCCCAGATTTTTAGCAGCCAACACACTGCAAACACAAGAGAATCTTCAACATGTAAATTTTTTTAAATCCAGATATAGAGGAAGCTACGAGATTTCTATCCAACTACCAAAAGTTCAAGAACTAAGTTTTGGTTAAACAGTATTAGTTGTTGTTTGAGCCAACACATGTTTCTCTCAGTTTCATTTGAAACAAGTTACGGTTGTTTAAACTGATCATTTAGCTTCAAAGTTAGATAAAGTAAGGAGAGTGTGTACCAGTGTCTTAGATAGAGACGACAAGGTAAGATGTCGTCGCGCCATATCTTCTCGATGTTGAATCTTCCATAATGTTGAAAGTAAATCTCTTTGTCTCCTGCAGAAAAACAAAACATGAATAAATTCTAAAACTTCAAAATTTGAGACACTTAGATAGACTTGGAAGGACCTATCCAACCTTTGCATCTAATCTGGAGAAACTCCTCATCACTGTATCGACCACAAAGTACCTGTTCATGCCTCAAAAACTCAGACTTGGCAAAGAGTAAACAAACAAAAGAAATGTCACTGAGAACAAAGATTCGTTTAAACAAAGACGAACCGCAGAATTGGTGTAAGGTTTGCCTTCCAATGTTTCAGGAACAACCTATATGTGTAAAGGAAAACGTATTAGCAGTGTGACACACAATGAGACATATCTATCACTGAATATCTTGGAACTACTAGAAGAAGACAAAGGAACTAGTAACTCACAGCAAGAAACCTGAACTCAAGCTCCCTTCGTATAAAAGCCGGAATCTGTGTGTTTGGTGTATCAAAACCGTCAAGAAGAATACATATTACTTTGTAACAAAAGAGTGAAGCACTTAAGTTATCTTTAGGTATACCTCAGAGGTTTTGATCTCAAAGACAGTTACCACAAGACTCTCTCCTTCACATGGCTCTACACTCAAACTTGAAATCTCCTGGTTTCATTTCATCACAATCATCACAATCAATATCTACAACTACAATCTATGATTCATTTCATACAAGTTTCAGAATCAGTTTCTAGCTAGCTCCATTTTTCCAATACAGAACCAATTCTGAGAATAAGAAGAAATCGAATGAGAAACCTTAGTTACAGGATTTGCGATGCCACGCTCGAAGAAGATCGGAGCTGAGTGTGCGAAAACTCTTCTGAATCCTTGCAGTTTCGCGATTCTGAAGTTCTCCAAATCTGGAAATGTACTCCTCGCGCTTCTCTCTGTTAAAGCAACCAAATCAATGAAATGATTCCGATGATAACACAAAACGAAGAAGGGAAGTGTACGAACCAGAGAGAAGAGAACCGAAGCCTGTTATGGAGATCCGATTATCCGATGAGAGAAGCTTCTCGAAATCAGATTCATCTTCCAATTCCATCACCTGCGACAAATCAGAACTGCGGATGTCACCAGACATGGCTGCTTCAATTGATCGTCGACGATCTTGTCGAAGCTCCGATCTTCTGGTAGAATTCAACAACGAGACGGCGGTGATACGTGGAGGAGAGGCTCGTGATTTGCACGTAGTCGAGGAAAGCGCGTAGGAGAATGGTAACGATGTGAGTGTGAGTGTGAGTGAGAGAGCAGTCATTGGAGAAGAAGACGAAGACGATAGAAGAAATGTGAAGTGGCTTTATTGTAAATAGTAAAAATACGATTTTTTTTTTAACTAATTCCACTAAAAATACCAAAAGTTATCATTTTTTTTTTTTTTTGCATAGAAGCCAATCTTAAGCAGAAACTGGAGTTTTGGTGTGAGTTCTTCCGAGTTTCCATTGTTTGATCTTGGCCAATGTGTTCTGTACTTTCAATATACGAGCTTCCATCTTCAATGCTAGCTCCTCTATTGCAAGCTTTCTCTGCTTCAATCTCTCATCATCATCTTCTTGCTTCTCAGCTGCTGGTCCATTGGAAGGCTTTGAAGGGGTTGTGCTTACTGATTCAGTCTTTTGCTCTGTTTCTTTTGTTGCTACAGTCTCATCATTAAGCTTTTGAGGAAGACCTTGAACATTTTTCTCCACTCCAAGTCTACTTCTTTCTCCTTCAGTATTCTCCATTTTGGCCCACTGCTTTCTATATTTGATCCTCTGAGCAATGGTTGCGAGCTTTCTCTGCTTCAATCTTTCAGCATCAGTAACATCATCTTCATCAGATGAACTTGAGGAGTTCTTTTCATCATTCTTTTGCTCTGTTGCTACAGTCTCATCTCCATAAGCAAGCTTTTGAGGAAGGCCTGAAACATTGTTGTTATCTACTTCAAGTCTACTTCTTTCTCCTTCAGTATTCTCTACATGATCACTACACTTCTTCCTAGATTTGACCCTCTGATCATTAATGGTCATGTTATCATCATCTTCTGTATCAGCACTCTCATCATCCTCACAAGCTCGCTTGCGTCTCTTGTTTGGCGACTGCTTGGCTTTCTGCTTCTCAAGGATTTGGCTCAATGGCAATACCTTAACAAGTATATCATCATCACTATCATCATAATGATCAACTGTACTGCTTACATTGAAAGTTTCGGTCGATTCTTTCCGCATCTCTGAAACAGATTTCGTCCACCAGTCTCGGTATCTTGAAGTAACTGAAGCTGTGGCAAGACGAGAAGGAATGTATAGCCTTAAACCATCAAGAGATGTGTTGTAATCATCCCATGCTTCTTGTTTTGTGGAGTTTCTGCTGTGATTTGTAGCCAAAACAGGAACATCTTGCGCCAATCCGAATTGCATCGCTACTCGGTTTGGATAGTAGTTCTCTACTAAACCAATACCAACAAGCTTAGAAACTCTCACACATCTAGCAAACGACTCAAACACATCATCATCATCACAATCAAGACTCTCACCAATCCTCACCCACTTAGCATCTTCAAGGTAAAACCGAGGTAGGTTCCAATTCTCCAAAGGTTCAGTATAGGGACGCCAATCAAAATTACCATCAAAAAGTATCAGTCCTGCATTCCCAAATCTCTGTTTCAGACCACTCCATTGAGCAATTCTTGGTTTGCCCCAAGGTATCACCTTAGCTTCTGGTCTTATACTCTTGAACCTCTCCCATATCCATACTTGGACAAGCTTAAACAGAGAATTGGGATAAACGTTTTTCGTAGAGGCTAAAGCACAGATTTGACTCAAATCATGGTATAGATTTGCAAGAACAGCAGGAGCTAAAGCAACCCTTTCACCTCTGGCTAGACGAACAGCTATAGGGAAAACATCACTGTTAACCGAACGGCCTAACTTGTCTGGAAACACAAATTTCGAAAGCCACAACACAAGAAATGCTTCATGCTCCATTTCATCATCTACAAAGCTTGAAATCCATGAATCCTGACTCATACCCTCCTCCTCTCGTTCCTCCAGTTTCTCCACTGCTTCTCTCGTCCCTGAGCTCTCAAGAGGAGCACATACAAATACAGACGAACCCAAAACCGAAAACCCCAGAAGCACATTCACATCTTCGAGGGTTATGGTTGCTTCACCCCAAGGGAACACAAAGGTATTGGTATCAGGACACCAGTTCTGAGCTAGGGAGAGAATCAAAGACGGGTTTTTGTGGATTTTGTAAGTGGATGCCTTGATTGCTTCAAAGATCCCAGATTTTAACCAAGTGGGTTTGTGTAAAGCAGCCATTTTTTTAGCCCAAAACTGAAACTTTTTGTTGGGTAACCTCCACCCACGAAAGGAAACACACAAAGACGAAGCTTTTAACTCAGGACAAGAAGCTGGACGAAGCATACCTTCAATGGAGGTGACACAGTGTTTCAAAAAGTGAGCTTTTTTAATCATAGGTTGACTGTTGTTTTCACTGTAAGACACCATGAGTTCTTCTCTCTCTTCAACGAGATCTTCATTAATGGATGTTGAACCCATTGGAGAAGAAGAAAGATTGAAAATGGAGAATTTTGTTTTTATTTTTGTTTTTGTTAAAGTTTGAACTTATAGGGTCAAAGCGTGAAGGAAGCAATGTTGCTTGGTACAGTGGAACATGTCCTTTATTTTGGTAACTGAAAAATTGGGAGGAAAAAAAAAGAAGAAACTAATAAAATAAATAGAAGAAAATAATTTTGTTTTATGTTAAAATATCCCAAAAGCTTTTCATTAATTTAGTAATCACTTCAGTGATTGCAGTTTGTGACGTGTGAGTGAAGATTTTAAAGAGAATTAATAAATTTAGCTTTTATAGTAGTAGACTAGTAGCTAGTAGGAAGGTGACAAAAGTGAACCAAAACCTTGAATTTCTAACTATATGTATAGCACTATTAACATACGATTTTTAAGTTTAGCCCTGATGAGTGTTTTAGTCCTAGTTCAGTTATGGTTGAACTAGAGATACTATAGGGCTCCTTGTTAGTTTTCAATTCTCATGCTTCTTCATTAATTGAAAGTTTGAAACTAAATAAACAACAGAAAAGACTGATTAAAATAAGCCAAAACTTTGCTTCAAGACTGACTTGTATTGTATCATAACCTCCTTTTTTGACCAAAGGAACCAAGTGTAATTGTGACATTTCAGCAAAATGTCTCATCCAATGTGTAACTCATGGTAGATAACTAGATATATATACCACTGATTTAGTTTTGTTAATTAACAAAGATGTAACTAACAATATTACAGAAAAACTCAACTATCATATTAAACCATATATCAGCACATACTTTAAGTTAAAACTAAATTTGCTTAGAAAGTTAAAACGATACACTAGTGGACTATCAAAGACAGAATATATATGCTAGTCAATGTATAAGAATCTAACGAGTTAAGGAGAAAAAAAAAAACAATAACCACCATTTTCTTCTTAGGTTTTATCACATAATTAAAAACTAGAAAGCTTATCTTAAAATGTCTTAAAATCCAGAACATTCTACAAATAAATAAATAAGACACTTAAAATAGAAATCATTCATTTTTTTTTCCCAACAAAACATTTTTTTACTTTATCTATAAGCTCTTCTTCATGAATAAGCTCTTCCTGCCTTATCCAATGCAATAGCGTCTTCGTATGCGAATTCAATTTTGTTGCAGAAGATATGGTCAAGAACAAATACCTCCAAAGCCAATCTACCAAAATCAGCTAATTGCTTCTCATCGGGCTCCATATCATTCTGTGATGCAGCACTCCTAAGCTAAAGAAATTTTGAAAAGAAAAGAAAAAATATTATCAGCATGTACGTACAAGTAATTTTTTCTAATAGGTGTGGAGCTATATAGAAGCTGAAAACTAACCTGCACAAGCTTTGGAGAACCCATTTCAGGCAATGGCGCAAGAACAAATCTCTTTAGAAGTAACATCGGTTCTTTGACAATACACATATCATTGTCCACGTTAGCAATTACAGCTGGAAACTTATTGGCATCAGTTGTTCTCTCAGTCTTAGTTTCGTCTTCATCAAGAGTGCTCAAAGCGAGTTCTTTGTCATCATTTTCTCTGTCATTCTTAGTGGAGTCTTCAAGACTCTTCATAGCGGACTCAACTTGGTTACTGCGGATCAATTCTTTCACAACCACTTTTACAAGTCTTTCTAAATGGCTCTTATTCTCTTTAAGAGACTTTAACCCATAAAACAAGAAGTCCATCACCAAAGTGGATGTAAGTTCGTTCTTGATGAAGAAGTGTTTCACAACTAGTTTTAGAATCACATCCTTATTCTCTCGAGACATCTCGAGCCTCGAAGTTGGTTTCATCTTTAACCAAAAGGCACATAAGCTACACCATGAAAATTAACAAAAAAAAAACATTTCCTTGTATAGTTATCGATCAAAGTTGCTCAAACTTTTAAGGAAACAAACATGAAAAAATTACCTCCTCCATCGGGTTTTGTCGTCAAACAACTTCACAAACTTGCTTCTTTTCTCTTCCACAAAGCTCCGGAACTTTTCCTCTACAGATTTGAAATAAACTCTAACAAGTTCCTTCCTATACTGACCATCAATGCAAGGAAAAGGTCGGTTCACACACTCTCTACAAGAATTAAGAAAAATTGGTTCAACGTTAATGGTGGCATGCATGGAATAGTGTGGCTAGATAGATACATATATATCACTCAAGACATATCATACTTAAAATCTTGGCATTTACCTAATTACTTGAACTTGAGCTTTAAATACAAGATCACCAAACATATTTATGAATCCATCATGTAATCTTGGTAACTCACTAAACTGTTTCCATCCCCAATCATGCTCTTTCTTCCAAAACTGGTGAACCGTATCTGCGAAGAAACGTGTTCAGTTTGTCTGCGTTATCATACTGATTCAAATAAAGTTAAAAGATACAGAAAATAACCTGAAGACTTCGATTTCTTTGGATTTGTATGCTCCACAGCTACAGTAAACAGAGCTAAATGACTCCAACCTGTTTCAGAATGTTATAATTAACCTAAATGATGATGATAAAAGGTTTACAAATCGAGAGAGATAAAACAGAATAAACAAAAATACTTATACCTGGATGAAGTTTCTCATAGTTTGCAACACATAGAAAGAGAGAGAGATGGTTGGTAACATCACACCCTCCTGGATAAACTAACAAATACCTGTCATAGGTAAAGAATAAAGAAAACAAAAAAGCATACAAAATTTACAAAGTTTCAACCTTAATTATTATGAAAATGAATATGTCATTTCACATACCATCTGTGTCCACCAATTTCAAAAGTATTGCTACGGATCTCTCGCTCATTGATTTGTGTAAATTTCTTAATCTTCCATGTAAATGTCCCATATAGTTCAGATGGACTTGATCCTAGGAATTATATAACAATTTTCGAGCAATTTAAATACTTGTGTAATCAAAGAATGAAAATACAAACCGGTTTGCCCAAAAGAAAAGAAAAAAAGAAAATACTAACCATAATCTTGAATGTTGTTAGTCAAAGTGCCCTCTCCAGAAGTTTCATTAGTGATCTCGGACATATCTCTCGCCTCCAAACTACGGAAATAAGGATTAAGTGTAGGATTGATCTTACGGATGACAGCCTTATTACAATAATTTTATAGACATGGCACAGATCGAATTATGAAGCGAACGTAATAAATACCATAAGATTATTAGACGTACGAATCTAGGGACCAAATCGTAACACCAAAAATTCCCAAATCCGATAACAAGTAAACCCTAAAAGTCAATCTTTAAAATGTAGAAAAAAACACTTACACGAAGAGCAGAGCTGAAAGAAGCTTAATCGCCCCCTACTGTAATAAGATATACGAAGTACTGTAGCTAATATTGACACAATCAACAAAAAAGGAAAAGAAAAATTGCTAATATCACGGAGTAAAAATTCTTAGATCAGTTATAGAAGATCTATAAAATATAAATATTATTATACAATTATGGTAAAGAAGATCTACAAATCTTTTCTCGAGAAACAAATCTTCCAATTCGTTTGATGAACAAATAGTCAACGAAATATGAAAATGAAATTGAAGATTTAAGAAGTAGTGAAATGTATACGAATAATGATTTTGAGAATATTCCTGCTAAAATTTGATTCATAACAAAAAGAAAACTGTTAAAAAACCGTGACCCTTACGGATGCACTTTAGCGCTTTTAGGTGTAACATCTAGAGC
Organism: Camelina sativa; assembly: GCF_030686135.1. Lineage (NCBI taxonomy): Eukaryota > Viridiplantae > Streptophyta > Magnoliopsida > Brassicales > Brassicaceae > Camelina > Camelina sativa. Next base: position 17,118,341 of record NC_141891.1, read on the forward strand.
GCATACCCTACAACTAAACTTTTCTCACACCAACAAATGAATATTTCCGATACATAAACTGATAAACAGTAATGGAGAGATTATTTTGGTTTGTTTACTTTGCTTAGATTTCTAATAAAATTTATATCAAAATTTTTTGTTACTATTCATCTAATAGTTTAAAGAAAACTAGAAATAAAAAATAAATATTTAAACATTTTTCTGTTTATGCATTTTATAAATAAATGTCAACTATTCTGAAACTATCCCTTATATCCAGAGCGCATACCCTACAACTAAACTTTTCTCACACCAACAAATGAATATCTCCGATACATAAACTGATAAACAGTAATGGAGAGATTATTTTGGTTTGTTTACTTTGCTTAGATTTCTAATAAAACTTATATCATCTAATAGTTTAAAGAAAATTAGAAATAAAAGATAATTATTTAAACATTTTTCTATTTATGCATTTTATAAATAAATGTCAATTATTCCAAAACTACCCCTTATATATATTAGATTAAAAAAAATCAAAGGAAATTAACAACAATGATGAAAAATAGACGAGGATACTTATAATGTCATAAATATGTTTTTTTCGTTTTGATGGATAAAATTTGATGGAGATACTAATTGATTATTACAAACCAACCAAAAAAATCCATACAAGTGCTATCTACTCGTTTAGGAGATACTAATTGATTACTACTAATCAACCAAAAAAAATCCATGTAGATAGAACCATGCATTATCACTTCTGTATACGAGACATTGAAAAATGTGTTGACAAGCAAAGCAAACGTTTAATGCGTTAAAACTAGATTAGGTAACTAGAGTAATTAATATTTTTTAGAAGAAATGGAGAAAGTATTTTCTTTTACTTGCATGCATCTTAAACTCCTAAAAAGTCTAATAAACTAAGGAAAAGAAAGAACATACATAAATTAAGACCATTGATATATGTCCACGTGGCAGTCACAATAAACACACGTTCAACAAATCAGGTCGTGAACTTCGGTCCTCACTGGGAGACCAAGACTTTCTCTGCCATCGATTTAACTCCTCCGGCGAAAGGATCCACGAGTGGTCGGCAGAGAGGACAAATGGAATGAGAATGAAACCACATATCAGTACAGTCAATGTGAAACATATGGTTGCAGTATGGCAAAACCCGACATGTTTCGTTATCCTCGAGCTCCGAGAGGCAAACCTCATATTCCATAGCGGTTGGTGGCGGAGAATGCGAATTCAGAGAGAGAGAGAGAGATGCTTTTTACTTCACGTTTTTTAAAGACACAAACATTGACTTACTTCACTCTTTTTGTGCATGTTTGAGTGCACATACATATATATATATGTTGGTTAATTAAGGTGTATATACAAGAATCAAGAGATATTTCTTTGATCAAATTTTCATAAAATGCTAATCACTGTTAATTAATTCTTATATACCCACTATCCCTATTGAGATATTATTTCATGTGATGATCATAGACACATTGCATTTGAAAAAAAAAAAAAGACACATTTCATATACTATATTAGGAATTCACTAGTGGAGGCCATCTAATTCGTTAATCAGGTCTCATATACGTACATATTATCGATGTAAAAAACCAAAGTCTATTTCATTAATTACTTTTGAGAGCACATACATTAGTTTGTGTTACAGCTATGGACTTTATATTATTTATGGCAATCTCAACTCTGTGTAGAGGTGATAGAAAAATGAGCGAAAGCTTATTTGTTTGTAAAATGCTAATAGTTCAAAGGTCATCAGTACATCTAGCATTGTGGTCGCTCGCTCATGGTATCACAAATATGATATAAAATGTGTGTACGAGTTGTATACATTAAGAAGAAAGTATTAATTTGATCAACTCCATTACTATATATTACACATAAATCCTAATCTTACAACATTACATACGAACTGTATTACTTGATAAATGTGATGTGTGTGTGTGTGGCATATTTAATGCTTTTACAATTGTGTGTTTACCTTTTACGGTTTTACCTCATACATACGTAAATATATCACCTACAGTCTACAGACGCAAGGTTACAAAATATAAACAACATTGTGATTTGTATCCGTCATTAAGGTTCATGAACCATTTTTCGAAAACAAATTTGTTTTTACGAAGTTATAGGATTATTTTAGTAGTTTAAATTCGTGGAACCTAAGTAATGACATGAAGACTCGATAAAAAAATTAAAAAATAAGAAAATACAATTCAGGGACTTACCTTTCTTCTTTATACGTATAAATTAAGTAATAATTGAGAGGAGAAAATTTTAGAAAATGAGGGAAATTATAATCAGCTCACAACAAATAAAAAACATGCTTACAATTCATTCTACGTGAATGGTTACGGTTATGAGTTTAAGGTATACGAATAGTATATGTGTGATGACATTTGTGCTGTTATATTTTAAAATTGTGTATGCATGATCTATTTATTTAGTTTATTGTACTTTTTGATTCTTGTTGATGACATGCTACGAGAAAATAAAGAAAGGTTACCAGAAATAGTATACAGCATAAAAGAATCAAGGCACATACATGTGCACCGTGCACGCAAGATGACGTGAGTAGAACAGCGAAATCACTTTTTATGTCTCAATCCTCAACCCTGACTGTTTTTAGCAAACTCCATTTTCTCAAACCTGTTTTTAACTCTTTACCAATGTGGAGGTTACGGTTCAAGTTCTAATGATCATACACGGCCCATACATACTTTTGTAATTAGACGACTACTAATCTCTTCAAATGATCTATAACTATTGCAATTTGTATGTTTAGGATAGTTCTAGGGGCTGCTTCTAGGGAATGATACAGCTTATTAATACTTCGACATTTTTATTTAATTAGGGATACTCAAAACGAAGAAATTTGGTTATATTCTATATATTTATAGACACATCTGCTGTACAAATGGGTTCTAAATTTCATAACTTACATATAAAATTGGGAATAGAACAGAAAGATAAAAATTAACTGTTAAGATTATTTTTTTAACAGATACACTAATACTGTTTGAGTAAATTAAACAATCCCAAAAGAATTATAAAGTAGGAATATAAAACTGTTAGACACATATAATCAATGTGTACGTAATCGTTTCTACATTTTACAACTTACATGCATAAAAGATTAAAATTTGAAAAAGATGAAAAATTATTATAGGTTTAGGCTTTAAGATCGTGCATGTTTTTTTTTTTTTTTTTTTTTTTTTGTTAAAAAGATCGTGCATGTTCTCTCCAAACTTATTTATATATATAAGACCTCAAAGAGTTAGTGCGAAAGGCCGGCCTCTTCCTAAGAATATGTCAAACTATACGGGCCAAACTAGCTAATTGCTACATTCCTAAGAAAACCATGAACTTATTCACCAAATTCTGACAACGAAAAATTATTAACCAAATACTGTGTATTAAAAAGTATGAAATTCTATTGCTAACTTTTTTTTTCTGTTTGACTTAATTCCCAAATTTTAACTCTAAAAAGTTTGTCTATATATTGATTAGATTTTCGAAATGCTCCATTAATACATCAATAAACACATTCGAAGAATAAAACTCAAGTACAATTTTATGAAAATCGTATTATTAATTTAATGTTAATAAAATCCTTCTTTGTTGCTTTTTCTAACCACCCAAAACAATAAACTCAATACATTCTTTTTATTTTGAATAAATAAACTCAATACATTCTTAATCTCTATTAGGATATGTCTCAATATATTCACGAAGATACGACTCTATCGTATTATGCAACTTGTACATGTATAAATACTACTCTTTACCATATGAATAAACACAACTTTACATTCTATTCTATTATATTTTATGGTATCAGAGCAGAAGATTCTGACCTAATTTTTTTTCTTTTGGCCGCCGTTGCATCCTTTGTGACCGCCGTCTTTTTCTATCTTCTATTTTCTCTCCTTTCATCGTGTTTCCGATGACATCAACTGTGGATCCTCCCTCTAGTCAACTTGCCGTGGCTACCACGACAACCAACCCTTACTCACTCGGAAGCTTCGATAACCCCGGTTCTCTCATCTCCTCCGTTGTGTTAAAAGAAGATAATTATCCTGAATGGGCTACTGAACTCCAAAACTCCCTTCAGGCAAAGCAGAAACTTGGCTTCATCGATGGCTCGGCCCCTAAACCGACCACTAACCCAGAACTTGCACAGTGGCTCGCGGCAAACTCCATGATCGTGGGTTGGATCCGTACGTCTATAGATCCTCGTATCCGCTCCATGTCTCTTTCATCTCCAAAGCTTCCACTTTGTGGGAAAGTCTCCGTGTCCGTTTCTCTGTTGGTAACGGAGTCCGCAAACAAGTTCTCAAGGATGAGATCGCTTTATGTAAACAAGATGGTCAACCAGTCCTTAAATACTATGGACGTCTCTCCAAGCTATGGGAAGAACTCCAGAACTACAAATCCAGTAGGGTTTGTCGTTGTGAGGCTGCTGCTGATTTCGCCAAAGAACGTGAGGATGATCAAATCCATCAGTTCCTTTTTGGTCTTAATCTCCCTCGGTTCTCTCACATACGATCCAAAATCACCGATGAGGATCCATTACCTTATCTTAACCAGGTCTACTCGAGAGTGATTCGTGAAGAACAAAACCTGGATGTGGCACGTCTCAAAGAAACAAGAAAACCTGAGGCGATTGGTTTTTCTGTTCAGTACGACCAGTCTTCAAAGGTTGCTGCTATCTCTGCTCCCAAACCTCGTGACTGTGTGTGCACTCATTGTCACCGTCAAGGACATGATGTGAGCGAATGCTTCTTACTTCACAGTTTTCCGGACTGGTAGTATGAGCAAAAGAACATTCCTCTCTCCATACCCGAACCAGGCGACTCCTCCCGCATTGACACCAAACCCGTTCAACGTGGTGGTCGCTCGAACAGGGGTACTGGTCGCGGTCGTGGACATGCTTACACTGCGCTGGCTGCCTCTTCTTCTACAACTAGTACTGATCAGATTTCTCAACTGATCTCACTTCTTCAAGCTCAACGCCCTAATGTGTCTTCTGAACAGTTATCGGGTAACACTTGTCTCTCTGATGTGATTCTCGATACTGGTGCTTCGCACCATATGACAGGAGACTATTCTATTTTACATGATGTTGTTGATATTATACCCTCCAATGTCACCAAACCCGATGGGACTGCGTCCCGTGCAACCAAGCGAGGCGTTATTCCTCTCAATTCTACTTATAAATTACGCGATGTCCTCTACGTTCCTGATTTTGATTGCACTTTGATCTATGTCTCTAAGCTTCTTAAACAAACAGGCTCTATTGCGATATTAACTGACACTTTGTGTTTCTTACAGGACCGTTTTTCGAGGACTTTAATTGGGGCGGAGGAAGAACGTGATGGAGTGTATTACTTTACGGGTGTCCTTGCTGCTCGGGTTTACACGGCTTCGTCGTCTCCCACCGTCTCTGGAGCTTTGTTGCATCAACGAATCGGACATCCCTCTTCTAGTGCTTTGTTTTCTTTACTGGAATTTAAACAATCTTCGCATGATGTTTGCGAGATTGCACGTTGTGACATTTTTTTTCGTGCTAAGCAAACACGTGATTCTTTTCCTATTAGTATCAATAAAACAATGGAATGTTTTTCTTTGATTCATTGCGATGTCTGGGGTCCATACCGAACTCCTTCTACTACCAGTGATGTTTATTTTCTTACCATTGTCGACGATTACTCACGCTCTGTTTGGACCTATCTTATGTCCGCTAAGTCCGAGGTTTCTTATCTCATTCGAAATTTCTGTGCTATGACCGAAAGGCAATTCAGTAAACCTGTTCGTGTTATTCGCAGTGACAATGGTTCTGAGTTCATGTGCCTTACTTCTTATTTTCAAGAACACGGCATTCTGCACCAAACATCGTGTGTAGATACTCCACAACAAAACGGACGTGCTGAGCGTAAACACCGTCACATTTTAAATGTGGCTCGTGCTTGTCTTTTTCAAGGCAACCTTCCCGTTAAGTTTTGGGGAGAGAGCATTCTCACCACCACTCATCTTATTAACTGAACCCCATCCTCTGTTTTGAATGGCAAAACTCCATATGAAGTTCTATTTGGTACTCGTCCCTCTTATGACATGCTACAGACATTTGGGTGCTTGTGCTATGCACACATTCGTCATCGTGACAAAGACAAGTTCGGGTCTCGCAGTCGTAAGTGTATTTTTCTCGGTTACCCCCATGGAAAGAAAGCTTGGCGTGTTTATGATCTTGAAACGTGCAAGATTTTCGTGAGTCGCGATGTACGGTTTCAGGAGGATGTGTTTCCTTATGTTGATCCACCACAACCATCTCCCTCGCTACCATCTCCACCTTTGGTTATCGACGAGGATGACTGGTTTGCTCCCGTGGACTCTACTATCTCTGTCCCCTCGCAGGCTCCGGCTGTGGTTGTTAATTCTCCGGTGCAGGCTGACTCGTTACCCGAACCAATTTCACCAACCGCCACTGTTGTTTCTCCTCCGACTCCCTTGAGTCCACTTACTTCTACTACTGCAGCTGACTCTGTTTCCGACCCGGTTGACTCTGGTAGCACGTCACCTGGTCTTCCTGAATTACTTGGCAAAGGGCATCGGGTTAAGAAGCCCTCCATCTTACTCAAGGATTGCTTCGTACCCCCAATACACTCTACTTCTCACGTTCTCTTCCCTGGTATCCCCACGTCTTCCTCCTCGAACTCGGTTTCTGGTAAGGTGTTATATCCTTTATCCGACTATTTATCTAATGCTGATTTTTCAGCGAATCACATCGCATTTCTCGCGGCCATCCTCGACAGTACGGAGCCCAAACATTTCAAGGAATGGTGTGATGCTATGCAAAAAGAAATCGAGGCTCTTGAGGCTAACCATACATGGGACTTAACTGATCTCCCGGCTGGGAAGCATGCTATCAACTGCAAATGCGTTTACAAGCTTAAATTTCACTCTGACGGATCTCGGGAGCGTCATAAAGCCCGTTTGGTTGTTAAAGGAAATCATCAAAAGGAAGGTACCGACTTTAAGGAGACTTTTGCTCCAGTTGCGAAAATGACAACGGTTTGGTCTCTCCTGCCTGTTGCTGCTGCAAAAAATTGGGAAGTACATCAGATGGATGTTCACAATGCCTTCCTGCATGGTGATCTTGAGGAGGAGGTTTACATGAAGTTACCTCCTGGTTTTAAGTGCTCTGACATGAACAAGGTTTGTCGTCTAAGGAAATCCCTATATGGTCTTAAACAGGCGCCTCGGTGCTGGTTTGCAAAGCTGTCTACGGCTCTTCGCAATATTGGCTTTACTCAAAGCTACGACGATTACTCCTTGTTCACTTATAAAAACGGGTCGAACTATATACATGTTCTGGTCTATGTCGACGTTTTCATCGTTGCCGGCAATGATCTTGATGCCATCAATCATTTTAAGGCTCAGCTTCACAAGTGTTTTCATATGAAGGATCTTGGAAAGATAAAATACTTCCTTGGTATCGAAGTCTCGCGTGGACCAGAAGGTTTTTGTTTCTCGCAATGCAAGTATGCGTTAGACATCATCAAAGAGGCTGGTATGCTTGCCTGCAAGCCTTTGGCTGTTCCTATGGAGTTGAATCACAAGCTTGGTTCTGTTGAATGTCCTGCATTTGCTAATCCCGAACAGTATCGACGCCTTGTTGGTCGTTTCATCTATCTCACTATAACCAGACCCAATCTTTGTTATGCTGTGCATATCTTGTCCCAGTTCATGCATGCTCCTCTTGTCGCTCATTGGGAGGCGGCTCTCCGCCTTGTAAGCTACCTTAAGGGCTCGTCCGAACAGGGAATTTTTCTTTGATCCGACAGTCTTTTGTCTCTCACGGCCTATTGTGATGCTGATCATGGAGCGTGTCCTCGCACCCGTCATTCTCTCTCTGCTTATATTATGTAACTTGGCGACTCTCCGATCTCTTGGCGGACCAAGAAACAAGATACTGTGTCTTCTACTCTGCTGAAGCTGAATATCGATCCATGGCCTTTGCTCTCAAGGAGATCAAATGGTTGAAGGCTCTGCTCTCGACTCTTGGTGTTGAGCACTCACATCGTATTCCTCTGTTTTGCGATAGTCAAGCGGCTATTCACATTGCTGCCAACCCTGTTTTCCATGAAAAGACCAAGCACATTGAACGCGACTGCCATCAAGTTCGTGACGCGGTTCAAGACAAGTTAATCTCTACTGAACACATTTCTACACATGATCAAGTTGCTGATCTTCTAACCAAATCTCTACCTCGACTGGTGTTTGATTATCTATTGTCCACGTTGGGTATTCGCAATTACTACTTACCAACGTGAGGGGGGTATTAGGATATGTCTCAATATATTCACAAAGATACGACTCTATCGTATTAGGCAACTTGTACATGTATAAATACTACTCTTTACCATATGAATAAACACAACTTTACATTCTATTCTACTATATTTCAATCTCTCTCTTTCTCTTACAATGGAACTTGCTCGAAAGGACCGGCATGCGATGATAGTAGGAGATGGGTTACAAAAGCACAACAGAAACACTTCGATGTCAAATATTCATAGTCGTCCTTATCCTTATAACCCCATTCCTTTTCTCTCTATACCCAAATTAGGTCTACAAGTAAGTACCGTCATTGCTGGTTGCAGTCTTTTCATCACAGTTTTGCTTCTTTTTTGGCCTCTAAAACAATTAAATCGAGAGAACTTTTCAAATATTTAAGAGAGAGTGAGAGAAGCTAACGAGTTTCTTAAGAGAAGCTAACGAGTTTCCAAGCCGAGAGAGAAGCTCACTCCAAATGGATTTATCTGAGACAAATTGAGGAAGGCGTTCGTTAAGTAAATGTCCAGAATTCAATAATTAGAGGAGGGAGACCAGAATCCTACACTTTCTTTCATAGAAATGCTGATGTGAGAAACTCATTCAATTCCATAAGATCAATCTCACTTCCAAATGGGGAACTTGAAATATATCTAGTCATTTCATGAACATTGTAGCGCCAAAGACTCTTCCTCCTATCTTGATTCTTCTGAGCTGGTTACAAAGCCTACAATCAAAGAAATGAAACTATTCTATATATGTCCATTATTCCATCTTCTGAGGAAATTCAAAGAGTTTAGATGAAGCTAAATAAAAAAAGCACCGGGACCAGACGGTTTAACCTCAGGTTCTTTCAATGCTTCATGGTCAATTTTGTGAAAAGAATTGCTGGATTCAGTGCAACACTTCCTCCCATTATCACCAATAATACTACAATTCTCACCTTGATTCTAAAGAAGCGAGGTGCTTCTTTCCTTGCAGATTATAGACCTGGTTCATGTAGCAATACAATTTATGAGTTCATATCTAAGCTACTAGTTGCCAAACTGAAACCAATTATTCAAGATGTGATTTTGCCAAGTCAAACTGCATTTGTAAAAAACTAGAGTATTTTGGCTGGAGAACTCGTGCAAAGGTATCATAAGGAGAAGGGGCCTAAACGCATGCATAGTGATGGAGGTTGATCTTGCAAAAGCGTTTGACACAATAAGATGGGAAGTATTATTTGGTTGCTTGAGAAGTTTAAACGTGCTTGAAGAGTATCTACAGTGGCTAGAGGATTGTGTAGACACCACTAGTGTTTCAGTTGGGTATAATGGTGCAATCCATGGATATTTCAAAGGAAAAAGCGGTCTAAGATAAGGTGATCCTCTGTCTCCCTATCTCTTTGTAATAGCCATGAATTGCATATCGTATATGCATATTAATGCAGCAGAAGAGGATGACCTATTTACTTATCATTACAAATGCAAGAATTCTAAGTTAACACACCAATGGAAGCCATTTGCACTCGTTGAGAGCTTTGCTTTAAAAGAGAGCTTCCTTTGTGGTGATCGCGGGTGAGTTTATGAGGAAACACTCTGCCCTCACCTCATGCCCTAAAAGCACAAAACACATAAATTGTTCTCATAATTCTCGACATGCTTATAAATTATAATTATGAGTTCAAAACTGTCGTTTCATTTTTAGTTTCTACTAGACAGTAGTTTAGGGTTCATTGTGACAAAGGTAAATATTATTTTAATATTTTTTCTGGTTCTCAATGGAATCATTTTTTCTGCTTATAAAATTAAAATGAAAAATAAAGAAAATTTTATCATTAGTTTTGGAGTTTTCAATTTTGATTTAGAAGACATATATATTCTAAGTTTTAATTAGGATGAAATTCCTTATCATTTGAACAAGGACACTGCACTTTTATTTATTTAATTTAGAAATACACTGTACTTTAATTAATGTATTTATTTATTTTTTCCCTTTTTATGGAAATAAGCATATAAATGTAATTTTTAAGACACAAATCTATAGTTGTTTTCTACAAATGTTAACAATTATTTTTGTCTTAATATTTTTATGAAAGGGAATAACAATAAATAATGTGTTTAAAAACAATTTATCAAAGATAATTTACTAAACAATATCTGCCTCAAGATATTTTTCCTTATAATAATTTTTATTTAATTTGTTAAATACATTCTTTTAATTTTTTCATATTTTCCTAATTCTCTATAACTCCTACATAATTTATAATTTATTATTTTAAGGTATTCATATCAAAACTTTAAATAAATTATTTATCCACATAAGCAATATAAAAAGGTTACTTGGGAAAGAAAATCAGTAACTATTTAGTAAAAATGTTAATAGGCTTTATTTTTTGATGTATTCTTTAAAACAAAATTGCAATATATAATGGGTGTGTGCATGCCCGGCCCACGGAGGAAGCCACTGAAGCTAAAGATTCGGACCTAAATTTTTGAAGGTCCTTTTCACTTAAAAATCTGCTAAACAAAAGACTTATTTTTTGTAGGGTATGTATAAGGACTTTTTTATTTAGATGTAAAAAGCTTTTTTTTATTTTGTAGGATATGTAAAAGGGGCTTTAAATATAAGTTGTGACCTTCTATAGAAAATCTAAAACTTTTGTAATAGGTGAAAAAGGTACATTTTTAGATTTTTGAGTAGGACACTCGTGAATGTTGGGCCGGCACTTGGTGTGTGCATGCATATCACTAATTCATAACATTTTCGTCAAGATCGTATTCCTTGTGTAATATTGTAGGTGAAAACATGATCAATACTTTACCGTATGATTTGCTTGTGCAAATATTGTTGCTTGTCCCAACAAAAGATGCAGTGGCTACCATGATTTTGTCAAAACGGTGGTTGTCAATTTGGACGATGATACTAGAACTCGATTACAAAGAGAGCGACGACGTTATTGGTGGTGAACGCAAAAGTGTTTGGCAGTTTCTTTATAACACTTGTGGAGTGTCTTACAGAAGCACTGCCACCTGGTTCTGAAAGTTTAACAGCTCGGGATCTATGGAGTGATGGGACTGGTTGGGATCTCCCGCACATATCACCGTTTGTGTCAGATTATACTCGATTTGAGCTCATGGCGGTCGTGTTGGATAGTTTTACTGGAGATAAGGATCGATTGTCATGGGGGGAGAGTCCCGAAAGTAAATTCACAGTTAAGTCTGCATATAGTCTCCTGACAAAAGCGGATGCACCAGGACATAACATGTCAAGCTTTTATCAGCGGATATGGCGGGTAGTAGCACATGAAAGGGTTAAGTTGTTTCTCTGGTTAGTTGTGCAGCAGGCAATTATGACAAATGCAGAGCGTAAGCGGAGGCACACTTATGTGATTCAGATGTGTGCATAGTTTTTTTGTGGGGGTATAGAAACAATCATTCACGTACTTCGAGACTGCCCAACAATGGCTGGACTGTGGACACTTATTATCCCGCCTAGCAAACGACGAGGGTTTTTGACTACCTCTTTGTTTGAATGGGTGTTTGAGAATCTGAAACATGGACTTGCGACCAAGGAAGGGGACTGGTCCACGACCTTTGCTATGGCCGTATGGTGGAGCTGGAAATGGAGGTGTTGTGATGTGTTTGGTGATAATAGGATGTGTCGCAATCGGGTTCGCTTCATTAAAGACCTTGCTGTGGAAGTTACTTTGGCAAACTCACGAAATTGTGTGCAGAGTAGTTAATATTGGGTGTTGTAGCAGTCCCTCGATATCAAGGGAACCCTAAAACATTCCAACCAATCGGGTGTTTACACACGCCCTTTCCAAAAATAGACAACTTCTAACTATTTATAGAACGTTCTATTTGTTTGCAACCACACTTTCCATAAATAGCCAAGCTCTAACTCCCTTAAAACTTTCTATTTTAGAAACTTTCTATTTATGGCTATTGTAACGCCCCGACCGCCACCTCTTAGTAGGCCCCATGTCTAATCCCAGTCCATGGGCCCACCTTCTTTAATGGGCCTCACGTCCTCTCGCTAGTCCCGTGAGCTCATCTCTATCCGACGGCCGGTTTGCAACGTCCGGGAGATTCTAAAGACTTGTTACAGTTCCTACAAATCACCACATGATCTTTCTCTGTGTTTTGTCCTCACTCACACAGTTCCAACAATCAGTTCTCAGAAGGTCACCCATCTTAAGACTACTCCAGGTCAAGCACACTTAACTCTGGGGTTCTCTCAGTTACTTTGACCGAAAAGTTACCGTGGAATCTCATTGAAGGCTCGAAGATGATGATTCTAGGACTCCATACCACATGAAAATTGACTAACTACTCATAATCAATTCCATCACACAACATCATGCATCAAACAATAGGAAAATAATTCAACCAATTAAATTCCTAAACCACTCTAAACCATCCATTAACCCGCCCTAGAACCGTAAGGGCTCTGATACCAAACTGAAACAACCTGAACCATTTTTGTAATAATAATAATATAATTAATTACCCTATAATATTTAATTACAACCCACACAATAAACCAACAATAAATCAACATGCACAGCGGAAGACATACTAAACTAACTCTAATATATTAAAATACAATACCAATCATAACCAATATAAACCAACAACCTAGCATGCTTCTAAACCAGGTTTCAACATAAATAACCTAACCAATAATACAACCGAGACTCTAAATCATCCTCCTCCTCATCGCCATGATTCCACGCTACACATGCATTACCTGCACCACAAACAAAATGAGATGCGTGAGTATTACTAGAAATACCCATTAAGGCTACCCTCCCATCTACGATCTATACACACAAGCAAATCAAGAGTACAACCACAAATAAAACATAACAAACTAGTCATTATAATAAAACCCCCAATAACACATTCACCACACCTACTCATCATCACACAAAACAAGTCATACAACCCATTCGCTCAGATAAGCTCATGGTCACGCACTCACCTTAACAAGCTGATTCTAACAACAAAACTAATCAGGAGAAACTCTCCTTGCGTCTACAACAGTCCGGAAACGTCCGTTAACTATCAAATCCCTTCGATGAAAAGCTAGCCCTAGACGTCACGAAGCCTCCCACAAAAATCTTGTGCCGGTCAGAAACTAGACGAGGCCACGATCTCAGTTACAATCCCCGATGGTCCCAACTCGCTTATGAGAAAACGTGTCCCACGAAACTTCCGAAACGATTTGAGCAGTCTGATCCTCCTTCTCTCAAACCCCGACAGTTCTGTTTCTCTCTTTACTCTAAGGAAAAAGTTTGATCTCCTTCTCTTTCTCCTTTACACCAAATAACCAAGAGTTCTCTCTCTTTTTATCCTTCTCTCTGATCAGAACAATGTTGACAACAGCCACCCAGCAAAGGAGAAGAAAGCGTCACTTGATTAATAATAGGATTTCTGGTTTAATTAAATTAAACCAAGATTTACCTAAACTGGAATTAATTAAACCATTCTTTGATTTAATTAATAAATCGACCAGCTTAGCAAACCAACCAGAAATTAAACCGACTCATCTCTAGTTCTCGATATAAACTTCAATATTCATATTTTTTTTGGGACATAGGCGTTACATAACGCAAACAATGAGGTATGTGCTAATTATAATTACGAAAATAGTTAAAGTTACAAGCTGGGAATATTCATATCTTTTCTAACTGTGATATAAAAGGTTTAGTTTGCATTTAGATGAAAAGTTACAAGCAGTTCATTGCAAGCTATTTAGTCTAGTGGTGTATTTTACTTGCAGATAGTTGTATATATTGTTTTAAATGTACTTAATTCTCAAAATTAGTTATGGCTTACTGGCCATACAACTTTTGTTTTGGCCACAAGTGAATCATACATATAAGAATGTTTAAATATTTAAAGGTAAAACTACCCATTTCAACAAATTTCTCACAAGCATCATATTCAAAAACATGGTTTTGGGTGAATTGTTCTTCATATGTCTTTTCCATCTTTCAGCTGAGTTTCTCTTCCATAACAGCTTCCACCAAGACAATTTTCACTGCAAAATCAAAGCCATAAGAACAACCAAATCCTTTATGAGTTTTTGTGTTTTTGAAATCCATTGTTATTAGCTCGGTTCTCTTTTTCTTTTTTTGAAGTTTGTTGTGCACATAGAAGTTCAAAAAAAAAAAACCACCTGGAGCTTAGGGTCGTACTCAAACTTTCCAATCTCAATAAAATCATCAGCGGTTAGATTGTAAAGACTTTGCTGAAAATGCAAGAAACAAACAAGATATCTAACTTAGAGTTGCATCATCTTGTTTGTTCTCAAGTAATACCAATCAAAACGTCAACTGATATACCTGCTGAATTTGGTCTATATCAATCGGAGCTTTCATTTTCGGCACATCCACATTTGCAGGTGTATTCAGTTGCCCATGTACGACACCTTGTGGCGACATACCCTAAAACATAACAGAATAGTTTAAGAAGAGAATATTAGCATAATTAACATGGATAACATACATTATGTAAAATATAAACACAAATTTAGTTGATTTCATAAGGTAAGATTGCAAAAGATGAGAATATAACATGATGGTAGACAGAGCATTTTTCAAAAAATACATGATCAGCAAGTTTATCATAAATATCCGAAGTTTTTAAGGCTTCATATATATCACAACGTCGGATGGTGGTGCGAGAGTGTGATTGAGTTTGTGTCCAGGCACGGAGGGTTACCTCCTGAATGAAAATGTCACAAGCTTTAGCCAAAAGAACAGGACTATTCCAACCGACCATCTGAAAAAATAAATTGATTACACTCAACAATTCTGTTTTTCCAATAAAATCAATAAAACAACATATTTTTATTTGTCACCCCTATTTCATGATTATTTGAACAGTAAAATCACTAACAATAACATTATCTAAATTTAACAAGAGATTTTTTGTTTATCATAATGGAAATTTTGAAAAACTCCGAGCAAAATCAACAAAAATCATAGGATTATCGAAAGAGACAATATATGTGAATTTATAAACCTTGACTTGAGGATTGGATTTCATAACTCGTTTGATCCTCGTATGAGGTAAATCAACCTTTTCCTGCAACCCTGTATTCACCAGAATAACTCAGAGAGTTTGGATAAGGGTAAGCGGGAAAATATATTTGAGATCTAATTATGTTATATAAATATGTTTTTTTTTTCTGTGATAATGCTCTTAACAATACTGAAATGAATTACCAGTGGAATTATGGTAAGCCCAAAACATCTCCAAATCTTGTTTTAGAATATCTCTCTGCCAAAAAAAAAATAATTTTACAATTTTAGTGTAGACCATCATACCAAAATGTTGAATACATGAGAAAAAAGATTTCAAGCAAAAATAGGACAAAATGATGATCAATTTACCTCCCGGTTCGCAGGACAAGAAGGCTTTCTTTGATCAACTCTTTTCCTTCCGCTATGCACAGAAGGCTTGCCATATTCGATCATCAAGCAAGATTCTTGCACAGAATGATTTGGAATCACAGTTGATGTTGCAATGACTGGTCTCACCATGTTATATTTTAAAACAGATAAACAAAAACAATGAAGATGATGAAGAGAGATTTTGTGAAAAGCACCTATATATATATCAACCTAGAGCCATAACAAATAATAATTATCATTAAAACTCTACCAATATAACTAGATTCACTACCTAATTGAGAGTCCTAAAGAGGGAAAACAACTGATTATAAAATTAATATTTTGAAAATTGGATTATGTATACCTATTTGGGCTCATGAGGTTTGAATAAGAAAATCAGTCGCGAACGTTTTCCGTGAAGGTCACGCGCCATGACAACTGGTCATCATGATTTTTCTACGTGGCGCGTGGCTTTCATAAAATACTTTCTTGACTAGTTATTCCTTATACAAGCTACACAAGCTCAAAGAGCTATAGATTTACCAAAGTTGTAGAATTAATGTTCCAATGAGTTTTTTCCCTCCTTAAGATTCTTAATACAAGTATTGAATCTAATTATATTAGCATTCTCTTAAATGATAATTACTGTTTGTTATGGCTCTAGCTCGATATATATATATATGTGTGCTTTCCACAAAAGCTCTCTTCATCATCTTCATTGTTTTCGATTATCTGTTTTTGGAATATAACATGGTGAGACTGGTCATTGCAACCTCAACTGTATTTCCAAACCAATATGTGCAAGAATCTTGCATGATGATGGAATATGGAGTCTTCAGTGCATAGCGGAAAAAAAATAGTTGATCAAAGAAGGCCTTCTTGTCCTGCGAACTGGGAGGTAAATCCATCATCATTTTCGCTTGTTTTAGCTTGAAATCTTTTTTATTCATGTATTCAACCTTTTGGTGTGATGGCTACACTAAAATTGTAATAAGGTCAAAATGTTCACATGAATCACAAGCCAATAGCTTATGTTAGGCATGGGATTATAAACCAAACATAAATAACCGAACCAAACCAAACTGATATTTTAGATGTTCGGTTCGGTTTCGGCTATCGCGGCTGAACCGATCGGTACAGTTTTTTTTTTCAAAAAACCAAAAAATTTTGGTTATTTCGGTTCAGTAACCGGTTAACCGAATTTTTCTATTTTTTTTTTTTATTTTTATTTTATTTTTAGGAAAAAATTTAACAAAACTGAAATTTACCCCTAAAATAACCGAACAACCCAAAAAAACCGAAAAACCTGAAATTAGTTCTAAATAACCGAAAAATTCAATTTTTTTTGTTTTAAAACAAATTTCGGTTTTGTTAAATAACCGAAAAAATCAAAACCTTTTTAGAACAAAATAAACTCTTCTTCCAAAGCTAACACTACCTAAGAGGATGTTGTTTTTTTATACCTGATAAAGTCTCTTCAACCATTGCCTCTCCTTCATCATCTTGATTTTCACTACCAAGACATCCATCCATGTCATGTTGTTCATTAATTAGTTAAAATTTGCTCCTCCAGACATGGCATTCATATTGTCTAAATTTGGTGTTATCATTTCTGTTATCTCCATTTTCCAAAAGAAATAAATCACCTCCTGTAAAAAACAAAGCATGAACATTTTAGAAATGTTATAAGGACAACAAACTGAAAGTTATCACGTTAGAATCATACCATCGACAGAATGAAAAAATTAAATGGTTCACATCTATACTATTAAAGCAGAAGTACTCTCTAGAGTAAAAATGGACCATGACTTGGTTTTGGTAGATTTTTCATTAAAAATGATTAGAGAATCACAAAATTTAATCTAACTAACCTATAGTTTCGATTTTGACAAATGACGAAAATGCCCTCGGTCGATTACTTTAAAAAAAACGGGTCGGGACGCGGATCCTTAAAAAAACCGACAATAGAAGGAAAATAACCACCGGATCTGTTTGTGTTCGAGAATAATATTTTTCGGATCCAGTTTATTATTTAATTCAAGATTAGTTAATTAAGATCCCAAACAAACTCATTCGTTATAGGCAAACACTCTGATTTCATAAATTTTAATACCGAAGAATTTGAATATTTACTTAATTACCGAAACATATCATAGCAAATATTAATTTAAAAGGAAATTTTTCTGATTCAGTTAAAATCTTATAAAACGAATATTCAAGTTACCATATTTTGTTTAATTCCTTGATTTCCGATGTTACAATTATGAACTAATCTTTTACGATCAAATTTTCAAAGGAATATTCGTTTATCAGTTGTAACGAATCAAGCAAGTAAATATATTTTGCGTATATTCCTGATATCAAATCTTAACTATACATTGATAACCTAAATCAATGAATTTCACTATAAATATATTGAGAACTTTCTATTGGATTATTATACTAAAATAATCCATTTTTACTTTGTTACATAAAATGATGGCTCTACCCCTATCTTACACTCCTTTGAAAGACCTAAAACCATACAAAAACGCTTGGCGTATTCAAGTCAAAATTCTCCACAGTTGGAAAATGAATACCGCTAAACTTGGTGAATCACTCGAACTAATTCTCGCTGACGAAACAGTATGTATTTTAAGTATAGATTTATTATTCTTTTGCTAATATATTAATATCAATTCATTCTAAGAGTATTTTTTTTGTTTTATATAGGGTGACAAAATAGGAGCTTCTATCAGAAAGGATCATATCAAAAAGTTTGAATCTGAATTGAAGCCTGGATCTTGGAAAGTTATATCAACTTTTGGTTTGAATCTCTGTACATCCTACTTGCGTCCTTCTCTTATAAAGTATAAGATAAGTACCAGATATGGTACCACAATTATTCCTTCTGAAAATGTATCTGATGATCATTACCTATCATTCACATCGTTTGATAGTATACTTGCTGGAAATCTTGACAAAAATCTCCTGCTAGGTAATTTCATAATACATATATTTTGTTACTAATTTACAAAGATGATTTTATTAATAGTTGTATTATTTATATTTACAGACGTTATTGGTCAAGTAGTCAGTTCTGGAGGTTTAGAAGAAATCACAAGTCGTAACATCATTACCAGGAAGAAAATTGAGTTTGAGATAAGAGACACTGAGTAATATTATAAATCTAAATATATATTTTTAGATTTTTTTTTGTTCATAACAAAAATAATATATATATTTTCATGCTTATACGTTATCCTTGATCAAAATCTATTTTATATAGATTTTCATGCTTATACGTTATACTATTTTAATATAATCTATGTCTGTTAAAATTCTTATTTAGGGATAAACGATTATCATGTACTCTATGGGAAACCTACGCTGAAGCTTTAGATCGTGCTATCAATGATTCAAGTGATGGAATGGTTATGTGTTTCCTACGCTTTGTTAAACAAAACAGCTATAAAGGTAACAATACGCATAATATTTATACATTTAATTTCTAGGGCACAGAATATTTATCAAAAGTATTTTTAGAAAACATTTAACTATTGTATCATATTTATATTTCATTTCAGAAAAACGATACATTGAGAATGCTTTCGATTCTTCTATCTTGATGATCAATCCTCAGTTACCAGAGATGGAGGCTTTTCATAACATGTAAATTCAAATAGCTATGAAATTATTAATAAACAATATGTTTCATTATGATTTACTATTCCACTTTTTCATTTTAGTCTTCCTGCGGATCAATTGGCTTTAACAGTTACCAATTCTGGTGGAAAGAGAGTTTATAACCCGTCTGGCTCCAAGAGTGGTCTTGACTTTCCTTTGCAAATGATCGCTGACGTACTTGCTGAAACAGAGGTATTTTACATTTATTAATAGTCTAACAATATGTTAACATAATCTATTTTGGAAAATGTATGAGTTATAAGCTTAAGGATGTAATATTATTTTGATAGGTAGGAAAATGTAGAATCGCATGTACTATTTCAGCAATCGATACAGATTGGGGTTGGTTCTACATTAGCTGTCGAAAGTGTAATAAGAAGGTTGATAAAGAGGACCTGTCAATTAAAGTGGAAGATGTTAAGAAACCAAGCAAACCAAGGTGGAGGTGTGAAACCTGTAACGAGTGGGCCACGTTGATTGAGCCTAAGTAAGTCTTCTAATTATTTGTCATATATTTTGAAATATGAATATTTGTTGGTTTATCTATTAGATGATTAATTCCTCTTTAGGTACAAATTACATGTCCACGTTTGGGACAAGAGTGGTGAAACCAAAATTTTCATGTTTGATAGTTGGGCATCAAAAATTGTTGGTGTTTCCGCAGCTGAAATCCTAAATGGTTCATTTGAAGAGGTATATTTTTAAATTCCTTGGTTAGATTTTTTTAAAAATATGGAATCATTCACAATATCGAATATGCAGATTACGGATCCTACTTTGATCCTTGATCAGATTAAGGCTGTGTGTGGGAAGACCTTTCAATTTCTGATATGTATTGGTGGGGACAATCTTTCTGGTGCTAATGATAGTTACAAGGTTGCTAATGTCTGGGAAGACAATAAATTCATGGAAATTAGTAATGAAGCATCTGAAAATACTATTGACAGAATTAGTCTCACCTCTGAACATGTTTGCCTTTTTTTATTAAATATAGTTTCTATATATCTATATAGTGCTATCAGAAACATCTAATGTATATACTTTTTTACGTGCAGGCATCACTGATGATTACTAATGGCACTGAGCCTTATGAAACTGATCATTCTTCCAGTTCAACTCCTTCGTCGAAGCGCAAAACAGAAGCCACAGACCCAAACATTGATCAATCATCTACAAGCAAGAAAAAATGTTCCGATCAGTCTACTGATTTCACCGAAGATAAAGGAGATTATCCTACCAAGGATTTGAATGAAGTCATTAGCTGTGAAGATGTTGATCACGGAAAAACATAGTCCTACTCCACGTTTGGTTTCCAATTATTTTCACATTTTTCCTTTGAACAATAAAAAGCATTTTTAAATGCTTATTTTAAAACTTTGTTGGTTATTTATTTGGTTCAGTTTTTAATATTATTTTGCTTTGGTTATTTATATGGTAATTTTATTGTTTATAATTTATTTGTTCAAAACTTAATTTATTTTACTAGATATTTGACTGTTTAGTTTTTTTCTATACTTTAGAATATTGTACTCAATTATTTAATTTAGAAATCTTCAATATAGTAAAATAAGGATCTCTTTCAACAGAGACATTGATGATGAATTAGACTTCTAAGAATCATAGTTTCAATGGAGTATATGATGATGAAATCTACTTTGAAGTAGCATCAGTTTCATCATGTATCTATAAATGTAAAAGAAATTTATACTGATTCTAATTTTTATTGCAGTACATTCGATTAGTAAAAACTGCAATTCAAGCAGACTGTCTAATTTAGTATTAGTACAATATAAATATGAATTAATCTATTACAATGTATAGTTTCGATCAAATTTAACCATTGCATGTATGGATTATACACCAAACATAAATTTTTTGTTATTTTCAAAGTCTTCGCCTTGATTACTTCAATTTCGAACTGACAATAGAGAAACCGACATAAATTTGTAAGTAACTTCCAATCACTTTTCATATTCCTCTTTTCTAGATATATATATATATATTTTTTTTTATTTTTTTTGCAACTTCAAACTTCATTCACGATAAAACATTTACTATATATCTATTATCTAAAATATTCTAACCTCTCACCTTTCATCATCTTTCTTCTTTCTCCAAAATAATCAAGAACCAAACCAAAAAATGGTTGCATACATAGAGGATTTGAATCCATCAACAGATAGGTTGAGTGTTGCTGTTAAAGTACTGAGGCTCTAGATACCCAAAATCATCATAATGCAGCCTACCTACATTTGTTTGATCTTGGTTGATGAGAAGGTAACAATCCATTTATATCCTTCTTCTTAATATTTAAATCTGAAATTAGTTTTTATATATTTTAGGGAACAAGAATTCAAGCTAAACTCCGAAGTCAGCTTTACTTTGATCAGTACATAGATTTGTTGCAAGAAGGACGATGGTTTCTTCTTTACAAGTTCCAGGTTATTGAAAATCAGAATATTTACAGGAATTGTAACAATTCTTCTGAAATATTGATCACTAGCCAAACTCGCATCACTGAAATCCCTCCTAGATGTCCAGACAACTTTTTCCATCTAATAGATGCACTAACAGTTGAAAATGCCGCAGAAGATGAGAGAAATTGTTGTGTTGGTAATTTTATTTAAATATACTGTTTAACTTACAGTTTTAATAAAACATTATTTCCTTAGATTCATAGTTTTTTTAATTTCTTTGCTCTTTTCAATCAATTTCAGATTTGTGTGGAACGGTGGTAAGAGTAAATCTACCGCGTAAAATTGTTTTTCTGGAAAATGAAGTTGGATTCAATGGTCTGAAAGATGTTCTTTGCTTTACTGTAATTGACATCAAGTAAGTTAAAAGTTTATAAATTTTTTAAAGAAGTACTACCTCATTTGATTTATATTTGCCATTGAAAATAATACATAGAAGAAACCACTGAAGTTGTCCATTGTTAATTTGTTTATTGTAAAGTAACGAACAGATTCAATGTATTGCCGTCGGTGATACATGTTCTAAATTTCGGGAAAAATGGGAACAATATGTTGCGAGTCCTTCCTATGCCAGTGAACCAGTATTGTGTCTGCTTATGTTTTGGAGAATCTCTGTCTTTGAAGGTACTAAGCAATATATTAGCATTTTGTTTTAGATAAGCCAATAGATCAAATATAAGATTTGTCACTTACTTTTTTTTTAAAGGTCACCGTTGTCTAATGTCTCAAATAAGATGTTCTAAACTTTTACTTGGTAACGAAGCAAGACCATTCACTACAGATCCTGCACTGTAAGTTCATCTATAACATCTATACTATGACAGATTATTAATATGGAATCATTACTATAAGCTGTTTTAACTATTGTGTTCCTTTATCTTTCGCAGTCTTTGTTTTCATGAATCATCAGACGATGAAGATTATAACGGCTCAGAAGAAGATGAGAGTGATTCTAATGATTCGGTGTAACCTTAAGATTGATCAAGTTTACTGTTAATTTCGTTAAAAACTTTCATTTGTTTTTTATTTGAATAAGTTCAGCTCTTTGTTGTTTAGATTTTGGACCTATATTTGCAGATATTATGCCAATTACTCTTTTCAAATCTTGAAATTATGTTCAAATATATCTTTTTACCAAATTATGCATAATACCTTCAATTTCAAAGATTTTTTTGTCAGAGTATAATTCATGATTGACATATGCATGCCATTAAAAATTTGAACATAATTTACGGTACATCTAAGACCAATGCATGCCATTTTTGAAACAGTAAGATTTCGATTCCCATTGTTTACCTTTTTTGTTTTCTCTAACTATAATGATTACGTAACATTTATATTTCCAATAAGGGTATACGAATATTGTTAAAAAGATATCAAAGAATATAAGCGGTTATTATATATTTTGCATTATAAATATTTATTCTTAATTAAGAAATCGTCGTAGTTGTCAATATATTAACAAATCGTTGTAACGATTCATAAACGACGTGTATTGACTATAAAAGGAACCAATATTTGTCATTTTAGAAGTTACCTTCTATTATCTTTATCGATTCTTGACAAAAAAAAAACACCGATCACACAAAATGGCTATTTATGATAGAGTTAAGGATCTTCTCACATGGACATCAAGCCAGAAGATTCAAGTTAAGATCTTGAGGAAATGGAGGAAGGAGTCTGAGGAAAGTTCCACAATTCATCTAATCCTTTCTGATGTCTTCGTAAGTATCTATACATTATCTTCGTAAATTCATGACTGTTTGGGAAAATATAAAAATTTGTTTTTCCATTAATTGTTACATTTTTTGAATATAGGGTGAAAAAATTGAAACAACAATTTCTCCGGATCTGTTCCAAATTTTCAACAATCAAATTGCTGAAAATGATTGGAAGATTGTTTCCAATTTCTCGGTGTGTTACCATGAGAGACGTCTGAAGCACACTCATAATGATCATAAGATCATTTTCTCCAATGACACCATCGTGGAAAATTCAGAAGTTGTTTCCAACAATCACTTCTTTGAACTCCAAACTATTGACAGAGTGTTTGATGGATTTCATTCTGTCACACAACGTCCACTAGGTAAGTTTCAAATATTTTAACAAGTTATCTGAACTTAACTATATTTTGATGGATCCGTAATATTAATCTAAGAACTATATTCCCGTTTTCTACCAGACATCATGGGCGAAGTGATCGATGTCGAATCAATGATCCATGCACATGATCCAAATGTGGAGGTTCCTAATGAGATTATGAGGATCTTACGGTTTTCAATCCGTGATTTGAGGTTCGTTAAAATTTTCACTAAAATCTTAGGTCAGTTTTATATCAAGCTTTTTTAATAGTATAGATATACTGAAACTATGTTTGATTGTTTCATAGTGGTATGGATATAAGCTGCGTGGCATATAATGAGACAGCCACCTTTTTTAACGACAATTGGTTGACAACAGGATGTTACCATGTTGTTGCAGTATTGCAGTTTTGGCATGCCAAATATCCAAGTTTCGGTAATTAAATTATACTTTATATAGTTGTTATTCTAGATTTTTATGGATAGTAATTTTAATTTGTACGATTTTGATCAGTCGAATGTTTATACCACAACTTATAATAGGACAAGGAATCATTTGATTGGTTCTTTGAAAATATCTATAGTTATTGGACATAAGTATGTAGAGATTTGTTTGATTGAAACATAGTTTATATCTTTGGAATTAATAGGTAAACGAATTGAACTGTACTCTACCCCGTTGGTATCAAGGATTCATTTTAATCCTCCAGTTGCAGAAGTCCAAGATTTCAAGATGAGGTGATTTGATCAATTTCAATTTTAATATAAAAAAAAAAAAATTTATTGACTAATATGATCTAACTGAAATTATGCAGGCTAGAGTACCAAGCTGCTGAAGATGGTGGAAGTGATTGAGAGATGCTGAAGATGGTGGAAGTGCGAAGAGATTGTTTTTAATTTGGTGTTTTAATAATGAAACTACGTTTGTCGTTTGTTTTTAATTTGTTGTCAAGACTTGAATCTAAGTTATAACTAAAAGATTTAGTAGTAAGTTAAAATGTTTTTCTTATTTTCAGTTTCATTTAATTCAAACTTATTGTTTTCTGTTATAATATTATAGAGTATATAACTAATAACTTATGGATATATAACTCAAAACCAATATAACTTATTTTTAACAATTTAAAATATGTATAAATATAGATGGATATATAACTAATAACCAATAGAACTTATATTAAACAATTTAAAATATGTATAAATAAACTAAACTTATAATTTAATTAAACTTATATTTAATTAAAATAGAGATTTCAAATGGAAGATTGTAACAAAATTATTTTTTCAAAAGAACTATATTAAAAAATACTTTGCCTTACTCAGATAAAACATTATTATGTATATATCTATATTATACAAATAACTGAGTAAAAGAGGAAGATGATTTGATTTCTATCATAATCGAATCTTCACAAAATCTGGGTAATGGACTGTGCATATGTATACAAATTTTTAACATTTAATATAAATAAATATAAAATAGGAGTGGAAGTATTTTTACGTTTCACATATGTACACGAAGGGACTTTTTCCATTCTCTTCCCTTCCAAAAACCCTATAACTATCCAAACACATTTCAGGAAAAAAAAAGAAAAAAAACCTTCAATCTCACCAAAAGCAAAATAAATTTTATATATATTAGAAAATGGTTATCAGTAGAATTGCTGATCTCAGTCCTGGAAGGACCGATTGGACGATCATCGTTAAGGTATTGAGTACTTGGAAGACACATGATTTTTTCAAAAAAAGGGTCATGCTCTTGGTGGATAAAGAGGTAAATCTCAACTTAGTATATTCTTTATATCCATTTTATATTTTCTTTTGGATGTTTGATTTAATGATAAGAGATGATAAGATAATTTTGATTTTGGACATGCAAGGGTCAAACGATTGAAGCGACTTTAATCCACGATCCGCGGTTGAAAAATGTTCCAAGATATATCTATGACGGTGAATGGTATAAAATTGATAAATTTAAAGTGATCTATCCAACTCTCAGAGAAAGAAACACAACACATCCTTACCAGATAAGAATTATCGAGAAATCTGAGATGATCACTTTAGCAGATGAGGGAGAGGGTGACTTCTATCGATTCAAAGACTTCTTAGACATTAAAAATGGCAGATCGTTAAATGGTTCATCTTTTGGTAAGTACATTCATTTAACCATATTTCCAATTCCAAAGATAATCATATTTACATATATTAATATTAACATATATTTATTTATATTATTACAATATAGATGTATGTGGATGTATAATCGATGTGGAGCATAAACCTAACGATAGTAGTGCCAACGGTTATGATGAAGTACTATTTACACTCATCAATGGCAGGTACTATTTTTTGTTTTAAAGTTTACACTATGTGTTGTTTTATCTCCATATGTTTTTATTGATTTTTACTACATCAATTAGAATTATCATATTTAGATACTAAGAAGATAATAACTTTTGTTATATTTTTTTAATTGTGGAAATAATAGGAATGATAAACTCATGTGTTGTGCAAAAGGATTGTATGCTGACTATTTCATGTATTCTTGGAGATTAAAAGGATGCCATCTCACATACAAAACCGACCCAGTGTTTTGTGTTTTACGTTTTTGGAATGTTGGTGTTATTGGAGGTATGTCTCGATTTTAGACTTTATTCAACTAAATTCTATGATCAAATTTAATTGAACATAGAAACAATGATAGGAAAACCATGCATTGTCAATCGCACTGGCTCATCCAGGATCTTCATAAAACCAAACTTTGCTGGCTTAGAAAATCACAAAACAAAGTAAGTTTTATTAATAAATATTTATAATTTCTTCTTAATATGTTGTGCTCAAAGATATGTTGTTCATATATCCAGCTCTGAATTTGCGGCGTCGTATTATATAAGGAACCTGATGGGACAGAATGATGAAGACAATCGAACATTTGCATAAGGAGATCAAGGATAAAGTAGTTTCTTATAATTGAAATATATGCATCTACCTTTTTATGTATTAACTTTTGTATTATGTTCTTTTCTTTTGTTGTACTCAGTATTTTACTTCTGTTTAGATAATTAACTTTGGCATGTTTTTATAGTCCACTTATTCAATTTCAATCGCCGAAACATCTAACTGTATAAGGAAATGCATATATGCATTATACTTATTACTTTCCACTATTGATTATAAAATCTACTAATTAACCAAATTATAGGGGAATTATATCAAAGAAACTAAATTAGGAATAAATATCTTTTTAATTACTACTGTAGTTAAACGTAATCACAACAACTAACAAAATTATCTTTCTTCCTCTCATTCTCTACTTTTGGGCTGATTATAGTTTCAACTATCCGCAGTTTCTCTAAACATACTGTTAAATCAGTGACTATGAAACGCAGGAAAGATGAATGTGAGAATAAAACTCCTAAATCTCCACAATTTTCAAACTTAGAGAAGAAATTTCGGATAACTCCATCTTCTGAAAAGGAGAATCCACCACAACCATTTATTGGATCTAAAAATACAGTCCCTATTAAATCTGCATTTCGTGCAGTGTTGAAGGATATTATAAATACCATTGAAAATAATAAAAGTGTTAGCAAATCTACACAACAGCCACAGAGAAGGTCAGCACATGAAAAAAATGGGACAAAAATTCCTTTAACATCATCCACTTCAAGAAAAGAACTCCATGGTATGTAACTCTTTACTATATATAATATAGATTGTACATAATAATCTAATAACATAAATTCAAATCATTTTTTTATTGTTTGTCAGGTCCTATTCATCCATCTCCTAAAAATATTGGATCTAATAATACAGTCCCTATCAGTTCTGTATACGTTCGTCTGTTTAAGGATTTAACAAAAAAAGGTTACAGTAATACAAGTGTTACTTTTCCTTTAGACCGATCACAAAGGATGTTACCATATGAAAATAATATCAGAATCAATAAACTAACACCATCGGCTTCAAGAAAAATCCTCCAAGGTATGTACCTCTTAATTATAGATTAGAGATAATTATTTAACTCCATTAATCCATATTATTTCTTATGTTGCTAAGGTTCTGGATATGCACCTCCTACCAATATTTATTTTGTAGATACCCCGTGCACACCTAATGTATGCATTTCTCCAATCCGGCGTTTGTCGTCTCTAACGAATGAAGCAAGGATTAGTCCATATTCAAAAGGTTATATTTACGTATAATCATATAATATTTTTGTTAGTCACTGAATACTTTATAATTTAGTTCTAATACACATTCTTATCCTATGCAAAATATATATACAGGAAATGGATCAAATTTCTCTGAAATCATTGACACTCCAAGCAGAGATTCTGTAAATACTAATCAAGCAGGCAATATGAATAAAGGAGTTACCTTGGATGTCTATACTCAAAATACAACTCATTCGTTGCTACCAAGTATCATAGATCCAAGCCACGACATCAGTAAAAAACAACAAACTAGATTCGGTAAACAATTTTTTTACAAATTATTTAGGGTGATTATAGTAATCTATTCTACTCAAAATCTTGAAAAAGAGTTTATTTTACTAACCCCTATTTTTAAAAGCAGGCAAAGTATGTGTTTCTTCAACTTATCCTTCTGAGGATAACAATACTATCAGTAAATTCAGAGATTTAGACAACACATCTGATCAAGAAGAGAACTCGGAACTTGAGGATTTTGAAAGTGGTATAGTACAGGATTGTCTCTACTAATTTTCACTCAATAGTTATTGAATTCATTATATATATCTAATTAATGTTGTATAACAGATGATTCAGAAGCTGAATATGAACAACAAGTCTTTGATTGTAGTAGTCAAGAAGATGAACCTCATGACCCATCTGATGCTATTGAGTCTGACTCTGATTCAGAGCCGATTACACAAACCATTGAAGATAAACATAAAGAGGCTAAATGTCGTTATGATTTCCTAAACCTTTTTGATGAGGCTTTTCAAAAGGTGTTTGGTAAACATAATTCAACTGTGAAGGACAATATCAATTTGAAGGAGAAACAGAAGACGAAAAACCCAAAAGACGGTATAGTTATCAGAATTTTCTTTTTTTTTTTCTATATATATATATCAGATACTGATTTTCGAACATAATTAATAAACTGTTTTTTTATAAATTCAGCTTATGAAGATGACGGTGATCCTGTCCACACATGTAAGGATTGTGGTGCTATTTTCTGGTATGGTGAAAGATTAAATCGGAGGAAGAATACAAAAACACCAATATACAGTGGATGCTGCATGCATGGACAAATTCAACTACCTACGTTTAAAGAATCTCCAGCTTTGCTTTTGTGGTTATTAACATCTGATGATGACTTAGCCAAACATTTCCGAGAAAATATCAGAGCTTATAACATGATATTCTCATTTACCTCTATAGGAGGTAAAGTTGATCGTTCAGTAAAGAAAGGTCGAGGTCCTTCTATGTTTGCTCTGCAAGGCGAAAATTATCATCTAATGGGTTCTTTGAAACCAAAACCTGGCGACTATCCAAAGTTTCAACAGTTATATATTGTTGATACTGAAAATGAAGTAGCAAACCGAATGAATATAATGAGGTAATTCTATATCCAAAATATTATTGGTAATATAGTTTTTCTTTTAATTAATTTACTGTATTTGATCCTTTCTAATACTAATTCTATTTTCAGTAAAGGTAAAGATGATGAGAATCCATCTGAAAAGAGAAAGTTCAAAAAGGAAATTGTTGAAAAACTGCAGAAGATGTTGAATGAAATAAATCATTACGTACAGCATTTTCGTTATGCAAGAGATAGGTTTGCTTTGGAAAAAGAAAAAGCAAATTTCCATATGCGAATCGTCTCTACACGTGAGAAAGATGGCACCAAATATAATTTGCCTACTGCTTCTGAAGTTGCTGCATTGATACCTGGAGATTTCCATACCGAAATGAATAAGCGTGATATAGTGGTTGAAATGCAATCTGGTAAGTTGAAAAGGATTCATGAGTGTCATCTTGCTTTGCAATATCCTCTTTTATTTCCACTCGGTGAAGATGGATACACATTGGGTTTGAAAAAGAGGGTTAAAAAAGGATCAAAGAAGAAGAAGCGAAAGGATATAAGTATGAGGCAGTGGTACGCGTATAGGCTACACGAGAGGAAAGATGAGAAACATATATTATTCCGGTCTAAGCGTTTATTTCAGCAGTTCTTGGTTGATACGTATACTATGATTGAGTCTAATCGTCTCCGGTACCTAAAAAAAACCAGAAGAAATTAAGGAGTTCAAACATAAAGGAGATTCAGCTCACAGCGGATGAAGGAGAAGATGATCTCACAAATCGTGGTAACAGAGTTGTTATTCCACCTTCTTTCACCGGTGGACCAAGTTATATGAGGCAAAATTATTTGGATGCTATGGCTACATGTAAACATTTCGGTTTCCCAGACCTTTTTATAACCTTCACTTGTAATGCTAAGTGGCCAGAAATCACAAGATTCGTCAATCAGAGGAATTTGAAAGCTGATGATCGACCGGACATCATTTGCAGAATTTTTAAGCTGAAACTAGAGAAGTTTATGGATGATTTAACTAAGAAACATATATTGGGGAAAACAGTTTCAGGTAAATCTCTTCCACTAAAATCTTGAATTTTAAAATATTAAATCATTTTTAATTGAAAATGATTAAATTTATAAACATAATCTGTTTTGCAGCTATTTATCAGATTGAGTTTCAGAAAAGAGGTCTTCCTCATGCTCAAATTATTGTTTGGATGGATAAAAAACATAAGTTCCCAACAGCCGATCATATTGACAAGATAATTTCTGCTGAAATTCCAGATAAAGATGAAGATCCAGAACTCTACGAAGTTGTCAAAGAATGTATGATTCATGGTCCCTGTGGAAGTGCGAATATGAACTCTCCGTGTATGGTTGGAGGAAAATGTTCAAAGTTCTATCCTAAGGAGTTTGTTGATACAACAAACTTAGACAGAGATGGATATCCAATTTATAGGAGGAGGGATGATGGTCGTTTTATAGAGAAGAATGGTTTCAAGTGCGACAATACATATGTCGTCCCATACAACAGAAAACTTTCTCTAAAGTACCGAGCTCACATTAACGTGGAATGGTGTAACCAAACTGGATCGGTCAAGTACTTATTTAAGTATGTGCACAAAGGTCAAGATCGTGTTACTGTATCTGTTGAGGCAGGTCAAGAAGAGGATGAAACAGAGTATACCTCCGACGGTGTCAATATTAACTCATCCAAAAAAAAGGATGATGTTCAAGATTTCTTTGACTGCAGGTTTATCTATCTAAAACATGTTTAAATAGTTCTATAAGATGATACCCCGTCAAATGAATTGAATGATATGAAATTTTTCCATTTTGCAGATATGTTTCCGCATGTGAAGCTTTCTGGAGGACGAATCAGTATCCTATACACTATAGAACAACACCTGTTGTCAAACTTACATTTCATGAGGAAGGGAAGCAACCTGTTTTCTACAAAGATGGCGACAAGCCAACTACCGTATTAAATCGCCCAACTCTTGATCACACGATGTTTACCGCTTGGTTTGAGTTGTGTCTAAGGGATGAGGAAGCAAGAAAGCTTACATATGAACAGATTCCAAATAAATACATCTATGATAAAAAGGAGAAAGAGTTTCGTCCGAGAGGTAGAACTGGTTTCTCTATTGGGCGAATCAATTATGTGCCACATAATTTAGAAGATTCATACCATCTTCGAATTCTCATAAACAGCAAAAAAGGTCCTACCAGTTTCAACGACATTAAAACTGTCAAAGGTGTTCTTTATAAAACCTATAAAGAGGCATGCTTCGCTCTAGGTTTGCTAGATGATGACAAAGAGTATATTGAAGGCATAAAGGAAGCTAATTTTTGGTGTTCATCAAAGTTTTGTCGTAGACTTTTTGTGATAATGCTTATATCTGAAAGTTTAACTTCTCCTAAAACTGTATGGGAAGAAACATGGAAAATTCTTTCAGAAGATATTGAGAGAAAAGAAAAACAGAGGAGACAACGTCCAGGTATATTTTTACTTCTATATCTACCAATAATTTGACTATATATTATTTATTAAATATATGATAGCTTATTTTCATTTCTCTAACCATATGAGTAAATATTGTTTTTGTTAGACTTTTGTTGTCAGACACGGAAAAAAAGAAATTGCTACTAAGAGAGTTACAGAAGCTAATGAAAAGAAATGGATGTTCATTGCAAAAATACAAGCTTATGCCACACATATCTCTTGAAGATGTAACATTGCCTAATCAGTTGATACTGGATGAACTCAACTACAACCGTGAGGATTTAGCAAAGAAACATGATGGTTGGAAAAAGATGCTAACAGAAGAACAGAAGAAGATCTATGATGAGATAATGGAAGCTGTAATCAATGACAAAGGTGGTGTATTTTTTTTATATGGATTTGGAGGAACAGGGAAAACATTTTTGTGGAAAGTATTGTCTGCAGCAATAATATCAAACGGTCATATTGTTCTCAATTCGGCATCTAGCGGTATTGCCTCTCTACTACTGGAAGGAGGAAGAACAGCTCACTCTAGGTTTGCCCTTCCTTTAAATCCAAATGAAACTTCTACTTGCAACATGTCAAGAGCTCAGAACTTGGTGTGTTGGTTAAAGAAGCAAAGTTAATCATATGGGATGAAGCTCCAATGATGAGTAAATACTGCTTTGAGACATTAGACAGAAGCTTGAAAGATATTATGAGGAGTAAAGAAGACAAATTGTTCGGAGGAAAAGTTGTCCTTTTTGGAGGTGATTTCAGACAAATTCTTTCCGTTATTGTTGGCGCAGGAAGGGAAGCGATTGTCAATGCATCATTAAACTCTTCATACTTATGGAATCAGTGCAAAGTTTTAAGATTGACAAAGAATATGAGGTTGCTTCAAGACATTGGTAAACAAGAGGCCAGCGAGATAGAAGAGTTTTCTAAATGGATACTCGCAGTTGGAGAAGGAAAAATTAATGAGCCTAATGATGGTGTGTGTGAAATAGATATCCCACAAGAGTTACTTATTCCAGAGGGTTCCTCTCCGTTAGAGTCAATCATTGAAGCTGTTTACGGAAAGAACTTTGCCACTCAAAAAGATCCTAAATTTTTCCAAGAACGAGCTATTCTTTGCCCTACGAATGAAGATGTCAATTCTATCAATGATGTCATGTTATCAAGTCTAAACAGTTAGTTCATCTTTATTCGTCCTTTAGTTATTGTTAGTAATCATACACACTTAATTCATCAAATTATTTTTTTAGATTTTGTTTTTTCTTATTTTTACAGCTGAAGAAAGAATTTATCTAAGTTCTGATTCAATTGACCCTCAAGATAAACATGCTCTAAAAAATAAGGTTTACTCACCAGATTTTCTAAATACCATTAAGGTTTCGGATATACCTTATCATAGGCTTCGTTTGAAAATAGGTTGTCCAATTATGTTAATGAGAAATATTGATCCGCATGGTGGTTTAATGAATGGTACAAGACTGCAGATCACCCAAATGGCAGACCATGTTTTGCAAGCTCGGATTTTAACTGGTACGCGAGTTGGTAAGATAGTTCTCATCCCTAGGATGTTGATATCACCATCAGATACTAGGTTGCCTTTCAAAATGCGCCGAAGACAGTTCCCAGTGTCAGTTGCTTTTGCAATGACTATCAATAAGAGTCAAGGTCAATCTCTGGAAAATGTTGGTATATACTTGCCTAGACCCGTTTTCTCCCATGGTCAGTTATATGTAGCAATGTCAAGAGTTAAATCAAAGTCTGGATTGAAGATGTTGATAACAGATGCTGAGGGAAAACCTCAAACAAAGACCACCAATGTTGTTTTTAAAGAAGTTTTCCAAAATCTTCACTAGGAAATGGAATGGTACTTACTCCCTAAATTCTAGGTATATTATAGTTTCGTTTTATTAATATATATGTTACTAACTCTATATTTATTCTAATTTGCCCTACAGAGAAAATACAACACATGGTTGAATGGGTTAATGACGGAATATGGTACTTTCATGACTATATGAGTCATTTCTACTCTTACTATTATTTTTATTTTATTTTATTATTGTTTACTTTGGATATTAAACATTCATAAACACAAATTATTATTATTGTTTAGAATCTTAAAACACAAACCTACAAAACTATAGTCCGATATTGCTTTCTGCGTAATCCATTACGAACCTACTATCCGATATTGTCCAATATATACCCTCTAACATATCTACTATTCAATATACTCTTTGTCTGTCTGATTTTGTAAGCAGCTATATTATGCAAAGTATGAGATTATATAAAGCGACTGAATTAGTTTATTACCGATTACGTTTTTATTTTAACTTTGATAATAAGATAGATTACCTAACTTAGATAAGAAAAAGGTTAAAAAAATTTAATCCCGTGCTGTAGCACGGGTTATCCCCTAGTATTTATTAAAGCAGCAAAATTATTTTTTTAATTATGTTTTTCTATCTTATATTTGAAATTTGAAGGGAAGTCTAACATCTCCCTGTAACCAAAATGTAGTATATAATCCTCTAGTTTTTCTAAGAACATTAATTATTTACATGACACCTATGTGAACACACAAATAATATTGTATGACTTAATACTTCCCAATGTGATATAGAAATGGTTTCTAAAGTCCAAAATTTTCTGAAAACTTAAACAAAACTCACATAAAGGACACACCAAGGTACTTATTTCCTCCTCTATTTGTCAAACTGCCCACATAGAATACTCATGGAATTGGATCGACAAAGAAAATCAAATTAAACATGAACTGTATTAAAAAAAATAGTAAACATGAATTGATATAATCAAATTGAGTAAGAGTATTAAATAAATAAATTTTTGATAAGAAATAACTTTTAAACATACAGAGAAACTGAAATCACACTAAATAGTATCCAAAGTTGAAAGCTTTCATACAATAAAATTAACAGTGCATAGAGGACATATCCACTTACTAATATATTGTTCTAAATGCCTTACCACTCGTAAAAGAAAATACATCTTAATCTTTGGAAAACAAATCAAAATAGAACATGAATTTACATAAACTCAAGCACCTAACATTGAATTAAAAAGGTTGATTATTTGATACAGTAATCAATTGCAAGGAAAATATCGTAAGTACTTCAAATCTTATCAATTACTGAATATGAAACATGTACCCTTTCTGGAATTTCTCTTGGGTGACTCGAAACAATTAAACAACTTATTATTATTGGAACTTGATGAGAAAATGGATGAATAGATGTGAGTGGTTGTCAGAGCATTGGGTTAGATTACATGAGACAATGAAAACAGGAAGAGAGATTGAAGTTACAAGTTCTTGAGGGATAGATTTGTTTTGTACATGAGGAAATTATACTTTTTGTTAGATATTTATACAAGCCTATTAGTCTCTCTTTCATTAGTCAAAAGAAGATAAAAATCCATTAATTAGGCTTTTAAGAATAATGAATCTCTTACTTTTTAATTTTATAATTTCTATTAAGTAATTTCCCACATACAATGCATGTAATTTATGGAAAGTTATTTTTAAAACTTGAAGTGATGTTGGATGCAATCACATTGAACATTATTTTCTCAAACTCATTAGTCAATATAAGATAAGAAATTCATTAGTTACACTTTATAATATTTTTTAAAAAAGTTTGTAATAGGTCACTTTTAGCATGTATTCTAAGACAAGTTATCCTTACACTTTAAAATGATGCTGTATGCAATCATATTAGTCTTTCTCTCATTAGTCAAAATAAGATAAGAAATCTATTAGTTGGGCAACTAAATGAAAGATATCTTTGCACTTTCAGGATAACTTTTAAGTTATGATATTCTCTCTCTCTCTCTCTCTCTCTCTCTCTCTCTCTCTCTCTCTCTCTCTCTCTCTCTCTCTCTCTCTCTCTCTCTCTCTCTCTCTCTCTCTCTCCTCTCTCTCTCTCTCTCTCTCTCTCTCTCTCTCTCACATTAGTCAAAGATGATAAGAAATCCATTAGAGGAAATATATCTCTACACATTGAGTATAAATTTAAGTGATGTTGTATGCAATAACATTAAACATATGTATCTCTCTCATAAATCAAAATAATATAAAAATCCATTAATTAGGTTTCTATAGGGAATATGATTTTTTGGTACTAGTTATTTTCCCACATTATGCTTATATTTTACAAAAATATCTTTACACTATGAAGTTTTGTTTATGAAATTATATGATTTGTTTTTGTTTTAGCATATTTACTTCAATCAAATAATAAAATAATCTGATTAAGAGTTTTTCTTGAGCTTTAAGAATCATGGAATATCAGTACTAGAAGAGAAGAAAGGAAAAAATAAATTATATCTAAAAGAATTTGTACTTGACGATAATGATGAGTGTAACATACATATAGGAACAAACAATAAATAATTTGCTTAATTAGTGAATGGATTTAGAAGATACAAAAAACTATGGTCAGGAGGCTTTATAGAAGCCAACCCTACATATCACCACATGATCTTTTCTTGTGTTTTGTTATCACTTCCAACAATCACATCCCAAAAGGTTACCTATTATGAAACTACTCCACCATAAGCACGTTTAACTGGAGAGTTTTATAAGAACATTTGACTGAAAAGACAAGTGCACTTTGGTGACATAGGTAGCCAAATCAATTCTTGTTAACCCCTCCGCTAAGACAGCCACCTCTTAGTGGGTCCATTTCCAATCCTACCACATGGGACCACCTCTCTTAGCGAGTCCTACGTCCATTCCTGGTCCATGAGCCCACCCAAATCCAATGACAGGTTTGTTACGTCCGGGTTGCTTTAAAGACTTGTTTACCAACCCTACAAATCACCAAATGATCTTTTCCTATGTTTTGTCTTCACTCGCACAGTTTCGAGAATCATTTATTGGAAGGTCACCCAACCGGAAACTACTCCAGCATAAACATTGCAGTTGGCAGAGTTATGGGGGGGGGTGTATTATGGTCTGTACACAGTCTGGGAGAAGCGAGTCACGCGGTTGGATGTGGAGGTGGACTCACAAGTGGTTGTCAAATTCTTATTGACAAGGATAGATGAGTCCCATCCTCTGTTGTTCCTGGTACGTCTGTATCACGGCTTTCTTACAAGGGACTGGACAGTCCGTATTCGTCATGTGTATAGGGAGGCTAACCGTCTGGCTGACGAGTTAGCGAACTATACATTTACTTTATCGCTTGGTTTTCATGGTTTTCCTTTAGTTCCACAGTTTGTTGCTACTTTGTTGAATGAGGATGTTGCTGGTCACACATGGCCGCGACTAAACCGGGTGTAATTTCTATTTTTCTTTTCTAATAAAGTTGGGGGCTCTGCTCTGTTATTCACCAAAAAAACAAGCAATATAAAAAGGTTACTTGGGAAAGAAAATCAGTAATTATTTAGTAAAAAAGTTAATAGGCTTTATTTTTTTGATGTATTCTTTAAAACAAAATTGCAATATATAATGGGTGTGTGCATGCTTATCACTAATTCATAACATTTGCGTCAAGATCGTATTCCTTGTGTAATATTGTAGGTGAAAATATGATTTGCTTGTGCAAATATTGTTGCTTGTCCCAACAAAAGATGCAGTGGCTACCATGATTTTGTGAAAACGGTGGTTGTCTATTTGGACGATGATACTAGAACTCGATTACAAAGAGAGCGACGACGTTATTGGTGGTGAACGCAAAAGTGTTTGGAGGTTTCTTTATAAGTCCTTGAAAATTCACAAGGCACCTTTATTAGAACATATATCTGTAGAACTCGGCCCACGATGTCCTGTTGATGAAGATGTTCAATTGGTCAGCAAAGCCTCTTGAGTTGCCTAAGAGACTTTACACATGCGACACTCTCGTCTCTTTAGTACTTATCAACAAGATGTTAGTGGATATTGTTTCTCTGCCTTGTCTCCCATCCCTTACTAATCTTGGTCTTACATATGTAGTTTTTAAAGACGAAGATTCTCTACATGGACTCTTGTCAGGTTGTCCTATTCTCAAGAAATTACATGTGAAACAAAATTTTGAAGACAACGTGAATATTTTCAATTTGAAAGTATCTTCTTTAGAGATATTAGTGTATGAGTATGATACGAATGATGGTAGAGGAGATATTAGAGGATCTTTGGTTATAGATTGTCCTGCTCTAAAGACAATCGTCGTCTATGATAATACGGGAGACTATTGCACTATTGAAAACACACATCGCGTTGAGAAAGCAAGTATAATAGTTGTCTTACCCCGGTGACAAGTTTATGCTCTCCTCTCTCATATTTTTCGATTTAGTTTTGAACATAGCAACGGTACGTATTGATATTTCTCTTAACATAACTTTTGTTTCTAGTGGTCATATTTCAAACGACCACTTATGTAGTGATTATATTCATGGCAGGTTAAGTATTGTACCACCAATAAATTCTCTCAGCTTGTAGAGTGTAGGATACAACAACCAAATGATTTTGACTGGTTGGAACCACTTATGGTTTTACTTCAAAATTCTCCAAAACTAAAACTGGTTCTTATCGACCGGGTTCGTACTCTTTCCCTAAATTATTTCAATCAAGCGCATACAATTTTCGGTGAACTAAAATTTAAGTAAATGCTTTAATCTTTCTTTTGTATCTTAACTAGAGCATCGGTGAAATTAAGGATTTGCCACTTTCTTGGAATCGTCCGTGTTCAGTTCCTAAATGCATGTTAACTCATCTCGAAATCTTTGAATGGAGAGAATATGTGTTAGATAAAGATATACATGAATCTTTATAGGATATGTTAGGATCTCTACAATGTATATCTTCTGTATCTCTACAATGTATCACAAAACCAATGTATATTCCGATTTCAAGTTCTTTCTTCTCTCTCTCTCTGTCTTGCAGTCCGACTGACTTGACAAGTTTGTGTCAAGCATGTTAATTGGGTAAACCCACTAGGTTTTCATTTTCCTCTTCACAAACTATTGTTATTCATCCTTTTGAAATAATTCATTCAGACATTTGGACTTCTCCTATTATGAGTGTTAGTGGAATCAAATACTATCTCCTATTTCTTGATCAATTTTCACATTATGTATGGATTTTTCCTCTTCGTCGCAAGAGTGACACTTTCTCAACATACGTTCACTTTTCTAAGTATGTGCAGACCCAATTTAAATGCTCTATCAAAGCTCTTCAACGTGACAACGGTGGGGAGTATGATAACCGTGACATGAGAGCTTATTTGGCATCTACCGGCACTGCTTTGTGTTTCTCGTGTCCTTATACCTCACAACAGAACGGGCGGGCCAAACGCATGATTCAAACTATCAACAACATGGCCTGCACTCTGCTTCTTCAAGCCTCCATGCCTCTCACGTATTGGGTGGAAGCTCTTAATGTTACTGCTCATCTACTTAACCTGCTTCCCTCCCCTGCCATTGCCCATGACATCGCTCACCTCAAATTATTTGGCCAAGTTCCACGATACAATGACCTCAAGACGTTCGGATGTCTCTGCTTCCCCAATATGTTGCCGACATCGCCTCACAAGCTTGCCCCTCGTTCGACCCCAATTGTGTTTCTCGGGTACCCCTCGGACCATCGCGGGTACCAATGCCTTGACACTAAGACCGGAAAGATCATACTCTCCCGCCATGTCACGTTCTTTGAGTCTTTGTTTCCTTTCTCCTCTCTACCCTCTCTAGTTGCTCCTCCACCTCTTCCATGGGTCTTACCATCCATTCCGCCTATTCTTCCTCTCCATCGTGCCACTATCGTCTACTGTGATAACGTCTCTGCCATCTATTTATCGTCTAATCCAGTCCAACATCAGCGCACTAAACATGTGGAGATTGATATTCATTTTGTATGCGAGAAGGTTGCTCTCGGCCATGTTCGTGTCTTTCATGTTCCGTCCGCTCGCCAGTTTGCCGATATCTTCACCAAAGGATTGCCTTCACCGCTGTTTCTTGATTTCCGACACTGCCTCAGCGTCCGATAACCGCCGCTTAGTCTAAGGGGGAGTAGTGTTAGATAAAGATATACATGAATCTTTATAGGATATGTTAGAATCTCTACAATGTATATCTTCTGTATATTTAGATAGACACAACTCATGTACTATATATATGTTTGACATGAATACAACAATCTCTACGGAGTTTTACCTTTCTACATGGTATCAGAATCTTAATAGCCACCAAGCTAAAGCAAATCGATCCTCTCTGTTTTTGTTTCTCCTTCTAAAACCTCTCTTTTCTTTTTGTTTTCTTTTCCCTTTCGTTTTCTTTGTCATCATGACAACCTCTCCCTCTCCTAATGACAAACCTTTTTTCATCTCTCAAATCAAAGCGTATATTCCTATTACACTTGACATGACCAAACTCAACTACCAAACCTGGCGAGAACTCTTTGAAACCCATTGCATCTGTTTTTGCGTTCATGGCCACCTCACCATCACCACTGCTTCGACTCCAGAGACTGCACAAACATGGCTGGAACATGATGGACTGGTTAAGATCTGGATCTACAAAACCATATCTGAATCAATCGTGGATACTGTCCTTACCACCAAGGCGACTACTCGGGATCTGTGGTCCACCATTGAAGGTCTTTTCCGAGACAACAAGGAGGCCCGTGCCCTTGAGCTTGAACATGAGCTTTGCACCATGGTGATCGGTGACCTCACCGTTCACGAATACTGTAGTGCCCCTCACTACAGAATAAATTTTTCCTGAAGAAATGACCTGGAGAGGGATCAAAAAGAAAGGGAGTTACGGGAAACGGGAAGGAACCCGCTAAAAATAATGTTTTATTAAGCGGAGTTAGTGAAATTGAAGTAATTAATTAAATATTCTTAGTGGAGGAACCACTAAGGAATTATTTAATTTGGTGGAGAGGAAAGTGGAGAGGAATATTCCCTTCCACTCGATTTTGTCTCTTGAAGAAATGGAGAATTTATTTAATCACACAAGAGAGTGAGTGGGGAAGAATATTCTAAGATGCCATCGAAAATGTGTGAGTGGAGGAGAATATTCTTGATTCCTTGGAGAATTTAGTAAGTGGAGGAGAATATACCTTGATGCCATGCGAGCTGGGTGAATGTAAGCGTGACACATTGACCCCTTAGGTGTCAACACCACACGCCTGAGACATGAGAAGGCGACACCTCACCTCTTTTGCATGTCTCCACTACTTCACTCAAGACTTTATAAATAGCCTCATTTCTTTCTCATTTGAAGAAGAGAAAAGAGAGGAGTGTCAGGACTGTCGAGAGTGAGAGAGAAGGGAAGAGAGCAAAGTTCTGGAGAATTTTTGAGAAGTCTCGCCGATCAGTTTCTGCATCTGCGAAGTGAAGATTGAAGCTACCAAGGATTCCAACGGTTTCCTCTTGGGTTCTTCGACAAACTGTGAGTTCAGGGAGCATAGATCTGCACTAGATTGTTCTCAATGACTCAATCTAGTGTCAGTTTGCATGTGCATATAGTTGCATTTCTGCTTGATTTTCTTGTTAGAATTTCTTGAGTTTTGCATGCACTTTGAGTTGGTTGCTCAGTGTGGGATGTGCTCCATGGTAGATCTTATGCATGATTGCGGATCTGAATTTTATATCTATTGCATGTGAGGTTAAGTGGTGGTATTTAGTGATTTATAAGTTCTTTAAGGCTTCTAAACTTGAATACCCACTTTTGAGAGGATTTAATGTGTTATAAGTTCTTTAAGGCTTATAAACATAAGTACCCATAAAAATGGAAGGTCTTAGTGTGTGGTTTTGTGACAGGAGGTTCAAAAGCCATAAGCACACTAAGACAGGGATATGTCTGACCTTCGTCCGGTTGGTTACAACATGCATCAGACATAGGTGATGTGTTGCATGTCGAATGCTCGGAGAGACTTGGTTAGCTACCATGGTCGGAGCTCTACACAACGGTGTAGTTTTGTAGAAATCTCCGATTGCATGCCTAGGGTGGATGCAATGCGGAGAAAATGGGTGATTGGCGAGAGGCAGCATATCTGGGCCCTAGTAAACTTGTTTAAAAATATTTTATTTTTATTCAAGTTTGCATGTTTGTAGATTGCTTGCATTTGTAGTTTTTTAGCTTCTGCATGCTTTCTTTGCTTGATTGCTTGTTGTGTGTGATTGCTTGTTGCGTGTTGCATGATTGATTCCTTGTGATTTTGGGGTTGGGATGGAAATCTAATCTTCTGCAGGGACCCCTGATACTCACTAAGTAATCTTAGATTCTTATGATAGTGTTTGTCCTGCAGGCAACCAGTAGAGGGTGTTAGAGGGCGTGTTGGAAGATAGGAGCCCGAAAAGTAGATTTTTGTGCCTTTTTGTAAAGAAAAAGTATGTTATATTTTATAAGAAAAATCTGTATAATCTTTTTGGCAATAGGCCTGACCATAAACGCTATAAATATTTTGTTGAGACTTGTGAAATATTTTATTTAATGAAAGAATCGGTTTTATATTCGAATACGAGTATCGGCTCATAGATCCTTGTCCGGGACAGCGCAACACTTGGGTATCGCGAAGGTATAAAAGCCTAAGTGGTTTCTATAGTGGTGGAAACCTCACCGATGGACCGGTCAAGGCCGTAAATGGGTTTTAGAACCTCGGCCGGGTCATTGGTGGTCGTTTCCAAGTGACGTCTCAGGGCCGTTCTGGGTATTTCCGGCCATAGAACGGTTCGGAGGCGTTATAAATACTGTCAGAAGCTGAAGTCAATTGCGGACCTCCTTGCTAACCTTGACTCTCCCGCTACTAATAAAGCTTTGATACCATATTAGTAATGGGCCTAATTCACTCCCAAAAGCTAGCTCAAGAGAGGAGGGTTGCCACACACCATCTATATTGCCTAAGAATCACAAACCCATCCGATGTGGGACTATATTCTAATACACCCCCTCACGATCAGGGCTGGACATCTGTAGCGTGACGTTTGTGGGACTGGACATCCACGATGTTGATGTATGAAATCA
This sequence comes from Camelina sativa, assembly GCF_030686135.1. Lineage (NCBI taxonomy): Eukaryota > Viridiplantae > Streptophyta > Magnoliopsida > Brassicales > Brassicaceae > Camelina > Camelina sativa. The sequence continues at coordinate 17,161,310 of NC_141891.1, forward strand.
ACAATATAAATAATACAAATATTATTGGGGATAAATCGGATCTGGTCCTTTTATTAACATAGAATTAAAGTGAGGGTTTACAGAAAATGCAATCAAAGTTCTAAGCGCAGTTAATACGAGAATAAATGCTCTTTCTCTCTGATTACCAATACTTCGGATCCCATGCTCTGACAATGACATTTGGTATTTATAGTGGGCTAGTGACCTAGGGCTCATATCTCTTCCATAAATGACGATTTTACCCCTGCGGCCAGATGGGCCAAATCCATGACTTCAGGCCCTAAAATCTTGAGAATCTCTTGTTTGGGCCTCTTTAGGTGTTGGGGTGAAGCCCATATCCAACAATGGTCCCCCCTAGTCCGATGAGCGATGGCTTTCTTGAGTTCGTCGGGTACAATTGTGTGTCTCTAGGTCCATCTTGCGAAAGGAATAGAAGATTTTAGGGGCTTGGCATGTTCTTGTTGAGTTTGAAACCATCCGGAAGGTTCCGAGATGAATAGTGCGTTGCGCACGTTTTTCAAGACATTCGGAGAGTTCCAGGATATAGTGCGTTGCGCACATTTTTCGAGACATTCAGAGAGTTTTGGGATGAATAGTGCATGGCGCACGTTTTTTGAGACATTCGGAGAGTTCCAGGATGAATAGTGCGTTACGCACGTTTTCCTAGGTGTGGTGGATTTTGAATGGGAGTTTTGAGGGTTCCATGTGTAGCCGTGTTCGTCGATCAGATCCCGTGGCTTCATGGTCACGTGTGAAGATGGTTGAAGGTACGGAGGTCTCGTCGTGATGATGGTCGTTGTGCGATGGCTTGTTGATTTGGAGACTTGTGAAACATTCAAGGCTTTGGCACGATAGAGCGGTGGCGCGCTGAGTTCGAAGGCGTGCCGATCTGGACCCTTCTTCTAGTTGGAGCCTTGGATTTTTTGAGCTTGTAACGAGTATTGGCGTGGAGCGGCTTGGTACAAAGCGTTGAGCGACTTGATACAAGGCGTGGAGCTTGATTCTGGGTGGAAACGACTTGATACGAGGCGCATAGCGACTTGATAAGAGGTGCAGAAATGCTTGATACGAGGTGCAGAGCTGCTTGATACGAGGCGCAGAACTGCTTGATACGAGGTACATAGCTGCTTGATACGGGGCACAGAGCTACTTGACACGAGGCGCAGAGCTGCTTGAGACAAGGCGCAGAGCTGCTTGATACGAGGTATGGAGTGGCTTGGTACCTATTAGCGCGTCGGCTCGTTCGATGGCGTTTCTGGCCTTGGGCGATGGTCCGAGAGGTGCGCAGTTCTTGGAGTGATGATGCATGTGCGCATTGACGTTAGGGCGTGTTCTTCCCAAATCTCAGGGGGCGCGCTAGTCATGGCGAGGAGATCATATAGGCGCGCTTCATATGGTGGCGCGTAAGAGCTTGGAGGTTACAAACTAGTCGTGGAAATCCGCGATTTGAGTGGTTGTTGCATGTACGTCATCGTGGCGTCAAGGCGTGCATACAAAATGGCACGATGATTTGGCTTGACGTGGTTAGGAGCATACGAGAACGTCGAGGCGTCGAGGCACACATACGAAACGACGAGATGACTTAGCTTGACGTGGCTAGGATCATACGAGGAAGTCGTGGTGTCGAGGAGCGCATACGAAACGGTTAGATGATTTTTGTGATTGCACCTAGACGTGAAGTCATGTCGTGAAGATGATATCCGCATTTACGCCTAGACGCGAAGCCATGGTGTGAAGATGATCTCGAGCCCTTCCCGGAGTTTTCTACTGGAGGCGCCGACAAGACTGCTCAAGAGTGACGCGTCGTATTATCGTTTATTGCTTTTGTTCTTTCTTTTTTTTTTGTATTGCAAACATGATTGCATCATGAACTTGGTTATTCGTACTCTTATTGCTGATTTAAGCGCAAAGGTTGATTATTGCCGATTTTTTTTTCTCTTTTTTTTTTTTTTTCTATCTTCATTACGATGAAGTTGCTTTTGAATTTTTATGTTAGTCATTGCGGGGCATGTTTTGTGGTGCAGGACATCTCCTGGCTTACCCTGGATATGTTATTTTCCATAACACTGAGAGTAGACAAGACGGACTTGTCATACTTGTTAGGTGCGGTCAGCGTGACCGGCTTACCCTGTGGATGCTGCAAGAGTTGCGAGAGTGTGCGAGTCGGGGTCTTCGACTTATTCACTCTGCTCCCTGCTAGCTTTTTGCGAGTCTAGGCTCGGCTTATAAATCATTACCAAAGCCGTGCAGAGGCCTGTAGCGGGTTGCGCAGAGGCATGTAGCGGGTCACGCGGAGACAGGTATTGGATCACGTGGAGGCGGTGCAAGATCTCAGATGTGGCATGGAGGTAGCAGATGACGCATGGGTCTTGTTGTGGTGGCGTGCTCGAGAATTGTCCCGGCGTCTTGGTTTGCGGCGCGAGGTTCCAGGCTGGCATCGTGGGCATGCTGATCGCGATGAGCTCGAGATTGCGACGAGACCAAGATCGTGGCAAGGTCGCTGTAATGACCCTCACCAAGAGTAAAAATCCCAAAATAAAAGATCAAGGGAATGGACCAGAAAAGGCTTGAAAAGAAAGAAGATGTAAAACAAAGAAGAACGACCAGAAGAAGTCCGAGGAAAAAGTCAGGAGTTGAAAAATGACCAAACCAAGACGGAGTGACCGGGAGTATGGCCAGGACCCTAAGGATGATCGAGGAGTCGAGAAAAATTAGCGAGGAGTCGAAAAAGGTTGCCGAGAAAACTTATCAAGAGGAACGTTAACGATTAACCAATGGACGGTAGGACCGATAGCCATTGACCGAACTATCAAAGAACTGGTCTGAATGCATCAAAGAATGCTGGAAGGAAACATCGAAGGTGTTAGGCAAAGGATGGAGTGTTTTGGGAAAAATTATTATTTTCTCAAAATTTCGGCCAATAAGAATCAAGATAAGTGGGAGATTAATTTTTTCAAGAAAGCTTAGTGGGATTAATGGGAAATTAATTCCCAAGGAAGAAGTGGTGTTTAAGGAGGCCAAGTCATGCAATTTTACACCAAGGAAAAGAAGTGGAGCAAATTAGGCCAAGTCATGCGACATTAAGAAAGGAGTTAGTGGGAGAATTAAAAATTCAAGAAGATTAAGGAAGTTAGTGGAAGATTAAGCTTAATCAAGGTGATTAAGGAAGAAGTGGTGTTAAGGTGGCCAAGTCTCACTAATTTCTACCAAGAAGACTTAAAGAGAAGAAGAGAACCACATTGAGCCAAGTTTCATCAATTTTGGCCAAGTAATTCAAGGGAGAAGATGTGGGTAACATGGAGCCAAGTCACCCCTTTGCCTTATAAAATTTTGTGGAGATTAGAAGACATGCACTAATAGAAGAGAAGGCATGCACTAATAAGGAGGAGTTTTATGCACTAATAGAGAAGGATTAGGAGGCTAATTGGCGAGCTTTGATTGGAAGGAGAAGCACTTGTCGCATAAACAAGAAAAGGAGAAGACACATGTCGATTTGCACTAAGGAAAGGAAGAGGATTCGAGCATTATAAATAGAGGAATGGAGACTCATTACCAAAAGTTTCTCACATTTCTCTCAACACTCAAACGCATAAAGCTATGCTTTCTCTCAAAGACAAGAGAGGAACAAGAGAGATCACCGAGAGAGAGAGATCATCGAGTAAAAGGAGGAGTTGCCGTCGAATTATTTATAGAAGAAGGAGCGGAGCTGTTAGCTGGTGATCATCGAGAAAACACGGTGTTAGTGTTGATATCAGGCTGTCGAAGAGAAGGGAGTCTCTGTCGAAGAGGCCGTTGAGAGAGAGACGCGGTTGGACTGAGTAAGTCGAGAACGGGAACGGTTGAAGGAGTGGAGGATTGTCAAGCGAGGACCGTCTGATCGTGTGGTGCCGTGAGTCTGTGCAGTCATCGTCGATACGCGAAAGGTGAGTCTGAGGTAGTGTATGTTGGATGGATGCATGTAGCTTTGGTTGAAATTGATTGCATGCCGAGTAGGATTCATTTCAGTGAAAGGTGTAGGAACACATCTAACTTGAATCCCCATGCATGTTGCGTTTTAAGTAAATTTGGGACTTAAAACTTGGTTAGAGTTGCATGCTAAAAAGAGTTGGTTTAACTTGAATATTTTCTTGTTAAAATCCGGTTGCATGCGTGATAAACGATTAAATAATTTGCATTGTTTTGCATAATTTTAATCGAGGTTAGAACATGCACAAATAAACCTAAGGATTTAAATGAGTAAATCGGTTAGGCTGCATGTTAATTTGGACTTAAGATTTAAATGGGTAAATCTTAAATGGTTGCATGTGTAATAGGACTTGTAGCATAATTTCGCTCAAGTGGCTTATATTGTTTGCATGCCGGTAGAATAATCTTAAGTTGCTTGATTTATATTCTTGCTTCTTGTTGATTATTGCATGTTGTATTCTTGCTTGATTTCATGCTAACGTGCTTGATTTATCAGTGCTTGAATATTGGGGTTATGTGTTTTATTTTAGCTTAGTCTCTTGAATTCGTTTCTTGAGTCTTAAGCTAGAGAAGTGTGACGATATTTCTGTTTCCAAAAGTGTATGTCGCGCGTGAGTTCCCAACGACCACTCGCGCGAGGACATTGTCACGGCTGGCTAGCTACTAGCGTGACCGCTACATGACGATGTAGCTAAAGATGGGATCATGCCGGAGAACTTTGTGGTCTCGGCATGGAGAAGGAGATGGAACGGAACAGATTATCGAAGGGCCCTAGGTGTAGAGAGTCTAGAGTAATCAAGTGTCTCTTGTTTATGGCTAGGCGTCTTTGCATGTTGCGTGTGGCGAGGTGAAAAGAGTCTGGGATATGTCAAGCGTTCCTTGTCGTATCCTAGATGTCTTGTTTGGTTGTTCGCTTAAGGAGTTTAGGGTAGTTCAAGTATTCCTTGTTTATCCTTGTTGTCCTTGCGAGTTGTGCATAGATGAAGAGTCTAAAGTGAGCTTTAGTCGTTCTATGTTGCGTATAGAGAGTTAGAGCGTTGAGTCGAGTCACGTTGATCTAACCTCTCTTGGTTGATGGTAATTTTATTTGCTTCCGCTATCGCTTTCGGCTGTGTTGCTTTGATTACTTGCTTGTTTTCTTTGCTTGCCGGGGTAGTCGGGTTGGGGAAGTAGAATCCTGTTTAGGATGAAGGGGTACCCAGACTCACTGAGTAATCTTAGATTACTCATGTCTCCGTTGTTGTTGTTTTGCAGGGAAGCCTAAGTGAGTCTAGAGCCGGAGCAAACTTTAGGGTACCGGATAGGGTTTTCATGTGTTCCTTGTAAAACCCTATAATTTCACAAATGGTTATGTATATATTTTCCCGACTATCTAAATATATATTGCTTTAATAATTTGTTTGTGATGAATTATTTTACTAAAGTAATATATATACGGTTTTCAGGAAAACATGGCAAGTTGCAAATGATACTCGGCCTTGTCCGGGCTAACACAACGCACCAGGCCGCGAGGGTTGAAAAGCCTAAGTAACCTCGGTTGCGGGTGGAATTGTGCTAGGGAGGATCGGTCGGGAAGTCTGCAGCTTCCGTCCCTCGGCCGGACCACCTCGGCGCAATTCTGCATGTGGCGTTCCGTGGCTGTCCGATGGCCTTCGTGGTCCTAGGACGGTTCGGGGGCGTTACAACGGTGGTATCAGAGCGGTGTTTTCGAACCCGCGAGCACTTGTGCATTTCAAAGTTTTGTCGAGTAATGTGTCGCAAGAACATAGAAATTTTATCCGGTGGTTTGCTTGTCTAGGTTGAACCTTAAAACGAACTAAGCATCTGACCTTGTTTCTTGTGGGTTTTTAGATGTATTCAGGTGATTCAGGTTGCGGGGATGGTTCAGGAGATGAGGGGCCGAGACATGAGGGCTGTGGACATCATAACGGGTTCTTGTCAACGGAATCAGAAAGCGGCCAATGGCTATATGATTCAAGTAATGAGAGTGAGGACGGTGTATTTGATGCCGACGACACCAATTGGTCTGTCGAGACCGATCCGTCCGAGTGTTTGGAGGAAACGGAGGAGTTGGAAGTTAATCAGGATGACCAGACAATAGTATTGGAGATTGGCGAGCCAAGTCGACTTCAAGTACGAATGGACGCGCAAGGGAAGTTTGAAACTATCCCTGTGGGAGATCATGGAGAGGCGGAGGTGGAACTAGCCGACAGATTGCAAAAGTTATTATTGGATCTTGTGGAGGACCAAGGCGAGGATGTCAGTCCCGAAAACTTTATAAGGGAGTACCCGGAGGCGATTGATAAGATTCTAAATTTCTTGACGGACGTGTATGTGCCGGAGGAAGAAGGAGCTGCAAGCGGTACAGGAGTGGTACCCGAGGCCGGAGGTCCGAGTGGTGAACAACCAGCGGAAGAGAAAGCAGAGACGGGTAGCAGAATTGTATTGGTGTTGGACGAGATGCGCTCACCGGAGAGGGGGAAAGAAGACGATGGTGAAGTTGAGGTACCGGGAATCAAGGAGGATTATGAGTTTGGAGAACCAACGGCGAGAAGGGGTAAAGTTGTGGAAGTGATTGACTTAGTGTCAAGTGATGATGAACGAATCCCAACTTTTGTGGTGGAGACAAGAGACGAGCAGGACCCGATACCAAGTGATCGAGAGCAAGAAGCTGATACGAGTACGGAGTTTATGGAGGACGAGAGATTGAGACGTAGTGCAAGACGGGTAGTAAGAGGACAAGGAGAACCAAGTCAAGTTGCGAACGATCAAGGAGATCAAGACCAAGTAGTACCAGACCCTATAGTGTCGAACCAGATAGCGCTGAGGCGTGATAGCCCTAGTCGAGCTGTGCCATTACAAATGGTATTACCGGAGGAAGAGGAGGAACCAATGGACCGGGATTTGGAGAAGCTCGCTAAGATGTATGAGTTAAGAAGGCAGAACCGGGAACAACTAAGGATGGAGATGGGAGAAGGTAGTTCAAGTTTGAAGAGAACAAGAGAGTACTACCAAGAGCTGCAGGCGAAAGGGGAGTTGGAGATGCACTCCGTGACCTTTCAACCGAGAGGCAGGCTGAGGGTGAGAGCCACTGCTCGTAAAAGAGTAGTCTATCCGAATCAAGTTCACATGAGAAATACGCCTTATTGCAAACTGTGCGAAGGCATCGGGCATTGGACGAAGAACTGTTGGAGACCGGCGTTAAGATGCATATGCGACCCAACGGACCAAGATTGTGAGTGGTGCGGACTGCGAGGGCACTTTGCTTATCGTTGCCCAAACCCAGACCGAATGAGATATTGGAGGAGATGTGAGGCGTGCGGAGAACCAGGGCACCCGAACAACCGTTGCTGGAGGACAAGACCGCAACACTTTCCGGACCTGGAAGATATGGTGTGTACCGTATGTGGTGGAAGAGGACACTATGTCCATGAATGTCCGTATCGGATGGTACGAGAGAGAATAAGCCCAGTCGGTCGATGGGAAGAGACGAGAGAGAATCCGTTAAGGCAAGCTGAACGAGTGGAAGAGAACCCGATGAACCAAGCTAGAACCTCGACGTCTGCTGCCTCTACCTCAACCGAGTCTCCCGCTGAACCGCCACCTGATGAGCCAGTTAGCGAGTGCGTATGCTTTTGCGAAGCATGTACTAGGCTCAGGAACCCGTAGAACTCTTGGGGGGTAAGGGAAGGTTGTTTTCTTTTTGGGCGTAAGTGTGAGGGTTGGATAATTTTCTTGTTGTGTACCTAGAACTAACCTTGTTGTGTTGTCTAGGATCCGAACCCTTAGAAATATCGGCTAGGTTGGTGTAGAACTCGTGTAGCTTTTCCATCGGTTTGTAAAAGTACCTTATGTTCTCTAGCCGTATTTCTCGAAGTACTATTTAACTGCTTGCTAATCCTTGCATGTTTTATTACTTGCTGTGATTGTGCTTGAGTTTTATAGGTTTGCATAGATAATTATATTGCATAATTACCTTGCATTATTTAACGCGATCGACGAAGATTCACATAAGTCACCACAAAGCGCGATCAGACAAGAAGCTCAAGAAAGAACAAGAGAGTTCGACTAAGATAGAACAGTCAGTTCAGATTGTTAACTAAAAGAAGGAAGAGTGAAAAAAAAAAAGGAGAAAGGGATGATAAAGAAGGTTGAGGCAAACTCAAAGAAACCAGAAGAATAGTGCAAATCAATCGACAGCGGCAAACGTGCAGAGAGTGTCAAAGTAAACATGACCAAGAATGTGCAAGAGGAGGAGGACAAAGAGGGTGCAAGAAAATAATGAACAACAACGGCAAAGCCCTAATATGCTTAAGAGGCAAAAACCAGTCGAAAAAAAAAAAAAAAAAGATAGGAGAGAAAATCCTAAGGCGTGTAAGGATGAAGAGGTAGGCGAATTGAAGGAGCATCGTAATGAGGCCAATTCAAGTTCTACATTGAAGTGTATCAAGGAGAAATGAGTTAAGCTATGAACGGAAGGAAGAGAGAAGAGTCCGGAACAAGCTGAAGAAAGAGAAGCATTGACTCAAGGAAGTTTATGGTGACCAAGCAATGGTACAACAAAGCAAGAGTCTCAATGTGTGGAGAACCATAAATATGAGGAGGAGCTAAGTATATGCTGGAGATGCAGAGGTTTTCCAAGAAGCAACTGCAAGCAAGGTCCGAGTGTTTTAAGTTAAAACGGTGGTATGAATGTGGAGTTCAATGTTGGAGACAAAACGGCCAAAGGAAGGAGGATTTCGGCAGAGATATAAGCACGATAGTGATTATAAGGCAACGACATCTGTGCCAGGAGTATAACCGGCACCAGAAGGAGAATGAGAAGTGAGAATTCGGGGACGAATTCTTATAAGGGGAGGAGAATGTAATGACCCTCACCAAGAGTAAAAATCCCAAAATAAAAGATCAAGGGAATGGACCAGAAAAGGCTTGAAAAGAAAGAAGATGTAAAACAAAGAAGAACGACCAGAAGAAGTCCGAGGAAAAAGTCAGGAGTTGAAAAATGACCAAACCAAGACGGAGTGACCGGGAGTATGGCCAGGACCCTAAGGATGATCGAGGAGTCGAGAAAAATTAGCGAGGAGTCGAAAAAGGTTGCCGAGAAAACTTATCAAGAGGATCGTTAACGATTAACCAATGGACGGGAGGACCGATAGCCATTGACCGAACTATCAAAGAACTGGTCTGAATGCATCAAAGAATGCCGGAAGGAAACATCGAAGGTGTTAGGCAAAGGATGGAGTGTTTTGGGAAAAATTATTATTTTCTCAAAATTTCGGCCAATAAGAATCAAGATAAGTGGGAGATTAATTTTTTCAAGAAAGCTTAGTGGGATTAATGGGAAATTAATTCCCAAGGAAGAAGTGGTGTTTAAGGAGGCCAAGTCATGCAATTTTACACCAAGGAAAAGAAGTGGAGCAAATTAGGCCAAGTCATGCGACATTAAGAAAGGAGTTAGTGGGAGAATTAAAAATTCAAGAAGATTAAGGAAGTTAGTGGAAGATTAAGCTTAATCAAGGTGATTAAGGAAGAAGTGGTGTTAAGGTGGCCAAGTCTCACTAATTTCTACCAAGAAGACTTAAAGAGAAGAAGAGAACCACATTGAGCCAAGTTTCATCAATTTTGGCCAAGTAATTCAAGGGAGAAGATGTGGGTAACATGGAGCCAAGTCACCCCTTTGCCTTATAAAATTTTGTGGAGATTAGAAGACATGCACTAATAGAAGAGAAGGCATGCACTAATAAGGAGGAGTTTTATGCACTAATAGAGAAGGATTAGGAGGCTAATTGGCGAGCTTTGATTGGAAGGAGAAGCACTTGTCGCATAAACAAGAAAAGGAGAAGACACATGTCGATTTGCACTAAGGAAAGGAAGAGGATTCGAGCATTATAAATAGAGGAATGGAGACTCATTACCAAAAGTTTCTCACATTTCTCTCAACACTCAAACGCATAAAGCTATGCTTTCTCTCAAAGACAAGAGAGGAACAAGAGAGATCACCGAGAGAGAGAGATCATCGAGTAAAAGGAGGAGTTGCCGTCGAATTATTTATAGAAGAAGGAGCGGAGCTGTTAGCTGGTGATCATCGAGAAAACACAGTGTTAGTGTTGATATCAGGCTGTCGAAGAGAAGGGAGTCTCTGTCGAAGAGGCCGTTGAGAGAGAGACGCGGTTGGACTGAGTAAGTCGAGAACGGGAACGGTTGAAGGAGTGGAGGATTGTCAAGCGAGGACCGTCTGATCGTGTGGTGCCGTGAGTCTGTGCAGTCATCGTCGATACGCGAAAGGTGAGTCTGAGGTAGTGTATGTTGGATGGATGCATGTAGCTTTGGTTGAAATTGATTGCATGCCGAGTAGGATTCATTTCAGTGAAAGGTGTAGGAACACATCTAACTTGAATCCCCATGCATGTTGCGTTTTAAGTAAATTTGGGACTTAAAACTTGGTTAGAGTTGCATGCTAAAAAGAGTTGGTTTAACTTGAATATTTTCTTGTTAAAATCCGGTTGCATGCGTGATAAACGATTAAATAATTTGCATTGTTTTGCATAATTTTAATCGAGGTTAGAACATGCACAAATAAACCTAAGGATTTAAATGAGTAAATCGGTTAGGCTGCATGTTAATTTGGACTTAAGATTTAAATGGGTAAATCTTAAATGGTTGCATGTGTAATAGGACTTGTAGCATAATTTCGCTCAAGTGGCTTATATTGTTTGCATGCCGGTAGAATAATCTTAAGTTGCTTGATTTATATTCTTGCTTCTTGTTGATTATTGCATGTTGTATTCTTGCTTGATTTCATGCTAACGTGCTTGATTTATCAGTGCTTGAATATTGGGGTTATGTGTTTTATTTTAGCTTAGTCTCTTGAATTCGTTTCTTGAGTCTTAAGCTAGAGAAGTGTGACGATATTTCTGTTTCCAAAAGTGTATGTCGCGCGTGAGTTCCCGACGACCACTCGCGCGAGGACATTGTCACGGCTGGCTAGCTACTAGCGTGACCGCTACATGACGATGTAGCTAAAGGTGGGATCATGCCGGAGAACTTTGTGGTCTCGGCATGGAGAAGGAGATGGAACGGAACAGATTATCGAAGGGCCCTAGGTGTAGAGAGTCTAGAGTAATCAAGTGTCTCTTGTTTATGGCTAGGCGTCTTTGCATGTTGCGTGTGGCGAGGTGAAAAGAGTCTGGGATATGTCAAGCGTTCCTTGTCGTATCCTAGATGTCTTGTTTGGTTGTTCGCTTAAGGAGTTTAGGGTAGTTCAAGTATTCCTTGTTTATCCTATTTGTCCTTGCGAGTTGTGCATAGATGAAGAGTCTAAAGTGAGCTTTAGTCGTTCTATGTTGCGTATAGAGAGTTAGAGCGTTGAGTCGAGTCACGTTGATCTAACCTCTCTTGGTTGATGGTAATTTTATTTGCTTCCGCTATCGCTTTCGGCTGTGTTGCTTTGATTACTTGCTTGTTTTCTTTGCTTGCCGGGGTAGTCGGGTTGGGGAAGTAGAATCCTGTTTAGGATGAAGGGGTACCCAGACTCACTGAGTAATCTTAGATTACTCATGTCTCCGTTGTTGTGGTTTTGCAGGGAAGCCTAAGTGAGTCTAGAGCTGGAGCAAACTTTAGGGTACCGGATAGGGTTTTCATGTGTTCCTTGTAAAACCCTATAATTTCACAAAAGGTTATGTATATATTTTCCTGACTATCTAAATATATATTGCTTTAATAATTTGTTTGTGATGAATTATTTTACTAAAGTAATATATATACGGTTTTCAGGAAAACATGGCAAGTTGCAAATGATACTCGGCCTTGTCCGGGCTAACACAACGCACCAGGCCGCGAGGGTTGAAAAGCCTAAGTAACCTCGGTTGCGGGTGGGATTGTGCTAGGGAGGATCGGTCGGGAAGTCTGCAGCTTCCGTCCCTCGGCCGGACCACCTCGGCGCAATTCTGCATGTGGCGTTCCGTGGCTGTCCGATGGCCTTCGTGGTCCTAGGACGGTTCGGGGGCGTTACAGTCGCCATTACGGGATACATTGGCAAGGTCACCATTTATTGGATAGGTTGGCGAGGTTGAGATGCGTTGGCAAGGTCGCCGTTTACGGGATACGTTGGCAAGGTCTCCATTACGAGATACATTGGCGAGGTCACCGTTACGAGATACGTTGGCGATGTCGCCGTTTACAGGATACGTTGGCAAGGTCGGGATGCGTTGGCGAGGTTGCTGCTACGAGGTACGTTGGCGAGGTCGCCGTTTACGGGATACGTTGGCGAGGTCGAGATGCGTAGGCGAGGTCGCCGTTTACGGGATATGTTGGCGAGGTCGCCATTACGAGATATGTTGGCGAGGTCGCCACTACGAGATACGTTGGGCGAGTTTGCCGCTATGGGATACGCGGTGATTTCAGCGAGCTTACGGTCGTGTGTGATTGCTCGCATATGGGCGTGGTGGATACGAGGATATTGGTGTGATTGCTGGCTGCGAGTGACAAGTGCTCGGACTTTGGCGTGCTCGAGATCGTGGCGAGCTCGAGACTTGGCAAGCTCAAGAATTGGCATGCTCGAGATCGTGGGCGAGCTCGAGAGTTTGGCGAGCTCAAGAGTTGGCGAGCTCGAGAATTGGCGAGCTCGTGAATTGGCGTGCTTGGTACTTGATGTACTCGTCGTTTTGGGACGTGAAGTGATGTCGGCGGGTTCGCAGTGTGCGAGAACAGTGCATGGGACGCTGGAAGCTAGACGCAGTACACGGTACACAGTGCATGTTGATGGGTGTTGGGCGCGTGATGTGCGTCGATTGCATGTACGATGGTGTGAGATGGTTTGGGCGATGCACGTAGTGCCGATGGCTACACCATTGGTTGGAGCGACGCATGTTGCGCCTGCGGCTGCGCGATCGATTGGAGTGGCGCCTACGACCACTCGATCGGGGAGCGTAGCGCCTATGGCTCCGCAATTAACGAGCATAGCGCCTTTGACAGCGGCTTCTTCGGTTCTATTAGACCTTGAGGTTGGTTCGTCCTAGCACGGGTGTGCCCCCATATGGTCGGCCTAGGAGACGCAACATGTCGTGGGAGAGCGTGGCATGGAGGTGTCGACGCCTTCATTGCTGGAGAGATCAGCGTGAGACATGCTTCTTGGTTTTTCTGGAAACGCCTTGATTTTCAAATTCTATCTGTCACAAGAAAGGATTCCGTTCGGCCCCACGGTGGGCGCCAAATTGTTGATGTATGAAATTGACAATATAATAATACAAATATTATTGGGGATAAATCGGATCTGGTCCTTCAATTAACGTAGAATTGAAGTGAGGGTTTATAGAAAATGCAATCACAGTTCTAAGCGCAGTTAATATGAGAACAATTGCTCTTTTCTCTCTGATTGCCAAGATTTCGGATCCCGTGCTTTGACAATGACATCTTGTATTTATAGTGGGCCAGTTACCTAGGGCTCCTGTCTCTTCCGTAAATGACGATTTTGCCCCTGCGGCCAGATGGACCAAATCCATGACTTCAGGCTCTAAAATCTTGAGAATCTCTTGTAATATCTAAAACACGCTTGGTCCACAATTGGAATTGGGCCTAGGCTCTGATACCATATTAGTAATGGACCTAACTCACTTCCAAAAGCTAACTCAAGAAAGGAAGGTTGCCACACACCATATATATTGCCTGTGAATCACAAACCCATCCGATGTGGGACTATATTCTAATAATATGGAGGAGGAGACGAAGAGAAGGAACTTGTGAGATACATCCTTGCTAATTCTAGGTGTTTAAAAAGAGTTTCGATCTCCGTGAAATCAACATGTGATCTTGAAGATAAAAAGATGATGGTTATACAGAACGGATTAGTTAAAATCTATGCCGATGATTTCAAAAACTTCTAATCAGCTTCATGAGAATCTAATAATCCTGAATGATGATTATATAGAACGGATTAATTAATTGATTTTTTTCGTGAAATGAGCTCACAAAATTCATAATTAAATTCAAAAGTTCAAAAACATAACAAGTTTTATTTTTCTTAAGTTCTCAGTTAAATGTTTCGAGTGAATTATAGATTAATTATAGGGGTTTCGTGCACAACCAGAAAATAAATAATTGTTTCATTTTAGAAGACAAAGCATAACTATTTGTTAGAAGAAAAAAATTGATAGAGATGTAAATCTAAAATATCGAAATAATTTTCCACTATTAATATCATAGATATTTACATTATAGAAAGTTTAAAATATCACTGGACATAGTTATATGGTGGACAGGTTTGGACCAATATTAATATGAATTTAAAATATCTTTAACTAGATAATACATCATATGTAAATTATCATTTCACTATTTGTTAACCCATCAATATCATAATATTAGACATATCAAATTAAGTTTATTAAATTATAATTATGAAAAAGAAAAAAATTGTCTAGCGGTGTTCTGGGTTAAATCATAGTATTGTTATACACACAAACACATTATATATCGTTATTGTATTTTATTAAAATATTATAAAGGTATAAACAATTAACATACATGTAATTTTTGTGTTAAACTTACTTTATATACTGCTTATCTTATTATATAAACCTTGGTTCTCAAAGTTAGTAACTCACCAGATCGTGATATGTATTAATTTTAACGATCAAATATCAAAGTTAAAAACTCACCAGATCATGACATGTGTCAATTTTAACGATTAGAGATCAAAGTTAGTAACTTATCAGATCATGACACATGTCAATTTTAAAAAGTTAGTAACTCACCAGATCGTGACACGTGTTAATTTTAACAATCAGAGATCAAAGTTAAATACTCACCAGATGATGACACGTGCCAATTTTAACGACTAGAGATCAAAGTTAGTAATTCATCAGATCGTGACATGTCAATTTTAACGATCAAAAATCACAGTTTTCAAGCTTGGTAAAACAAAGCATAATATAATTATAATCTTATTATATTAAAAACAAAACAACTAAAATAAATATACTATGTACCATCCATATCAAAGTTTCACTATTACAAAGATTCTCAACCACTACATGGTAAAATAAATATACTATTTGCCATCCATATTTGGTTGTATAATTATACTATATAACCTAGCATTAAATTTTATGTTTTTGTTTGCACAAAAAAAATTATGTCTCTATAGTTAGCCAATTTTGGACACTGAGTACTGCAACAAGATTTGTGAAGGCACATGCGAAGAAAACGAAGATCATGGAGAACCGATTGGCATTCTTAGGAAAAAAGCTTGAACTAATCTTTTTATTATATTAAAAATATTATTATATAAAGTTGGGTTTTCAAATTAACCACATGTCAAAAATTATTATTTTTCAAAACAACTAATTAAAAAATAACATTAAATCTAAATAAAACTTACATGTTTATCTAAAAAAAAATTCTAAATCAAAAAGGAAAATTAACAAAACTAATATATTTTCCATTGTAAGCTACTTATGTTATACGTGTTTTCTCAATAAAATTTTGACATGTATAAAAAAAAAAATTAATTCACTAAGCATGTATATTATTATTAATAAATTATGTCAAAAGAATAAGTTGAGAATAATTAATAAAATTATCCCCCTCTCCAGGATATCATCGCCCTACTTTTGATTCGGGTAAAAAATAAGTTGAGAATTTATGATTCGAGAATATTTGAGACGAGGTCATAACTTATGTACAACTGGATATTTCTGAAGAGTAAATAGGTCGTTGATCCTTAACGTGATTATGACATATGTCATGTTTTGGATTGTATATAAAGTTTCTATTTTGTATATCTAAATTATCTAAGACTTATATATACCATCATGATTATAATTTTCAAATTTTTATTTTTATTATATTATATTAAATTTCTTCCAATTTCTCAATTTTATTGGGTTATTCATAAAATCATTGTAATTGAGTAGATAATTTTCACCAGTTGTTCATCCAATATATTTGGAGTAAAAAAAACTCCATGGTTAAAGAAATTATGTCACAAAACAATTTTAGTAATTATAAGAACTATAATTATGCCAAAATGAAAGTAAAGCAACATAAAATTTGTTTAATTTGTTTAGAAGACATTTTATAGGTGGTGATAAAGAGCATACTTTAACAATAAAATAATTTTGGGTGTAAGAACATATTTTTAATAGTAAAACATAGAGTAAAATTGTATGTGGTTACTTATTAGATGTTGCTTTGATGAATTTGTTGCATGTAAAATATTTTGTGAACAAGTTGTGAAACGTTTTTGAAATTTGACAATAATAATATTTGTAATGATGAATATTTGGCAAAAGTTTTAGTGGGATATAATTTAGCTTTAAATTATTATAATCATTGTTATAATATATTAATAATATAGAAATATAAATAAATGTATGAAGGTAAATACAAATATTCTCTAACTTAAATTATTTATATATTTAGTTTAGAAAAAAAAATTTCTTTATATATTTTTGAAAAATTGTTTTAGATTTAGGATTTATTTTTTTCAAATAATTATTAAACCCACAAATCGTGCGGGCCCTTATCTAGTGTCCATAATGATATATAACTTCGAAAAAAGAAAATAATTTTAGAAATTTAACTCTATAAGAATAAGAATGTTAAGAAATATTATAAACAAAGAAAAAAATAAGTTCAGGTTGCCATAAGGCACGTTATGAATTTTCAAAAATATACTAAAAACACTTGTTAATAAAACTGGCTAGGTTTATAAACTAAAAACTAAGTTATTAGCAAAACATGATCAAACAATCTTAGACGATCATTGAAGAAAAATATAAAAGGAGGTTTTTACCTCTACAAGAAAACTAGAACTCAAAATTTAATACCCTAAATTCCAAATTGTTCCCAATTCACCGAATAACTATTTTCACTTGCTTTAAATGCTTATGAAGGTAAAATCAAAAATGGTGAAATTGATGGGACAATAGTCTCTTATTCAGGAACGAAACAAAAACATAACAAAAGTGCTTGAGCGCAAAACAAATGTTAATTTAGATCTAGAACATGACAAAGGAATCCTGGGACAGATCATTAAAGATAAAGGAATATCTTACTTCTACAAGGATAGGCTCCCCTGAACTCAAGACAAGATAGAAGACTAATGTAAAGGATAGTTCTTTCTTCAACGGCTCATGAAGAAAGAAAACTTGTGAAGGTGATGGAGACGAATGTTCTGGAGGTCTTTGACCAAACCAAACGATGAATCAAGAAGAGGAACACATTGCACTTTCTTTCGGGTTCACAATGAGTAAGTACCAAGAAACCCCTCAATACCAAAATGTCGAGATCTTTTACTTCTTTAGTTGAGCTCATCCTCTTTACTTAACAAAGATGGGAATAAGATGCATGGGTTTCTTACTCTACTCGTTAAGGTGCTGATGCTGGTGCAGCATTCTCTCCTTCAGGCTCCTATGAGGTGTTCAAAATATAAGCAACCAAAAACAAATTAATTAAAGCAAATAACAATAATAATTGCCCAAATAAAAGACTTGATAAAACATGATTTCATATTTACTTACCTGAGCCAATGGCTTGTCACAGCTTATAGCAAACTTTCTCTCCCTGCTAAACTTGTGCATGCTTTCCAAAAGAACACGCTTGTTCTTGTAAACTTTTCCTTTCACCTTCATGAGCATGTCATGGTACACGTGTTTTTCCATCTTCTTGTTATAACATAACTTTTTTAGCAAGCGTTTTAACATTTTCAGCCTTCTCATTAAATTTTTCATTTTTCGATCCATCGCCTCCATTGTATTCTTACCTGAAAAGCCAATATAAAATACTTTCTAGATAATTCCCTTCATACATAATATTACAGTACTATCACATGGATCACCAAGCTAGATTAGTAGTCCAAAAGACTTCAATCAGTGGTACCGAGGACATACACTGGTCACTAAATTACCAAAACGAAAAGACCTACGACGAAAGACAAATTTGATACAACATTTTCATTCATACTTACTGTAACCACGGTGATGACACTTTCTCTTTGCACGAGAGCGTGAGTGGAAATTGATCGACACCATTTCTTATCCCCGTGACCTCCTATCCTCTTCGTCAGGATCAGCAGCGAAAACCTAATATGAACTAGTACTTATAAAGAGATTATAACCCTAATTGCTTTATCATCATGGGCCTAAACTACATGACCTGTTTAATATTTGTATATAAGCCCTAAGCTAGCTAAACTCACTTCTTTCGTAATGTAAAAATTTTTGTTTCACAAAATGTAAGAATAATAATTTACAAATGTGTTTGTAAGCGGATTATAAATTATATACTAATAAACAACATCCAAGTAAATTATTTATAAATTATTAATAATTAAATGATATAAAAATCATATATAATATATAACATGTAATAAATCATGGCAAAAAGAGGGATTGATATATTTAGTAAAAGATTCATAGGGGAAGTGGGGGAATTTATAAATGATTTATGAAATATTTTTGTATGATCTTAATATTTGCTAATGTCATGACAGAACTGATGTAAATATTAACAAAATGAAGGTTTTTTTTTTGCACCAAAGTCTTTATTCAAATCAGTCGGTTACATTGGGGATACACGTACTCGGACAAGCACAAACTGCAAGCAAAAATAGCTAACGACAATACTGCTACAAGCTCCAAACATAGAAACAAAAACCTATAGTTAAAGAGATATACAAGAGTAATCCAAACATTAAGGAGTCCTCCAACCTTGGCAACATTAGAAACAATAAGTGAAAAGGCGTCTCGTGAAACAACAAGCAATATAAGTGCTCTAATGTTCGAGCTTGAAACTGCCACTTGGGCAGAAAAGCAATGCAATGACCCAACAGCCAAAACAATGTGGAAGGGAATGGTGGCTGAAAACGAACAGCCAAAACGAAATGCAAGCCATCACTAATGGCTCTAGGCTGAAAGCAACCTACAGAGACGCTGGAGGAAATTCCGGGTGAGCAAACATCGCCAAATTTGGGAGAAGTCCGAACCAAGACTGAATGCAAAATAGACATGTCGGAGAAGTATATGATGCAGGCAGGGAAGAGCAGGAAAAATATCTGATGCTCTGTTTGATGAAGAAGCAGAAGAAGCCCAGAGGAATTGTGTAACGACCCGAAACCTCGGTAGGAGATAGTCGAGAAATCCGAATCGAGATAGTCGAGAAATCCGAGTCGAGATAGTCGAGAAATCCGAGTCGAGATAGTCGAGAAATCCGAGTCGAGATAGTCGAGAAATCCGAGTCGAGATAGTCGAGAAATCCGAGTCGAGATAGTCGAGAAATCCGAGTCGAGATAGTCGAGAGATCCGAGTCGAGAAAGTCGAGGACTCAGAGTCGAGAAAGTCGAGGACTCGGTATCGAGGATTTTATCGAGGATTTTATCGAGGGTTTGTCGAGAGTTGCCGATACTCATCGACGGTGGAAGCCGACAGTTATGGGGATTAGGCGATGGAAATGGAGAGTTTGAAACTACTGAAGTAGTGAACAGACGTTCGAACTGGGGAAATGGAATCCCAAGTTTACAGTGATCAGATCATTCAGGCTTGCAAGTTTCTGGATGAAAATTGGTTCGGTCGAACAGGTTTGTAAATTGCCGAGAAATGGGATGGGAGGTTTCGGTACTTAGTCCGAGAGACAGTCCGAGTAAAATAGGAATAAAAGTCCTAGTGATAGTGATAGTGATAGTATAGTGATAGTGTTAGTGAAGTGATAGTGACAGTGAAGTGCACTATCCGGAAATGGTTGCATCGGCGATCGATGGACCGGGCCGATGGACGAGGTGGCATGGTTTGGCCGGTGGGCCGATAATGGACTAAAAGGACTCGATATCTCGCGGAGATTTAAGCCGACTCACGAGAAAGGAAACCCGAGAGAAATGGAAACTTGCGGTAATAAAAAGATAATCGGATAAGGACAGATGCGAGAATTATGGGAAGTTATGGGCGGTGAGACTTATCGTTCCAAGGAAACTTAGGGCGATTCGTGGATCCTATATAAGGGATAAAACCCTTAGGAATTTCTCTAGTTCCGCATAAGAATCCGAGAGCCGCCGCAAGAGAGAAAGAGGAGAGTTTCTGTCGAGCTTAAACCGAGAGAGATCCTAAGTCTAGAGTCGAGAAGAATGGTAAGTGTTCTTCCACCTTGATTCGTCGATGGTTATGGTTATGGTTATGGGATATATCTCGGATACTAATGGTATCGATCTGTCCGTGTAGAAGCGGGGATCAGATCCGAGCATAGAAACCGAGAGATCAACACCTTAGGTCGATACCAAAGGTGAGTGCGTGACTGTGGCCGAGTTCCATGGTTGATTCTCTTGACCCGTGGTTTATTTAGTCTTGTTAATTGCTTGTCTTATGGTTATGGTTTCTATTGCAATATGAATGATGGTTGGTCTAAGAGATTTAGGCGACTATCCATGGTATTTGATTGACTTGCGTGACTTGATTGGAATATTCCCTGTGTTAGATTGAGATCGTTGAACTGAGCCTAGTGAGACGGGATGACCGCTCCACTAAGTAAACTTTGTTTGCTTACGCCTCCTTTTATGGACGCAGGAAAAGATAGGTCCGATGATCGGGATTATAGTGGCTGACCAGCTCGTGTGACGGAGGCAAGGGAGGAAGGAGGATGGTGGCTTTGGGTAGAAATATTCATGGCGTTATTTTATTTAGTTTTTGTTATTTCCATGCATGGGACAAGTTGTTATTTCGCTGAATTGAACCTCTCAATATTTTAATAAATTCGTAAGTTTAAAGTTAAGTTCACCTGTTATTCATACTTGTTGTTATACTCGTTTAATATGCGCATAGAATTCGTCGGCCTTAGAAAAAATTTTATCGGTCAGTTTAAGTCCGAGTATGGTTTCTAGGGTCGGGGTCTTACATTTGGTATCAGAGCACGGTTATAGTTCTAGGACATGTTCATATAGCGGGTGCATGGGTTATTGTTACTAAAGCCATCCTTCCTTGCCAAGAACGTCTCACGGTAAGACTGGTCATGTATAGATTATAGGGTGTGATAGGCTAAGTTGGTTTGGACGCTAACTTAGAATCGGTTATGGTATTTCAGATGGCACCTAACACTCGCAACTCGGCTAATACCTCGGCTAGACCAGGAGTCGGAGGGAACACTGAGGAAGCACCGAACACTGCTGCGGTGAATGTTGAGCAAGTGGGTGCGAGGACCGGGACGGAAACCGGAGGGCATGGAACCCAGGGAGTCGGTACGAGAGCGATACCAGTAGGGGGTACGGGTGCTAATGCGACTGCGAACGTGGGGATGGGGCAAGTTTTGGAGACCTTGGTCCAAATACTGAACCAAATGACACCACCTCAGGCCGCAAACCCGCCTGTACCCAATGTGGTGCCAGTGGTGGCAGCTCCTTCGTACTTGACTATCATGGATCACATGCTTAAGTTGGGTACGCAGTACTTTAGTGGAGGAGCGAATCCGACCGAGGCTGATGAATGGAGAAGTCGCCTCGAAAGGAACTTCGACTCGGTGCGTTGTCCGATGGAGTATCGGAAGGACATCGCTACCCACTACCTGTCCGGGGAAGCCCATGCGTGGTGGACAGGCATGGCAAACCGTATGGTCAACCCAAATTGTTCATGGGAAACTTTTTGCGGGTTGTTTCTTGCGAAATATTTTCCGCAAGAAGCTATCGACCGTCTTGAGTTGGAATTTCTAGACTTAAAGCAAGGGGACCGGTCCATGTGAGAGTATGAGACCGAGTTCAACCGACTCAAGAGGTACGGTGGAAATGAGATGGTAGAGGAGCAAGTTCAGATTCGTCGGTTCTTGCGGGGCATGAGAGTGGATGTCCGGAACCGGTGTATGATTTGGAACTTCGGGAGTCTTGCTGAGTTGGTGGAGAAGGCAGCCATGTTGGAGGACGGACTGGCTGAGGAAGCTCGGCAGAATCCTGGAGGAATCACGGTGCAGAAGGCGCCGATGGTAAAAACTGAACCGGGAACCAGGAGTAAGCAGACTGGGAGTCGGAAACCTACGGGTAAGGGCAGTGTGTGCTTGTGTCCGACTTTCCGTAAGAGACACTCGGGTCAGTGCCGGCAGTTGATGGGCACATGTTTCAATTGCGGTGAGAAGGGTCACATGGCAAGTAGCTGTCCGAAGAGGGGGAGCGACACACGAGTGTGCTACCAATGTGGACAGCCGGGTCACATTCGGCCGGATTGTCCGCAGTTGGGAACCCAAGGGCAGAAACGGGCCAGCGAGGTGCTGCCGTTGCCACCACCGCCGAAACGGCCAGCGATTATGCCTAGAGTATATTCGATCGCGGACGGGCAGGTGGAAGCGAGCACTTCACAGCAGATCACTGGTAAGTTGGATACTCACCTTAGTGAATTTCTTGCGTGAATACTGTGTGTGTGTGCGTGCGTTTGTTTGTGTGTGGATAGGTTCTTAGCAAGTAGAATTGTGTAGGGACCTTACTCATGGGCGGTGTGGAAACTCATGTGATGTTTGACACTGGGGCTACGCATTGTTTTGTGAGTCCGGATATGATTGGTAAAGGAGGTTTCCGGAAGGAACCCCGAGATCATTTTGGATTAGTGCAAGCAGCGGGCGGTCAAGTGATGTATACGTACAGGGTGGTACGTAGCATCTCGGTCATGGTAAGCGGTATGGATATGCCGGCAGACTTAGTCATATGCCGAGTAAAGGCACACGATGTGATATTGGGTATGGATTGGCTAAGCAAACACCGAGCTCACTTGGACTGCTACCGCGGGCGTGTAGTGTTTGAAACTACGAAAGGGATGTTAGAATATCAGGGCATCAGGCCATTGTCGGGAAACCTTTTGGTCTCGACGCAGGCTGAGCAGTTAATCAGTAATGGGTGCGAAGATTACTTGTCTTCGATCATGATATAGGAAGTAGGCACGAGTACAGGACTATCAGAGATACCAGTGGTACGAGAGTACGAAAGTGTGTTCGGACCCTTGTCTGGGTTACCACCATCACAGTCAGATCCGTTCACTATCGAGTTGGAACCTAGTACGGCTCCAATATCGAAGGCTTCGTATCGCATGGCACCGGCAGAGATGGCCGAGTTAAAGAAACAATTGGGAGAGCTAATGGAGAAGGGATTCGTAAGACCAAGTAGTTTACCATGGGGTGCACCGGTACTCTTTGTAAAGAAGAAGGACGGTACCTTTCGGCTTTGCATCGACTACCAAGGATTGAACAAGGTCACGGTGAAGAATCGGTATCCTTTACCAAGGATCGACGAGTTGTTAGATCAACTTCGAGGAGCCACCTATTTCTCGAAGATTGATTTGGCTTCGGGATATCACCAAATCCCTATAGAGGAGTCCGACATTCGGAAGACAGCCTTTAGGACAAGGTACGGCCATTACGAATTTGTGGTCATGCCGTTTGGGTTAACCAACGCCCCGGCAGCTTTCATGAAACTCATGAATAATGTTTTCCGAGAGCACCTGGACGAGTTTGTGATCGTGTTCATAGACGACATTTTGGTTTACTCAAAGAGTAAGGAGGAGCACGCCGCACATTTGAGGATAGTGCTAGAAAAATTGAAGGAGCAGAAGCTTTTCGCCAAGCTAAGCAAGTGTAGCTTTTGGAACCGCGAAATTGGGTTCTTAGGGCATGTAGTATCGAACAAAGGAGTGTCCGTGGATCAGGAGAAGATTCGATCCATAGCAGAGTGGCCTAGACCGTGGAATGCCTCCGAGATTAGAAGCTTCCTAGGATTGGCCGGATACTATCGACGATTTGTGAAAGGGTTCGCAAGCATGGCGCAGCCGCTGACCAAGCTAACGGGAAAGGACGAACCGTATGTGTGGTCGGCTGAGTGCAAGAAGAGTTTCTCGAGACTTAAGGATATGCTGACTAGTGCTCCGGTGTTGGCACTACCGGATCCGGACGAGTCGTACGTAGTATACACGGACGCGTCGGGTCGAGGTTTGGGATGTGTACTTATGCAGAATGGGAAGGTGATAGCTTATGCGTCTAGACAATTGAGGAAGCATGAAGCGAATTACCCAATTCATGATCTGGAGATGGCAGCCGTAGTATTTGCACTAAAGATTTGGAGGTCCTACTTGTATGGTGGTAAGGTGCAAATATACACGGACCACAAGAGCTTACAGTACATCTTTACTCAGTCAGAACTGAACCTACGACAGCGGAGATGGATGGAGTTAGTCGCGAACTACGACCTGGAGATCAATTACCATCTGGGTAAAGCCAATTCAGTGGCAGACGCCTTGAGTAGAAGATGGTCGGCTATCAGTGCTGAGAAAGAAGTTGAGGACTTAGTTGGTATGATCAGAACCTTGCGGCTGAATGCATTGACAGAGCAGTTGGAACTGTTGGGCCTCGGGGCCGCAAACCAGGCAGATTTGCTAACACGGGTACGGTTAGCACAGGAGAAAGACGCGGAACTGATTCGGTTGTCCAAGGTTGACGGAACCGAGTATGAGACAGCGAATAACGGTACTATTTTGGTTAAGGGGCGAGTGTGCGTTCCTTCGGATAAAAATCTTCGTGCTGAAATCCTTAGGGAGGCGCATTAGTCTCAGTTGGCAATCCATCCTGGATCCACCAAAATGTACCAAGACTTGAAGAGGTACTACCATTGGTCGGGCATGAAGAGAGAAGTAGCAGAATGGGTCGCAGCGTGTCCGACATGTCAAAGAGTTAAGGCGGAAAATAAAGTCTCGGGCGGTTTGTTGCAAAATTTACCGATACCCGACTAGAAATGGGACATGATAACCATGGACTTCGTCACAAGCTTGCCATCGTGTGACAAGAAGGATGCTATATGGGTCGTTGTGGATCGACTGACCAAGTCGGCACATTTCTTGGCCATAAACAAAAAGGACGGGGCCGAGAAATTGGCCGAGGTATACGTACAAGAGATAGTACGGTTGCATGGTGTTCCAGCGAGCATAGTATCAGACAGAAACTCAAAGTTTACTTTAGGAATATGGAAGGCTTTGCAAAAGCGTTTTGGGACGCGAATGGATTTGAGTACGGCCAACCATCCGCAAACGGACGGGCAGTCCGAGCGTACCATACGGACGCTCGAGGATCTTTTGCGAGCAAGTGTCTTGGATTGGGGAGATAACTGGGTAAGGCATCTGCCGTTAGCAGAATTTGCCTACAACAATAGCTTCCATGCTAGTATAGGCATGTCACCGTATGAGGCTTTATACTGTCGACCTTGCAGAACACCCTTGTGCTGGACACAAGTAGGGGAGCGAAGGGAGTTGGAGTTTCAGGTTGGAGATATGGTTTATCTCAAAACCGTGACTTATAAGGGTAAGGATCGGGTAGCACTGAACACTAAGTTGACGCCTAGATACATGGGACCGTACCGAATCCTGGAAAGGATTGGTCCGATGGCCTACAAGTTGGAGTTACCTCCGGCTATGTCAGCTTTTCATCCGGTGTTTCATGTGTCGATGCTAAGGAAATGCATCACGGGATGGGAGAATGTGATCTCCGAACCCCCTCCTGACCTGCAAGTGAATATGACCATCATCGGTCGGCCAGTTCGGATAACTGGTACGAAGATGAGAGGTAAGCATAAGAAGAAAAAGACGAAGTTAATTCAGGTAGTATGGGATTTTGAAGGGATAGAGGAGACGACTTGGGAACCAGAGGAAGTTATGAAAGTGAACTTCAAGAAGTGGTTCGATAAGAGAGAGATTCCTCATAAGGAAAGTAAAGATTCGAGGACGAATCAGTCCTAAGTAGGGGAGAAATGTAACGACCAGGAACCTCGGTATGAGATAGTCGAGAAATCCGAGTCGAGATAGTCAAGAAATCCGAGTCGAGATAGTCGAGAAATCCGAGTCGAGATAGTCGAGAAATCCGAGTCGAGATAGTCGAGAAATCCGAGTCGAGATAGTCGAGAAATCCGAGTCGAGATAGTCGAGAGATCCGAGTCAAGAAAGTCGAGGACTCAGAGTCGAGAAAGTCGAGGACTCGGTATCGAGGATTTTATCGAGGATTTTATCGAGGATTTTATCGAGGGTTTGTCGAGAGTTGCGGATACTCATCGACGGTGGAATCCGACAGTTATGGGGATTGGGCGATGGAAATGGAGAGTTCAAAACTATTGAAGTAGTGAACAGACGTTCGAACTGGGGAAATGGAATTCCAAGTTTACGATGATCAGATCATTCAGGCTTGCAAGTTTCTGGATGAAAATTGGTTCGGTCGAACAGGTTTGTAAATTGCCGAGAAATGGGATGGGAGGTTTCGGTACTTAGTCCGAGAGACAGTCCAAGTAAAATAGGAATGAAAGTCCTAGTGATAGTGATAGTGATAGTATAGTGATAGTGTTAGTGAAGTGATAGTGACAGTGAAGTGCACTATCCGGAAATGGTTGCATCGGCGATCGATGGACCGGGCCGATGGACGAGGTGGCATGGTTTGGCCGGTGGGCCGATAATGGACTAAAAGGACTCGATATCTCGCGGAGATTTAAGCCGACTCACGGGAAAGGAAACCCGAGAGAAATGGAAACTTGCGGTAATGGAAAGGTAATCGGATAAGGACAGATGCGAGAATTATGGGAAGTTATGGGTGGTGAGACTTATCGTTCCAAGGAAACTTAGGGCGATTCGTGGATCCTATATAAGGGATAAAACCCTTAGGAATTTCTCTAGTTCCGCATAAGTATCCGAGAGCCGCCGCAAGAGAGAAAGAGGAGAGTTTCTGTTGAGCTTAAACCGAGAGAGATCCTAAGTCTAGAGTCGAGAAGAACGGTAAGTGTTCTTCCACCTTGATCCGTCGATGGTTATGGTTATGGTTATGGGATATATCTCGGATACTAATGGTATCGATCTGTCCGTGTAGAAGCGGGGATCAGATCCGAGCATAGAAACCGAGAGATCAACACCTTAGGTCGATACCGAAGGTGAGTGCGTGACTGTGGCCGAGTTCCATGGTTGATTCTCTTGACAAGTGGTTTATTTAGTCTTGTTAATTGCTTGTCTTATGGTTATAGTTTCTATTGCAATATGAATGATGGTTGGTCTAAGAGATTTAGGCGACTATCCATGGTATTTGATTGACTTGCGTGACTTGATTGGAATATTCCCTGTGTTAGATTGAGATCGTTGAACTGAGCCTAGTGAGATGGGAGGACCGCTCCACTAAGTAAACTTCGTTTGCTTACGCCTCCTTTTATGGACGCAGAAAAAGATAGGTCCGATGATCGGGATTATAGTGGCTGACCAGCTCGTGTGACAGAGGCAAGGGAGGAAGGAGGATGGTGGCTTTGGGTAGAAATATTCATGGCGTTATTTTACTTAGTTTTTGTTATTTCCATGCATGGGACAAGTTGTTATTTCGTTGAATTGAACCTCTCAATATTTTAATAAATTCGTAAGTTTAAAAGTTCACCTGTTATTCATACTTGTTGTTATACTCGTTTAATATGCGCATAGAATTCGTCGGCCTTAGAAATTTTTTTATCGGTCAGTTTAAGTCCGTGTATGGTTTCTAGGGTCGGGGTCTTACAAATTGCATCACGGTGGCGATTGCCGAAAGGAACGGTAACGAACGCACCAATTGACACCATCAGGTTCGTTTGGTTCTTCGGGTCGGCAAGAGAGACGGAGATGAGATTGATGGATAAGCAGTGAGGGGGGAGCTTCAGTAGAACATAGGACTTAAGTCGGAGGTTAGAAGCGGTTGAGGACTTTGCCAGAAGAAGGTGGGCAACGGATCGAGAGAGAAAGCTTCTCCAGAACTCGCCGAGGAGGTCACAAATCCAGATTCCTGCGGAGAAGTGGAAATGGCCAAAGACACCGCCAAAAGGAGGTGAGTGCGGACTGGGAGAGAAGGGTTGTCCAATAATTCAGCAGAAATTTGCGATCCAGAGACGGGTAGGGAAACGATGTCGCTTGGGCAATCGCCGAAGGAGAATGTGGTACACAAAGCAAATCCTGAAAATCTAGTAGGCATAATGACAGAGGCGAAAAGGAAACAGGCCACGACAGAGGTAATGTTGGATTTGAAACCGGAAATGCAGTTTGAACGAATAGTTAAACTGAAACAAGATTAGATTTGACTGGAGGAAGCGGAACAGCAAATAGAGGACAGAGTCTGACGCCGCGAGCCATAGCAACGCTGGCGCCAGAGGGCAGAGTCTCCTTTGTCAACTCGGGAATGGTGGCTAGGACGAACTCAAACGAGGAGAGAGAAGAGTGCCCTTTGCAAAAGCATGCGCGTAGATGTAACAAAATGAAGGTTATAGTTTTAATTTTCTTCGTAATTTATGTATTGAGATAGTAGATAGATGGGAGAGAAAACATTTGTTCCCTAATGTGTTGATCAGGAACCGTATCTCTTCTTTCTGCTACTTCGACTCTACATTTTCAACAAGATTCTTGTGTAGAACATATATGTCTACAGTCTACATATGCATCGAAACGTGTAATGTAAGTATGCATATGAAGTGATAGGAAATCAGCTTTGGGAAGGTTAACGTACTGCACTGGGAAAAAGACAAGTGGTCGTCTTTCGTAAGATTTGGTCTCGATTGTTTATGTTCTCTATTATTTCTTCTCATTTAGCATCCCATTCAACTCTTCTATTATTCCTCGACATTGTTTTTCCTTGATTTATATAGACTTTAGTTGGTGTAATTAATGTTTGAAAAATAAGAGAGAAAGAATGTTATTCTCTATAGTCCTCAAAAATTTTACAATTTATTTTTCAACATTTAGACATGGGACCGTACTTTATTCTTATAAATTCACCATCGTTGATAAATTATAAATCAAAAATGTATTTTTTTTTTCCAAAACTAAACAGTATATATGTTGTACCATGCATGAGAAGCAAACTGGTGTCACCACTACCGCGCACCACACACTAACTTAATTCTCTCTAAATATTCAATGTTCTTTTCCTTTTCTAGGTCAAAGGAACTCAATGTTCGTTCCACATATACTGTCTTTTCTAGTCTTCCTTTACAAAAACAATATATGTCTCCGGCAAAAAGTCTCCCCTTGTAATGTCAAGTTTCAGTTTCAGTTCAATTAACCATTACAAAAGTGGCTATTCATATGCAAAGTCAAGGGATAATTCCAAAAAGATAAGTCAACAGAGCTAGACTACTAATCTAATAAAGTGAATATTCGTTTGCTAAATTTTCTATATAAGGGAGGCCATTAGCTTTCTTTGCCAAACCAAGCTAAAAGCGAATAATCAAAGATAACACACAAAGAAAAATACAACTTTCTTCTCTTCTAGTTTGTTATTTGACGGCAATGGCTCAAAATGATAGGGATACAAGAATCGCCCAAAAGGCTTTTGAAATAGTCGATAACGTGTATGGTAAGTCCCAAAAAATAACCCCTAAACCATATGTTCCTGAAAACGAGTTTCCTATTCATTTTAACCAAAATTCCTACGAATATGGTGGTCCCAAATTTTATACGGTGAAAGAGTCAACTAGTACTATTACTGCTCGCCGAGTCATATATCAATCTCCAAATGAGTCAACTATAGTAAAACCGATTGTTTATCATCCTACGGATCGTATTCAATACTTCAGTGGCGCCCGTCCTTTTGTTGGCCATGTTGACCGCTTTGAGAGGCCGAAAAAACGGGCTATTAGCTGTGACGAGGCCGTTCAGCGCTATGGAGGGGTGCTTATAAAGGAGTTTCGTAATTAAGTGGGGTGGAACGCAAGCTATGCAAGCTGAAGATCGATGCAATATACTAAGTGATAACAAGTATGATAGTTTATATTTCTGCCTTCGGAAAAAGTACAAACCAAGACATATGTGTTTGTTACTTAAATAAGGTTTAGATCACTACCAACTGTTGGGTCTGTTATGTATTCAAATGAAGTGATATAAGCTGAAACTACTCTAAGCTGAAACTATAATGTTATGGTGTAACTACTAGTAATGTAATCTGATATGCTTTTCTATTAAATGGAATTATGTAAACATTAAAACATGTATGGCATGCGCAATGAAACACGTCAATGAGCATGCAATAATGCATGTCCTATACACCAAGAATAGAAAAGTTCTTTTTGTTATCGGATATAAAAACGAGTTGACGACAAATATCGATCATGACTTTTATACTTGATAATTAATTTTGCATGTATCTAAATAGTCGGATGATCTACAAAGTGAGTTGATTTAAAAAACTCTCTAGTTTGATTATATATATATGTGCATACTACTGTGTACTCAGTATATTTGCCCGTGTCATCTAAAAATTAACTCAATCGTGATATTTTTGCAAATGCAATTAAAATCATACTGTTTTTCTCTTATATATCATTTGCTTCTCAAAACGGTATCCCTGTAAAAGTTAATACATGTATGGAAGCTTAAACTAAAAATATATATATATATATATATATATATATTGTGAAGTCAAAA
Source organism: Camelina sativa (assembly GCF_030686135.1). NCBI lineage: Eukaryota > Viridiplantae > Streptophyta > Magnoliopsida > Brassicales > Brassicaceae > Camelina > Camelina sativa. Next base: position 17,191,678 of record NC_141891.1, read on the forward strand.
ATAAAATCACAACCTTAGAGCATCTCCATCACTTTAGAACAATAGAACCTATAACTTTTTTTTTTCTGTGTCGAACAGTATACGAGAACTAAAATATAAATATTTTTGATATAATTAAGAATTAAATTTTAAATAAAAAATAAACTAAACCAATCACAGATGCACATATGTCTCCAAGAGTTTGTAGTGTGTGAAATACGGTTATGATCATTATTCTACTTTCTATCTTTCTTTTCTATTAAATTTATTTTTTAATAGTGAAATACTCCTTCAGAGAAGTTAAGATCATCTCCAATAGTGAAAAACTTCAATGGTAAACTTTTTCTTAAAAAAATTGAAATATTATTTTTGAAAATTCAAATTTATTTAACTTGTCATACTGAACAAAATAAAGCAAAATGAACCAAAAGGAGATACAACTTGCCACCTTCCTTAACTTGTTCTCCTGCCATCTTCTTTTACAAGTCAACTTATCATCTTCTTTTACTTGTCAACTTGCCAAAACTGATTGAAACCGAAAACATAAACACAAACCATATGCAAGAAGCAAGAAGGAGAGAAAGTCGAGAAAGAGAAAGAGAAAGGAAATAAAATTTTTTTTGTTTTTGTCTAAAAAATTAACCAACCAGATATTACGCGAAATTGACATTTAATCTTTGTATACATGTCCTTTCCATTGGCTTTTAACTTTAATGAAGTACATTAAGAATATGATCTAACTAATCCTGAAAGCTAGCTCAAGAGAGAAGGATTGCCATATCCTTTATATATTGCCTAAAGATCTTTACCCCATCCGATATGGGACTTTAGACTCTAATAAAATATAACACTATCGACTAAAACAGTCGAGGTTAAAATGTGGGTGAAACGTCTTAGTTCACCACCATATTCAGTCAGAACATAAAACCGTTAAACCAACATATATGGGAAAAATTTCGATTCAGAAATATATACATTGAAAGACATATAGGACAATGGTCAAAATTCTGATTGTATATTGTACTATACGATAGTTACGGTGGAGAAATACGATGTTTTCTCTCAAATGTGTAACGTAGCATTTATATTACATTTTAAATAACATATTTATAACTTTAATAAAAGGAAACACAATGCTTTGAGAAAAAAAGAATGCTTATGCTTTTTTTTTGTTTCCTTTTCCTTTCAATTTCTCAGTCTCCTTTCATCATATCATCATCATTCCATCACTGTAAACGGATATCAAATTTATGCCTATAAAGATTCTTCTTCTTTAGAGCCATAAGAAAGAGCTACTTAAACTGAAATTCAGTTAATAAGAAAAAAAAAACGCTGAGAATGTTGTACTTTTATATTTAAATATTAATTATTACAGTATTTAAAAATTTATCATTCAAAAAATAACTGTAGTGTCACATCAAACATTTTAATAGAATACTGTATAAGCGGTCATTAGCGGTCGTAAAGTTGCAAGTGTTACACGTATAACTAGTTTTTGTATACATATACAAATAGACTGTGTACACATAAAGTTGGTATAATTCCTTAGAAAACTCGTATTGTTCGTGTATATTTTGGAAATAGTTATATACGTATATAGTTTGTGACTTTTGTTACTGGAATTTTTCCTTATAGTTTTGTGTAGGTAATTTTGTTAGGTTCCTATCTAATCGAAAATTTACTAATTTAAAATATAAACATAAATACATAATGATCAGGTTACATATACGTACATTTACATGTTACAAACAGACACAAATCCAAGTTGACATTATTACAACAAAACTCTCAAGGGAGTAAAGTTTGAACCGGTCTGCATCCACTCACACCATATCTAATTTAGAAAGAAAGAAAAAACTGTAAAAGAGCCTAACATCTTTGGCCATACTAACTTTTTCATCCCTTAACTAGAACGTTGAGGCTTGTTGCTTGCGTTTGGTTTAAGCAAGAGAGAAGAAACATATTTTTTAGTTGCGCAAAAACGGCTGCTTGAACTAGCTCGTTGAACATTGATATACCAAAAAGGTGGCACTGGTGGAAGACGTTATGGACTCTTTGACGGTACGTACTTGTGGACCGTAGTAGATGTAAGAACTATTTTGGGTATAGAGAGAAGAGAGGTTGGGGTTACAAGGATAAGGAATATTAGGATTTGACATGGAAGTGTTTCTGTTGTGCTTTTGTAACCCATCTCCTGCTACCATCGCATGGCGGTCCTTTCGAGCAAGTTCCATAGTAGTAGAAAGACTATGTGAAGGAGAGAGAGATTAAGAAATGTATTGATTTTGTTGTTTTGGGTGGTTAGGAAAAACAACTAAGTTAGTGGATTTTATATAGATAGAGTCCTGAGGGTGTAATTGTCTTTCTGACATGATAATATTAACATTAAATTAATAATATGATTTTCATAAAATTGTACTACTTAAGTTAATATTCTTCGAATGTGTTTATTGATTTATTGACGGAGAATTTTTAAATCTAATCAATAGATAGACAAACTTGTCAGAGTTTAAATTTAAAATTAAGTCATATTACGAAAATAATTTAATACTTTTCAATATATATACGAGGGTGTTCGTATATGGTTAATAAATTCATGGTTTTTGTAGGAATGTTGCAATATGCTTGTTTGATTCGTATGAATTTGACATAATTTGTAGCTGGTCGATCGAGATAGGATTTTAAAGAACCCGGCCCTTCGCACTGACGCTTTAAGGTAGTGGTTTTGCTGGATTCGGCGGCACATTAGGTATATATATACATATATGAGTTGGAGAGAACAAGATCTTGATTTTTCTTAAAGCCTAAACAAATAGTACCGGTCAGAACCAAGAAGACTCTTTTAAGACAAGACCAAGCTGGTAGCAATATATTCATGACTTTTAACATGATTTGTAAGGAATATATATCGAAATATCATATTGGATGATAACGTGTAATGGAAGTATGTATACTCTAATGTACATAAGCAATGTATCAATTAAAATATCATGTATTCTTAGAGTAGAAAAAATCTTGAGAAATCTTGGGAGAGAAGGGATATGGGATCTGCTTCCGGAGGTTAAAGCGACACTGCTTGGAGAAAAGGAGAAAAGTCGGTAAGGATTTGGTATTCGTTATATTCTCTATTATTTCTTCTCTTTTAGCATCTTATTCAACTCTATTATTATTCCTCTTTATCTCTTTTCATAGACTCCTTTCAGTTTTTTGTTCTCAGAATAATATATCCAAGGATGCCAGTTTTTAGATATTATAATTCTTATCGTAATGAACTAAATCACTAATGATATTATCATGAACTTTTTTTTTTTTTTTTGTAAGAGACCGTAGCATTTGTTGTCTAAAAACGTTTTTACAATTAGTGCATCTTTTCGTAGAAATCAGCTTACGAGATTTTTCAAATCCTAAAATTTTAATACATACATATACATATGAATATTTCAGGCATGACAATAAATATGTGTATGAAAGTTTTATATCAGTACTATATCAGTATACCGTAATTCATAAAACCAAGGATTTGACTTAATTAATTCCGAGTTGGAGAATTTTACCAGATCTGATTTTTCTTGCTTTAAAATCCTTCATCGTGAGATTTGTAATTGGTTTGACACCCTAGTTCTATTGCAAAAAAAAAAGGCCATAGTATAGATTTCGCACCTGAAAAAGATGATTAAATTGATGAAGAATTTCGAAACCATAACCTATCAAACGCTGCAAATAAAACCCCTAATATAAAACACACAATTTATCGTTTTGACCATTAGTTTAAAAAACGTTTGTGTTTTATGTTTTATTTATAAACAACTTTTTTAAAAACGGAGGAAAGCTATGATAGAGAAAGATAAGAGCTTGGAAGCTATACATCCAAGGGTTTAAGGAACAATCTGAAAGCAATAGACTGTAAACGATACACAAAACTCGCCATGTACTACAAATAAATCATATCAACGATCCAGTGGACGACGGTAAGTTGTTAAATTTAAAAACCCATAGCTTTTGAATACATTGTTAAATTCAAAAGAAATCAGTTTCTCTTTTATTTTATTTTTTAACTTGGTATATCTCTTTTTTGATACAGAACTTAGTATAAGTTTTAACAAGATATCAATCTTCCTCCTGAATCTAAAACTTGATTATATAATTTGAGATATTTGAATCCTTCTATATATATATATATATATTTTTGAACAGAAAAGGATGAAAATATTCATTCATTATTAAGCAACATTAAATTCTTGGACCCTTAGTTTTGTAGGAATCTGTCTCTCTATAAAAGAAGTTTCAACTTGGTACAATATATTATTTTTCTTTGTTGAAGAACTTGTTATAATATAATTTCGGGCAAGATATAAATCTTCGTCCCAATCGAATCCAAATCTATGCTTTAACAAAAAAAAAATATATCTAAAAACTGTTTTATAATTTAAGATATTTGAATCCTTGTAATTTTTTTCTAACAGACAAAGGTGGAAAGATTCATTTAGTATTAACCAACACTAGGTTAGATCCGCGCTACGCTGGAGGATACTTTTTATAACTATTTTTAGATATATTGAAGTATTGAAAATATAATTTTTAAAAAATTGAATTAACCGTAAAAAACTATGGTTTATACAATAATAAGATAGAAGATGCATTAATAAAATAAACATAGAAAAATCTCAAATTTAAGATCGATTTATAAATATTTACATTTAAATCGGATAGACTTAAATACTTAATTGTATAAATAGAACTAACCATAATGTATGTTCTATTTTATTTTCTTTACCTTTTGTGGGAGAGATATATTATTAATATAGTTTGAATTTATGATGTACTTTTTGTAGTTTATACAAATTTAATCACATAATTGTTATATAGTGTTTTTTTTTGGTTAAGAAATTTCTTATCAAGCATAATTTATTACAATGGTTTAGCATTCTTAAACTGCAATGTCAAAAACAAACCTTCCAAAAACTTAATTCCAGATAAAACAAAACAAAAGCAACTATGCTATGAATATGAGCTCACATATTCAAATCGATATCAAAATGCAGTTTAGTTCATAAAATAACTCAGTAATAAATCTAAAGCAAACACTATTGAGCTAAATCCTATAGTTCCATACCAATTTGGACAATGTTCACAAGCCAGAACTTGTTTACATTTTTATTCATAATCTTCAATCACCTAACAAAGAAATACTTCAAAAATGTCAAATTTCCCTTCTACCCTCGAAATCAAGGCGAATACCAAATTCGCAACGAGATTCAATCGGGAAAACTCAAAATTTCTCTTCTACACACAACCACGAACACAAAGATAAATCATAAAAAAAACTCATAAAAAATCATAGATTCGAGATAGCAACACAATTTATTTTCCACATGATCCACAGTCTTGGCTTTTGCTTAACTCGATGGAATTCGAATAAAATAAAAAAAGAAAGAGGCAGCTGCTAGAAGGGGGAATTTTTTTTATTTAGATTTATTAGACCATCTACATCCCAGCAACGCTCATCGTTCTCTCAAAATAATATATTTTAATTGTTTTATTTTAATATTATTATATATTTAAATAATAAATCTGGATAAAGAAAATAAACTTATTAGAAACTAACACATGTCCTTTTTGTCCAGAGAACCGATTCTTACGGTTCTGGAAGAAGAAACGCTACTCAATTTTTATCTTCCTTTATTATTTTCTTTTTTAATTAATAGTACCCCTAAGAGAAACTACCATTGGCCATGCTCTTATGTCTTTTTTAAAAAATTATTTGAGAAGATATACGAACTTGAAAAAATATATGTTAATATTGATTTTTTTTAATTGGGTTGTGAATATTTTTAAATTTGGGTTAAAAATATTATTTAGAAGAAAAAATTCCTTAACCAACACGCAAAAGAAAATGAAAATTTTAGAGTAAGTCTACCTCATTTTGTTAAACGTATATGATTCTGAGCTATTGCTTTAGAAATATTTCACTCAATAATCGGTAAATCGAGGAAAGCGATGAAGATGTTCATATAATTTGGTTGTACGTTAGGCTGCTAACTGTTAAACGATGTTGTATCACTTTATTCAATTTATTTGGCCATAATGAATATTAAAGCCCAGTAGGAAGGGCTATATGTGTGATAGGACATGGAACATAATTCAATTTCTATTGGCAATAGAAGTACGTGATGAATTGTATTAATTCTTATATTTTGATTAGTTAACTTTTTTAATTGATGTATCAATACTAGTTTCAAAGTTAAAACTGATGTGTAAGAAGAAGAAAACAACACATTCTAGTTTTATTATATTAATTAAAAAGCTTAGAAAAAACCCTAAATTTTATTTAATCCCACACTTGCAAGTAATCATAAAGATCTCAATAAAAGAAAAGAAAGTAAAAGACATTTATATATGTCTATTTCAGTAAAACAAACGGTGGATAGAAAAAGAAATTAGCCAAATTGTTTTTCATCTTATTTTAGTGGTTTGTGATATTATAGGGAACGTTTGTCTTCAGACCATTTACAGTATTTAATTTTCGATAGATAAAACAAAAAGGCAGACAGCAAAAGTTTATTGGTAAAATTTTGTTATGAATTTTGTTGTTGTTGTTGTGAGTTTTATTAGAAAACTTCGTTCATATCTTTGTACTGGTAATACTTCATTATGTCTAGCTTCATGAAATTTTTTACAAAAGCTGTTGTAACATTGAGTCATTGATCAATGTTTTAAGCACGAATATATATATTTTAGATTTTTTAAAAGGAGGCAAAAAGTTTTGGAAAGCCGGTGATCCATTCGCCAGAGCCGGATGGTTTTGTGTCCAGTTTCAAGATCCGACGTCAAGTATGGGAGCTACTAACTTTCGACGGAATCTTCCCCCCTTACACGCTGAAGTCGAAGCTTTCATCTGGGATCTGGTATATGCATTGTATGATCGGACATGATTACCGTAATGTGGCGTTCTACTCATACTGCTCTGATTTGGTGAAGATGGTGTCTTCGCCATATGACTGGCCGGCGCTCTCGACATATCTCGACGATATCAAGATAGACAGGGAGGAATTTTCTTCTTTTTCCTTATCTTTTATTCCTAGAAATGCAAATGTAAAAGTGGATCTTTTGGCACACCATACGCACACATCTCTGCATCATGTTTTGTATGTAAATAATTTTTTTCTTATTGACTCTGAGCTAATCTTCTATTAAAAAAAAAAAAAAGGCAAATAGTCTGTTTTTATATTTGACAGTCTTTGGTTTCCTTCGGATAGTATGAGACGTAGTTCATACCGATCGAAATGGTGGAAATTAAATTACTCTTTCTGTTTCATATATACCCATAATATGAAAGGATTTATCCAAAAAGGAAAAAAAGGATCGGCCAGACCGTCAAACCGTCCATGACCTTTGTGAGGGAATAATAAATTTGATTCCATGTTTGAGATGACTACACGTATCATATTTTCAACAAGGAATATATTAGACTTTGAACTTTATATTAAATAGAATAAAACAAAATGAAGACGAGTGTAAGTGTTCATATGGAAATATACAAGTGGATAATTCCTAATCACAATTTCACTAAATAAAGTAATGAAAAGCTATTTGTAAAGGAGTATGGGCATTGGGAGGATTTGCACACACTATATAAAGGATTAAAGAGATATCTATCCCAAATCACACACTAGAACGAAAGACACAAAGATAACACACTAAAACAAAACACTTTCAAAGGTTCTTCTCTTCTTTCAGCTTCGATGGCAATGGCTCAAAATGATAAGAATAGATGGGTCGCTCAAAAGGGCTTTGAAATGCTCGATACGTACCTTCCTTATCTATTCCCACCTGAGTCAACTATAAGAGAACCTGTCGTTTCTTACCCGGAACATATTAAATCCTTTGGCGGTACCCGTCCTTTTGTTGGCAATCCCAACCGGTCTGAGAGGCAGAAAGGACGGGCTATTACCTGCGATGAGGCGGTCAGACTCTATGGAGGGGTACTTGTAAAGGAATTTCGCAATCGTAAATAAGCCGTGTAAAATAACTAATTTCAAGTTATGTTTGAAGATGCATGGTGAGTTTGTAAGTAAGTGTGGTGATCTTTATTTCTGCTTTAGAAAATAGTGCAGACCAACACATATGCTAAAGCTTTTGTAACGGTTTTGAGTTAGAATAAGCTTTAGATCACAAAGAAGTGTTTGTGTCTGTTATGTATTTAGAAGTACTATATGTTGAAGCTTTGTATAATAGGGGGATGTTACGGTGCTATGTAAACATATGTATGTTTCTTGACTCTTTGTAAACATAAGTAAGCATGCATGTGTTAAAAGACTTTAATAAGCATGTCATATATGCACCAAGCTGGGCCTAATATTTTTAGAGACGTCAAGCAGAACAAAAATATTTGACCCGTTTTGGAGGTAATTCCTAAAAACTAAAAAGTATAGATACTGTATATTAGAGAAATGCCCTACTCAAGAAATACACCTCTCTTACGTTTTAAGACATTTTAAGAAAGTTTTAATAATGAAATTTGTTTTTATAATATGTATGTACATTTATATATACTAACAGAAAGTAATTATGTGATTTGATAGAATCCAATAGTAATAAATAAAAACAAAGAGTAATGAAAGCATAAAATAATTCGATTCTGCAAAAAGTATTTAAATGTGTTGTGGTCCTGTGGAACCTTAAATATAGAGAATAATTATTTTTTCCAATTTGTTTAGCAGATTAAGAAACTAACTAGATCTAAGACCCGTGTTAGAGCACGGATTAAAGTTTATTTTATTTATATTGTAATTTATATAAAATATAACTTATGTGATTGTTTTAAAAAGTTTTTTAGATAAAACATTATGCAATAAAATCATATGTTAAATATGATGGCTTAAAAAAAGACACATATTTTGTCAGTTTTATATTGTTAATGAGTCTAGATAAGTACTCGTGCTATAACACTGGTTAACTTTTATTTTATACAAAAATTTGTATATTTTCTATTTTAAAATAAAATTTTAATATATTGTATTAGGTTATATATGTGAAGTTATTTTAACAATGTATATTATACATCATGACTTAAATGTCATTATAAGACATAATTGTGTAAATTTGGTTTTTAAAAAGCGAATTATTATATTATGAGTAATTCAATATATTGTTATATTTTTTGTTTTAATATACTTGGTTTCTTGAAATTCTTTCATATTATTAACATAGCTATAACAAATCAATTGAGAGTGTTTATAGTTTCTAACTTTTATATCAAGTTTCAATATATTAAAAATATTTCAAAATAAATTATTTAAGTTTATTATATTATATAAAATTATAAAATTCAACAAAAAATATAAAATTGAATTTAAATAGTCAAATTTTGACCCGTTACTCAAAATGTTTTTAAATTCAATAGATATTATTTTTAAAGAATAATATTATTATAGCTTGAACATTTTATAGATTGAACAATTTATATTTGTTTTTAAAAATTCAACTTATATCTGGAAACAAAAATATTTTTCAATTATAATAAATAATATGATAATTTATTTGTTTCAAAAAATAGAATCATATATAAAAATGAGAGGTGAAGTATAATAATAATTAACAAATTAATATGTTAAGTTAGATATCAAAAGATTTTATTTGATAAATAATTTAACAAAAGAAATTAATATGCTAAGTTAGATGATATGATTCTTTAGAATATTCTGTTTAAGATTTTCTGTATAACATACTGTATTTGTAACCAATTAATCTATCAATTAATGTATAACCTATTTGTAACCAACTTGTTAAAACTATATAGTGTACAAAACAATGTTGTGTACTTCCGTTTTATTATAAAGGGGATTGCAGTTTTAATTGATTGAGTTCTGTAAGTAGAGATCCCATAACTCGATGCGTTTTTTTGTGTGGCTCGAATCTATTAATGTGTGTACTCTACTTCCTTTCAGGCCGGCTCGCATATGCATAAAATGTAGTACTAGTTTAGTTAAAACATTAATCTAAGAAGTTGTCTTCGTAGATGACTAGGGAGCCATGTATTTTGTGGTATGAATTTTGCATGATTTTATTTTATTTTTGAAAAAGGGTTGTATGATTTTTTTTCGTTGTTGAGCTTTCTCTTTTTCCATTATCAAAAAACCTTTTCTAACCAAGCTTTCCGGCGTCGGTGAAGTCTTTGCCCGCCGGCGTCTGGATCTAATCGACCATTATTTTGTTCAACTCTTCTATTTTTTATTATAATTTTTTAAAAGTTTTTTCCCAACTTTTTCCCCTTTTTTAACATTTTCAAACCCTAATAAAATCTGTTTCAGATCACACTAACGAACACCGTATGTTTCCGCCGATCTTTCACTCACTGGAGAGTTTCTCTTCGCAAATCTCGGGGCCAAACATACTTATTCCTCACCGTGTCAATTTCAAGTGAAAATAGGGTTTTCTCTAGTGGATCTAATTTTTATCGTCAAACCAAACTGAGGCTACCGGCTGTTCCCGCCGATATTTTACTCACCGGAGATGCTCCTTACAGCATAAACCTCTCCGCCACTCTCGGGCAGCCATCACATCTTTGTTTCAGCTTGGCAATCGTTTGTAAAGTTAGGATTTTCCCTAGTAGACCTAGCTACCAATGGTGACTCTTACGCCGATCTCTCACTCACCGGAGAAGTTCCCTGCACCGTAGATCTCTCCGCAATTCTCGGGCGGCTACCAATCTCGACATCCCTCGCGGCTCTTCCTTCTGAAACTAGGGTTTTCTCCAGTGGACCTAGATTTTAGCTTAGGCACATTAAGTCCAAAAAGTCCTAAATCCACCAACTCCTCTCAAATATGCAACATTAGCAAGTTTAAGCCCACTTCCTCACCGTCTATGACTCGTCATTGCCAAGTTCTGTTCTGTTTCCCAATAACTGATGGTCGAAGACTCCATTGGAGAAAGGTAACACCAGCTCTGCTTTGGCCACTCATACATTTTGTACAGAACCTGGCTATAGTTGTTTTTAGGGGATTGCAGTTTGAGTATAAATCAATACAGTTCTATATGTTTCTCGATCTGCTCTAAGTGATATGCTTGGCCTTGAACTCTCTATGTTCAATGACGAGTATCTCTTAAGCTGGTCATCTGATGATTCCAAGCATCCTTCTCGTACCACTCCCATCATCCAGATCTCAGACCAATTAACTTTTATTGCGACTTATCGAAATGATCTGATCCTTATGCTTTGGATGGTAAAGCAACCTTGTCACGACTTCAAAACCATAGACTCCCGGATCTTTGCTGTTTTGTTACTGTGGGTAGTGCTTCTCGCCCCGGTGGACTCCAAAACATCGATTCTATTCTCAACGTCTCAACGTCTTTTGACCGTGACCAACCAATCGTTCTTCGAATTTTTCAAGGATGGCCTCTCGACTTACTAGGACCTCACATGTGTCAAGGGGCTTCCATGCTCATGGTGCACAGCTCTTGGATATACGATCGATGAACTATCTTTCTAACCTTTTGGCATTGGAGAATGCCTTTGTTTGTATTGTTTTGAACTTTGCAAATCTTGCTTTTTGTACTTGTATTTGTGGCTATCTTGAATGAATGAATTAAAGCAACTGTTTTGACAAAAAAAAAAAAAAAAAATCCACAAATCTCGACCTATGATCAAACTCCTGGCTTAACACAAAGTGAATTCGAATTTCGATGTAAAAGCTGCTGAATTAGACATCATTAAAACGATTTGGTTAAAGGCAACTCCTCTCAGTGAATGTTACATCATACATCCAATGTTTTTTTCTTTTTTTAACCCAACAAAGAACTCCTCATTTTACAAGAAAAAAATTCATATTTATATTCTTAGACAATATAATTTACTTTTTAATTATCTGTAATAAATGTTTCTGGATCTTGATCGATGATGATAGATATTTTAAAAAATTCCGGTTAAACATATACTTCTAATCTTTTTTGAGGGTCCTGAAAACATCTACAAGGATGAATACTAATTTATAGACGCTTTACTGTATTTTTTCAAAAAAAAGTTCCAGACTAAATTAATGTACCAATACAAAACTAATATACAAGTACTAACACAAAAAACATAAATTTGCATGGTGACAACTGACAAATATAAACAAACATAAACGATGTGACCGACATATCATAACCAAAGCTGTGCAAACGTTAACGATTATCAAAAACGACTGAAAATATAATATCCCAACTCAAACAAAGCAAAATTGTCTACAAAAACAAACACCATCCTTTTATAACAAAATTAAACAATGAAACAAACTGACAAACAAATTTTAGTTTAAAATCATTTTGTATTTCAAAAACCGTTAACCAAACTTTCAAAATCAACTTGATCGGTAAAACAATGAAATCACTCAACCTTTTCTATGACATACTCGGACGAAGAGAAGATTTTTTTCAATTTTGTTCACTCTATCATTTTCAAGAGTGTCAACTTTTTCTTTTCATTTTCACTCTATTAGAAATCCATATTTTTTTCGAAGTTCTTCATTATACATTGAGACTTTAATGTATTTAACTTATAAGCCTTTATTATAATTAACTAGACAAAAACCCATCCAATGTGCAAGTTTAAAGTTTATAATTAAAATTAAATTTAAGAAAATATATTAAAATATATTGTATATTATTTATAAAAACAAATAAATATATGTGACCTTGGTTTTTTCTCAAAACCAAATGCCATAGACGGCCCCTTCTTTTTCTCTCACGTCCCCCCCGACTCTGACTATAAGTCTTATAACTGTAAAACCATATAAATTGTCTCTCGGTTCAACCTGACATTTACAATGGCCAATGAATGGGCGCTGTCATTTGTTTCTTTTCTTTCTACTTAAGTCGTGAAAATTCGAGTAGAAAGCAATTGGGTTCATTGAGTAACTCGAGTTTATATTTTCCGGTCGTTTTCGTCTTCTGGTTTTGGTTTTAATTAATGAAAAAAAAAATTAAAAATCAAGTTAAGAAACAATAAATAATATTAGTTTTAAGTCACATATGTTATGTTTGTTTGTGCATTAATGTAGTATAGATCTTGTGCAAAGTGTTGAGTATTACGAAAATACATAATTTGCTTATTTTTTATAAGAGAAGAAAATATTATTAACGATTATTAAAATTTCATCTTGATCATTAGAATTTAGAAATCAATATTTTTTTATGATAATATTAAAAAATTTATAATGTTTAGCTTGATAATATGATGGACAATTGGCAAATATATATATATACTAGTAGTAGTACGGGACAAACAAACTTGTATTAAAAAAAAGGGAAATCAAGATGATTATTTTTAGTTGATTTTGATAAAATGCGGGAAAATAGTTAAAATTGATGTATATACCATTATTGTTAATCATTTGGTTACTGAGTTTTATCACAAGTGTGAGAAAGAGATTTGGCTCAAATGACTAAAGACATGTAAGTAAAGCTTCGAAAAAGAATCATAAGAAATTCCAACTGAAACTAACATGAGTTGTGAATTGAAATAATTTTTTACTGAACACTCTCATATTATTGATTTCACCTTACTTTTACGTTCACCCAAAAGGGTTTTATACTCCAAGTGGAACAATCTGAAATCCTCATATTATTGATTTCAAACGATGCCTAATTATGTTGAGTGATTTGCCTTGGGAGTGGAGAATCTCAACCTATTTGGATCGATGAGCCTTCATCTTTGTACATGCACCGACCTTCTTCTTTACTCTGATGCACGAAGAGACGTGTTGACGACTGTGGTGTACCTTTTAGTGCTTCATTTGTTTAACTGGGCTTGTCTTCAGTTGTTGTTGTGGTTTTGTTGAGTGGTCGAGGCCCATCTTCTTCGACTCCTCTGTTTCAAGGACGGATAAGAGGCGGAGAAGTGTGGAATAACATCTCAGACATGTCGTCTTTGGTTGGAAACAGCTCTTCAAGTAGATCATATAAACTCGATGTATGCAAGATGCGATACAAATTCAAGAGTTCGTCACAATTTCTTTAGGCTGCGGCTACGATGGCCTTTTTTAGGGTGAGAAAGCTCAGACCCTTAAATTTGTGACTCCAATTCCGTCAACATAATCTCCGATAATGAAACGCAAACAACTCTGAAAAACAGATCATAGAACAACTCATATGAGAATACAAATAGATCTAAAGCAACAATGGAATGAAATTATAACAAAATTTGATTTAGAAAAGGGCAAAGAAACGGGAGAATGATAAAATCAAATCATGTAGTCTGCAGGAAATTGTAAACATAAAGACAAACAATGTGAAGAGTAGGAGTGAAGGAAATGATGAATTTTTCAACAGTTGAATAGGAAGGGAGAAGTGGAGGAGATTAATGATATCGTGGAAAGGAGCAATTGAAAAAGAGGGGTTTGTTATGTTTTTCATGAGCTCTATTTAAAAGAATAATCTATTTCAGAGTAAAGTGATACGAATAACATAAAACATACCAATGTAGAATACTTCCTGGTTTTATCTTTTGGATAAAAATTCTAAGTCCCAGATATTAGAGCTCTGATCTTCCATTCTTTTTTCAAAGAATTTAGATTTGAAAAAAGAGTATAATCCAGAGGCATCTTCCAACTGTATTAAAAGAAAAATCGGAATTAATATGAGTTAAAGAGAAAATATATGGATATGAACAAAAACTAAAAGATTTACGTTACCTGCGTGAGAATTGTAATTGTGGTTTATATAGCAACTACAAAAAAAAACGATGGAGTGGAGATAAATAACAGAGAAGGATCGAGAGAGAAGACACTAAAATTGGATTTAAATAGCAGATTCGCTAGTAACCATAATCATGAACGTGGATGCGTTAGTGGGCATAAATATAGGGATGACTTTTTCTTTTTGTTACAGGTTGTGTTGATCGTAAATCTTAGTTGGAGGAACGATGAAGAACCAAAAAAATTGTGGGCTTGGGCTATAACACATAAAATTAGACCTTTTTAATAGTCCAAAGGTTTTTATAATTTCATAACATTTAGGTCCTGATCGGTAACGACTGTTATTTGTGGCTGTAGAGACTTTGACTGTATAAAATTTGGCTGTAGATACTTTAACTGTTAAAATCTGATTATTAAAAAACAAACTTTTAAAACTGTAATTGTAATTTTATGAAAAATAAAATTATAAGAACATACAAAGGTGATGATAAAAATAATAAATTTGTGAAGAGAAGTGGATATTAAAAGAAAGAGAAAAAAATACTAATAATTAATCTATAAAAAAAGGTTTGTATTAAAATATATATAAAATTATATAAAGTTTTTAATTATGATAGAGAAAGAAAAAAAAAAGTTTTGTAAATTTGTTGGTTTTAAAAGTTTTACAGCGTCATTTTGAAGCTTAAAAAAAAGAAGGAAAATAAGGAAAGGAAAAAATTAAAGTGGCTGTATAAACTTTAAAAATTAAAAAGTTATTAAAGCTTGATTGGCAAATAAAATGATTTTAAGACTTTTAAATGATTTTAAAGTCTTAAAAGTCTTCACCAATCAGGACCTTAATTGGTTAATTTATTTTTATTTTAGACTTCATATTTTTAAAGGATCGTGTGTATATGTGTTTTCGTTTTTCTTTTAACTAAAAAAATCTGATGTGGTAAGTTTTTATTGACCAGGTGACTTGTGAATTATAAAATAAAAGATAGGACGAAAGCTCTGTATGAAGAGTGATTTTTTAAAAAGAATCATTCTAGAAAGGATATCCAGTTGATTGCTCTAAGCATAATTTAGGTTCTTTATATATATTTAAAATTTCAGATGAAAATAAACATAAAATATAATTTATGTATTTTTATTTTATTTTCGGCAGACTTTGATATATGGTTTTGAAAAAATTTCCCTCAGGCAGAGCCATGCGTCAGTTCATACAAAAATGATTACAAAGAACAAATGAAACAAACATTTCTTAATTATAGAGCGATGGTCTTTAAAATTGAGTTCAAATCGTGAATTTTGTCCTAACTAATATGCATACTTAATCTTGATAAATTTATCATGATATGTTAAATATCTAAATATATGGGAATGAAAGGAACGGATAGGGCAGACCGTCGCACCGCCCATGGCCTTTGAATCAGATATACATTATTGAGGGAATAATGATTATTTAAATTCTTTGATATGAATTATTATTTAAATTTGATTCCATCTTTTGTGATGATTACACGTATCGATAGATATTATTCACAAGGAATATATTAGAACTTACAACATCATATTAATATAATAAAAGAAACCGAGTGTTTTCTTACCAAAAAAAAATAAAAAATAAAATAAAACGAGTGTTCATAAGAAAATACAAGTGGATAGAAAAGTAACGAAATGCTCTTGTTAAAAAGAGTATAATGGTGCTATATAAACGGCATTGGCCTTCTTTTCCTTATCAACTAAAACCAAAGAAACGAGGATAATACACTAATTACAAAACTCCTCTCTTCTCTTCTTTGCGCTTCAATGGCAATGGCTCAAAACGATAGGAATACAAGGATTGCTCAAAAGGCTTTTGAAATGGTTGATAAGGTGTATGGTAAGTCCCCTAAACAAACCACTAAACCATATGATCCTAAAGACGAGTTCCCTTCTCGTTTTAGCCAAAATGCTTACAAATATAGTGGTCCAAAAGTTTATACCGTACAAGAGGCGACTAGTAGTACTACTATTAGTTGTAGTCGAGCTATTTATATGTACTCACCTGAGTCAACTATGAAAGAACCTGTTGTCTCTCACCCCACTGCTCATATTCAATACTTCGGTGGTGCCCGTCCTTTTGTTGGCAATCCCAACCGGTTTGAGAGGCCTAAAGGACGAGTTATTAACTGCGACGAGGCTGCCCAACTCTATGGAGGGGTGCTTATAAAGCAATTTCGTAAATAAGCGGTGTAAACCTCAAGTTATGTTGAAGATGCATGGTGAGTTTGTAATTAAGTGTGATAATTTCTATCTCTACTTTGGAATGTGCAGACCGACACAGATGCGAAAGCTTGTTGTAACGGGTTTGACTTGGAATAAGCTTTAGATCACATCCAAGTGTGTGTGTGTGTCTGTTATGTATTTAGAAATAGTTTATGGTGAAGCTTATGTAATGTAAAATGCGATCGTGCTATGTATACAATGTGTAATGTGTCTCTACTTTTTGTATGCATAAATAAGCAAGTATTAAAAACTTAAATATTTGACCCTTTTTCTAAGGGAATAATATCTTTTCATCAGTATTTTTTTTCTTAATCATAGAGCGGTTTTGCATATGCGCTATTATCTTGTTTTCGTAGGCGTTACAGAGTAAATCATGAAAACACATATTACACGACATATTTAGTTAATTAATCATGTCGTTACATCCTACATTAATTACTTTTAGTTAGTTTTACCATAATTGTATTAATTTGTTTTCGTGGACGGTCTCTTTTATTTTTTGGTTCTCAAACCCTAAATAACTTTTTTGAAGATGAGGTGAAAAGAACTTTGTGTGACAATAAAAAAACGAGAGACTTACTAGTTTGACCCAAATTGAGCAGTTAATTGCTAGATTAGCTCCTAAAATTTGAGGGTCAGTTGGGTTAGTTTCATACCAAAAATACCTTTTTTTTGCTTTGTTAGGAAAAAAACAAAAGTCAATATTACCCTTTGTAAAAAATTCCTGCAATTTCGGTTTTTTTTTTTTTTTTTTTAAAGTCTGCCATACATGTAATGGCAGACTAATTTGCAAGTGGCAGATTTATTGTTGATGGCAGTTTTTTTTTTGGCAGACTTATTTTAGATGGCAGATTAATTTGCAGAATTTGATGGCAGATTTGTTTTATATGGCAGATTTATTTGAAGTGTGTAACGACAGATTTTTCATGGACAGCAGATTTTCTTAACACGACAGACTTATATATAAAGTTATGACAGATTTTCATTGTTTTAGTCAAATTTCTAGGAATTTTGTGGCAGATTTTTTATGATTGTTGCAACAGTTTTATTTTTTCACTTAAAAAATCTGTCACATTACGACAGATTTATATACGTAAAAATAATTGCTAGTTTGACATCTAGTGGTGACAGATTTTTTTTTAGTTATGACTGACTTTTGGATTGAAGGGAAAATCTGTTGTTTGATAACAGATTTTCAAAAGTCTTTTAAAAATTGCTATATTGACCCACATGCACAATATATGTTGTGGCAGATTTTCTTATGTTATGACAGTTTTTTTTTTCTTACTAAAAAATCTGCTGCTTAATAACAGATTTATTATATATAAATACAATGATAACAGTTTTGTTTTTTGTTGATATAGTGACAGCAGATTTGTTATCTGTAATGACAAATCTATTATTTTGCATTTGATAACAGATTTTTTATAACAGATTTTTTACAGAGTAATGACAGATTTATTAGCGCCTTTGGTGACAGATTTTTTTTTAAGTTAAGCGACAGACTTTTGTAGCAGTTGCCATATATGGCGAGAATCTAGGGTTTACCCTTTTTTGCTCTTTTGTATCGTGCCTCCCCTCCCCTATATCGACTGAAATTTTTTTCTTTTTTTGGTTCATCTTATTTTTCCATAAATTCCTTCTTCCTCCTTTCCAATGTGGATTTAATCATGCTTTCTTCCTTTTGGGGTTCATAATCGACTTGTCTATTATTTTCCTTTTAAGGTGGTTTTTTTTTTTCATTTCCTCCTTCACGTTTTAGAGTAATTCACATTCAACCAAGAGAATATGAAGCAGGTGATTCTCGTTTGTGGTAATTGGATCTTTGACAACAATAAATGGTTGTTTGTTGTTGATAATGAAAGGGGTTCACGAATTCTACAATGTAACGATCAAAGCAGATTTGATGATTGCATTGGAATGGTTTATGAGGATTACAGGCTGGATAACAAGGTATTTGATGTTGTCTTGAGTTACAAGATCTCGAAGAGGTTATTGCAGGATTTACCCGGTGATACACCACCAGTTATTATTGATAATTCTCGTCAGTTTCACACTTTTCTGGGACAATTGGAAAGGGATACAGGTCGACTTTGTCTTGAAGTGAAGAAGAAAATACAGACTGATTTGAATCACAAAGGTAAGAAACGAGGAAGAGATGAAAATGATCAGGTTGGAGAAGAGTATCTTGATATGGCCAGCGACACAAATGAAGAAGAGATGGATGAAGATGATAGTAGATTTGATTATTGTGATGATTCTGACGGAACAGATTCTGATGATGAGAATTTTACCCTGTATGGAATTCCACCAGAAGAAGAGGATCATAAATTGCCAATGAAGAAAAAGAGTTCATCTTTTTATATTGAAGAAAATAAGGAACCAGTTGATGTCTCAAAGGTAGACTTGTCTTCTGTGAATTTGGCTGTTGGGCAAATGTATGATACAAAGGAGCACCTAAAAACACGGTTGAAGATACTAACCTTGGTTCAAAGGTTTGATTATTATGTTTACAAATCGAGACCAACCTTATTGATTGTAAAGTGTTAGGTTAAAGGATGCAAGTGGAGGGTAACAGCTGCAACATTAAGACACTTTCCAAAGTTTGAGGTGCGTGTGTTTATTTCAGCACATACATGTTCAGTAAAAGAGCGCTCTATGCGTGCCCGACAAGCAGATCATCATATTCTAGGAGAGTTGTACAAAGATTTTGTTGGTGGAGTTGGTCCCAAGGTACTGCCAATGCATGTTGCTGAAGCGTTGAATAAACGTTTTCATATCAAGGTATAATTTTTCTATTTATTTAGCATTATTTCGATTATTTTGTTTACCAGTAGTATTTTTCCGTTTTTTTCACAACAATGAAAAAAAAATATTTGTTGATGATAGATGGATTATTGGAAAGCATATCGAACGTTAAGGCATGCTCGCAAGTTGGTCAGGGGTAGTCCAGAGAGTGGTTATGAGCAGCTTCCTACATATTTGTATATGATAAAAAGGGCAAATCTAATTGGCCTATCACCGATCAAAGACCAAACCTCATGGATGTTGTTGATTCTCAGCTGATGTGTGAGTAGATAGTGAACTCTCTGCGCAGCCCATGTGTATTCCAATTCAGCAAACTTTATAAACACTCCAAGAGATGATTCCTTCAGTTTATCCCACACGTCCACACCTAATCCTTCTCTCAAAAATCCAATTTTTGACATAAAACAATTGTGGTTCATGCTTCTATGTTGGAGAGGTGATTTCCCTTCTTCATAAAGTAGAGGAGGATATTTGATGCTATTGCTTGAAGATGCCATTCCTAAACAATATATCAAATCTCTCATTAAAAGAAATCAAAGAGAATCCGATAAGCAATTATATCCAAAAACAACAAATCGACACAAAAAAAATATATAAAATCAAGACACAATTCTTCAATGACTAAAGACTCAAAATATATAAAAACGTGAAGCTCATGACCATCAATTGAGACTTGTGGACAACAGTTGGAATTGAAACTTGATCAGTGACACAATATACTTTTTTTTCTATTACTTAAAAATGTTAGATATCCAATGATCTCAAAAGAGAACTACTTACGTAACAATTCATGGCCATTTGGTTACTATATATTCCAGAATTCTGACACGCATTACCAACAATCAGATGTAGTATAACTAACACCAAACAAGAGTCACCAAGAAAAGAAGAAAAAAGGTTTGTTCAGACTATTAGCTGCAGTATAGACATCAAGAACCAATGTAAAAAAAACAAACATTCAACTCTCACGTTAAAAAATAATCTTAATCTGCAAATTATAAACATTGTCATTGTTGATAGAATCCTGTAAATTTACTAACAGAAAAACAAAAATCCCATCCGTGAATAAGGATAAAAGATATACCTGCTTTTAGTTTGGACAATTATCTGCAGATGGTTGATTTAATCTTCTGTTAAGTCCAATGCCACTTGTATATCAAATCCTCCTTAGGACTCTAAAATCATACAAACATCATACAATTCAATGGAAATCAAAGAGCTTGCATAATGTAGACAGTGATAATTGGAGAAAATATCATATCATAAAGCCTAACCGGAATAATCAAGCTATTGAGGATCAAGACCCAACAAGAAGCCTAATCCTGCCCACCGAATCTGTCACAAGAGCAAGACCCAAAAAAAAACAAGGTTAATCTACAATTGCAATTAACAATTCTGTCATTATTATAATAATCCAATTAAAACTCACCGCCAGAGAAAATCACCAACCACCGAAGCCACTAAGTTCAAAGCCACCGGAATTCTTTAACCCAACTACGCCGGTGTCTGTAACTGGATGGAGCAGTGAACACCGGTGATTACAAATCACCAACCACCGAAGCCACTAAGTTCTTATTTCGCCGCCGGAACTCTTTAACCCAACTACGCCGGTATCTGTAACTGGATGGAACAGTGAACACCGGTGATTACAGCTCTTAATCGCCGGTGGAAGATGACGGCAAATCTGGTTTTTATGGGGACTGTATAACCTCTTCTTCGTTCTTTGTTCTTCGCCGGCGGAGGACACAAAGTTTTCTATTGTTTTAAAAAAAAAATTTCGGGTTTGGGATGTTTTGATTTAATCGATTTGGTTTGGGATTTTTTCTTTTTGGGATGTTTTCTATTGATTTAATAGAAAAGTGTCGGGTTTTCTATTGTTTCTCACTTAATTTTTATTTCTTATTTTATTTTTGGTTGGGCTTTTGGTAATTTTAACATAATATTGTGTTATTCTAGTTTTTCCCTAAAAGAGGGTGTCAATCTAGCAATATTTTTTCAAATTTGTGTCAATCTGGTCCATTTTCACTAAAAAAATAGAAGTGAAGTAGTACTCCGGATTTTAGAATGTAACTAGGGAAAAGATTTAAGATATGTTTTATACATCCAATTTTGTGATTAATCACCTCCAGTGGTAAAAAAAGAAAATTCAATTTCCCCGCAAGTAAAGCAAAAACCACTGGAAACAAATTTCAAATCTTTCTGAGAATCTAATTACTGCCTCATGTTTTTTTAACGGTAAATGTGTAACTTTCCCTCCCTTCTTCCACATATAAGTAGAACTTGGAAACCAACTCAGATTTAGCAATTGATATTCTAAAAAAATCCAAAAAAAATCTCCGGGAAAAAAAGAAAGAATGTGGAATGGATCGAATTATTCAAACAAGATGAAGAAGTATGTCGTGTTAGGCGTCGCGGTTCTCATTATAGCAATGGTCATTTGTGTGGAGGCCGATGATGGCAGCATCCCGAGTAGAAAAACAGAAGAGATTCACCGTGAAAGCAAGCTGGTGATAACAAAGACTGCAGTGAGTATTATATGTGCCTCCACCGATTACAAAGAAGATTGCACATCGAGTCTCGCAACTGTGAGGTCGCCTGATCCCCGAAGTCTAATAAGAGGTGCGTTCGACCTGGCTATCTTGTCGATTCGAAGTGGAATCGACAGGGGGTTGATTGATCTAAAGAAAAGAGCGGATGCGGATATGCACACGAGGGAGGCGCTTAATACTTGCCGAGAGCTAATGGATGATGCAATTGATGATCTTCGAAAAACAAGGGATAGATTTAGGGGATTTTTGTTTACTAGATTGCCAGACTTTGTTGAGGATCTTTGTGTGTGGCTTAGCGGATCAATCACATACCAACAGACGTGCATTGATGGATTTGAAGGGATCGATAGCGAAGCGGCCATGATGATGGAGAGAGTCCTGAGGAAAGGGCAGCATCTAACTAGCAATGGCTTAGCCATTGCCTCAAATCTTGATAATTTATTGAAGGCTTTCCGTATTCCAATTCCATTTCTTGGGGTACGTACCTTCACGTCACACTTTATCAACCAACCTTCATTTCAGTATCATTCTTTAACTTTGTCCTACGAATGTGTAATACTAATACACACTGGATTTTATGTCTCCAACAGTCAAGGGGCAGACTCGGCATTTTGGGATCGCGTTCTTCGCAAGATGAATCGTTGGGTTCTTCCCAAGACCCGCCTCCAAGTTTGGATTCTGAAAATTCTCCAGCAACAATGGACTCTTCTGAGAATCCACCATCAAATAACAGACCGTTAGATTCTTCCGAGACTCGGCCGTTGGAATCTTCCCAAACTTCTCCTCAAAACTCGACTTCTTCCGAGAATCAACCACTGGCTTCTTCCGACATTCCTTCTCAAAAATCAACTTCTACCGAGAGTCGACCATTGGGTCCTCCTCAGAACTCAGATTCTTCCATAACTGGACCGTTGGATCCTCTGCGAAAATTAAATCCCCTTAGAAAATTTGATTCTTCAAACGATCGACACTTATCAGAGGAAGGAGAGTTCCCACCATGGGTGACACTGCATTCGCGGAGGCTTCTTGCACGTAGACCTACAAATAGTATCAGAGCGAACGTTGTTGTTGCAAAGGATGGGAGTGGTAAGTGCAAGACTATTGCACAAGCATTGGCAATGGTACCAATGAAAAACAAAAGGAAGTTTGTGATTCACATAAAGCAAGGTGTCTACAAGGAAACAGTAGAGGTAACCAAAAAAATGCTTAACGTCATGTTCGTCGGAGACGGACCAACAAAGACGATTATCACTGGAGACATTGCCTTCTTACCAAACCGAGTTGGCACCTTCCGCACTGCCACCGTTGGTAAATTATATATAACATTTTACATATATAGGTGTTAATATAATTTATCTATTATTGATTTAATCTAAACTATCAAAAAGGTTTATTAAAAAAAAAATCCACAGTAAGTTTGATGAATGAGTTGATTCTTATATATATTTTTGATGGTGTTTGAAACGGTGAATGGGGACTATTTCATGGCAAAGGACATAGGGTTCGAGAACACGGCAGGAGCAGCACGCCATCAAGCAGTCGCACTCCGAGTTTCGGCAGATTTTGCCGTGTTTTTTAACTGTCATATGAATGGTTACCAAGACACGCTTTACGTCCATACCCATCGTCAATTCTACCGCGATTGCCGCATCTCTGGCACCATTGATTTCGTCTTTGGTGATGCTAAGGCAGTTTTTCAGAACTGCGTATTTGTCATCCGCCGTCCCATGGATAACCAACAATGTATCGTCACAGCCCAAGGACGAAAAGACCGGCGTGAGACGACTGGAATTGTTATCCACAATAGTCGTATAATCGGTGATGCGTCATATCTTCCCGTCAAAGCCAAGTAACTATAATTAATATTTAGTCAAGTGCTCTAACCATGTATGATTTTTTTAAAGAACCGTTGTTTATATGGACCTATATTTATATACAGGAACAGAGCATTTTTGGGACGGCCATGGAAGGAGTATTCGAGGACAATCATAATGAACACAGAGATTGATGATGTGATAGACCCAGAAGGTTGGTTGAAATGGAACGAGACGTTTGCACTCAACACGTTGTACTACACTGAGTACCGCAACAGAGGTCGTGGTTCGGGTCAGGCTCGCCGGGTTAAGTGGAGAGGTATCCGACGGATCTCTCCTAGAGCCGCAAGGGAGTTCTCCCCAGGGAATTTCCTACGTGGCAACACATGGATCCCACAAACGCGTATACCGTACAATGCTAACTGAGCATACATGTCATTATATCATCTCACTCTTTCTTATGGTAAAGTGGTTTGTGTAATTGTGGTTTAATTTGTAGTGTATATAAATCTGGAGAAACAAGATTTGTATATAGTTTTTTTTTTTGGTGGGAAAGTATATAATATAGGTGACAAAAAATAGTGCTTTTTTATATTTGTATTTATTGAAAATGTTTTTTTTCTTCTAATTTTATTATTACGATGCAAATTGTAGAATTAAGAGAATATGTGTGTGTCTTATTAAACAACGGCGTTACAACGTCTATATACACGACTCAATCTCTGAGAAACCCTACACAAGACTTGCCGAGCAAGTTATACACATTAGACACAAACCGCAGCCCATATGCGGCCCAATACTCCCCCTCAAGTTGGAGGAGGAAGTGAAACGAGACCCAACTTGGACATGAGAAGGGTAAACTGTTGAAAACCAAGAGCTTTTGTCAATATGTCGGCCAGTTGATCTTCGGAGCGAACATGGGCTGTCGAGATAACACCATCCTGAATAGCGTCGCGTACAAAATGACAATCCCGTTCGATGTGCTTCGTACGTTCGTGAAAGATGGGATTTGCCGCAATGTGTAAAGCAGCTTTGTTGTCACAAAACAACCTCGTCGGAGCGTGTTGTGGGAACCCAAAATCTTCAAGAAGCTGACGCAACCAAATAATTTCCTTCAAAGCATCGGCCATGGAGCGGTATTCCGCCTCTGCCGAAGAACGAGAAACCGCCTTTTGCTTCTGAGTTTTCCATGAAATAGGACAGCCACCTAAAAACATAAAGTATGCACTAAGAGAGCGACGGGTTAAAGGACAGGTACCCCAATCTGCGTCACAATATGCCGTGAGAGTGAGATCTGTATCAGCTCGCAATAAAATGCCGTGACCAATGGAGCCTTTAAGATAACGAACCACCTGTAACGCAGCATCCCAATGTGCCTCACGAGGAGCTTTCATAAACTGAGACAAGATGTGTATAGGATAAGTAAGCTCCGGACGAGTAACCTTTAAATAAATTAAACGACCAACGAGTCGCCGGTAGCGCATGGGATCCGATAGAAGAGGACTGGAGTCAAGACCAAGTTTATGGTTCTGATCCATAGGAAGCTTAGAAGGCATGGCCGCTTGGAGTCCGGATTCCGCGACGATATCAAGCAAATACTTGCGTTGAGATAAGAAAATACCTTCCGTACTACGAGCAACTTCAATACCAAGAAAATACTTAAGCTTCCCTAAATCCTTCATGTGAAAACACCGGCTCAAATACTCCTTAAACTGGGTCAAAGACGGTAAGTGATTACCACAAATAATAATATCGTCGACGTAAACAAGAACACGCAAGTCTACATCACCTCTGGTCATAGTGAACAAGGAATAATCTGCATAAGATTCCTCAAAACCATATTCCAACAAAGCATTCGCCAACTTAGCAAACCAACACCTCGGTGCTTGCTTAAGACCATACAAAGATTTATGTAAACGACAAACTTTATTTGGATATTTGTGACGGAAACCCATAGGCAATTGCATGTACACTTCTTCTTCAAGATCTCCGTGAAGAAACGCATTATGCACATCCATCTGATGAACCTCCCATCCTTTAGATGAAATAATTTGCATGAGACCTCGAACTGTAGACATTTTAGCAACAGGAGCAAAAGTCTCCTCAAAATCACGGCCAGCCACTTGTCTATTGCCAAGAACCACAAGACGAGCTTTATATCGCTCAATAGACCCATCCGTATTATACTTGATTTTATACACCCATTTGTTTCCAAGAGCTTTCTTTCCGGAAGGTAAATCGACAATGCTCATTGTATTGTTAAGCTCGAGTGCATCGACTTCACTAACCATGGCATTATTCCACCGTTCGTCTTGCACAGCATCGCTAAAACAAGAGGGTTCCATACCCGTAGTAACAGCTGCAAGAAAAGCACGATGTGGAGAAGAGAACAAATCATCAGCAATATAGTGCGTGAGAGGATACTTTGTGTTACCTGAACCCGTAGACGAGGACTCGATAATGAGAGGAGAGGGGAGAGCGTGATGGGTATTATCAGCAACACAAGCGGAATATGTGACGTAACCGGTTAATCTGGTTGATGGAAACTTTGCTCTTTTCCCTTTGCCTAAATCGTCATCCTCATCGGGAGAAGTAGCAGCAACGACAGTAGATGGACCAGCGTCAACAACAGTAGGTGTAGGAGATTCTCGAACAATAGCAACATCATCATCACAAACAACGACATCGTCGGAGGGTCGTGAGTTGATAGTAGAAGATTCATCACGTAGCGGAAGCGGAGAAAATGGAACCAGATCACGACAAACGTTAGAGGGAGAGACTTCCTCAGGTTCGTGAGTCACCGGTGGAGTGGTAGTCGGAGAAGCAGAGTCTAAAGTCACGGAGCTACTACTCCCCCTGTCACCGGAACCGGGTTGGAATTCCCAATCACCATCGGTGAGAACCGGTAGTTCCGTAATAGACATTGACACATCAGGCTTTTGTAAATATGGAAACACGGTCTTGTGAAACACCACATCTCGAGAGACCAAAAATTCATTGGTTGTCAAGTCATAAACCCTCCAACCTTTCTTGCCAAAAGGGTAACCAACAAATATACAGTGACGACTCCGCGAGCCAAACTTGTCCTTATCGCGAGCGCGCAAATGTGTATGACAAGAAGAACCAAATACACGCAACTGGCCATAGTCTGGTTTGATACCGGTTAAAACCTCATAGGGTGATCGTCCCTTATGTAGCTTGGAAGGAGTGCGATTAATAACATATGCAGCAGTAAGAACAGCCTCTCCCTAGAAGAAAACCGGCAAACCAGCTTGAAATAACAGAGATCGAGCAACGTTAAGAATGTGACGGTGTTTACGCTCAACACGACCATTCTGTTGAGGTGTACCAACGCAAGAGGTCTGGTGGATAATCCCTTGACTTGCAAAAAACTTTCCCAAACAAATAAACTCTGTACCGTTATCACTACGCACCATCTTGACTTTCTTATCAAACTGACGTTCGGAATAAGCACAAAAATTTTCTATCACCCGTCGTACTTCAGACTTGGCAATAAGAAGATGCGTCCAAACAGAACGGGAAAAATCATCAACTATCGTTAAAAAATAAACAGCTCCACAAGAAGAAGCAACACGGTATGGTCCCCAAACATCAACATGGATTAATTCAAAACACTCTGTTGTCTTATTGATACTATCATAAAAAACATCACGAGTTTGCTTAGCCCGATAACAAACGTCACAAGGACGAGGACTAGCACAATTTGAAATACCAGAAAAAACGGGTAATGAAGAAAGAACAGAAAACGCCGGATGGCCCAACCGCTGATGCCACAAAGTCTGATCAACCGAAGCCGCCACACGAGTCACATTAGTAGTTGCCACATCCGTTAAATAGTAGACCCCATCACGCTCTTCACCGGCTCCAATCAGGGTCCTCGTGAAACGGTCCTGTAAAACACAAAGAGTATCGGTAAATAACGCAAAACAATTCTTCATTTGCTTGAGAATCTTCGAAACCGATATTAGAGAACAGTTTAAGTTGGGAACATAAAGAACATCCAACAAGGATACACGATCCGTGAGATGGAGAATGCCTTTACGATTTGAAAACGTAACACTACCATCAGCAAACCCAACCGAGCAAGATGGTGTGTCAACCAAATCAGTAAGAAGAGAAATATTTCCCGTCATGTGATGAGAGGCGCCTGTGTCAATGATCACATCGCCAGGAATCTTACCAGAGAGCTTATCGGGATTGCTTTTCATCTTTTCGAGAGCAACCAAGGAAAGAGCTTTCCACTGTTCAGGAGAAAAATCAGAGAGAGTGACGTTAGGACTGGTAGTATAGGCAGCAACAGCTTGACCACGTCCACGACCAGCTCCTCTACCACGACCGCGAGCAGCAGCAGAACCTCGGCCGCTGTTCCGAACGTTACGTTCGGTATACCATTCCGGATATCCAACCAATTGCCAACAAAACGCCTTTTCATGACCAGTGCGACCACAATGAGAACAGAGCAAACTACGCTCCCGACCTGAAGTTTCCACACGTGGATCCCCACTGATCGGAGCAGAAGAAAGAGAGTCACGTCGAGCAACAAAACCAACAGCATCATGCTGTTGTTCACGAGACCGAGCCGCCAAGATCCTCTGTTCTTCACGGATAACTCGTGAGTAAGCTTGATCCAAAGCGGGAGAAGGATCAGCATCAATAATCGAATGAATCACATTCGCAAACTTTGTTTCGTCAAGACCCATGACAAACTGATTCACCTTCTCCTCTTCTCTCTCTGCGGCAATCGTTGTGTAAACACCACAAGTACAACCATCACAAGAACACACCGGAAGAGGTTTGTAAGTGTATAGCTCATCCCACAAAGCTGCAAGCTTCCCGTAATAATCAATTACGGACTGTCCCTCCTGGCGACAAAGAGCGATTTGAGAACGAAGATGATTAACGCGTACTTTGTTCCCAACCGAGAAACGTTTGCGCAAATTTTCCCAAAGATCACGAGCACTAGTGTGATATGAAACTGTGGAGCGTACACGAGGTGTGATCGAGGTACGTAACCACCCAACAACCATGGAATTGACCGAAGTCCATGATTCCAAATCAGAGCTATCTGCTCCGGGTCTCTTCAAGGAACCGTCAATAAAACCAGTCTTCTTCTTCGCACGAAGAGCATTGAGCATCTCCGAAGCCCATTCGTTGTAGTTGTCTCCGGTTAAAGTAACAACGGAGATCATAGCGCCAGGGTTGTCCGTTGAAGACGTAGAGTATGAAGCCATCACCGTGTTTTCTCCGCCTGTTGAACCAACGGCGGCGAGAGCTCCGGATGTCGTAACAGATTGTGTTCCTTGTGTAGTCATGTCGTGAAAAGTTTAGAAAGAAAAAAACAAAGGCACCAAATAACGAGAACGAAACAAAGAGAAACAAAGAAATCTCCACACACGAGATTTGAAAAAAAACCAATGATCAACTGATCAAACAAAGGGTAAACAGAAGAAAGAAGGAAAAAATACAGAGATCAACTGATCGAGAGAAAAATTTGAGAGAAAAAAATTGAGAAACGAAAGTTTAGGTTTCAGGATTTTGCTCTGATACCATGTAGAATTAAGAGAATATGTGTGTGTGTCTTATTAAACAACGGCGTTACAACGTTTATATACACGACTCAATCTCTGAGAAACCCTACACAAGACTTGCCGAGCAAGTTATACACATTAGACACAAACCGCAGCCCATATGCGGCCCAATACAAATCAAAGGATAAAATTAAACTGTGTGAATCTTTCCCGTGTGGTGTTCCGACGTCGACACGATAGACCTAGAAAATAATGTTTAGGTGACTGTTAATTCGAAATTTTATTGTAAACCATTAGATTGACTATTACAAACGAGAGAGAATGAGGAAGAAGAAGTTTGTTAAAGATATTTTCTCATTCAATTAATCCAAAAATAGCTGTACAATTTGTGTTATATACAAGTATACTAAACCGAATACTAAACCGGTTAACTTATATTTACATCTAATCCAATAGTCCCCCTCAAGATGAGGCAAAAATGTTTTTAAGACTCATCTTGGACTTGAGATGTTCAAATTGTGGAAGGAAGAGAGGTTTAGTCAAAATGTCAGCTACTTGATCCTCAGTCCGAACATGTAGGAGTTTGATTTGTCCGCGATCCAGCTTTTCCTGAACTGTATGACAATCCACCTCAATATGTTTAGTCCTCTCGTGAAAAACTGGGTTTGTGGCTATGTAGATCGCTGCAGTGCTATCAGAGAAGAGAATCGGAACAGAGAAAGGACCAACTCGCAACTCACGAAGTAAAGTAGTGATCCACATCATCTCGCAGGTAGCCAAAGCAAGAGCTCGATACTCAGCTTCTGCAGAGGAGCGAGAAACAGTGTGTTGTTTCTTATAACGCTAGGAAATGAGTGACGAGCCAAGAAACATCATAAAACCAGTGGTTGAACGACGGTTATCTGGACAGTTAGCATAATCTGAATCTGCAAAAGCTTTCAATGTGAGGTCTGGTTCTGCAGAATAGAAAAGTCCCTGTCCAATAGTCCCTTTAATGTATTGAAGAACTTGATAAGCTGCTGTCAGATGAGATGTGCGTGGAGCAGAGGAGAACTGACACAACTTATTCACAGCAAAAGTGATGTCTGGACGAGTGATAGTGAGATACATCAAACGGCCTACAAGACTGCGATACATCGCTTTATCAGTCAAAATCATACCAGAAGTCCTAGAGAGATGTAGGTTTGGTACCATGGGTGTTGCGACGTCTTTGCAGGCTAACATGCCAGTAGAGGTCAGAAGTTCAAGGGCATATTTACGTTGACAAATAGATATGCCAGTAGAATTCCTAGCAATTTCAAGACCCAAGAAGTATTTTAAAGGACCAAGCTCCCTTAGCTTAAAACTCTGCTTCAAAGCTTCAGTTAACTGACTCGCACCTGATTCTGTAGTACTAGCAATAACTATGTCTTCAACATAAACCAACACAGCAACAAAATCATCTCCAAAAGTTTTAACAAACAGAGTGTGGTCGCCGTGACACTTTGCAAAGCCCAAAGACAAAAGAGAAGTAGAGAATTTCAAGAACCATTGTCGAGAAGCCTGTTTGAGACCATAAATGGACTTCTTCAACTTACAAACAGCATTCTTAGGCAAAGTGTCCCCCTTAATCTCAGCATACCCTTCTGGAAGTCGCATATATATATCTTCATCAAGATCTCCATTCAAGAAGGCATTTGAAATGTCAAGTTGATGTAGAAACCACTGTTTGGAAGCAGAAATCTTTAATAACAGTTTCACCGTAACCATCTTCGCAACTGGTGAAAAAGTTTCATTATAATCCAAACCCTCCTTTTGTGTGTAACCTTTAGCCACCAACCTGGCTTTATATCTTTCTAGAGTGCCATCTGCATAAAACTTCAAGGTAAAAACCCATTTGCAGCCAACAACTTTCTTACCAGGTGGAAGACTAGTCACATCCCAGGTATTTGTCCTCTCCATGGCTCCAATTTCCTTATCAACAGCCTCACACCATTCCTTGGATGCCTTTGCCTCTTTATATGAAGAGGGAATGGGAATCTTGGTAATATTATTAATATAAGCCAAGTAAGAAGGTGAAATGTTTGAATAAGATAAAAAGGAGGAAATAGGATGAGAGACCTCATTGTCAAGAGAATAACAATGATAATCGCTCAAATGAGCAGGAGGCTTACGAATCCTTTGAGAAGAAATTTGTAGTGGAGGAGAAGAAATGGAATCAGAATTTTGTGGAATTGAGATAGTATTACCAGGAGACAAAGAATCCATTGGTGTGAGAGTGTTGACAGGAACAATCTCCTTCTGAGAATCTGTCAAGGGAAAAACACCTTCATGGAATTCAACATGCCTGGATATATAAATCATATGACTCTGCAAATCCAGTACTTTGTACCCTTTAAAACCTGCAGGATATCCCAAAAATACACATGCTCTCGACCGGGGTTCAAACTTGTATCTTTGTTTTGGAGACGTTGAAGCATAACACAGGCAACCAAATGATCTGATGCGAGAATAGTCTGGTTGCTTACCCGTGAGCAATATTGCAGAGGAATATTTGATTGGAAGAGGAGTGATCGAGCAACATTGAGAATGTGTTGATGTTTACGCTCGACGACTGAGTTCTGTTCAGGTGTCTCCGGACAAGAGTGATAAGAAACTATGCCTCGTGACTGATAAAACTGAGTGAAAGCTAACTCTTTAGCATTATCTGATCTAACCGACTTCACTTTAACATTATATTGATTCTCAACTTGATTGATGAAAGCAGGGAAGACAGTCAGAACATCACTCTTGGCCTTAAGCAAATAAATCCATGTTGCTCTAGAATTATCATCAACAATGGTCAAAAAGTATTTATAACCTTCAACTGTTTCCACTGAAAATGGTCCCCAAACATCTATGTGTAACAACTCAAAAGTTGAATTACAAATGTTGTTCTCTGATATAAAAGATAACTTCTTCTGCTTAGCCAAGTGACAGACATGACAATAAGCAGGCTTCTTATTTTTGTGTCCTGTAGTTCCCAAAGCTTCAGAAATCACATCCAGTCTCGAGTAAGAAGGATGTCCAAGCCTCTTGTGCCACGTACTAATATCCACCACTGCATTCACTAGGATTGTTTCTGTATCGAGCACATAGAGCTTGCCAATTCGACGACCTTTACCAATCATCTCCCCCTTGGTAAGATCCTGTATTTCGCAACAAGTAGTATCAAAAATCACGCGAGAACCAAGATCTGAAGTCAAAGAACTGATACTGATGAGACTTAATCTGAATTCTGGGATAAACAAGACATTCGTGAGGAGTAAGTCTTTATTTAAACGAACCATTCCCACTCCACTGATCTTAACACACTGTCCTGTTGGCATGTTTACATAACTTTCCACAGATGTATCCAAAGAAACAAAACTATTTCGGTCATGAGACACATGGTGAGTTGCACCAGAATCAATCACCCATGTGTCTATGGACAGTGTATGTTTCGAAGCAGCCAGAATTCCAATAAAAGAATATGTATGAGTAGAGAATGAGATACCAGGGTGATCAAGTGGAGTTTGTGGAATATGAGAAGAACTCGCAATAGTAGCAGGAACAGCTCCGGGAGAGGCAGATTGAAGCTGAGAGCTAAACAGAGCAATGATATTCTGTAGCTGATCAGGAGAAAGATTTCCAATCAAGCTCTCCACATTAGTTGGAGTCTTATCCGGAACTGGAGACAAAGAAACTTGAGCCGCTACTATCAGAGGTTTCCGAGCCTTCTCATTGAATTTCCCTTTTGGAGTAAAGCCAGGAGGAAAACCATGTTTCCTGTAACATCGATCAACAATGTGTCCCACACGATTGCAAAAAGAGCATATTGGACGTCCTTTGTTTGGACCACTTTGAACATACATCACACCCGAAGATAGTGGCGAAGGAGAAACCATCTGAGGTGCAACTTGTGAAACTTGAAAAGCTGTGGGAGCAGTGGGAGCGGTGAACCCTTTCTGGCTGTCATCTTGGTCCAGGATGTGGTATACCTCTACCAGAGGAGGTAACACCTTCTTTGCAATGATTTGTCTGCGAACAATCGCATAAGATTCATTTAGACCAGCTAAGAATTTCACCGTTTTGGCTCTCTCTGCCTTCTGTTGCAGACGAGCACCTTTCCCACACACACAAGGATCATCTGGTTCCTCTGAACCATCTAGCTGATCCCAGAGAGTTTTGAGACGAGTATAATACTCAGACAACGACATAGAACCTTGACGAAGGTCTTGGATCTCTTGAGTTAGATTAAAAGTGCGTGGAAGGTTAGTCATATGGTAACGACCATAGAGATCTTTCCAAATATCTGTAGCATCTTTCAAACGCAAAATACTACGATAGATCTGAGGAGAAACGGAGTTCAATAACCACGACTTAACCATACTATTGCATCTAGACCACAAATCAAAGTTAGGATCTGTAACCAAGGGCCTAGGCAAGCTTCCATCAATAAATTTTATCTTATTCTTAGCATCAAGAGAAATACGCATCGCAAAACTCCAGTCATCATAGTTCATTTCATCCAAACGAAGAGAGATGATACTCAAACCTGGATGATCTGCGCTGTGTAGATGGAACGGAGAATGAGTGGGATCAGCGAAGATCGGCGATGTGACAGCTCGCGAAAGCCCGGAAACCTGAGGATCGGCTACTGGGAGAGTGATCGGAGCAGAATCATCAACATCGGAGTTCAACCTTTGCGATTGACGAACAGCGGAGCTCGATTGTGATTTTATTTTACCCGTTCTTCGGTTCGCACAAGATGCGATCACCATTGGAATACGAGATGAGCTCAAAATCGAAGAAAAATGAGCTTAATGAACTGAAACGATCAAGGATTAGAGGTGGATCTGAGCTTTGATGACTCTGATACCATATTACAAACGAGAGAGAATGAGGAAGAAGAAGTTTGTTAAAGATATTTTCTCATTCAATTAATCCAAAAATAGCTGTACAATTTGTGTTATATACAAGTATACTAAACCGAATACTAAACCGGTTAACTTATATTTACATCTAATCCAATATTGACCAAACCCTAACGTTCGTTGATGATATCACAAACGAAAAATGTTTGGTTAAACTTATTTTTTCTTTTCTAATTGGCTTTCTAAGCACAAACTCTGTTTCTTTCTTATTTTATTAATCAAGAACAATTATAACTAACACTTTTATATAGAAAGTTTTACTACAAGAGAAAAGTGTTATCTACTTGGTTGGACGGACGGACCTATTCACATGAAAAGGGGTCAGTTGACCTCCCCAAATTTCAATAATTTTCTTTTTGTTATAAGAAAAATAAATTGGATTCATAAAAAAAAAAAAAAAAAAAAAAACAGTTATGCTTAGTTGGATAAAATATCATTATAGGTCCATTATTGCTTAGGAGATACTAATTGATTACTACAAATTCATATAGATAGAACTATTCATTTTATCATGTATAATTGTACAAATACTTTTTGTTGGATATTTATATTTGCACAAAAATGAGTCATTTACTAAAATAACTCTCTAATATAGAGTTATATTAGAGAAGAGAGAGAAAAAACATATTTTAGAAATATATTTTATATAGTATATTTTACAAATTATTGTATGAAA
The DNA here is from genome assembly GCF_030686135.1 of Camelina sativa. Taxonomy (NCBI): domain Eukaryota; kingdom Viridiplantae; phylum Streptophyta; class Magnoliopsida; order Brassicales; family Brassicaceae; genus Camelina; species Camelina sativa. Next base: position 17,226,910 of record NC_141891.1, read on the forward strand.
ATGTGTCTACTAAGAAAAGTAGGCAGTTTTTGTTAGAAATTTAAAAATATACACTTTTTTAGTTTTGTGAGATAGAGAATTTGTGAGAGAAAGTATAAGATAAAAACAAATAAAAAGACCAATATACCTATGACCATGTGTCATAAAAAGAGAGTTTTATTTGTGATCTTATTTTTAGATGAAATATGACCAAAAAAAAAAAATCCAATGTACCATATCTATCTTCCAATGAAATTTTGTGTGTGTGGTACCTGATTTTAAGGTATTGGATCAAAAAACTAATGTTTCATGGTCCACTTAAATTAAGAAAATTCTCTCAAATAACACCAAATAACTATTATTTTCAAATTTAGCACACTAAAATTCTAAAAACAGATTAAACCCTAAACTCTAGATACTAAAATCCTAACCCTCATAATTATATATTAATTTAAAATAGAAAACCCAAACCTAAAAAAATATTTCAAAAAATTATTTTAAAATATTGTAAAGTGTCAAATAATACTATTTTGGTGTACCATTTAGGTTTGGTATATCATATGGATTAAGTGTACGATCTGGGTTTAGTGTACAATCAAGGTTTGGTGTACAATCTGGTTTTAGTATACAATCTGGTTTTAGTGTACAATCTAGGTTTGATGTAAAATATGCGTCTGGTGTATCATCTGGGTCTGATGTACTATTTAAGTCTTGTATATCATCTACGTCTGGTGTACCATTTGGGTCTAGTGTACTATGTGACTCTGGTGTACCATCTAGATATAGTGTACTATATAGGTTTGGTGTACCATCTGGGTATAGTATATTATCTAGGTTAGGTGTATATATCATCTAGGTAGTGTACCATTCGAGTTTGGTTTACCATCCAAGTTTGGTGTACAATCTAATTAATTTTTGAAAAATTAAATCCTATACTCTAAATACTAAATATAGCCCTTCAAAACTATATCCTAAATGTAAAATAGGAAACCCAAACATAAAAAAAAATTTTAATATTAATTTAAAAAATTGTAATCTGTGAAATACTTTTATTTTGATGTATCATCTGGGTTGGGTGTACAATTTGATTTTACTGTACTATCTGGTTTTGGTATACCATCTGAGTTTGGTAAACCATCTAATTAAATTTTCAAAATTAAACTTTACACTCTAAATTAAACCCCAGAGAAGAAGAAAATATCTTGGATCGCTTGGTCAAAGATGACAAAAACAAAGAGAGATGGTGGTTTAGGTTTTAAAGATATAACAAGCTTTAATCATGCTCTACTCGCAAAAGTCAGTTGGAGAATACTCACTAAGCATCCTCTCTTTTGGCAAGAGTTCTGCTGGGCAAATATTGCAACAATGCTTCCTTTCTAGATTGTTCAGTGTCTACTGCTTCCCATGGTTGGCGGGGAATTTGCATAGGTCGTGATCTACTGAAATCACAACTCAGAATAGTCATTGGATCGGGAGAAGACACGAGGGTTTGGTCAGATACGTGGACCTCCCTTGCAACTCCACTTGCCCCAGTTGGCCCACCATCAAAAATCACCCAACATATGTTAGTTAAAGATCTCATTTGTCCGGTCTCTAAAGAATGGAATAGAGAAAAGATTTGGGAAATCCTACCCCTATATGAACAGAAAATCCTTGGTCTAAGACCGAGTAAGCTGGACGCAAAGGATAAATACATCTAGTTAGCCACCAAAGATGGAGCCTATAGTGAAAAAATGGGATACCATGCAGCACAAAAGGTGGATATCCAACCAATGCAATCCCCCATTCCACAAAGCTTCAACTGGATCAAGGAGATATGGAACCTACAATGTGCCCCAAAAATTAAATCATTCCTTTGGAAAGTCATGACGGAGGTTACCGGTTGGGAGAAACTTACAGCACCGAGGTATTAATCTGAAAGCTTGCTGTCCCCACTGTGGGGAAGAGGAATCGATATTGCATCTCTTGTTCCACTGTGCTTATGCAAAACAGGTTTGGGATTCAGCGCCCTTCAAGTCCCCCCTTAACACCCCTAGCATTTTAAGCTGTCAGATGGGGATTGAGGCCTCGAACAGACTTCTGAGCCTTCCACCAATTTGTTCAATCCACGGCTCTCTCTCCCCCTGGATCTTGTGGACGTTATGGACCACCAGAAACAAGAAGATATTCAATCAGATCTGCCTGTCAAGCTATGATGTAATTTCCACATCTATTACCCAAGCCAAAGAATGGACCTCGCTCAGATCCCAGCCGTTAGAAGTAAACTGACAGAGCCATCCAATCAGATCTACAACTTCACACCTGATACATTCCGATGCTTTTCAGACGCTACGTGGAAAGAGGAATCAAACCAGGCCGGATTTGGGTGGATATTGGAATGGCAACTGAGCCAGGGCATGGCTTCAGCAAATAATGTAAGATTCCCTCTCATGGCAGAGGCTATGGCTTTACAACACGCTCTCAATCAAACTCTCGATCTTGATGATAACAGGTTTTTCACCCAGGGTATCAATTCCCTATGCAGTTGTAGTACAAAGGATTATCAATCCAAATGGTTGTGATGTTAGCAGATAAGATATGATCAGAACAATGCAAGTCAAGCCAAACAATGGTGTGAGTTTTTGACTGTCAACCTAAGGTAAACAAAAAGGAAATAAAAACAAGAACCACACGACCTAAGTACACAATGCAAGCAATCGAGTATTGGATCGAGTGGGTGGTCGGATAACAGCAGAATCAAGAACACAAAGATGAACAACTCGAGGGTGTACACGAGGCTGGTGATCGAGTACCAGTTCGGGTAGAGGATCGAGTTATAGACAAAAGGATTAAACAATTAAATAAGAAAGCTCCTAAGGATAGGGTAATCGACTCATAAGTGTTCCTGATCAATTTGGGATGTCCCACATGCCTCAAGCAAAATATTCCCTAGACAATGAACTTCTAAACCTTGAAAATCCACTCTCGTTGTAAGAACAATCAACCTTAATGACTCTTCTACCCAACTCTCGTTGGAGAGACATGACTAAGCAGGCATTAAAATCCTATTCATTATTGTCAATAAACTCCTTACACGTCTAATTTCTTAGGCTAATTGAGTAAATCTCTAGCATTGGTTGGTTCAAGCATTTCAACAAACATCTCTTGATGGCAAAACACCCTAGATCTAATCTCAACCTCTCGGTCTGAAACTAGCATTAAGCATACCAATCTAGAAAGGAATTTTCATAAAAACAATCAAGCTAAGACATCCTAATCGATCAAGAACACATACTTGCCTATCCCATTCTTAGAAACCTTGATTCACTACTCAGATTTCACGGCAAACAATATGAAAACAGAAATGAATAAGAATTGCATTGAATTAAAACGAAAACTGAAGTAATGAAAAATACAGAATCGCAAATAAAAAAAAGTAGTAAAAGAAGTAAAAAGTAAAATCCTAACAAAGCTTGAAAAGTGTAAATCGCTCTCTCTCTCTCTCTCTCTCTCTCTCTCTCAGAAGCTCACGCTCTCTGGGTTCGTGAGTTTTTGCAGCTTGCTAGGGCGAGAAAAGGGGGTTTATATATGGAAACCCTTTTGACCTAGCCGCTCAGTTCTGTCCGAAGATCTGCTAGAGGCTATGCACGAGGTTCGAGTCATGTGGATGCTTGGGTAGGGTTTCGGGTTGTTCTTTCTGCACTCAGATCCTCTTTAGTCAGATTAAGGTTCAGACTGTTCTTCTCGCACGATCACTCCATCGGGTACATGTTGGGGTTTTACCTCATTATTCTCTTTTTTGGGCTCCAAAGCACATGTTTTCATCCAAAATGCACAAATGCAACAATGCACCACCCTATACAGCCTAATTGCAAATTCCTAAGGTTAAGGACCTAAAAATGCTAAGGTTATGGTATTTATAATGCAAAACATGGATAAAAAAGAGTGTCTAAAACATGTAAAATAGAGAGTTATCACTTGGCTTCCAGAATGTTTCTTTTGCTTGAGATTCGCATTTGCTGATCAAAGCACTCAATTTGGAACTTCAACAAAAGGAGCTCTACGAGATTCAACATGACATCCTTTCGCTTTCTTTTCTTTTCGACTCTTGTGATTCTATCTTTGTAAAACGGGAGAAAAATGTAAAAGCCGATAAGGCAGCTAAAGAGGTACTTATGATGTCTCTTAACTCTGTACCAAACTCATTTTAAATGAAAGTACGGTCTTTGACAAAAAAAAAAAAAAAAAAAAAAAATCCTTCAAAACTATATCCTAAATGTAAAATAGAGAATCCAAACATAAAAAAAAAGTCTAAATATTAATTTAAAAAATTGTAATGTGTGAAATACTTTTATTTTGGTGTACTAATATGGGTTTGGTGTACCATCTAATTAAATTTTTAAAATTAAACCCTACACTCTAAATATTAAATCTACCCCTTCAAAACTATATGCTAAATGTAAAATATAGAACCCAAACCTAAAAAAATTCCTAAAAATTAATTTAAAATATTGTAATGTGTCAAATAGTGCTATTTTGATTTACCATTTAGGTTTGGTATACAATCTGAGTTTTGTGTACGATCTGGGTTTGGGATGTACCAAATGAGTTTAGTGTACCATCTGAGTTTGATGTACCATCTAGGATAAATAAATACAATTCTACATCCTTAAAAACTATTTTTCTGTGTTTGTGTTATTTTTGAAAAATAAAACTTTTGTGATTTTTTGGAAAAAAAACTTAAAGCTTGGTATTATTAAGAGTAATATCAAAGTGTAGATTAATATTAGAAACTAACCATTAAATCCTAAACACTAAATCCTACCCCTAAAGACTATACCCTAAATTTAAAATTGTCAACGCAAACCTAACAGAATAAATTCTACATCCTTCAAAACATTTTTTTTTTGTGTTTGTGGTATTTCTGGAAAATAAAACTTGTGTGGTTTTTTGGAAAAAAATAGTTAAAACTTTTGAATATTTGTTATTTTTTTAAAAAAAAACTTAAATTGTGGTATTTTCATGATTAATATCAAAGTGTAGATTAATATTAGAAGGTAACCATTTAATCCAAAATACTAAACCCTACATCTAAAGACTATACTTTAAATTTTGAAATAGTAAACCCAAACCTAACAAAATAAATTCTACATCCTTAAAAATAAATTTTTGGGTTTTTGATATTTTTGGAAAATAAAACTTATGTAGTTTTTTGAAAATAATAATTAAAATGTTTTATTTTAGGAAAAACTTAATTGTAATATTTTGAGAACTTTCTATAATTATTATATATAAATTAATAACAAAATCAAGATAAAAAGTCAAAGAGGAAAAAAAGAAAAAGAAAGGAAAAATGTATGATTGTACAAATACTTTTTTGTGAGATATTTATGTTTGCACAAAAGGTTAAATGTGTAATTTACTAAAATGTCTCTCTAATAGAGAGTTGTATTAGAGAAGAGAGAGAATAGTGCCTATTTTACAAATATATTTTATAAAGTGTCTACTTTACAAATTATTCTATGAAAAAAGTCTCTACTTTTCTAATTAAGTCTAGAAAGTTTTACTACTACTAGTATACAAGTGTCATCTATTCGCTTAGGCAGGGGTGGACCTATTCACATGAAAGGGGGTCAGTTGACCTCTCTAAATTTCAAAAATTTCCTTCTTGTTATGAGAAAAATAAATTGGATTCATCAAAAATAAATTTTTATGCTTGACCTCCGTAAAATATCATCCTAGATCCGTTATTGCGCTTAGGAGATACTAATTGATTACTGCTAATTCATGTAGATAGAACCATGCATTATCACTTCTGTACACGAGACAATGAAAAATGTGTTAACAAGCAAGACAAACGTTCAATGCGTCAAAACTAGATTTTGTTATTAGAGTAATTAATATGTTTTAGAAGAAATCGAGAAAGTATTTTCTTTTACTTGCATGCATCTTAACTCTTAAAAGTCTAATAAACTAAGGAAAAAACATATATAAATTGAGACTATTAATACACGTACAAGTGGCAGTCACAATAAAGACACGTTCAACAAATCAGGTTGTGAACTTCGGTTCTCACCGGGAGACCGAGACTTCCTCCACGAGTGATCAGCAGAGAGGTCGAACAGAAATTCACGCCCTGGGCATATTAACTGAATCTGAAACCTGAACCCGAACCCAACCCGAAGTGAGCAGTTCAGTTCGGGTTCGGATAGGGTAAAATACCCGATCGGATGTGATTTTTCATAAGATCGGATACCCGATCGGGTTCGGATAATATCCGATATCCAAACCAAACCCGAAGATACCCGAAGATAATAGACCCCCTAATCCCTAACCCCCTTTTATTTTCTTTGTTATTATCGATTTCAAACTTGTTATAGCATGTTCGACTACCCAGATTCAAAATCGAAGCTACTTTTTGCTTTTACCCAATAAAACCAGATATTAATTTAATTTGTTCAAGCTGGAAACCCTAAATCCTTTAGCCTCATCCCCTCCTTCTGAGACTTCACGACGGAAATCACAGGTTTGTTTTTGATCTCAAACTCATCGTCCTTTGGTTTTTTTATCACCTTCTGCAACTGAAACCGAAACTAAATCGACTTTCTCTTAAGTCTTCTCTGCAATTTCTATATATGTAGAGAGAAACACAAGGTTTTGCAACAATATTGTTAGTGATAATACTAAGTTTATCTTCGATTTTAGAATCTGATACTACTTTGATGTTCTATGTTTCATCTTGTTTAATGTTTAGACATAGTTTGAATCTTAAAACTCCGTTGTAATGATTATATTGTAGAATCTGAAATTATCTACTTGAGTATGAGGTTTATTTTGATTATACTTGTCTTAATTTGATTGTTATATGGGAAACTATCTACTATCACTGACTTAGTGACTTTGCTATCTCTGTTAATATGATATGCAGATGGGTTCATCATAACCATTGAACGAAGATTATACCGATGATGAGTTAAATGATGAAGAAGAAATGATGACACCGAGAGCAAGAGGAAAAAGGAAACAAACTCGTGGAAGTGGATATGGTGGTGGCACTACTGCTGAGCAAAACAAGACACCAATGACACTAGCACCAAGGTCTGGTGTATGTACTCATTTCACGAGATTAGCAGGCAGCCGTAACAGGTGTAAGTGTAACTATTGTGGAAAGGAATTAGGATGTGCAACAAAATCAGGGACGAAGAACTTGTGGAATCATCTCGAAATATGTAAGGCCTACAAGGCATGGGAAGAAGGTCAAGATGCTACAGGAAGACAGCAGGTGATTAATAAGGAAGGAAATCTCCAGTATTCAAAGGTCCCTGAGCATGTTTTCAGAGAAGCACTTAATCAAATGTTGGTGATAGGAGAGTTGCCATTGTCTTTTGTAGAAGGAGTGGCATTAAAAAAAATTTGCGATAAGGTTAGTCACTTAGTCTTTTCTTATGTGCATGATTTAATACATGTTTCTTATACACTTGATCTAATCAATCTTATCTATTTGTTACGGCTTTAATCAGTCTATTCTTATATGTAATTCATTTAGGTTAACCTCTATAAACCGCATTCAAGAAGGACAGCAACAAGAGACATTGTGAAAATGTATGTGGAGAGGAAGGCTACTCTTAGGCAATGGTTTTTGGCTAATAAGCAAAAAGTCTCACTCACCACTGATATTTGGGTTTCTTCGATAACATGTACTTTTTTAAAAACTAAAATTCTGATCTTAGCTTGTTATTCTTAATAACATATACTTACTGTTATTTTTTATTCTTATAGGTTCAAGTTACATGGTTATCACAGCACACTACATTGACAAACACTGGCGATTGAAGAAGCTAATCATTGGATTTAAGAATGTGATAGATCACAAAGGTACGACAATTGCAAACACACTTATAGAATGTCTTGCTGAATGGGGGATAGAGAAGGTGTTCAGTGTCACTGTTGACAATGCAACTGCTAATAGCAATGCTCTGAGTCAGTTTCAATGTAGCTTCTCTGAGATATCAAAGGATTCTCCGGTTATGGATGGAGATTTCATGCATCTTAGGTGCGCTGGTCATATTATAAACTTGATAGTGAAGGATGGATTGACTGAAATCGATGCTAGTTTGGCTGCTGTCCGTAATGGTATCTCATATGTCAGGTCAGGACCAAATAGAAGAAAGGCATTTCAGCAAAGAGTCGAAAATGGTAGGTTCTCGAAGGGTAGTATGCCACTAGATGTGCAAACAAGGTGGAATTCTACGTATTTGATGCTGACAAGGGCAATTAAGTTTAAAGGAGCATTTGATAAAATGGAGCTTGAGGATAAGCTTTACATTCATCACTTCTTGGAGTATGACAATGGCGTAAAAAGGATTGGACCTCCTCAAACCTTAGATTGGCGTAAAATTGAGAGGTTAGTTAAGTTTCTTAATGTTTTCTATAAGGCTACATTGGTAGTATCCGCCTCCACTACTATGAATGCACATCAGTGTTATGGCGAGATAGTTAACATTGCTGTGAAGCTTCAGTTACTTTATGCTACTGGGGATAACCATGTGAAGTTAAATGCTGAGAAAATGTATCAGTAATTTGATAAGTATTGGGATGGGTTGAAGAACATTAACAGGATGTTGATTATTGTTAGTGTTTTTGATCCGAGAAAGAAGATGAAGTTTGCATATTTGTGTTTTGAGGAGTTGTATGGGGTAGAGACTGTAGAAGCTGGGGCAATGAAAGATTCAGTTAAGGCTATAATGCGTGATATGTATAAAGAGTATAGTGAAAGATATGCTGAAGCAACAGCATCTGTGGAACAAACTCAGTCTCACTGCTCATCTCAGAGTGTTCGAGAGAGACATCAAGACATATTTGACTCAGTCGATGATGACTTTGATGGATACAACCGGTGGAGCAGAAGTATGATACATTGCTCAGAACTATTGGAGTTAGAGATACTAATGAACTAGATACTTATCTGAGAGAAGAAGTTGAGAATCCAGATTTGATGATGGGAGTTGAGTATGATGTACTCTCTTGGTGTAAAGTCAATAGTGCAAGGTACCCTGTTTTATCTCAGATGGCTAAATATTTATGGGGAAAATGTCATAAAAATCCCCAACTTTCAAATTTGGGACGTTTTATCACCAACTTTCAAGATGCCATTTTAATTACAAACTTTTCGTTGACTTGGCCATAAAATAGCAAAGTTTTTTGGACCACGCCGTTTTAAGCACGTCGTTTATTCTCTGTTAAAGATCTCAAAAACAGAGTAAAATTATACGTTATCTGCTACCGTTTTGCATAAACGACCATGTTTTTAACGCTAAAACCAACATCTTTTAGCAAATTGAAGAAACTAAATCCCCAAATCAATTCCAATTTCACAAATCCATAACCCTAGAAAGAAATCCCAAATGCTTTCTACACATCGATGGCACACCACACTCACCGACGCAACCAGATGTGTCAAAGCTTGAACTTGAACTCATCAGAACAGAGAGATTGCATAAGAGATTTTGGTATTATAGAGAGAATTTGGGATTTTTTTCTAGGGTTAGGGATTTAATAAACGTCGTGCCTAAAACAGTGTAGTCAACAAAACTTTGCTATTTTATGGTCAAGTCAACAGAAAGTTTGTGATTAAAATGGCATCCTGAAAGTTGGTGATTAAAATATCCCAAACTTGAAAGTTGGGGATTTTTATGATATTTTTCCTAAAGATTTATTTGCAATGCAAGTGTCATCTATTGCTTCTGAAAGTGCTTTTAGCACTAGTGGAAGGATAATAGATCCCTATAGAAGTTGTCTTACACACTACATGGTCGAGGTTCTGATTTGTACTAAACAGTGGTTAAAACAAGACATAAAGTTTGAAGAAAAAGTACTTACAAATGCTCAAATTCTTGCAGAATTTGAGTTTGAAGATGAGCTTCAAAGAGGTCACTTTTCTTATCTCTTTATGCCATGTTAGTTACTTACTTACAATTTAGAGTTTCTAATGTTTGTTTGTTTATTTTCAGAGTTTGAATCTGAAGAAGAAGGCTCTTGAGCATGTTACATGGCAGAGGAAGAAGAATGATTAGAAGACTGGTCTACTTGTTTTGTCTACTTGTTTCTCTCTTTTAAAGATTAGAAGACTGGTCTACTTGTTTTGTCTACTTGTTTCTCTCTTTTAAACTTTATCTACTTGTTTCTCTCTTTTGAACTTAAGAATTTAGACTTGCATTCTCTTTGAATCTCTAAACTCTTTAAGACTTTCAACTCTGAGTTTCAATCTTTATGTTATTCTACTTTCATTTCTAATCATTCTCATTGGTTTTTGATATTTAAGTTATATGCTGATTCGGATATATTGGTATGAGTTCGGGTTTTTGGTACCTATTTCAAGTATTTTTATCAATTTTTGATAAAGATACTCGAAATCCATCGGATATTCGAAATTCACTTCGGATTTCGGGTGCATCTGAAATTACCCGAACCCGTTCGGATAAAACCTGAACCCGACCTGATTCTATAAAATACCCGATCGGATTCTATTTTCATATATTCGAAGATCCGAAAATCCGAAGATCCAAACCCAATCGGGTTCGGGTACCTGAACGCCCAGGCATAGGAATGAGAATAAAACCACATATCAATAGAGTCAATGTGAAACGTATGGTTACAGTTGGGAAAACCCCGCATTCCATTGCGATTTATGCAGTTGCGGCGGAGATTATGAAGTAAGGAAGAGATTTGATGATGGAAGGGTTAAGGCCACCGTTAGTGGTGACGACGGTGTGGGTGGAAGGGTTGGCAAAGTGACGACTAAGATTGGAACGGCGAGAGTAACGGTGAAGAAAGATCATAAAAAGGACAATGAATAAGATTATCATTGTGGCGGTGTGTATGATTTTGCTTTTTTATGACAAAGTTCATAAGATCTGATCAGTACTGGATGTGCTCACTGGATTCGGGTTGAGAAAACTCATTGTTTTGGGGTTCGAAGTGGTGAATGAAGAGAAGTAAAGAGAGAGAGAGAGAGAGAGAGAGAGAGAGAGAGAGAGAGAGAGAGAGAGAGAGAGAGAGAGAGAGAGAGAGAGAGAGAGAGAGAGAGAGAGAGAGAGAGAGGTTTTTTCTTCACGTTTTTTAAGACATCAATGTTGACTTAGTTCACTTTTTGTGCATGTTTGGTTGATATTTTTTTAGGATGCTATATTCTATAAGACCTTAATTAAGTTTTATATTTTAAAATTTTAATTGTTACATCAGTTTTTATCTAACTTTCAATTAATCTTAAAACAAAAAATATAAAATAAAATATACATGATTCATCATTTAGTTGTTGATTGATAAAAAAAAGGCTTGAGGTAAGGCTATAATGTTTAGGTGCATAATAATAATAAGGGTTGTCAAAATTATTATTTTAAAAGTTATATGTTTATATTGACAAAAATCAATGTCTATATATGGATATTCTTTATTTTGTAACCATCATAATTGAGATCTGATACATAAATGAATATCTCAGTAAATTCACACTGATTTTAGTGAGACACCCGGAGCGCATGCCGTGCACCTAAACTTCTCTCTCTCACCAACAAAAAGCTAAGACTAAACAATATAAAAGAACACAAATGAAGGAAAGATTAGGTGCATGGCATGCACCTTTGCGCTTTTAGGTGTAACATCCGAAGCGTATACCCTACACCTAAACTTCTTTCGCACCAAAAAAATGAATATCTCTGATGCATAAATATTAATGGAGCGATTATTTTGGTTTGTTTTACTTTGCTTAGATTTCTAACAAAAATTATATCAAAGTTTTTTGTTACTATTCATCTAATAATATAAGAAAAAATAGAAATAAAGGATAAATATTTAAACATTTGTCTATTATGCATTTTATAAATAAATGTCAACTATTCCTAAACTACCCCTTATATATATTAGATTTTAAAAAAAAATCAAAGGAAATTAACAACAATTATGAAAAATAGATGAGGATACTTATAATGTCATAAATATGTGTTTTTGAATCATTTTGATGGATAGAATTTGATGGAGATACTCATTGATTACTACTAATCAACCAAAAAAATCCATTTAGATAGAACCATGCATTATCACTTTTGTACATGAGACATTGAAAAATGTGTTGACAAGCAAAGCAAACTTTTAATGCGTCAAAACTAGAGCTTGTAACTACAGTAATTAATATGTTTTAGAAGAAATCGAGAAAGTATTTTCTTTTACTTGCATGCATCTTAAACTCCTAAAAAGTATATTAAACTGAGAAAAAGGAAGAACATACATAAATTGAGACTATTGATATACATCCACGTCGCAGTCACAATAAACACACGTTCAACAAATCAGGTCGTGAACTTCGGTTCTCACTGGGAGACCGAAAGTTTCTCTGCCATCGATTTAACTCCTCCGGCGAAAGGCTCCACGAGTGATCGGCAGATAGGACAAGTGGAATGAGAATGAAACCACATATCAATACAGTCAATGTGAAACGTATGGTTGCAGTTTGGCAAAACTTGATATGTTTCGTTATCCTCGAGCTCCGAGAGGCAAACCCCACATTCCATAGAGGTTTGTGCGGTTGCGGAGAATGTGAATTCAGGAAGAGATTTGATGACGGAAGGGTTAAGGCCACCGTGAGTGGTGACCACGGCGGTGGTGGAAGGGTTGGCAATGTGACGACTGAGATTGGAGCAGCGAGAGTAACGGTGAAGAAAGATCATAAAAAGGACAATGAATAAGATTATGATTGTAGGGGTGAGTATGATTTTTCTGTTTATGACAAAAATCATAGGATCTGAATCGGTACTGGATGTGCTCACTGGATTCAGATTGCGAAAACTCATTGTTTTGGGCTGGGGTTTGGAGTGTTGGGTGAATGAAGAGAAGTGAAAGAAGATGATGGTGGTTTTAGTATGGCAAGTGTGTGTGTGTGTGTGTGTGTGTGTGAGAGAGAGAGAGAGAGAAAGAGAGAGAGAGAGAGAGAGAGAGAGAGAGAGAGAGAGAGAGAGAGAGAGAGAGAGAGAGAGGTACTTTACTTCACGTTTTTCTAAGACACAAACGTTGACTTACTTCACTTTTTTGTGCATGTTTGATTGATATTTTTTTTAGGATGCTACATTCTAGAAGACCTTAATTAAGTTTTGGATTTTAAAATTTTAATTATAACATTAATTTTTATATACGTTTTAATTAATTTTAAAACTAAATATATAAAATAAAATATACATAATCCATCATTTAGTTGTTGATTGATAAAAATAAAGTTTGAGGTTCAAGGCTTTAATGTTTAGATACATCAAAATAATTAGTTGTCAAAATTAATAGTTCAAAATTTTTATGTCTATGTTGACAACAATAAGTATCTATATATGGATATTATTTATTTTGTAACAGTTGTAACTGAAATTTGATAAATAAATGAACATCTAAGTAAATTCAAACTAGCTTTAGTAAGACACCTGGAGCGCATGCCCGACACCTAAACTTCTCTCACACCAAAAAAAATAAAAAGCTAACAGTTGCCAACAGAGAAGAATACAAAACAAGAAGAGATTAGGTGTAAAACATGCACTTTGCCGCTTTTAGGTGTAAAATCAGGAGCGCATGCCCTTCACATAAACATTAATGGAGAAATTATTTTGGTTTGTTTTACTTTGCTTAGATTTCTAATAAAATTTATATCAAAAATTTTTGTTACTATTAGAAATAAATTTGTCTATTTATGCATCTAATAATTTAAAGAAAAATTAGAAATAAAGTATAAATCTATAAACATTTGTCTATTTATGCATTTTATAAATAAATTTCAACTACTCCTAAAATACCCCTTACATATATTAGATTTTAAAAAAAAAAATCAGAAGAAATTAACGACAATTATGAAAAATAGACAAGGATACTTATAATGTCATAAATATGTGTTTTTTTAGATCATTTAGATGAATAAAATTCGATATAGATACTAATTGATCACTACTAATCAACCAAAAAAAATCCATACAAGTGCTATCTACTCGTTTAGGAGATACTAATTGATTACTACTAATCAACCAAAAAAAATCCATGTAGATAGATAGAACCATGCATTATCACTTTTGTACAAGAGACATTAAAAAATGTGTTGACAAGCAATGCAAACCTTTAATACCTCAAAACTAGATCTCGTAACTAGAGTAATTAATATGTTTTAGAAGAAATCGAGAAAGTATTTTCTTTTACTTGCATGCATCTTAAACTCCTAAAAGTCTAATAAGCTGAGAAAAAGAAAGAACATACATAAATTGAGACCATTGATATATGTCCACATGGTAGTCACAACAAACACACGTTCAACAAATCAGGTCGTGAACTTTGGTCCTCACCGGGAGACCGAAACTTCCTCTGCCATCGATTTAACTCCTCCGGCGAAAGGCTCCACGAGTGATCGGCAGAGAGGACAAGTGGAATGAGAATGAAACCACATATCAATACAATCAATGTGAAACGTATGGCTGCAGTTTGGCAAAACCCGACATGTTTCATTATCCTCGAGCTCCGAGAGGCAAACCCCACATTCCATAGCGGTTTGTGCGGTTGCGGAGAATGTGAATTCAGGAAGAGATTTGATGACGGAAGGGTTAAGGCCACCGTGAGTGGTGACGACGGCGGTGGTGGAAGGGTCGCCGACATGACGATTGAGATTGGAGCGGCGAGAGTAATGGTGAAGAAAGATCATAAAAAGGACAATGAATAAGATTATGATTGTGGCGGTGAGTATGATTTTGCTGTTTATGACAAAACTCATAGGATCTGAATCGGTACTGGATGTGCTCACTGGATTCGGGTTGCGAAAACTCATTGTTTTGGGTTTGGGGTTTGGAGTGTTGGGTGAATGAAGAGAAGTGAAGGAAGATGATGGTGGTTTTAGTATGGCGAGTGAGAGAGAGAGAGAGGTGATTTACTTCACGTTTTTTAAAGACACAAACGTTGACTTACTTCACTTTTTTGTGCATGTTTGATTGATATTTTTTTGAGGATGCTACATTCTAGAAGACCTTAATTAAGTTTTGGTTTAAAATTTATATTATAACATCATTTTTAATATAATTTTCAATATAATTTTCAATTAATTTTAAAACTAAAAATATAAAATAAAATATACATAATCCATCATTTAGTTGTTAGTTGATAAAAAGAAAGCTTTGAGGTTAAAGGCTTTAATGTTTAGGTACATTATAATAATTAGGGTTGTCAAAATTATTAGTCAAAATTTTTATGACTATGTTGACAAAAATCAGATTCTATGTATGGATATTCCATATTTTGTAACAGTCGTAACTGAAATTTGATACATAAATGAACATCTAAGTAAATTCACACTAATTTTAGTAAGACACCCGAAGCGCATGCTCGACACCTAAACTTCTCTCACACCAAAAAAAAGTTAAGAGTTGACAATAGAGAAGAATACAAAACTAGAAGAGATTAGGTGCAAAGCATACACCTTGGCGCTTTTAGGTGTAAAATCCGGAACGCATGCCCTTCACATAAACTTCTCTCGCACCAACAAATAAATGTCTCTGATGCATAATTATCAAAAGAGAGATTAGTTTGGTTTGTTTAACTTTGTTTAGATTTCTAATAAAACTTATATCAAAAAATTTTGTTACTATTAATCTAATAATTTGAGGAAAAATTGGAAATAAGGACAAATATTTAAACATTTGTCTATCTATGCATTTTATGAATAAATGTCAACGATTCCTAAATTACCCTTTATATTAATTTTTTAAAAAAAATCAAAGGAAATTAACAATAATTCATATAAAATGATATAAAGAGATGAGTATACATGTAATGTCATAAATATGATTTTTTGGTTATCGTTTTGGATGGATAAAACTTCATCACCGAAGTTCAGAATATACCTTCTAAAATTTAGAATGTGTATTCTATATACTCTACTTGTTTTACAAAACTTAGATTATGTTTTCTACACACTCTTCATCTTATACAAAATTTTCTATGTTATATTTTTTATATGATGTTTAAAATTCCAATTTTTATGAAATGCAGAATATAAATCTATTATATTTTTTTCTTTGTTTTACAAAAATTAGAATACATTTACACATGTTCTAAAAATGTTAGGAAACATATTCTTAATGTTTCTCTATATTCTATGAAAGTTAGAATGAACATTTCATTATTTTAGAATTCTTAAAAAAATAATTATAACAAAAAAAGGGATTTTCAAAAATACATTTTTCCTATGTCACTTTTTAAAAATACCCTTTCATGTTGTTTATTTTCAAAAATACCCCTTTTCTTTGGATAAAATAACTAAATTCTAAGCCCTAAACTCCAAATCTAAACCCTAACCCCTCAAGACTATATACTAAATATAAAATGGAGAACCCAAACCTAAAAAAAAAATTCTAAAAATTAATTTAACATATTATAATTGTGTAAAAGATGATAAAAATGAAAATGTTCAGAAAAAGTAATATTTTTGAAAATGAGTATCCTAAAAGGGGTATTTCTAACAAATTCTCACAAAAAATCAATTCTTTATATTATATTCAAGATATCTTCATTATTCCTGAAGATGTAATCTCTAAAAAACTTGAATTTTGTAATAGTGAGGGCACGACCATACCAAATTTTAAAAAATTAAATCTTACCTGTTGAAGTTTTATAAATTTTAATAGTTAATATTAATCAAGAATTTTATTTTTCTGTTTCTTTTTTATTACTATTAATATTATGAATTCATATTTTTATATTGATATTTTATTGATAAAAATAATTTAGGTATAATTTTTATTTAAATAATATGTGTGATTTAAATTAAATAATATAATTTATTTAAGGAAGGTGTCTTGATGCTAAATTTGAACATGATGCTGAATAATGGGCATTAAGCAGATCTAAACCTGCGAGTTTACTACTTTGATCTGCAGGTAAATTGGTGACAGCTTGTCCTGTGGGAAGGTTGTTAAAGGGTGGGGACCAGGGTTCGAGGAACGCCTGGCGCACCAATAACCTACTGTGGATTTGGATGAATATTTCCATTTGCCCAGTGAGGGGTTAGGATCGATGCCCTGCAGGGCCAGCTTGGGGTCCGTTTGGGCGGCTAGCAGTGAGGCTAGCAGGTTAGCAGTGAGGCTAGTGGGGTCCATGGGACGGGTTGTTACAGGATGAATGATGCTCTGGTAGTCTTGATAGCAAAAGTGGTTAAACCTGAGAGGACTAATCAATTTCGACCGATAATTCTGTGCAATATCCTTTTCAAAATCATCACAAAGGTTCTGGTTTTGCGGTTGAAGCATGTGATCGGGAAGCTTATAGGGCCAGCTCAATCCAGTTTTATACCAGGGAGGTTGAGTACAAATAACACTGTAATAGTTCAAGAAGCAGTACATTCAATGAAAAAGAAGAAAGGACGGAAAGGATGGATGCTGCTTAAGCTAGATTTGGAAAAGGCTTATGATCGCATCAGGTGGGATTACTTAGAGGATATGATGTATGCTGCTGGGTTTGAAGAGCAGTGGGTTAGATGGATCCTTCAGTGTGTTAAAGATCCATCGATGACAATTATGTGGAATGGGGAACAGACATCAGCGTTTAAACCGGCTCGTGGACTGAGACAAGGAGATATGTTGTCTCGATATCTCTTTGTCTTATGTCTTGAACGGTTATGTCATATGATAGACAGGTCTATTGTGGAGGGGGATTGGAAACCTATAACGCTGGCACGGGTGGTCCAAAACTATCACACATCTGTTTTGTCGATGACTTAATCCTTTTTGCAGAAGCTTTTGTATCTCAGATCCGAGTTATCCGTTGGGTATTGGAACGGTTTTGTATCACTTCAGGCCAGAAGGTGAGCCTGGATAAATCTAAGATCTTCTTCTCAGGAAACGTCTCGCGAGAGCTTGGCAAACTGATTAGTGATGAGAGTGGTATCAAGTCCACGACTGATCTAGGGAAGTACCTAGGGATGCCTGTACTTCAAAAAAGGATCAACAAAGAAACGTTTGGGGACGTGCTACAGCGAGTCTCATCGAGGCTTGCGGGTTGGAAAAGCAGAGTTTTGAGTCTTGCAGGGAGACTGAATTTGACAATATCAGTGCTCTCGTCAATTCCAGTCCATACAATGAGTACCATCTTGCTACCGAAATCACTGTTGGAGGAGCTTGATAAAGTGTCGCGGAACTTTCTTTGGGGCAGCTCAGTTGAGCAGAGAAGGCAGCATTTAGTCGCGTGGGATAGGGTTTGCCTGGCTTGGGAGGATGGTGGTCTTGGTATCAGGAGGTCACAAGACATGAATAAAACTCTTTTGGCAAAGATAGGTTGGCGTCTGTTAGAAGATCAGACTAGTTTGTGGGCACAAGGTAACGGATGTTCATGATCAGAATTGGATGAGTGCAAAGAAACCGGGTTCATCTACCTGGAGAAGTGTGAAAGTAAGTCTGCAGGATGTGGTGACGCAAGGTTTGAGATGGATAGTTGGAGATGGGACTGATATCCGCTTTTTGGGAGGATAAATGGATATCGAATATACCACTGGCGGAGTGTGCTTTGATGAGTTTACCAGTAAAATCCAATGGGTTGCGGGTTAAGGACTTATGGGGTACAGGCATTGGGTGGGCGTTGGATATGATCCAACCGTATGTTTTACATCACACACGTCTGGAGTTGGCGGCTGTGGTGGTGGATACTGTCACGGGGGCACGAGATAGGTTGTCCTGGGGTGGATCCGCGGATGGGACATTCTCAGTCAAATCTGCATATTCTATGTTGGTTGCAGACTCTGTTTCTAAACAAAGTATGGCAGGGTTCTACAAACGTGTTTGGAGTGTTATTGCGCCAGAGAGAGTCTGTGTGTTCCTCTGGTTGGTTGCTCACCAGGTCATCATGACCAATGCAGAGAGATATCGCTGTCATCTAAGTGATACGAGTGTTTGCTAGATATATAATGGGGGCGAAGAAACCATAATGCATGTATTGAGGGACTGTCCTTCGGTTGTTGGTCTTTGGAGGCGTGTTGTACCCAGTCAAAAAAGGCAGGCTTCCTTTACTGACTCAGTTCTTGAATGGTTATATGCGAATCTGGGGTTTGATGATGGTTTAGTGGAGGGTTCTTGGTCCACGCTGTTTGCAATGGCATTGTGGTGGATTTGGAAATGGCGGTGCGGGTCTGTCTTCAGGGAAGTCAGTCGTTGACAGGATAAAGTGAAGTTTGTGTATGGTATAGCGCGGGAAGTTAGGAGAGCACATATGTTGGCCCGAGATGGAGTCGACAAACCTGCACGTGTTGAACGGATGATATCTTGGAAACCTCCTGCTCAAGAATGGATGAAACTAAACACGGATGGAGTGTCCCATGGAAACCCGAGGTTGGCTACAGCAGGAGGTGTGATACGGGACTCTACAGGGAATTGGTGCAGTGGATTTGTTCTGAATATTGGGATATGCTCAGCCCCTTTAGAGGAACTTTAGGGAGTTTATTACGGTTTATATATAGCTTGGGGTAAGCACATTCAGAGATTGGAATTGGAGGTGGACTCGGAGCTAGTAGTTGGTTTTCTCTTGACAGGGGTTAGCGACTCGCATCCTTTGCCATTCCTGCTACGTCTGTGCCATGGCTTCTTATCAAGGGACTAGACAGTCCAGATTTCACATGTGTATAGGGAAGCTAACCGTCTGGCTGATGGGTTAGCTAACTATGCGTTTTCTTTACCTTTAGGTTTTCAATTTTTGGATTCTATTCCGCATGTTGTAGCAGAGATATTTGAGGATGATGGCTGCGGAACTGCGTTTCCTAGGCACATCCTGTTGTAGTATTTTTCCTTTTAAGTTCTAATAATATAGGGGAGACCTTGTCTCCCCGTGCACTACCAAAAAAAAAATCATCAACATCAAAAGCCATCGCTGTGGCAGTTTTTTTCTATGTGCTATAGCACGGGATGACACATATTGTAATTAATTTAGGTATATTTCGAATGCATCAAATGTTTTGGTTTATGTGTTTTTTATAATTACGAAATTTTAAAGAATATTGATTAGTATATTTGGTTTACGTACATGGTACATATTAAAACATATTTAGATAAATACATTTTTTAGACATTGTTAATCCTTTGCACGTTAATAGACATACAACAATTGTTTTGCAGTCTTTACATGATAGCGGTATGCTTAAAGGCGTTAAATCTAAGTATCAAATTTTAATTTGGTTTTAGTTTGGACTATAGCACGTATATAACCTAGACATAACTATTATAGAATGGCGACAAAGACATCTCGTCCCATCCCATCTTGTCCCGTCCCGTCTTGTTTCGTCTCGTCACGTCTTGTCCCTACCCGATTAAGATTTTAGACAAGATTATGGTTAATTAAAACAACAATATAAAAAAATAACGATCAAGATCTATCAACTTTACACATATATAATTTCAGTTTTTTAAATGATTATTAAGGAAGCAACTTTAAACAACTTACAAAAATATATCGCAATTACACACATTCGCGTTTTGGGACGATTACGAAGAAAAGAAAAATTGTAAAAAACTAATTTAATTTATAGTTTAATAAATACCTGTTTTAATGGGTTTAACTCAAAAAATTTTCTATTTTAAAATTTTTAAGAGTAAAAATATTAATATTACTTAAGTATTTTATAGACTTTAAATATATTATAATATTTTAAACCTTAGACAGAGTTCAAAATTTTATAATAATTTAAAAATTCTATAAAAAATTAAATATTTATAATATCTTAAACCTTTTTTAAAAACATAAATATATTATAATATGTTTACTTTTTAAAAGTTTAAATATGCTCAAATATAGAATCGAATTAAACTGTTAAATTTGGATGTCTGATAAATCAAGTTTCCTACTCATTTGTACTTAAAACATATTAGTCATATATTTATAGTGATTATGAACTATATTCCAAAATATTTAGTCGATGTGGGATATACAATACACCTTTCTGTAAATTAGTTCACAACTTTACATTTATATAATTTCTGAGTTTTTTACTCTTTCCATCTATACTACTCATAATTAATTACTATAATTTTGCTAAAGAAATATTGCAAAATCTAAACTAAATAATGATTTGTTTTTATTTAGTTGTATTAAGTTGATTTGTTGTTTCCGTAAATATCTCGCTCTATAAAAACAAATCAAATAAGTTTACATATATATATATATATACAATTTCGTATTTAATCTATTGGTTATTTTGGAAGCAACAAAGTCACAATCGATAAGTATTAAAGATTTCTCATTATTATTAATATTCGTAATAATTATAGGGATTCAGTATGGTAATAGTTAATATTTGATATTCCAAATAATGTTGTTATTTGGAATTTTTTTTTTTTAAGGTACCGAAACCATTAAATACTCGGATATCGGTCTCCTTATTTAATGGGCCACACATTTCTAATCCAGGCCGAGTGTTTTACCATTTGATTAAACCTCTGTTTGGTGACGGGAATAAGTATTCTTAAATCAAGCACTTAATACACGATCCAAATATAATTAATCCGGGTTACTAACAGATCCGCGTATTTTTAAGGCTGATATTGTTGGGTCAAAAGGGATCCGCGTGTCAACCCGTTTGTAAATATGTTTTGGCCCTATGGGTATAAACATCGTTTAGATACATTAAAACCATAGAGTTATTTAATGAAATTTTGCTTTTCTCTCACCATTTTTAATGAAAACTGTACCAAAACAAAGTCATGGTCTAAAAAGAGTATAGTGAGTACTCCTGTTTTAATAGTATAGATTTTACCACTATTGTTATATATTTGATTGTCCCTGAAAGTAATCGCCAACGACGTGTTTCCCAAACCTCTCAACACTAAAGTAGATACACTCAAAATATATTAATTAAATTTATATATTCTAGATCCATATGAAGAAAAATATATGATAACAAATAAGGCACAATATATACTTTAACAAAGAAAATGTACAAAGTGAGGAGATAATAATTATTTAAATTAAATTTTGTAAAAGCAAATATTTAAATATATATATAACATCCGCGAACCAATTTTTAAGGTTTTGGTGTGGGTGTCGATCGACACCCTTGGTGTATCGATCGACACCATGTTTTCTGGTTTGGTCCGGTTCGTTTTAATTGCTGTTTGGTTCGGTTTGGTTCAAGAAAAATCCCTAAATCGTTTTATAAGTGGGGAAGCGACTAATTAAGGGTTTTAGAGTGTCTTGTCGCCGTTTTCAGAGATAGAGAGAGAGGAGAGAGCCTATTGTAGTGTGAAGGAGATTAAAGGAGAAAGATCAGAATCGTTAGGGTTTGGGAGGAAACAGTTTCGGCATATCAAATCGTTCTCAAAGGTAATGACATTTAGTAGGTTTATTCCCAAGTCTTTCATCGTCATTCGCCTTTTTACAGAAGTCGATTTGGATTTAAACTCGATGAGTTATTGGCAGTTTCGTGAGACACGTTTTCTCAGACGCGAGTTGGGACCATCGGAGATTGTAACTGAGATCGTGGTCTCGTGTGGTGCCTGATCGTGCTGAAATTTAGTGGGAAGCTTCGTGACATCTAGGGGTAGCTTTTCACCGGAGCGATTTGATAGTTAACGGTTGGTTTTTATTTTAGAGTTTCGTCTTTGAGACTGTTCTTTTCTGATGTTTCTGTCCAGTTTTGTTATAAGTCGTTTTTTGTTGTGTGGCTTGTTGTAGGGCGTTTCTGGACTGTTTCAGACGTTAGGAGGATCTCAACTGGTTGTATTGGTTGTTATAATCAGTTGTTAAGGTGAGTTCATGACCATGGCTTATCTAAGCCTGAGAATCCTTTGTTGTTCTTGCTTGATTGGTGGTGCTTTGTGTTGTGGTTCTTGCTTGATTGGTTGTGTTAGTGGTGTTGTTCTTGCTTGTGGTGGTTGTGTTATGGTTCTTATAGGTTCCTGAAGGTTTTGGATGAGGTGGGAACGGATTGGAGATGATTGGAAACGGAGGTTCGTCGTTCGGATTCGTGCAGTTCGCGTCTGCGAAGGGAGTGTTTGGTCAATGTCGATCGACACCTCTCTGGTATCGGTCGACACCAAGTTGCTTGTTTCGTGATTTTTCCTGGTTTGTTTGTGTTTGGTTGTCATTTGTTAAGCATTGGAAATCTCAGTTGCTTGTGTGTATAGCCCAGTAGATGGGAGGATTGCCTCACTAAGTATTTGTGATAATACTTACGCATCTCAATTGTTGTTTGTGGTGTGCAGGTTTGTGACGTGGAATCATGGCAATGAGGAGGAGGATGATCTAGGGTCTCGTTTGTGTGTTATTAGATTTGTTGGTTATGTTGTTGGAACCTGGGTTAGTGTTATGGTAGGTTGCCGGATAGAATGGTTAGGAATGTTATTGTCTTGATGATGTTGTTGGTTTTGTATTATTGGTATGTTTCCGCTGTGCTTAATGTTATTGCTGGTTTATTGTTGAGTTGTGGTTTGGGTTCGTTAATTAAGTAGTATGGGATGCTTAATTATATATTGTTTTTAATTATTAAAAAAAAAAGGGGGTCGGGTTGTTTCATTTTGGTATCAGAGCCTTTACGGTTCTAGGATGGTTAAATGGATAGTTAGAGCGGTTAGGAATTTAATTGGGTGAATTATTTTCCTTTTGCTTGATGCATGATGTTGTGTGATGGAATTGATTATGAGTAGTTAGTAAATTTGTCTGCGATATGGAGTCCTAGTATCATCCTCTTCGAGCCTTCAATGAGATTCCACGGTGAGTTATTGTTATGTTTCTTTGTGTGGTATTGATTTGTTTTCTGCTTGTTAGCCTCTGTTCTTGGAAGATCAGTGGTTAAGGTGTTTGAGTAGTTGGTCGTGGACGGGGACGTGGTCGTGGTCATTGTCGGGCGGGTCCCGAGGCCAGCGAGTGTGTGGTCCAGAGTTCCACGAGGAGGTACGTCAGAGGGTCGCAAGCGTATCAGGAGGGACCAGAGGGGATTAGCCGGTGAGCGTGCCGGGGGTGCTGGGAACCCAGGTGTGGGGTTGCAGCAGGTGGAGCCCAAGGTCGAGATGATCGCTTGGCGGATCTGTTGGCGTGCTGTTGGAGTGGTTACCGAGAGGGGTACCAGTGTAGGCTCCAGTTGTGCCGCATGTGGCGGGGTGCAGTCGAGGGCTGCGGATGTTGAGGACTTTCCACCTTATGTTAAGAGGATGGAGCGGTTGTAGATGACCGGTATGAGATTATTCTCAAGAGGTCTTGGGCCTAGAGAGGCGGATAGGTGGACATATGCAGTTGGAGCAGATATTTCTCTGCTTGGTGGTTAATCCAGTTGGATATAAATTGAGTGGGCAGGTGTAACATTGCAATGTTATACTCGGACCACAGGAGGTAGTTGTGTCGAGAGATGTTTATAGTCGTTAAGGATTGTTGCTCCTGAGGGGATGGTGATTCCCCTGAATACCGATAGCTCGAGGGGCTGAGGGCTCCGAGAGTGGCAGAGGGGATGTTGTTCTCCTGAGGGGATGAGTAGTTCCCCTGATACCGAGATCTTGAGGATTGTGGTCCAAGAGTGAGATGGCATAACTCGAAGACGCTGGTCTGAGAGTGAGATCGGTATGACTCGAAGGTTGCGACCTAAGAGTGGAAGAGTTGGGAGCAAGAAATTCCTAGGACGTGAGTATAAACATAACGATGTAGACCTTGAGAGATTGACGGTGGTTTAATCTCGGGTTTTGAATGTGTTGACTTTTGGGACAAGGTTTTATGACCATAGCGGTTATGAATGTTTGGCTGTGCCCCAGGATTGTGAGGCCGGTGGTACCGGAGTCCCGGGAAGGGGAGTTACAGCGGGATTGAGCCGGGAGAGGCATGTTTGCCAGATACATAAGTTCACGAAAAGCCTTCATGGCAGGATAAACTAATCGTTGTAACGATGCTGGATGAAGTTCATTGGAGTTGGACAGGGTTGCTAGATCCAAGGTTTTGGTAAACTTGTTGGAGGGAATAAGTCAAGTGGTTTGAGTTAGCTGCCTGCAAAGCATTTGACGCGGTGAATCAGAATATGCGAACGTATGGTACTTGTTTGTTTTATTACGCTCGTATTGATGATTTACTGTGGAGAATTGCCAAGTGGAAAAGCTATTTCTGGTATAAGTTATCTTGGGGAAGTTTCCCTAAGTGGCAAGTTACTAGAGGTTCTTGGACGAACAAGAGGGTTGATATTTAGGTGGCGGCGAGTTGATGTCGGCATACTTGAGTATTTGTTTAGTTGAGCTGAGGAAGCAACTAGAGGATTTATGGAGCAAGGGATTTATACGTTCTAGTGTATCACCGTGGAGAGCACTGGTGTTATTTATTAAGAAGAAGGATAGGAGTTTCCGCTTGTGCATTGACTAATGGGGTTTGAACCGGGTCACTGTAAAGAACAAGTACCCTCTTCCCAGGATTGATGAGTTGTTGAATCAGCTGGGAGGTGCTACTCGGTTCTCTAAGGTAGATCTGGCGTCGGGTTATCATCAGATACCGATAGATGAGGCAGATGTGAGGAAGACTGCTTTCAGGACGAGGTATGGGCACTATGAGTTTGTGGTGATGCTTTTCGGATTGACTAACGCGCCAGCAGCGTTTATGAGATTGATGAACAATGTGTTTCAAGAGTTTCTGGATTTATCTGTCATCATTTTCATCGATGATATCCTGGTTTATTCTAAGAGTCCTGAGGTGCATGCAGTGCATTTGAGGGCAGTTATGGAGAAGCTGCGGGAGCAGAAGTTGTTTGCTAAGTGGAGCAAGTACAGTTTTTAGCAGCGTGAGATGGGCTTTCTGGGTCACATTGTTTCTACATAGTGAGTTTCTGTAGATCCGGAGAAGATTCAGGCTATCAGGGATTGGCCTAGACAACGGAATGTCACTAAGATCAGGAGTTTCCTTGGTTTGACAGGTTACTACAGGACCATGAGATGAATTCTCTGGTAGGAGAGGTCAGTGCGTTGAGCTTGTGTGTGGTTCCTCGAGAACCATTGGGTTAGGAGGCGGCTTATGGAGCGGATCTTCTGAGCAGGGTGTGGTTGGCTCAGGAGAAGGATTTAGGGCTGGTGAATGTCTCTAAGGATGTTGATTCAGAGTATCAGGTCTCAACTAATGGTACTATCTTGGTGCACGGTCGGATTTGTGTGCCCAAGGATGAGGATTTGAGATAGGAGATCTTGAGGGAGGCTCATGCGAGCATGTTTTTCTATTCATCCAGGAGCGACTAAGATGTACCGTGATCTCAAGAGGTACTATCATTAGGTCGGGATGAAGAAGGTTGTAGCTAGTTGGGTCGCGAGGTGCGACGTGTGTCAGCTGGTGAAGGCTGAGCATCAGGTTCCAAGCGGATTACTAAGAGTCTACCCATTTCAGAGTGGAAGTGGAATATGATCACGATGGATTTTGTGGTAGGATTGCCAGTGTCACAAACTTTTGATGTTATTTGGGTCATTGTGGACCGGTTGACTAAGTCAGCATATTTTCTATCCATTAAGAAGATTGATGGAGCAGCGGTCTTGGCTAAGAAGTATGTGAGAGAGATAGTCAGATTGCATGGGGTGCCAGCAAGCATTGTGTTTGACAGGGATTCTAAGTTCACTTCGGTATTCTGGAAGGTATTTCAGGCAGAGATGGGCACTAAAGTGCATATGAGTACAGCTTATCATCCCCAGACAGATGGACCGTCTGAGAGGACGATCCAGACGCTGGAGGATTTGTGTGTTGGATTGGGGTGGCCATTGGGCAGATCACCTGAACCTGGTAGAGTTGCTTACAACAACAGTTATCAGGCAAGTATTAAGATGGCTCCTTATAAGGCTTTGTATGGGAGACCATGTCGTACACCGTTATGTTGGACTCAGGTGGGGGAGAGGAGCATATATGGTGCGGATTTTGTTCAGGAGACCTCAGAGAAGATTCGAGTTATGAGGCTGAACATGAGGGAGGCTCAGGATCGGCAGAAGAGCTATGCTGATAAGAGGAGAAAGGATCTTGAGTTTCAGGTTGATGATAGAGTGTACCTCAAGATGGCTATATTGCGGGGTCCTAACAGGTCATTGACAGAGACTAAGTTGAGTCCGAGGTACATGGGTTCGTTCAGAGTGGTTGAGCGGGTGGGACCAGTGGCATATCGGCTGGAGTTGCCTGAGGTTATGCGCGCGTTCCACAAGGTATTTCATGTGTCGATGCTGAGGAAGTGTCTTCACGAGGGTGACCGGCTGTTGCCTAAGATTCTTGAGGATCTTCAGCACAACATGACGTTGGAGGCGAGACCGTTGAGGGTACTCGGGAGGAGAGTCAAGGAACTTCGGAAGAAGAAGATTCCTTTGATGAGAGTTCTGTGGGACTGTGATGGAGTAGAGGAGCAGACTTGGGAGCCTGAGGCGAGGATGAAGGCAAGGTTTAAGAAGTGGTTTGAGAAGCAGGCCGCGACTTGAGCTTGTCTAGCCGGGTCTGAGTTGTAGTCCGTGGCTGGAGCGGGTACGGAGTATTCCAGCCTATCTCTCTTGATACTTGGTCGCTTAGGGGTGGTTGGTTGTGCGACTCAGTACTAAGATGAGGTGGTGCTCGGAATGCGGGTTGATGGATTGGATTGTTGTATCTTATTGTTTCTGTTATATTTTCGTTGAGGTTGTAACGATTATGACATTTTGAGATTAATAAGATGAGTATTTTTCTTTATGTTTGACGGTTGTCGTCATGGGAAAAAGAGAAATAGCTCGGGCTTCTATTTTTAGAAGTTTCCATAAATAGAAAGTTTCCACAAAAGGAAAGTTTCCAGAATTAGAAAGTTTCTAAAAGGGGAATTTTTGTGGGAAGTGTTGAGGTAGATCTAGCCGGGAGATACTCGATGGCATCAGGTTTGTTTTGCTCAAGGCCGTGTGGGCCCAACTCATGTGATACCGATAGCTCGATGGACTTTGTGGCCAGAGAGTGGGAGTGGTATGAGGCTTCGGATGACGATCCGAGAGCGTGCTTGAGGGTGACGACCCAAGAGCAGGATATTTGAGACTCCCTGGATACCGTAGCTGTGAGCCGCGGCTTGGCAGTGAGCCGGTATGTCTCGAGGGTTGCGACCCGAGAGCGGGGGGAGTGTGTGTGAGTGACTTCCTGGATGCCATAACTTAAGGCGGTTGGCCTGATAGCGAGCCGGCATGATTCGTTGGTTGCGACCACGGACGGGGGAAGCACTGAGTTGTGAGCAAATAGTGTCTTTGATGCGAGTATATTGGCTAGAGGGAGACCTCATGGTTCAGTCGGAGGTGTGCGGGCTGTTGCGACAGTGCACGGGAAACCTTGGCTGACGGTATTTAGTCCGGTCGGGGACGTGCGGGCCGTGTTGACGGTGGCACGGAGGTCCTTGACAGTTGGACGGTTTTGCGGGATTCGAGGATGAATCCTTGTTGGTGGGGGAGAATTGTAACATCCGCGAACCAATTTTTAAGGTTTTGGTGTGGGTGTCGATCGACACCCTTGGTGTATCGATCGACACCATGTTTTCTGGTTTGGTCCGGTTCGTTTTAATTGCTGTTTGGTTCGGTTTGGTTCAAGGAAAATCCCTAAATCATGTTATAAGTGGAGAAGCGACAAATTAAGGGTTTTAGGGTGTCTTGTCGCCGTTTTCAGAGATAGAGAGAGAGGAGAGAGCCTATTGTGGTGTGAAGGAGATTAAAGGAGAAAGATCAGAATCGTTAGGGTTTGGGAGGAAACAGTTTCGGCATATCAAATCGTTCTCAAAGGTAATGAAATTTGGTAGGTTTATTCCCAAGTCTTTCATCGTCATTCGCCTTTTTACAGAAGTATATTTGGATTTAAACTCGATGAGTTATTGGCAGTTTCGTTAGACACGTTTTCTCAGACGCGAGTTGGGACCATCGGAGATTGTAACTGAGATCGTGGTCTCGTGTGGTGCATGATCGTGCTGAAATTTAGTGGGAAGCTTCGTGACGTCTAGGGGTAGCTTTTCACCGGAGCGATTTGATAGCTAACGGTTGGTTTTTATTTTAGAGTTTCGTCTTTGAGACTGTTCTTTTCTGATGTTTCTGTCCAGTTTTGTTATAAGTCGTTTTTGGTTGTGTGGCTTGTTGTAGGGCATTTCTGGGCTGTTTCAGACGTTAGGAGGGTCTCAACTGGTTGTATTGGTTGTTATAATCAGTTGTTAAGGTGAGTTCATGACCATGGCTTATCTAAGCCTGAGAATCCTTTGTTGTTCTTGCTTGATTGGTGGTGCTTTGTGGTGTGGTTCTTGCTTGATTGGTTGTGTTAGTGGTGTTGTTCTTGCTTGTGGTGGTTGTGTTATGGTTCTTATAGGTTCCTGAAGGTTTTGGGTGAGGTGGGAACGGATTGGAGATGATTGGAAACGGAGGTTCGTCGTTCGGATTCGTGCAGTTCGCGTCTGCGAAGGAAGTGTCGATCGACACCAGTTAGGTGTCGGTCGACACCATGTTTGGTCAGTGTCGATCGACACCTCTCTGGTGTCGGTCGACACCAAGTTGCTTGTTTCGTGATTTTTCCTGGTTTGTTTGTGTTTGGTTGTCATTTGTTAAGCATTGGAGATCTCAATTGCTTGTGTGTATAGCCCAGTAGATGGGAGGATTGCCTCACTAAGTATTTGTGATAATACTTACGCATCTCAATTGTTGTTTGTGGTGTGCAGGTTTGTGACGTGGAATCATGGCAATGAGGAGGAGGATGATCTAGGGTCTCGTTTGTGTGTTATTGGATTTGTTGTTTATGTTGTTGGAACCTGGGTTAGTGTTATGGTAGGTTGCCGGATAGAAAAATTATTGCTAATTGCCCGAAATGAGAAGCAAAAATATTCTGATAAAGACGTTCTTCAGTAATATCATCATGACCATAGAAAAAAGGGAAGCGGATCTATTCTATATCCGATAAGTACCAATACGCAATGGGGGTGAATCCTATTTGTAAGGATCTAAGGTTAGTGCGAATCAATAAGTTGGAACGTTCCATTTCTCAATCTTTCGGACGTGCTCCTACGGAACCAAGGTCGAAAAGATTGGGGGGCGGGGCCTCTTTTTTGATTTTTTAATAAAAAAGGGTGAATGGTTAGGAATGTTATTGTCTTGATGATGTTGTTGGTTTTGTATTATTGGTATGTTTCCGCTGTGCTTAATGTTATTGTTGGTTTATTGTTGAGTTGTGGTTTGGGTTGGTTAATTAAGTAGTATGGGATGGTTAATTATATATTGTTTTTAATTATTAAAAAAAAAGGGGGTCGGGTTGTTTCAATATACTTTTTAAAATAAGAAATATAATTTTACATGTTTTGTGTTTGAGGTGGAATAAAGTATCAATGATGAGTTCGCTGCAAATTCAATTCAGTTTAATCATTGGCAAGCTCAATCCTAAACTTATCCATAAACTTCTTTTTTAAGCCCCTTAAAGAACAATATATTTCTTTTTAAAAAAAGCATGGATGAGAATTGACAGCGAGAATCACAAACGTAACAAATTGGTCGAGTTATACGATTGTTAGAGATCACATAAATTCGTGATGAATCATCCTCATCTTTCGGTTTCATCCATATGAAATCTCCGAGTGTACATTTATATGAAAAGTGAGGCCACAATGTTCACATAAATAAAACCATTTCTCTGGATTTAGTTCTTCTTCGCATATCTCGCACCAATACCGCTCACTTGTTGTTTCTCCGTAACATAGAAACAGAAAATGATCTTTGTCGTTTTTGGGTTTGACCATTTTTGGCAAAATAGAACATTTAATATCTAAAAAAAATCCACAGTATTCACAACTTAATACCATAGTTGCCTTATCTCCACAACCATTACAAATTTTGTTCTTCTGTTGAGTATGTTATGTATAACAAATGAAACGGATGACTTTCATGAACAGAAGAATCTACAATAGAACCACATCGCACATCCAAAATAATATTACCATCATCACTTTCATAATGAAAACCTTGAAAAACGTATTGACAAGCATTGCAAACAAATATTCCCTCATTCCATTTAGGTATAGTGATTAGAGTAACCGACGTCTTGTAGAAAGAATCTACCTTTTTCTTTGGGAGAAAAGCACATTTTTTATGAAGGATGTAATCATCAATTTCATGCAACTGTAGAACGAGCTAAAAATATATGGGATATAAGTATGCTTTACACCACCTGCATTTATCATTTGTATCGTTTTCCTCATTGAGCTTTAAAGTATGATCTAAGTGACTGAAATGCGTTATAGTTCCTTCTTCGGTCGGCTCATATGATTTAACCTCTAAAATATTTTCTGGTATGCCTTCAAGTTCAGTTCCATCCCAAATCCTGAACCTTGTGGCACATCTTAAATGAATGGAAAGATTTGGATATTTCAAACAAGTAAAAGCCCCAAATGTCCATATCATCATTTTATGACACACTCCACATTTCCAATCTCCTACATCCAGAAAACTATTATAATATAAACGATGATCATGACGATTAATCTTTATAACGCGTGGCATATCAATACATTTTTTTTGGATCATGAAATTGCAAGGAAGACAAACATATGGATTTGGATTGTCATCTATTCCACAAGCACTACAAACAAAACTCCGTTGCGCCATAAGAGTGAGTGAATGCTCATGGCCCTTAGGATGGACAAGAGTGAAAGGTGGTGGATTCTTTGCACAATTGATATCCACGCTAAAATTGTAAATATAACAGTGATAAAACACATTATAAAGTTTATTTTCACACAAACAACAGTTTTCATTGGTGTAATTCGAAACATGTGTGAGACGTTTAAGGATATGTTTAGGATGACAAGAATAGATAATCTCTGGTGTTGATTCCGCACATACTTTGTGAAAGCTCAAATCACATAATTTACATGCATAAGGGAACCGATCATCAAGCCCACATAGATGAGAAGTAAATATAACCATCTTTGGAACAAGAGACAAACAATGTTCATGGGTCTTTAGATCCTCAATCGTTATTATAACTTCTTTTTTTGCACATATCAAATCGATGGAAAAATCACATATTGAACAATAGTAGTACAATTTTGGCAAGTTACCTCTACAAACCTTGCATTCTCCATATACATCTTCATTTTCAGCAACCGCCTTGATATGGAAAGAATGTTGGGGATGATAGCGGTTGTTAATCTCTAGATCAGAATTGGCACATTCTTTGTGAAAGAATACTCCAGAATGAAAGCAACGATAACCATCGCTATGGTAATCTTTACCAAGATTGCAACCATCACATTTTAACCCACGTGAGCGGATTAGTGTATACATTTTGTTGAGTATCTCCATTAACGAAAAATATTACTTTTACTTTTAGTATTGTCTAATTTTTTTATATTTTACAAAGTTCTATAAAAAAAATTTCCTGATACATGTATACCTATTTATAAAGAATATGACATCATTATTCTTTGTTATCATGAAGAGGATACTCAAAGAATAATATGCTTGTTCAATATAGATGATAAAGACTCTCCTCAACGAATAAATTGTTGTAACTTAACTACATGTATTGTAACCTAATAATCTAAGAATAAAAAAGAGAAGTACACCAAATTTTCTTAAGAATATTTATCTACCTAATTTATTCTTTGTTTAACTAAGCAGCATTCAAAATACAACATCATTTATTATATAAGTCCAAAATAGTTCCATAAGTCATAATATACTAAAATAAATGTTCTATAATTTATCATATCGATGAATATATTGATTGATAAAACTATAGATTTATAAAAACAGGCTTAGGGTTCAACTTCAAGGGTTTTTCCTGAATATCATTAAAGATCATAAAATTATTACTTTATATTTTTTAACGCTATGTTGACAAAACTTCTCATGGGGGTCTATAATATATCAAAGTGATACATTTTATTTATTTTATAACAGTTGCTGAAATCTGATAAATAATTATTGTATATAATCTGAGTCAAACTCATAATTCAAATTCTTGTAATATTAGTATGCTATTCAAATTTTTCATTTCTCTTTGAACGTTAACAAAAAAAAAAATTGAACAGTATTTTAACATATTTTAGAGTAAGAAATCAAGCTAAAACACACAAAAAAAATACACCAATAAATTTATTACTTTAAACAGAATTAGTGAGCTCAACTCAACAATAATACAACATCAGCCCTATTTAAAATAATAGTTAAAAAATAAAATAAATATAAATAATATTAAAGAAATAAAATAAAATGATATACTGTAAAATTAAATTTAAGTTTATATAGTTAAAATATAAAATAAGACGAAACTAATTAAAACAAATTCTATATTACATTAAATTAAGACAAAGTGTTAATTTAATTTATAAAAATATATATATTACACAAATAAAATATTAAGTAAGCTTAGACCGCTTTTTAGAACACTGATAGTGATTAGTGACTGTCAAATGAACAACGCAACAACCGGTTGTAGTGACTATCAAACGAACAAAACAAAATAACAAATCGCTGTATCATAATATCTTCGACCATTGACATAAAGACACATAGAAAGATGGCCCGTCATTAATTCCAAATCGAAAACTTGCAAGGAGAGATTTGAGCACATAATGCAATCTCCAAAGAGAATTCGTAGAGAGGTCAGTGATGGTCAGGTCACGTACTCCCTCCATTAGTAAATAATCAAAGTTTAAGAGAAAAATTCATTTTAAGAAATTATATTCTTTTTAATCTTTTATGAAATTTTATTAATGATTATCACTGTAAATTTCAAGAGAATTATTTGTTATTATCTGTTTGGAGTTATAGAAAATATTTAATCGCTTCTAGTTGGATATAAACTCGGGATCTTGAATATGGAGGAAATTATTGAGGTTTAGGGAGAGGGCTGCAGCGTTTATAAAATGTGAGGTTCATAATGGGCTGAATTCACACTTCTCGTTTAACGATTGGTTGGGTTTAGGCAATGTGATACAACTCACTGGAGCTAATGGTACGAGTCTTGTTGTGCAACAGTCTCTATGGCGGCCTCAGGTGGTGTGTGGCATATCAGTGCAACTCGATGTCGGAAATACCATCAAATAGTTGCTCCAGTCTCGGTGGAACTTGTCCCGTCAAGTATAAGAGTTCCGCTAATGTCATGCGGACTTCAAGGAACGGTTTTCTTCATCACATACTTGAAATCAACTGAAACACTCTCCTGGCACCGCCTTTTTTTTTAATTTCCTCAAGAGACACCGGCTGGCACCACACGTTCTCTCGTCTCGCATCATCTCACGTCAGCTCCGATGACTTTGTTTTATTTAGAATTGCCTTTCAAGTAACAGTCTACTACATTTGGAAATAAGGAAACTCAAGACGGCACAATCCAACAAGAGTACCTCACGGCCAACTCACCCGAACTGTTGAGAAGATGATCCACACAATGTATGTATACCCTCACAAGATCACCTCTCGATTCACCACATGGTCAGCCAGGGCACTCTCTTATGCGGGGAGAAAGGAACTAATCTCCACAGTCATATATGGTACGGTAAATTTTTGGGCCTCTGCTTTTATCCTGCCGAAAACCTGTTTAAAGCACATCGAGAGCCTCTGTGCAAGATTCCTCTGGTCCGGAGACATAACAAAACAACAAAACGCAAGGGTTGCTTGAAAGTCTATTTGCCTGCTAAAAGAAGAAGGTGGTTTGGGGTTCCACTGCTTCTCAATGTGGAATAAAACACTTTGTCTCAAGCTGATATGGCGGCTCTTCTCTGCTGATGACTCGCTGTGGGCCAATGGATTCGTAACAATAAAATCAAGGATGGGGTGTTTTGGCAAATTGATGAGAAAAAACAGAATTCTTGGATCTGGAAAACTCTCTTGTATCTTCGTCCTCTTGCAGCTCATTTCCTCAGAAACCAACTTGGGAATGGTGAGACAGTGAGTTTCTGGTACGACTGGTGGACCCCCTTTGGACCTCTTCTCTCCTTCTTGGGGCCTTCAGGACCATCCCAAACGGGGATCCCACTAAACAGTACAGTATCTATGGCGTGCTCTTCTTCAAACTGGTTAATACGGCCAGCAAGATCACCCCAAGCGGAACTTCTTCAAATTCACTTGACCACGAAAAAACCTCCAAAACCTTCCGATGGACCTGACTCTTTCATGTGGACCATCGAAGGAATGCAGGCAGGTACTTTCAATGTAAAACAAACATGGGAGATTCTTCGTCACAGACAAGAAGTTTTACCATGGACCCAAAATGTTTGGTACAAAGGAGCAATACCACGACATGCTTTTCTCTTTTGGCTCACTCATCTTGACAGACTACCAACTAGAACAAGACTGCTAACCTAGGGAATGCATGTGGAACCTACTTGCTGCATCTGTGCCCGGTTTCCTGAATCCCGAGACCACCTTTTCATCCACTGTGAGTATAGTGAAGACCTATGGAATGAAGCCACTAGGAGACTCGGCTACTCTCCTTTTGTGTTTCATACGTGGGATGCTTTCACTGCATGGCTGAACATCACCGACTCTGTATCCTCCAAGACTCTGAAAAGACTTGTAGCGTAGGCTGTAATTTACACCATTTGGTCGGAAAGAAACAATCGCCTTCACAACAAAGTCTCAACTCCACCCCAAGTGCAGTTCAAGATTCTGGACAGGCAAATAAGAGACGCAATCCTAGCAAAGGCTCATCGGAAGAATTTCAAGCACCTTTTACAGGATTGGCTTAGAAACCTCTAATGTATTATCCTGGTGTTTCACTTCTAGCTAGACCTCATTTTTTACTTTTTTTGAGTGAGGACTACCTACTGTATTTC
This sequence comes from Camelina sativa, assembly GCF_030686135.1. Classification (NCBI taxonomy): domain Eukaryota; kingdom Viridiplantae; phylum Streptophyta; class Magnoliopsida; order Brassicales; family Brassicaceae; genus Camelina; species Camelina sativa. The sequence continues at coordinate 17,262,638 of NC_141891.1, forward strand.
ATATTATAGATTCTACAATCCTTTTCATTAATGAAAATTCACAAATTTAAAAAAAAAAAAAAAAAAATTCTCAGGTCTAATCCGCCGCTGTTTCGAAGTTCAGAACTTCTTACAGCCACGACTTTGACAAATCTATGCTGGTATTTACATTTGGCTATCCTCTGTTACTTTTGTATATACCCTCTTTATTTCCTCACTTTGTATATACCCTCTTTTAATATGTTTTATTAGTATGTGCGAAAATCTTAACAATTAGATTAATTAGAATTAGAGGGAAAACTTAACATTGTAGATCTTAGAGAAATATAGAAAGCCTCATCAATTTATGAATGTACTATCAAAACAAGACGTTCTTATGTTATTCAGGGTTACAAAATTTACTATGATATGAATTTTTGATAGATAACATAATATTTCAATAGTTTTTCAATTATATTTTCCCCCATGTAATATTTCACTTTCCCCCATAATATTTCAATAGCTCTTTTTTTTCTTTTTCCATCACCACGGCTTCTTGCAATTCTCCGGGTCTCGCCATGTTATTTTTCTACCATCAACTGTCTTAGCTGCAGATAAATAATTCTCCCAATCCACAAGCACTCGTCTCAAATCTTTTATTTTATTCTCTAGTCCCACACAACAATTGGCATGCATTGTACAAACACTATCCAAATCCCGGCCTGGCTCACAAAATCCTCCGAAGTATTTCGTGTCGAGAAACCGCATTTTGAGTCCAGTTTTTGCAGTGTACCAACTGCTTTTTATTCTATTGAATACGTCTTGATCGTGTTTACCCGGATATCGCAACCTCGACGAGTACCAATAGTTGTAGAAATCAATGGTTCGTGGATTGGCTTGAACAAAATTGAAACCACCATTGACATAGTTGTAGATGTCGTTATGATCTCCATTAAAACGGTCACATGCGATTTGGAAATCTACATCTTTAGATAAACGAGGAAATGGATCTCGGAGCCACATTATATCTGTGTCCTACACACATTAACCATATGTTAATAAAAGATTATGATATATATAATCATCAGATTTGTCTTCATCTACCAACTAATTCATTTTTACCCAGCACCAAATTTTGACTAATTCCTATGGCCAATATAAGAGGCATGTATTATTGTCATTTACCATTTACTGTTCACAGTGACCAACCAATATTAAAATCTTGGCCCAAAGACTTAAATTCTACTCCCCTAACCGCAAGATGAATTTATCAAATAAACGGGGATACACGGGTGTACACTATAATCCTGCTCATTTAATTCAAAGCCGATATCTTATAATTATGTCACACTTAAAGCAACAAACATGCAAATGTTGACAAACCAAATTCAACAATATGTTAACGATGACGCACACAAGTAGGGAAAGAGATAGGTACCGTGAAGATAAAGTTATACCCGAGCTTTAGCAACGTACCCAAAAACTCAATACGACGCCACATCATCTTGAGATAGTCCGGGGTCATGAATACCTTATCGCCAGCGAAATCGATTCCGGCGGTTTTCATGAGATAACAGCGACGGGGATGGACCTCCAAGCACCGAGAATAGGCCTCCATGTCGAGACAAGCCACCACAAGGTGTCGGAGTAATGGCTTAGTCCCTTTACCGACACGAAAACTGTCGAGAAACAAATCAAATGTCGAGTTCGGCTCAGACCAAGCCCGGTTTAAGGTGGTTATGATTACCGTCTTATCCTCCGTTGCTGCTTCCGTCAGGATTTTCCCTAATTCCTTCACATCTTCTTGATGATGCTGTCCAACAATTATGAAAAAATAATATCAAGAACTGATCGATGTATGAAAAGTAATAGCTAAAATCGGTCTATGGTCCATTAATAAAATGTTTTGTGAAAGGAAGAGTACTAGCTAAAAGACCTATTAATAAAAAAATAATAAAAAATTGAACATAGTACTAAACTAATGTTAAGTTTTTAGAATGTTTTATCGTCTATGGAAATAATAATAAAATAAAATAAAATTAATGTACCTTAATGGGATGTTAAAAATAAAATATAAACATTTTGGTTCTATACCTTAGGGATATTGACAACTATAATTTTTTACTCATTTATAAAATCATGTGACTTGTAAATTCTACCTAGTTGGCCAAAATTATATAAGTGCATATGGCATCTGTTACAATTAATTAGACCATATCATATATCAAAATTTCTGTTATATACTTTTAATAATAAATATAAATATGGAAGAAAATCTCAAACTTTTATATTCCAAAATGTCCATGAAAGAGATTAAAAAAAAAGAAGGTAAAGTTGAAAAAAAGAGAATTTGATTTCTAAGAAAAATAACGTTAAAAACTTACGTAAGACTACAAAGAACGGAATGTACACATACATATGCATGCACAGATGAATAGAATACTAACGATATCGGAGAAGTGGAAAAACTTTTGTAGTGGATAAACACCAATTTGGTAGATCACAAAACTCAAGTATCCGCCAACGACCAGGAAAACACCGACCATCACTAGATCCCTCCGTCGTAACAGTTTCCCCATCTTCCACGACGACGACGTAGCCTTTGACGCTACTCAGTGGTCGTTTTGAATGGCTCATGAATTGAATCTTAAGTCAATATATTTATAGGTACACTGCATATAGAGTATATGGAAGAAAATATTAAACAAAATAGATAAGTATAACTATATAAGAAAGGTAAAATATGGGGAAATAGAGAAACTAATCTTTTTGAATCTGAAAGTCAATATATTTATATGTAAATATGTGTATGAAAAAATAATGGACTAGAAAAAACCAGAAAATAAAAAAATGAAGATAACTATTATAGTTAACTATATTTTACATTCCCCTATATTTAAAATGAAGATAATTATTATACTTATATGTAAATCGTGTAAGAAAGGTAAAACATAGGGAAATGAGACAAGTGTTAAGATTCTGAGAGCTTGTGTGGAAGAAAATAAATACTCTCCCTGTATCATAATAGATGATTTTCTATAATTTTTTTTGTATCACAAACATTGATTTTCTGTACATTTTTATTAATTAATACTAAATTTTTAAGAATTATTGATTAAGCATTTTAAGTTTTGATGAATTTAGTTAATAGTTATAAAAATATATTATTATAAATAAAATAAAATGCATTTGTAGCTAAACATTAAATGTTTTTTTTTATATCTTTTGTAAAACTTTTAGAAAATCATCTATGATGATATAGAGAGGGGGGTATGTGGTAATAAATAAAATAATGTAGTATATAGATATATGTGATTAAGATATATAGTAACGATTAACTTCTATGAAAAGACAGGTTGTGACGAAAAATGAAGGAAAAACTTTGGTAGATATTATATAATCAATTAACAAATCCAAATTGCCTAGGTCTATTATGTATCATCAATCTTCATAGCTCGGGCACTTGTCGATATATCATTTTGGGAGTTGGCCAATCGCGCATCGGCTTCAAGCTCCCTGATGTATTGTGTAGATCGAGCTGCTCCCGTGCACGTTGGCTTGGAGGTTAATTTTCTATTTTCAAGATCGTAACCTATTGCTTTTGACTAGTACATATGTCGTTTCCTCTTCTTCAGCTCGAATGTGTTTTTTTTTTTGTTTTTTTTAAGGCTTTGGACTCTTGTCACTCTTCGATCAGTATAAATCAATTTGCTTGGTTGACGTTTGTGATTTGGTTCACCAAACCATCTAGCAATATATACCTACAGTAAATTTAGATACGTATCCTCCTTGATCACACATTGTTTATTTATCCACTCTAAGAATTTGGGTTTTCTTTTCAAAAGAAACAAAAGATAAAGGAGGAAAAGAAACAGAAGTACTTTATAATAGTTTAATTTTAAGATTCCAAAGCGTTGATGTTGCATACACATGCCAGATTCGAAATTGGTAAAGTCATAAAAATAAATAAACTGGTTTAATCTTTGAAAATCTTTTTTTACCCAATATATTTTATTGAAAGATTGATGAGATCGACCGAAATCAAAATCGAGATAAAATCATCAAAGTTATGGAAGAGTATGAATATATGATTATGAAAATATCAAAAAAGATCTCTGTTAACTTGTGAAGTATACCATATTTTTAGATGCATAAGTTATATACAAGAGAATGTAACTTAATACTTTATTTTCATGAGAATCAATAATAGTTTTTCTTAAACACTTTTGTATTGTTTACTCACATCAGATTTCTTTCTTCTTTATGTAATGTATTCATTGTGAGTTGTGTGATTGGCTTTCTACAACACACATTTGATTCGACCATTGTTCTCTCTATCTCTTAACAACCGGAATTTTTTTCAAACGACGTCGTCTCATAGCCCAAACACCTCAAACCACACATGTTCGTGTGTCGATATCTCTCACTTTCCCGATTCCAAAACCATCTTCCTCTAAGAATCCGTCGTTTTCTCGGGAAAAACCCAAATCCAATGACCCATTTCTCCACATTTTCCGAGAATCAAACAAAGCCACATGAGAAGATGTCCAACCTCTACGGCGTAGAACACAAAACCCTAAAAGTAAACGGCATAAACATGCACGTGGCGGAGAAACCCGCATCCGGATCCGGAACCGGATCAGGAGAAGATCCGATCATTCTCTTTATCCACGGATTCCCGGAGCTTTGGTACACGTGGCGACACCAGATGGCTGCGCTTTCTTCCTTGGGATACCGTACCATCGCGCCGGATCTTAGAGGGTACGGAGACACAGACGCACCGGAGAAAGTTGAGGATTACACTTACTTAAACGTGGTTGGAGACTTGGTTGCACTGATCAACGCCGTGACCGATGGAGACAAGGCGGTTTTCGTGGTTGGCCATGACTGGGGAGCGATGCTAGCGTGGCAGTTGTGTCAGTATCGACCGGACAAAGTGAAGGCTCTAGTCAATATGAGCGTACTTTTCTCTCCGAGGAACTCTGAACGAGTTCCGGTTCCGACGTTGAGACATATCTTCGGTGATGATTATTACATATGCAGATTTCAGGTATTGATTTTGTTGCCCTAATCTTGAAATTTTAGCGACCGTATCAAACCAAATCGATCAAATAAACCAAATCAAAGTTCATAAGGCCATGAATGGTTGTTTTTAAAATAACTTGATTATATATAGTTTTTAGTTTTTAGATATTAGCTTTTTGTTAATGAAGAAAAAATATCACTATAAGAATTTGTTTTGGAAACGTGAAAAAAGCCAAAAACCTCAAATAAAAAGTGTCTTTCAAAAACAAAAACCAAAAGCCATTACAAGTTAAAGATTTTTGAGAGTCTATAGTTTCCTAGTTACTTAGATCAGGTTACCTTTGAGTTTTGTAAGTTTCTTTCCAACCATTTGTGTAAATTCCTAAATGACATGTGATTTTAATACATAGAGATAGAGTACTAGTTATGACTTATGAGTGATTTAATTTGTAATCAAGAAACCTGGAGAGATAGAAGCAGAGTTCATGAAGTTGGGAACAGAGAAGGTGTTGAAAGAGTTCCTCACCTACAAAACGCCTGGACCGCTCCATCTCCCCAAAGGCAAATGTTTCGAACGCTCAGAAAACGATGCGTGTGCGTTACCACCGTGGTTAACACAAGAAGACCTCGACTATTACGTCACCAAGTACGACAAGAAAGGCTTCACCGGACCCATTAACTACTACCGCAACATTGACCGGTACGTTAATCACTCCGGTTCAATAGTACTTACAGAATTTTCAATTTTAACCTATCGTTTCATCTTTAAAAAAAAAACAGAAATTGGGAGCTGACTGCACCATGGACCGGTGCTAAGATCCATGTACCGGTGAAGTTCATAGTAGGAGATCAGGATTTAACGTACAATTTTCCGGGAGCTAAGGAATACATTAACGGTGGCTGTTTCAAGAGAGAAGTACCGTTGCTAGACGAAACCGTCGTGCTCAAAGGATTGGGTCATTTCCTCCATGAAGAAGACCCTGACGTGATCAACCAACACATTCATAGCTTCTTTCACAAGTTCCTCTAAATTCACAAATCACAACTAAGTATCCACGCAATAAAATCGTTATTTAAAAAAAATAATAAACCAACTATAAACAATAGTGTGCTTTACCACTACATATTATCCATTAAGAAATTGTTTTCCCTTGCAGCTAATACCAATTCGAAAATATTTTGTTCTATCGATACCGGAGAAAAAACCGAATTAAACCGTGTTAATAACCGGATTAAAACCGGATTTAACCTTGACCAAGTTTGATCGAACCGGTTCATATGAACATTTTCCCCCAAATTTGGGATTTGGATCACTCTTCTTCGTCTTCTTCATCTTCTTCTTCACTACGAATACGAATGGATCTTCTTACGTTTGATCATAGTTTTGTGAAGGTCAATGGAATCACTATGCACGTCGCCGAGAAAATTCCCTCCGTATCCGTGAACGGAGCTTTCGACGGAGTTATCAATCGTCCTCCGGTGATACTTTTCCTCCACGGGTTCCCAGAACTATGGTACACGTGGCGGCATCAGATGGTGGCACTGTCGTCGTTAGGTTACCGGACCATAGCGCCGGACTTACGGGGTTACGGAGACACCGATGCGCCGGAGAGAGTGGACGCGTACACAAGTTTCCACGTGGTCGGAGATCTGATTGGATTGATCGACGCAGTGGTGGGAGATGGTGAGAAAGTGTTCGTGGTGGGACACGATTGGGGAGCAATAATCGCTTGGCATCTCTGTCTTCTTCGACCTGATAGGGTTAAAGCTCTGGTTAACATGAGCGTGGTGTTTGATCCTTGGAATCCTAAGAGGAAACCAATCTCCATGTTTAGATCTTTCTATGGAGATGACTACTACATCTGCAGATTTCAGGTTCTTGAATCTTCAATTTGATTCTCATTGAATCTTTTGGTTTGAACATTTCAAATGTGTTTAGAGTTTGTTAGTATAAGAGATTGGAACATGAGCTTAGCAGTAAGAGAGTTATGATGAACGATTGGAAGTTTTCATTAAGTGTAGTGTAGGTGAATGAATAGACCATTAGGAGGACTGTCTCTAACTGGGTTTATTATATGTTGTAGGAATGTGGGGAAATAGAGGCGGAGTTTGCTAAACTTGGCACGGAAAGAGCTCTGTTAGAGTTCTTAACATATCGTAGTCCTGGCCCTATTCTCTTACCTAAAGGGAAACGCTATGATGATCCTGTTTCATTACCCTCTTGGCTAACTGATTGTGATGTCAAGTACTATGTGTCCAAGTATGAGAAGAATGGCTTCACTGGACCAGTAAACTACTATCGTAATATGGACCGGTATATTCTCTCGAATCGCTCTTATGAAACTTGCTTGAATTCATTCAGGACATAGATGCACTCGCATATATATCTTTGAGCGGTAGTGTTATTCTTGATTCATTAGCCCTGCCCTTTGAAGTGGAGTCCTTTAGTCTTTAAGTTACCACTGAAACTGTTCTGTATTATTCAGAAGTAAGTGATCCGTTTTGATCAAAGGGTACCTATTGTGATTGTTAACCTTTCTTATAAAGGTCAGCATCATCGAGTGGCCTCTCTATAATTGTGTGTTTATATAAGTTGGTGACTCTGAACTTTGATTCAGATTTTGCATCCGTGTAATCATACTTTCTTACATGAAACTCCGATCAAGATCTCTTAATTTTCCTGCAAGATTATTGTATGTTAGTGTCACATTTTTTTCTTTCTTTTTGCTCATTACAGAACATGGGAGCTGATGGGGTCACTATCAAAAGCTCAAGTGAAAGTTCCGGTTAAGTTCGTAATCGGGGACCAAGATTTGACCTATCACATTCCGGGCACCAAGAAGTACATCCACGATGGCCGGTTTAAGAGCCACGTACCGTTGTTGGACGAAGTTGTGGTAATTGAAGGCGTTGGTCATTTTCTCCATGAGGAAAGGCCTGACGAGATAAGCAAACACATCCACGACTATTTTGGAAGTTTTTAGACCCAAATTGTATATGGAAGAAATTGCAATAGTAAATTCTAGTCACATAATCACTGTTATATAGTATCATTATTGTTGGAAAGAACAAATTAACATGCTACACCATATCACAAAGATAAAAACACTCTTATAATAAGATCTATTTTGAAGAAACTAAAACCGAGAAAAGAAATAAATTTTCGTAAGAAGCTAAACTGTATGTATCTTGTTTTGCAACGTTTTTCAAATATATATAAAACATGGGTTGTCAAAGTAATTGAATAACATGATTCAGTAATATTATAATAACATCTTTATGCGTTAAAGAATGTATATTTATCATGAATCATTAGAAATCATGAATTCAATAACTATTAATTTCTTGAGTTATTTTAAAAAATGTCATGAACAGTACTTTTTCTTTTAAAATCGCCACATTAATTTCTTCTTTTTCTAAATCTCACAACATCAATGTAAAATGACGAAAATACATTTTCTCTATGGCACACCATTTGAGAAGTTATCCGAATACATAGATTATTGTTAACTTAAAAAACCTAAAAAAATTTGCAAACTATATTATTGTTTGTTTATTGTGTTTGCAAACACAATAATTCTTAAAGTTGAAATGAAATTCCTAACTTAAAAATACCTCACTGTTACACTACCAAAGTGATTTCCGTTTGTACACCTAATTCCCTAAGATTTGGTTTTATTTGATGATGCAACAATATAAAAAGACTTATATTAGAAATTAAATTATTTTTAAGTAATCATTTGTCATACATAATGATGACTTATAGCTTTGTACAGATTTTGGTCGTTTATAAGTGTTAGTGGATGAGTTTTTTTGTCCAGAAATATGTTTATATTCTCATCTAACTAGTTTATTTTGCTTAATCTCATATATTTATCATACACGTATGAGAACTTTGATTTTTTTTTCTTTGTAAACAAGCGTATAAGTGACAACCAATTCACATAAAATTATAACAAATTTTATTGGGAAATAGATAAACTTGAGTGATAATGATGATGTTAAATCACACATATAAAACACTTAAAAATTTACATATAAAGAAATATTTTAATATAATTAAATATATAAAAATTGTGTTAATGTATTTCGATGTTCTCACATATAAGATGTTTGATATGTAATTTTATTTTGTTGCTACATATAGCATATTCTCATTTTAATATGTAATTTTTGTATTTAGATAGTATGAATGAATTGAATTAATGTTCTCATATTAGTATATATATCTTCAATTTAATAAATATATAATGAACTGATTTAATTTTCTCATATTTTTCCCCTTTTTAATCATTGTTCTAAGTAAACTTAAATTGAATCAATTTAAAGATACATAAAATACTTACATATTGTTTAAAATAAAAAAATTGTAATAAACTAATTTTAAAATATAGAATATGTTCTAATATATGGTAAAATCACATAATATTTAATAGCATATATGTTGTATTAAAGACACGACTCAAATGCGATTCATAACGATATCTAATTCTATCCACATAATTTTTCACTTGTTTTGAAGATCTTTGATCAATAGAAGAACTCAGATGATCATGGTAAATACAGTTAAGAAAGACCTAGTCACAAATCATATATTACAGATATTAAATTCAAAAGAAAGAAACAAATACCTTATTTTTCATAACTTAGTCCATCAATAAAATGTGTTAATCTCAAATATTTACCAGAAATTAATGTATGCAACATATGTGCATAACCTTAGCAATGTCTTATCTTCAAATATATCATTTTCATACATCATGATGACTTATTATTTTATCCATATTTGGGAGAAAGACCTAGACATGTGTAGCAAAATATCATTTTCATCATGATGACTTATTATTTTATCCATATTTGGGAGAAAGACCTACACTGTATATATCATTTTCATACATCATGATGACTTATTATTTTATCCATATTTTGCTACACTGTATGTATCTTGTTTTGCAACGTTTTTCAAATATATATAAAACATGGGTTGTCAAACTTGTTAGATGAGAATATTAACACATTTCTACACTATATGCGATTTTTTTTGTTTTTGTCTAGAAATGTGTTAATATTCTCATCTAACAAGTTTATTTTGCTAAATCGCATATAGTTATCATACACATTTGAGATTTTCTTTTTCTTTTATTTGTAAACAAACATAAAAGTAACAACTAATTCACATGAATTCTTACAGATTTCATCGCAAAATAAATTAATGAAGATATTTTTTTTTGGTTTTTTTTTTGCATCTTTTACCAAATTATTCTTTTTTTTTATAAACTCTTTTGGTTTAGGTTCCGATGTTTGTATGACAGAATTTTGCATTCAAGTGGGTAGGAAGGATCCATACCGCAATCAATTGCTAGACTCATAAAATTGACAGAATTGATGTGTTTATATTCATAATCATTTTTGGATATTTTCTAGGCGTATCAGTGATATAATGGGACCTAAATCTCAATATCCATCAGTTAAGAATATCTCAAAAATGAGAATATTGTGATTGTTCAAGTAGACTTTATTATGTCTTACAAGACAACGGGAAAATTAGAAATAAATTTGAAGCTAAAACTTACCAAACTGGTTTGACAAAAAAAAAAAAAAACTTACCAGACTGATACTACGTTATGATCATATTCAAACAAATACATTCTCTTCTTCTTTTTTCTTTGATCATACATAATTCTCTAAGAATTGGTTTTGTCTCTGAATGTAAATATATAAAGTGACTTTATGTTTGAAACTATATTAAAAGATGACATGTTTCTAATTTAGTAGAGCATATAATTTTTACATTTTCCAGGGCTGGATCCTAATTGTTTTTAGGGAAAATTATAAATAAAGGATTTTTTTTTTTAAATTTGGCCATCTACACTTTTTTTTGAAAAGTTTGATTATATAAGGTTTTGGATATAAAAATAGCCAATTATAACTTTAGTTATATTTTCAGATAAAATTTGTTGTTTTTTTATCTCCTGAAATTTTAAAATCAGTAAAAATCGAAATAAGGAAAATTGAGAAAATAAGTCTAGTGAGCCTAATTTTTCGTAATGGATCTTGAGAAAATAATGAAATTGTGACTTTGTCTCGACAAATTAAGAAAACAAAAGGGATCGAGAAATTGAGAAAACAAAAGGGATCGAGAAATTGAATCTTCCAACTGTAGAATATGAATTGTTCTACAGTTTGTACATGTAAAGAGATCGAGAAATTTTAAACTGAAGTTTAGACGGAAACATGCATCAGTTATATTCATCTTGTTTTCCACGTTTTCACCTAAAGAAAAAAACAGAGTTGATGATTAATATAATAGATGAATGGCAGTGAATTGTGATGAAGTAAAAACGCAAAGCGTTATGTATATATACTTACATTCATGCACACCAAAGAGGGAAAAGAAAATTACGCAGACTAGAGCTAACCGTAATAATAATGACATTTGTGAACGATTTTTTTCTCCCTATACATATATATATATATCGTCTCATATGGTAATCTCGTTATGAAAAAATGTAACATATGCATTTAGAGAGAGAAAATTTTGAAAAAGTTGAATTCATGGAGAGTTTGATACTTTTCAATATTTGGAGAGAAAAGAGAAAAGAAAAAAGAAGTATACGTTATTCGACATTTAAAAACGAACATATGCATATAGAATTCAAAATAATAAAGGAAGAATATAAGCCGGTGAAAACTTTTGGCGGCTTAAGATCTATGGGATAGTTTGATACTTTCCAATAATTAGGGAAAAAAAATGGAAGTTTATGAATTGAAATGTAAGTGAACATATATATTTAGAAAGAAAAAAGAAAGGAAGCTTCTTTCGCCCCGACTTTCTCAAAATCAAATACGATACATATATATATTGTTGTTCTAGTCACATAATCAGGGGTTATATATGAACGGATTTAGAAAACAGAGGACTTTGTTGAATGATTTGTATCTTCCTTGATTATTACTTTAGGGTTTTACAGCCTTTATATACAAGAGGTAAGATGATTCTAGAATCCTATCAAAAGCAAAACTTATCACTATAGACAGCTGTATCAGGGTGAGTCATCAGAAGAAGATTCCAGAAGCTCAAATCTGTTTGGGTGAGAGAAGACGACAGCCTCCTCCGTACCGGCTCTGCTACTCTGTTTTGTCCGTTGAGACTTTGTCTTATTATCGATCAAATTTTGATGCTGTTGGACCGGGTTGTGTTCTTGTTGGGCTTGGGCCTCTTTATCTTCTACACTCTCCCTCAAACTTGGCGTGGAAGGGACTGAAGGAGCAGACACACCAAGTTTGCCTCGAAGAGCAAGAAAGGGCGGTCGTGGGAGTGGTTTCGTGAAGATATCTGCAAGCTGTAAAGTTGCAGGAATATGATGTGTTTCTATCAACCCCAGACCAACTCGTTCTCTTATGTAGTGGAAATCTTTGTCGAAATGTTTTGTCCGGTTGTGCAGAGCAGGATTGGCGGATAGATAGACTGCAGACAGGTTATCACAGAAGACACGAGTTGGATGATATTGCTTGATCCCGAGGTCTCGCAGTAGAGAAGAGATCCAGGTGAGTTCTCGAGCAACGATCGAGAGAGCTCTATATTCTGACTCTGTAGAGGAGTTGGAGACCGTTGTTTGACGTTTTGCAGACCAAGATACTAAGGTGGAGCCAAGCAAAATGCAAAAACCTGTTGTGGACCGTCTGGTGTCTTTGCAACCAGCATAGTCGCTATCACAAAATGCGGAGAGGGACTGGTTGTTGTGCTTCCTGATTGGCATGCCGAGGTCTAGAGTTCCTTTGACATACCTGAGGATTCTCTTTAGTAATGAGAAATCAGAGTTGGTTGGAGCATGCATCCTCTGGCAAATAAAGTTGACAGCGTACTGGAGATCTGGTCTTGTTATCGTTAAGTATTGGAGCTTCCCTGCGAGACTTCGAAAATATGTAGGTTCAGAGAATGGTGTAGTGTCCGGTTTATCCAGGTGTTGTGGCAGAGGCGTAGGCATAGGGTTGCAGTTTGTCATTCCAGCTTGGTGAAGAATATCAGCAGCATAACCCTTTTGATGCAAGAACAGACCATCATTACATGTCTCAATCTCTATTCCAAGGAAGTAATTTTGGAGGACCAAGATCTTTCATGGAGAACCTGTTGTTTAGAGCACTGAGCAGTTGTTCAAGCAGAGTTGTGTCACTGCCAGTAAGGAGTATGTCATCGACATACAGTAGTAGAACTAGTATCTTGTCACCTTGTTTGCAGACGACCAGAGACGGATCAAACATACTGCACTCGAAGCCAAAGTCGATCAAAAAGTTACTAAAGGTATCGAACCAGGCCCTGGGAGCCTGTTTAAGGCCATAGAGGGCTTTGCTAAGTCGACAGACGTGATCTGGCTTTTCTGGATCAACGAAACCCGTAGGTTGAAACATGAATACCGGCTCTTGTAGTTCTCCGTGTAAAAAGGCATTGGATACGTCCAGTTGCTTGATTGGCCATCCTTGATTTGTGGCAGTATCAAGTACTAACCGAATAGTTGTTGTTCGAACAACTGGACTGAAGGTCTCTAGGTAGTCAAGTCCCTCTTCTTGATCAAACCCTTTAGCTACGAGCCTTGCTTTGAGCTTATCTATTGTCCCATCAGGATTATGCTTGGTTTTGAAGACCCATTTGCTGGATAGGATGTTCATGTCTTCAGTGGGAGATACCAAATCCCATGTATGCAGCATGTGTATTCTACCAATCTCATCCATGACTGCGTTATTCCACCCTGGATGTTTCATTGCCGAGACTATGCTTTTAGGTTCATCTGTAGTATATTTTGAGGCAAGTAAAACATACCGTGGGTTTGGCTTATGAATCCCGTCTTTTGCCCTTGTTGTCATAGAATGCTGGTTATGTGGTGTAGAATGATCAAGTATTGGAGCCTCCTCCTCGACTTCATTATCACCAAGTTCTGTATCTGAGTCTGATAAGTGATTTGAATTTCCATCATCAGTAACAGAAACTTCGACTTCTGCAGTTTGATCTGTTGCAGGGTCGATGTTTGGTTTGGATAGCAGTTGTACTGTATCCGTGTCTTCAGCTTGTCTGTGACAAGGTTCTGAGGCTCCCCAAGCCTGAAGAAGTGGTGTTTGATACGTAGGAGATAGATGCTTGAACTTATCATTGAACGGAAAGATGCCTTCTTCAAATATGATGTGACGAGAGATATAGATTTTGCCAGTTGGGGGATATAGACAACGATATCCTTTGTACTGATTGCTATATCCCAGAAACACACACTGTAATGATCTGGGATCAAATTTTGTCTCTGCCAAGGGTCTCAAGCACGGATAGCAAGCAGCTCCGAACACTCTGAGAAAAGAATAGTCTACTTTCTGTTGGAGAAGCGTTTCATGTGGGCTCTTGTTGTGAAGAACTGATGATGGTAGGAGATTGATAAGATAGTTGGCTGTGAAGAAAGCTTCTACCCAGTATTTGAGAGGAGTGTGGCTTTGAAACAGCATAGACAAGCCAAGCTCCACCAGATGTCTATGTTTCCTTTCTGCAACTCCATTCTGCTGGGGTGTGTAGGGACAAGATATTTGGTGTTTAATCCCATGGTCTGCTAAGTGAATTTTCAATGCATTACTGGTGAACTCTCCCCCACCATCACTTTGAAAGATCTTTATCTTCGTGTCAAACTGATTCTCAACTAGCTTTCTGAAAGCAATGAAGACAGACAGAAAATCTGATTTCAAGCGTAGAGGGTAGAACCAAGAGAAGCGAGAGTGATCATCAACAAAAACTGCATAATATTTGAATCCTTGGTTCGATACAATAGATGAGGGACCCCATAAATCACAATGTATTCGATCCAGGGGTTTCAAAGCTCGAGAATCAGAAGAAAAAAACTGTAACTTGGTGCTCTTCCCCATCTGGCAAGGCTCACAAACAGGGACCGTTCTGCTCTTATTGACTGCTATCTCCTTGCTATTCTGAAGGTGTTGAAAAATCTTGGAGTTGGAGTGTCCTAACCGACAATGCCAAGTGTCCACATCAGCTCCACATTGTCGATTTGAAAAGAACGCTACAGTCTCCTTGTTCTGCAACACATAAAGGGCTTCCTTACGAGGACCCTTTGCCACCACTTTCTGAGTACTCAAATCGATTACATAGACCTTGTTAGAATCAAAGAACACGCCACAAGGGTAATCATCACACAATTTCGAGACAGACACGAGGGATTTTTTCATATCAGGGCATACTAACACATCATTCAATGGAATTGTACCTTTTGAGGAAGAAATGGTGGTAGAGCCGATGTGTGTGATGGGAATGTAGGCTCCATCACCAACCATCACTGCATCATTACCTTCGTATGGTGTTGATTCGTGGAGAGCAGAGGTTGATGTAGTGACATGAGCAGTGGCTCCTGAATCTGGATGCCATTCTCGTCCGCTCTCATCTGAGACACGCAGAGAAGAGAAGGCTTGAGGCATTGTTTCACTTTGATAGTTGTTATCAAAACGGTTGTAGCACTTCAGAGCCGTGTGACCAACACGTCCACAGATTTGACACACGGGTCTCTCTCCCTGCGTTGCAGACCCACTTTGATGCTGTGGAAATCCACGACCTCTTGTTGTGTAGCCTCCCCTGCCTCGATTCCCACCAAAACGACCACGACCTCTCTGATTTGAAGAGAACTGAGGAGCACCCTGGTTTGTTTTCTCAGTCATGAAGGCGATGTGAGGTGTGACAGCATTGGATTCTTCATAAGACTGCAGTTTGCTATCAAACCCTTGAACTTCAGTGAGGACATCATTGAATGTTGGGGCTGGAAGCTTACTCAAGGAGCTTTGTATCACTGTTGCAATAGGGTCATACTCACGGCCTAAACCATTCAAGAAACCGAAGATCTTCATCGACTCATCTACCGGCTTTCCTATGGAACTCAGTTAATCGCAGACTGACTTAAACTCACGACAGTAGGTGGAGAGAGGCTTATCTTTCTTGGAGAGAAGCTGGAGGCTGCGACGGAGAGAGAACTCACGAGCGACACTACTCTTGTTGAAGTTTTCAGCGAGTGATAGCCAGATCTCGCGAGACGTGGCGAGACTGTGAACGTGGCCAAGGACTTCCTCTGACAACGTACCGAACAACCATGAGCGAACAAGTTGGTCGGTACAGAACCACGACTCGTACTGGGGATTGGGGACTTCGCTGGTGACTTCGCCATTGACGACAAGGCGAGTCTGAGCTGGTGCAGTGACGGCACCATTGACAAAGCCGATAAGCTTTTGACTGGAGAGAAGAGACTCAAATTGTGTTTTCCACAAGAGATAATTGTTGTCAGTTAGCTTCAAGGTGACTGAGCTAGTGACATGGACATTATCAGGAAATGGGTAAGCAGCGGCCATTGTTTCACCTGTGAGGGTTAACAGTGGCTCTGATACCATGAACGGATTTAGAAAACAGAGGACTTTGTTGAATGATTTGTATCTTCCTTGATTATTACTTTAGGGTTTTACAGCCTTTATATACAAGAGGTAAGATGATTCTAGAATCCTATCAAAAGCAAAACTTATCACTATAGACAGTTGTATCAGGGTGAGTCATCAGAAGAGGATTCCAGAAGCTCAAATCTGTTTGGGTGAGAGAAGACGACAGCCTCCTCCGTACCGGCTCTGCTACTCTGTTTTGTCCGTTGAGACTTTGTCTTATTATCGATCAAATTTTGATGCTGTTGGACCGGGTTGTGTTCTTGTTGGGCTTGGGCCTCTTTATCTTCTACAATATACAATTATTATTGGAGCAAACATATAAGCTACATGCTACCATATTATTAAGATGAAAACGCTCTTCCGAACGAATTTGGTAATTATAAAGATATAACGATCATCCTAAGACAAAAATATATTAATTTTCTTAAGAAAAATATACAAATTAAATTGATGCATGGCACTAACCCTTTTGCTTACACCGTTTCTTCTCGGAATTGAGTGTATGGCTAGATGATTCGATGTCGGGCATATATACAAACAACTTTCTTTACTTGTCCCATGAACAGTAGGTCGTGGTTTTTCCAATGAACTCTATGAATCCGACATGTAAATTAACATATGCATTTTTAGGAAGATGATGCAAATTATAGCAAAGTAAGATAGAGGAAAGGCCTGACTGAGAGAATATCTTCAGCTTTATTTACACAGCCTCATGCTTGAGTGAGAGAATGACTGAGAGAATATCCTCATGGCTTGACTGAGGACTGAGGAAAGTTCTTTACTCTTCAGCTTTTATTTACACATCCACGAGTTTTAGAGCCGAGTGTTCAAGTCATACAACCAGTTTAAGATAAATTATTATTGGAAAATCAAAATGAGTAAATAAGGCTCTTAAAATCTCTTAAACCTATCTTAAGGAGTGGATTAGTTAAGTGGTACTATTAAAAACAAGAAAAATTTGGTAACGTTAAAGACCTAAAGAACTATCCTAAAAAGCAAAATAAGAAATTGCCATAAGAAAACTAGACAAAATTGGTAGACCTAATTCTTTGCTTGCTCCGTTTGTCGCTCGGGTCGCGTTTATTGGCGGGCCGTAAAGCTGGGTGCAACCACCAAAACAGTCGTCCCTACTGCTGAAACATTCGCTGGAGTCTTTGATGCAGCAATAACAATAGTGTAAATTGCTGCATACTCCTCGCGAACACGTTATGTTCATTAGGTTTATCTTGTTCTCTTTGAAAGCCTCGTCAACGTTTCTACCTAAAAAAGAAAACAGTCATTAGCTAGACGTGATTATAATATAAGTATGGTAGAGAGTTATGAGCAAAAGCAAAACTATACTTACATTCATGCACACCAAAGAGAGAAACAAAGATTATGCAAAGTATAGCAAAGCGTGTTAACGACATCGTGATCGATTTCTTTTGTTAAAACAAGTTTTTGTTTCCTTCTTTTTTGCTGTGAGATAGTCAAAACCCTTGCTAGCTATGATAACTCTCTATCCCTGTACTGTACATGGATATATACATATGGTAATCTCATTAAAAATGTAAAATACTCATTCCGTTAAGGCATAGTAAAGAAATTGGAAAATTAAAATCTATGGAGAGTTTGATCATTTCCAATATTTAGAAAAGAAAATGGAAGTCTACCCAAAAGCGCAAAAGGGAATATTAGTACACATTTGTTCGTCGTTGATGGTAAAGGAAGTCTACCAAAATTTTAAAAGGGATTGAATGTTTTAGTACACATGTGTTCGTCGTAGTTGATGGTAATTGTAAAATTACCATTTAACGGTAAAAGTTTTGGCGGCTTAACATCTAATATGGTAATTTCATAAAAAATGTTAAATTTGTTTTGATGTTTGAATCTTGCTAGAGGTTTGATATATATAAAAAAATACATATATTGGATGATCATTATTACTTGTTGTATAGGCCTATGAACGATGAAATGGGAAGCATCCGTTGAAAATGCTCCAGAGCCTTAATCTGTACCACATTTCCTAGCATTGTCAGCGATCTTCAAGAAATTCTCATTCCTACTCTAAAGCATCATCCATAAGACCATATATAGTGGTGTACAAATCAAGAAGACAGCTACCAGAGTGAACATTCGAATCGGAGCCGTGAAGATGGCGACCACAACAGCCGCTCAGCTGCAACAGCTTTTTTCAAGCTATATAAAGTGAACTCAATGGAACTGAAACCAAGTCTCGGGGTCAATCATGATGCTTGTAACCAGAAATCAAGGTAGTCCAGGTGACAGTCTTTGTGAGGCATTTGGTCGAAACAGGGTTATGGTGAACACAGGGATTCCATAACATGGACAGGAACAAACCTTCCCTCGGTGTTCCCTCCGTGTGACGCTTGGAGACAGTACAATTCTTTGGGGAAAGCGTGTTGTAGAGACCTCTGTAGAAGGTAACGTCGCTGCCCATTAGGTAGGTCGTTCCTACTCATGCACAAAGATCGTTGGATGGGAGTTCTAAAGTCAAGGACGTACCCACATGTTTGGAGACACATATACACCTTCAGCTGTGACAGCAAGTTGAATCGTAGCCATTGTGCAAAACGTTAAAATGAGAACCATCACAGATCCTCGCGACGCATATCACAAACATCACATAGTTAAGTCATAAACTTGGTCATTTGTTAATAATTTTACTAGGCAGATTGCATTCAAGTCAGATTTATAAGATTGCCATACTAAGTAAAAGAAGTTGGTGTCTTCAGATGCGAAATGCTATTGTCAACGACAAATAAAGACGATTCCAAACCGACATACTAAATCACAGTAAAAGAAGTACCAATGGCCAAAGAAAACTAGACAAAAGTTGCCATTGTGCAGGTTAGGTAATGTTGAGAAAGGCAAAGACGCCAATACATTTTCAAGTTTAGCTGCAAACTACTCCTAGCACTGAACAATTCACTGCAGCCGTCTGTTCATCATTCCGATTTCTTCAGTTTGGATAGCTCCACCAATGCATCTTGTAGGGGTTGATTGAGCACCTCTTTCTTAGCCTGCATTGTATAAAATTCCCCAAGTATATTTAGATCTCAAAGAATAAAACAACAAACACATGAGACTCTGGTAGCTTCAGAAGCCTCACCTTCAGCGATGGAATAAAGGCAAGAACTTCATCTACGGTATCTGGAGAAGCATTTGCAATCACACACATCTACACATAACAACAACACTCAGCATTAGAAATAACGCTTTGTCAATCTATAGAGTCAAAGTGCTTAAGTAGTGTCTTGTTACCTCGCCATCAGAGATACCATGTGTTTTAAGAGGTCTGATATTAATCACAATCGCTAAGTTTGAAAACAACACACAATCAAAAATACACAGAATAAGAAATAAGCACAGCTAAAAAGGATACTCAAGAGCTTGTCTGACAGATTGAGGGTTTGAGTAAAGAACACAACTCTCCACATAAGCTACTGCTCTGTGATACGACCTGGAGATTGAAAACTACAGTGTTAGAGAACTAGAGAGACT
Source organism: Camelina sativa (assembly GCF_030686135.1). NCBI lineage: Eukaryota > Viridiplantae > Streptophyta > Magnoliopsida > Brassicales > Brassicaceae > Camelina > Camelina sativa. Next base: position 17,282,588 of record NC_141891.1, read on the forward strand.
CATTCAGCGTAGAGAAAATGTTGTAAGTGGAGATATTACTAACACAGGAATTTTAATGGATGGGTCTTCAGACAACCCAACCAAATGCCCCTTAATTCCATCTAATATCTGAAAAGCTTCACAATCCATCATGCATTCAGCGTTCTCAGGAAGATCTACAAAAATTCCAATCATCACACAGCAAGCAAAATGATGAAAACACAGAACCAGACCGAAACAAAGACCCTCACAAGCAAAATGGGAATACTTTTAACAAACCTTTGAGGTCAAACGATTGCAGAGAGCTTTTGCTAGACTTGGTAGGTTTGTCTGCTTTGCCACCTTTAGAAGTAGAACTCTGAAATGGTTGATCAGAACCGTTGAGCATCTTATAATTAGGTGCTGGGGTCCCTGCAGCACACATTCATAAACAATAAAGATGACATTTTTATCAAATCAAAACGAAAAAAAAAAAAAGCTTGAGACTTTGAATTCGAAATCAGATGAAGAGAAGAAGAAGATGAAAAAAGGTTAAACCTTGTTGATCAAAGTGGATTTTTCTACCCTTCTTTGGGTTTGTTGAGTTCCCATCCTTCCCTCCTTCACCAATAAAAAAGAACCCTAGAACTTAGCAACCGAGTCTGGAGGAAAACGCTATTAACAAGAAAGAACAGATTGGGGAATACACAAACCATCTTTGGACTTGAGAGAGGATTTGAGCCCTTTGCCTCCTTTCTCTGACATTTTTCTGCTACGAGACAAGGATTGAGGGAGAGATAAAAATGCAAACTTTACAAAAACTACAGTGGTGAAGACTGAAGAAGAAAGCACAGCCAAAGTGAATATGGTCGATTGGGCTTCTTGGGCTTATATATCATCATAATTTAATAAACCCACGACTTGAGCCCACGAGTTTATACTCAAATATGTCACAACTTTGACTTTTTGTGCCAAGAGATAGAGGGAATAGAGAGGATTTGAGCTTCTCTCCACACCTTTATATTCGATGATTCACGTTGGACACCGTCATAATCTTGTTCGTTCCCACTTTCTATATGAACCACTATACCGAAAGAAATATCATTTCCAAACTTTAACCAACTCGGTATGAGATTCTCCTGAACAAATACTGTAATAATAAAAGTTTGATACATTCAATGTCAGATAACATCTAAGTCCCCAATTTGCTTGAGGGGATAAAATATGCTTCCTTGATTCTCTGCTGCTTCAACCAACTCTTTTAAGCTGTTTCGGTATCTTGGGTGAGCTCGGTTGGTTCAACTATTTTGGCCTTTGGTTTTTATCAAACTCTCTTGAAACCAAGAAACTCTAAGCTCACTTGTATAAACGAATATAATCAGGATTAATGGGAATGTTGTAGACGTCAATATATCAAAACTCGCCAATTCCAATGATAAATATCACAACAACTTTCCAAATGGTTCCCATACAAACAATCTAAACCGCTCATAGAGCCAATTGTTATTAGAAATTACAAATGAAAGAGGTACAAGTTTTACTAAAACGTTACATTCTCCCTTCTCAAGTGTAAGGAAAACACTGTAATTGATTAAAATTAGAGATGATTTTATAAGATTGACATTTTGTAGGAAAAGAAATTATAACCTAAGAGCTCAAGGGCTTGACACGCCTTTCGACATCGAATTGAACTTCAGATAGACCGGTGATCCCAGCCGTTATCTTCTGACCTATCTTTACAGGTCCAACACCTTCTGGTGTGCCTATAATTTGATTGGATTGTATTTTATACGTTCTGAATTATTTTTGAGATGGGAAAACACACACAAGTTATATATATGTCAGTACCTGTCAAGATGACATCTCCTTCGTAAAGGGTCATTATAGAACTAATGTAGCTGATGAGGTACGGGACCTTGAAGATCATATCTTTTGTCACACCCTTCTGTCTTATTTCACCATCAACCTGTCACATATTAAATTCCGTTTAGCCACTGCAGATTCTTAAGTGGGGAAATAACTTTTAAGTGACAACAGAACGAGAGAGTGGGGGGAGGGACAAAACCTTAAGCCAAAGTTCTAGATTGTCAGGATCATGCACCATCGCCTTTGGCAACTGAAAAGTGACAGAAGAAACAAAATTAATCTAGAAGATCGGAAACTCTCAGCAGGACAGGACATATGATCCTCAAGTCAAGTTGGCTATGATATCCTTAAACCTCTTGGCTGCAGCGAAACTTTTCATATAACCTAGCTATATGATGTGTTGAAACTAGCATCTAGGTTTGAGATCAACACTTACAACAGAGCTGATAGGAGTGAAGGTATCTTGTCCTTTAGCAAGCGTCCATGGGAGACCAGCAGCCTGAAAAAGAGAATGTAAACACGATATATATGTTTAAGCACAAAACTAAACTGATAAACAGATCACTCTTCATGCAAAACCTCAAATCCATGATTTTGGTTTATATAAATGGTGGTTGAAAACAGTCTGAAAAGCCCAAGTCATGACCCCCAAATACAAAAAATATCGATCTATAGAGCTTATAGAAGAGATTTCAAAAAAAAAGAACGAGTTCTATCATTGATGTTTTGACCATTTGTGCAGGTTTAACATAGACTGGTTCAGGTAAATGCAAAGAAATAAGAGAATAAAAGAAACATCATTGTATACATGTAAACCCCCACAAGATCCATTGATAATGAACTACCTTGGCAGACGCTTGGAGTTCCCGAGCAGTCATATCAAGAGCAACCGCATATCCTTCAGAAATCAAAGAAACGATGAAAATGTAATAAGAAATGACGAAGAAGCTAACATTACTAGACACTAAAAAATACATACCTCCAATGTAATCCATAGCAATAGATTCAGGAACATCTCTAGCCTTCTGTCCAATAACTAAAGCAAGTTCCACTTCATGGTGAAGTGAATCCAAAGGATGTGGTATCTCAATCGTTCCTCCGTTTTCCAAGTATGATGATGTTGGCTTCAAGAATATCACTGGTTCCTGTTTTCCCAAATTTTTAAGATATTCACAGATCACAAAATTTCAACTCTCCGATTTTATAGTGTCGATCTTGGATCAAAATGATAGTGGATAACAAAAAAAAAAAAAGTCCATAACAATTGAATTACAAAGAGATGAGAATCTCAGAAATTGTTTTTAATTCAGAAAAAAAAAAAGAGAGAGAGAGAGAGAGAGATTGAACAGAAGAACCTTGGGGACGGCGTTGCCTAGCTCTTTGGCGTGAGCGGCGTAGTTACGCCCGACGCAGACGATCTTGGTGCCTTGTTTGAACATCCTCTGTATCATTGACGTCGCCATTTTCCGATCGATGCAATACAAAATTCAACAGACACTTCTCTTCTCTTCTCTCTTTTCTCTCCTTTTGGTCAAACTCGTGGAAATATAAAATTCGGTAATTTTTGTCATCGAGTCTACTAAACCCGGAATTTACTATTCTAATCCCATACTTTTGTATTCTCACATATGACACCCCTTAACTTCGAAAAGTACCAAATTCATGTTCGTAAGGCGATCTTCTAGTTTTGACTAATTATGTAAAGAAGAAAAAAAGCAACATAAAATCGGAAAATTTAGATTTATCAAAGCTGAGTTTTTTTTATATCTGGTGAAATCAAATTTACATTTGAAGAAGATGCATGACATGTACTAAAAGGCTTTTTTATATGGGTTTATTCTCGAAATCTGGTTTGTTAAAGCCTTAAAATACTAACTACAACGCGATAATTGATGTTTGATGATAATGCGACTGTAACATCACAATGAGCTTTCTTGGTTTTCCAATTCTTAACCCGACTCGAAGAGCAGGACAGCTTTCTGGTCGAGGTAGAAGTAAACGAAATGGTTTGTCTCGTGCGTTACATAAGAACCTGCATGAATAGAGATCGTCGAATTAAGTATTACACGAGATCAATAGCAATCAGATTCTACAGACAAATAATAGAAAGCCAGTAAGATAATCACTTGTTTGTTGATGTATCATGCACATGAATACTTTTGCTACGACATATCACTTGATTGTTGATGTATGCACATAAATACTTTTGCTGAGTAAAGAAAAGCTTAAATCCACGAACTTGTGAGGCTAAGGGGGTGGTACCACATCCTTGGGACCAAAAACATGGTGAAAACATCTTCATTGTGGGCTTCTAGTCTTTAAATTAAACGTTGAGTTCTTTGCTTTTGTTCTCTTTTATTGTTGGTCTGCTTTTTTGTATTGGGTGGAAAGATCAAAGATTCTGTATTCAAAATCCATAAACACCAACGTAAAGCCCAACAAAAAATATGGATGTGGATTTGTGTGGATGGATAAATACAACAGAACATTATAAATAAATAAAAATTTAATGCAGGAAAATATGAAAATATCATCAATTTAAGTTATGAGGTTATCTTCATTCGCCTTTTTCATGCGTAGATCTTAATTTATGTAAGATCGTAATTATAATTATATAACCTGAATAAAAGAAAACCACCATATAGAATAAGCCAAAACAGCTCAGAAATTGTGAATCATATTATTGTATTTTCACTTCATAGGTGAACTGGAGGATGATCACACCAACAAGGAGAAAACAAGAAACAAAATATTATCACTTTGATCATTTTATTCTTCACTTAAATGATGATTCATTTCTTCTCTTCGGTGTGAAGATCACCAAAGAACTTCTTAGGATTGCTCTCAAAAGCCTCCCTCGATATGTGTTGCGCTCCACCAGATCCAGGTGCAACCATCGTTTTATCGGAAACTTTACCGGAACCACAGCTTCCGCCGCTCGTACCAAAATTTTTGGCTGCATCAGGTTTGGAGTTCTTCGCGTCCATGGCTTGAATTTTTTGGTTTGGAAACTAAAGCTTTGGACTTTGGTTATGGTGTGAATCGTGAAGTAAATTGTTAAGGGGTTGTATTATTTATATCACAAGTGTAACATCGCAAACTAATGGTCAAACTGGCATGGAATGTAATTACCGATGTTGTCTCTATTTTCATGTAAACTTGTTGTAGCATTTTCTCGTAAACTTGCGGTCATTTAAAAAAGTGTTTTGACTTTGAATAACAAATAACGAAGTTAACATCTAATTTAAAAGTAAAAACAAAGAGTCAATTAGTGGTAGTATGACTATTCGAATCCCAATTCCCAAACTTCTGTATTTTCACATATGACACCCCTTAAATTCGAAAATACCGAATTCATCATGTTCATAAGGCGATCTTCTAGTTTTGACTAATTTATGTTTACAAGAAAAAAGCAACACAAATCGGAATTTAGATTGATCAAACTTGGTTTTTTAAATCTCGTGAAATCAAAATTTACATTTGAAGAAGATGCATGACATGTACTGAAAGACTTTTATAGGGGTTTATTCTCCAAATCTGGTTGGTTAAAGCCTTAAAAGTAACACATACATACAAAAACAAGATACTACTAACTACAACGCGATAATTGATGATAATGCGACTGAAACATCACAATATGAGCTTTGCCTGGTTTTCCAATTCTTAACCAGACTTGAAGAGCAGGACAGCTTTCTGGTCGAGGTAGAAGTAAACGAAATGGTTTGTCTCGTGCGTTACATAAGAACCTACAGAAATAGAGAAATATCTGTCGAATAAGTATCAAACGAGAACGGCAATCAGATTCTACAGACAAATAATAGAAACCCAGTAAGATAATCTCTTGTTTGTTGATGTATCATGCACATGAATACTTTTGCAAAGATATATCACTTGATTGTTGATGTATGCACATGAGTACTTTTGCTTAGTAAAGAAAAGCTTAAATCCACGAACTGTGAGGCTAAGGGGGTGGTACCACGTCCTTGGGACCAAAAACATAACCCAAACTTACTTGATTCCTTCTCAGAAAATGAATACCTAGCTTGGTGGTACCAACATGTCTATTATTTGCAGTATCAAACTTCCATGTCACTGGGACCAGAACCTAACCCAAAATTTTTCTTCAACACTAAGCGCACAAAAACTATTCAAGCCGCAAGACAAACAATTGTTCCAAATTAAGTAAGGTTAGAACAGAGAAGATCTTACTCACTATATTAACCGGACGAAAATCAAAGAAAACTAAATGAACCAACGACGACAATATGTTCAAAACCAGAATTAGCTACTAAGAAAGTAAGAAATCACTAACTGAGCCTTTTGTTTTCAAAAAATGCCACCTTAATGAGAACTTAAGTAAATAAGGAAAGGAAACTAACCAAAGTTGCGACCAACAATGCAATGCCAAGTAGCACCATGTTTCTTGTCAAACTCTTTCTTTATATTTTCAGCTATATCCTTCTCCACACTGTACTTCTCAAATGCCTACAAAAAGCAAACCCCAGATTCTGACATTGTAAATCCTCATTTAGCAGTAGTATACATCAATCGCTCCAAATATAATTTAAGAGAGACTCTAACTTGAACCAAGCGATCATCAGGGAAAAACTTCTATAGCCTACAAGAACATTAACATCTAGTTCCGTTCCGTACACAATAACAAAATCAGATTTCGAAAAGTTGAGATTGAGAGCAATAAGATCAAATCGAACTCCAGGAGATGACAAATCAGTGAGTAATTCCTAAAAAAAAACTATCACATGGCACAAATCAATAAGCATCACTCATACCCTAAAACTCAAGATCAAGATAAGAAAAATCCCTAAATCCGAAGAATGTACACAAAGGGAGAGTAAGAGAGACTAACGGAGACGGCGATTTCGATAGCTTCCTTCTGCATATCCTCTTTCATATCAGCACTCTTGATAACAGCTCGTTTCCCAGCCGGTGGAGAAGCTTCGAGTTCCGGAAGACTAGATCTCCGATCATCGGAGATAGTTTGCGCCGGTGCACCTCCTCCGTTCACGCTCTTCTTCCTCCTCCCGTCACTCATCTTTCTTATTTTGTTTTCAGTTTCGTTCGTCGGCCACACCTTTTTTTGAAAATCAGATTTGATGAAGAAGAGAGGAAAGGAAAGCGTAAAGCACGGAGGCTATAGTCTCACACTAGTAGTAGTCAGTACTTTATTTAGTATAGATTTTTCGTGTCCGAGTCAAAAGATACTACCGATAACTGCATAGATTGGAACTCATTGATACGGCATCGTTTCTGAGCTAATTGGGTCCAACGGCCCAAATGTGTAGTGAACCTCGATACTCATATCTCAGGGGCCCAAAAGCAGATTAACTTTGGTTTAGCATAACACAAATACTGTATATACGTGAAATTTTTGTTTAATATTAATTGTTGTTTTATATTTACGATACAACTTTATTAATTAATTTTTTAGTTTGAAATATAACAGAAATTGTATCGTATTTGAAATATAACAGAGATAAAACTAAAACCAAATAAAATGTTTGCTAGTAAGCGCCTAGTTAGTAGTTTATTCAACTATTTGGCATGTAATGCTAAAATTATGGTCTCGTCTCTTTTGTGTTTATTCTCCTGCTTGACTCAATTTTTTGAATTTCTATTAAGATGAACAGGTTTTAAAAAATATATTTCATAATAACTATAGGTAAACATTCAGTAGAAATTTTTAAAAGAATTGAATGGTAAGTTAATAGTACTTATTGGTATTATTCAAAGGCATTTTAGAATATTATTAATAGACAATATTTTCTTTATATAGTCTATGTCAAATAATCACCTCATATCATAATTTTTTTGTAATTTTTTTTTTTTTTTGTATATATTTGATAAGGTAAGATGTTTATGAATCATAGTTTGTGAACTCCAACGAAGGAACGTGGGGTTGCACAAAATGGCCTACCCACCAACATAGAGTCCTCACAACCGTGATTTCACTAATTTTTTACGTAAGTCCATATTTCGCGTATATATTATATTGTATTGTGGATGTTGATCAAATTTCATGATTTTTGGATTTGAAATTTGAATAAAAGAAGAAGAAGATATCGTTTGTTAGTCTTAAAAGTGACATCAACGTCATAGAGGGTTGTGGTTGAAGTTTACTAGCGAGTGGCGACCAAGTTGAGTATCTCAACGAGTACAGATTACCATTGCTTTCATTTGATTATGATTACTTAACAATTTTCTTTTCAATTTGTTTAAGAAACCTTGAATGACTCTTTTAATACAAGAACAAAATAAAAAGAGTTGTTCAGTCTGAATTAAAGGTAGTAAAATTATGCAGGCTCGACTTTTGCCTTAGCCAATTGCCACCACATGGCACATGTGTTAATTTATAGTTTGCTAATTCCCTCCCAAATTAAAGCGTCCGGTTCTTATATAGTTTAACCCTATAGTTAAATACAGTGGTTGCTACTTGTATAACAATTTCATAAATAAGGCATTTGTTATAGATTTGGCTAAAAAAGTTTAAAACACTAGTTTCTACAAATTGCTTTATGCATTTATTGCATCTTGTTTGTATAAATTAGGGGTGGCCACAATGCAATGCAATGCAAGTACTTAGAGGTGCTACTTAACTCAGTACGAATAATAAAACTTTGTATCCATATTTTGGTTTACTAAAATTGAGTATCCACAATTTTAAATACTTTCCTAAAATTGATTGGGACATTAGCATTTGCCATTTAGACATACTTTCTCTCTAACTTCTTACACTTAGACCTACTTTTAACTCTTTCTATACTTTTACAACATTTTTAATAAAACTTTTACTTATGCTTGAACATTTTAAAATAATATAAAAACCTAATTAATTAAAAAGTTTATAGTTTGGTAAATTAGTCATGTATAACTAATTTTTTTATATAAATTACTATATTGTATTATAAGACTTTAAGAATATCTTTTACATTAACTCAACATAAATACAAAGTTTGTAAGAAAACATTGTAGGTTGCAGAGCTTCTCTCAACTATTGGAGTTGGATGTCACAAGTTTTGCTTCAAAAACATTTGTGGATACTTATTTTTGGATAGTTAATTAGTCTATTAAATTCATAATTTGAGTATGTAATGTGGTTGGTTGGATGTGGTTTTGTGGATTCACAGATATTGAATCCACAAAAACCTAAATCTTTAAGCCTAACACACTAAATACTAGACACAAAATATAAAAGCCTAACCATGTATCTTAAAAAGTGAACATTAATGCACTAACTCTACATGGATTTCAAGTTACTATCCACATGTGTAACTTGTATCCATGAATTGTAATAGTATCTACATCAAGCATAGACACATATTATAGTATCAAACAAGAGTTTCAAAGGGTATCTATATGGAAACATATCTATTGATCAAGGTTATAGTACAATTTTTTAGATAGAAAAATACGTTAGAATACAATTTTTTTAGATAGAAAATTTAGTTAAATAAAATTTTCAATTCCAAAACTATTTATTTAATTTAGTTTGGACTTTAAAAATTGTTGATTTGGCTATAAATACCATTTAATTATATTTGATTTAGATTTAACTCATAAATTACTTTAATTTTTGTGAAAACAAAAATGGGGACAAAAATTGAAATATGCAAACAATGTTTATTTCCAAGTTATACTTAAAATATATATTAATTAAAATGAAAAACAAATGTTGAATAAATGATTACCAAGAAAAAAAAAAGAGATAAAAATGAGAAAGAAATAGAAAAAGTAAAGATGAATTGAATAGAGAGTTAATTTCTAAAAAAATTGAAAACCATCTAGTTGGGAAGAAATGTTAGAAGAAGTGAGGGGTAAAATGTAATTAAACTTGAGAAAAGTATATGAGTAATAAAAAGTAGGTGTAATGGTAAATACTTTTGTAGAAAGTAGGTGTGGATGCAAAATTCCTATTACTTGCAAATTATTTACAATTTTTTTGCGAGTTAATTCATTGGTTTAAAAAATATGTGTAATTTGACTATCTTATATAAGTATCAAAACTATGATAGTTGCTCAAGTCCTTATTCCTCAAATACTTATTTTTATTTTAGGAGTGGGCGTATTTATGCCCAATCCTATGATAAATGTAGAATGTTTATTGTGTAAGATGAAAATTACATTACCAAACCTATATTCATGTGGCAACTTCTTGAAGATAAATTATTGTTACATATTAATTGTCACATTTAGTCTCAAATCTTGAAAATTATGGAACCAAAACTCTAAAAGCTCATATAAAATTATATCCCACTAATTAAAATGGTACAATTTGATCATGTAGGGAAATCTATATTCCACTAACCTTATTTTTTATAACATGAAAAAAAAAAATCCAGTATCTAGTTTATTTTATTCCTATAATTTATTTTACCCCAGCTCATGAATGTGTGTTTCTTGTCATTCATCCAATAGTAACCACCAATCACACCAATATACACAGTTGCATACTTGGATACATTATAGTGTGAACAAAAAAAAAAACATTATAAAACCCAAAAGTCACGTTTCCCGAATTAAGTAAGTAGCCTCCTCCTCTTCCCCATCTCTCTCTCTCTCTCTCTCTCTCTCTTTCTCAAAACTCTGTCTCCAAAAATGGCAGAGCCAAGTTTCTATATTGGAGTCATAGGTAATACCTTCTTTGCACGTATTCTTATAAGATCTCTACTACGTACACATCTTCACGATCTTGTATGATGATGTAACATATATGTGTGTCGGTAACCTCTTATCTTATAATTTGGTGTTTGAACGACGCAGGAAATGTAATCTCCGTTCTCGTCTTCCTCTCACCAGTGTGAGCTCACTCTCTTTCTCTCTTTTAAGTTTTGTAACAAGTAACCAAATTGAGTCATATACTCTATAATTTTTTTTAACATCGATCGGTCCAAAATTATTTTACAAAATCATCAGGGAGACGTTTTGGAAAATAGTGAAGCGGAGATCGACGGAGGAGTACAAAAGCTTGCCATATATTTGCACGTTGCTAGGATCGTCTTTATGGACATATTACGGCATCGTTACTCCCGGAGAGTATCTTGTTTCCACCGTCAATGGATTTGGTGCTTTTGTTGAAACCATCTACGTTTCACTTTTTCTCTTTTATGCCCCTCGACATCTCAAGGTTTTTTTTCATATTTTTTGTTATTATATATGTGTATGATCTTCAGTGTTTCTTATATGATAGCTGGTTAAAATCTTTTTTTTATTTGATGCATTTTTATTCAGATTTGGATCTGATTATCAGATTTCTCTGTCGCATTTTAAATTGATTAATGTTTTTCTCCCTAAAGTCAAGTTGATTAAAATATTTGATCCACTTGTTATAATATATATACACTAGGAGGGAGTCTAGGATGACTTGTAAAGTAAAATTTTCCAATATATTTCGACATTTTACAAAAGTGTTTTGGTTCGTATGATTGAAACTTTATATATTTTTATGCTCAAATTGATATGTTGTTACTTTTGTTTCTCTTTTGACAGTTGAACACAATAATAGTGGTAGCGATGTTGAACGTATTCTTCCCAATCGTAGCGATTGTAGCAACGAGAAGTGCGTTCGAAGATGAGAAGATGCGTTCTCAATCGATAGGTTTCATATCTGCTGGTCTAAATATTATAATGTATGGTTCTCCTCTTTCTGCTATGGTAAGTTCATTCCTTAATCTTAATTTCTTCCACCTATCTGTCAATTTCATTGCGTTTAGTAGCGTTTAGGTACTTTTTATATCACCCACGTTTTGAAATTATGATATCATTCATTGTTCATATCCCACTTGGTCCTTTTTGAATTTGCATAAATTAATAATTGTTTTTTTCTTTTTTTCTTGTGGCCGTCCATAATCAAAAGTGACCCACCTGGTCTGAAGACTAAATTTTTTGTATTAAAACATAATGATTTTAATTAATTTAGTTTTGTTTTTTAGTTAGTGGAGTTCGAATATCGTTTATAGTAGATTTATTTTTTTATTTGTTTTTTTTTCTTTCAGAAATAAGGCATATCTAGGTTCATTTTTGTGGTAGTTGTTCATTTAGTTTATAAAGGTTATTTTCGTTCACACATGCAATCATCATCATATTTATAAACCAACAACCACCATATGGCATTTTTTAACTTTTAAGCACGTCTTTAAAAAAAATCAAAGTCACATATCAATTAGAAAGACTTGTACGTCATTAGATTTTTCTACATCTAAAATCTGAATATAAACGTCACAATTGTTGTATTTTTTTTTTCCCAGCTATAATAATGCACCACGACTTTTTTCGTGGGTCCATTATATATAAAATCTTAGATAAAGACATATAGTGATATACGTATCATTTCGTTTTCATATTTTTTGGCGACAAAAATAAATAAAATTGTGTTTTTTTAGTTTATCATCTGTTATTATAATAAAACAAACTTAATAGTGTCTTCGTTAATTAAATTTACAGAAAACAGTAGTGACGACAAAGAGCGTGAAATACATGCCGTTTTGGTTGTCGTTTTTTCTCTTCTTAAACGGCGCGATTTGGGCTGTTTATGCTTCACTCCAACACGACGTCTTCTTACTCGTAAGTATCGTTCTTTTTTTTGTTTTTACTGTTTTGATCACATACATACTTATTTATGGTTATAACTCCTACGTACGCTCTCATGCTGTCCCCAGTGTCTCATAGTCTTTGGCTTTGGACATACACAAAAGAACAAAACACGAAAACTCAACGAAGCTATTTCAATCGACCCCATGTCTCTTTAATATTCCAACCACTAAAATATATTGTCTTTTTCATGACACCTAGTTTATAAGGAAAAAAAAAATCTTCTGGTAGAAAATGTAGATTTATGTGCATAATGTTTTTTTTTAAGAAATTTAAAAATGTGGACTTCAAGCCTCCAACATCAAACAAATGATTTTTTGTGGTGATGTTTACAAACAATTAATCTTTTTAGAAAATTAAAGTGTGTGGTCTACAATATGCAACAACTACTATTTCGTGGGGTCTTTTCCCTAATGCGTCTTCTTGAGGTTTTGGATAGGTGTTTGAAATTTGATTGATTATGCTGTTGAGAATAAAGTATTTTGTGCTTAATTTATAATAATTTTTTCTTTCTTTTTGTGGTTAAAAAATGAGTAGGTGCCAAATGGAGTAGGGTTTGTGTTTGGGACAATGCAACTCATACTTTATGGAATTTATAGAAATGCCAAACCGGTTGGTTTAAGCAACGGCGTTAGTGAGATTGCTCAAGATGAAGAGGAAGGTCTCACATCACGTGATGTCCCTCTCCTCTCTTAAATCTATTTCTCTTTCGTTTTACAACAAATCAGTTTACTAGATTTTTTTTTTTTTGTTTTATATCGTGAAGAGCTTGTTAATCTGGGTCTCATAGTTATAAATATAAATCTTTCTATTTTTGTGTCCATCTATTGTGGTGTGCGATTTTGTGTACGTTAGTTTTTGGATAAAATTAGATTAATTTAGAGATGGAGTATTACATATTCTTGGACGCTGTTATATTGACCATAACTTATCCTCATATATAAAAGTATCGGTGGATCATGAAACAAAACCAATACCACCACAGCACCACTCATTCTCATTGGTTCCACAATTCTCTTTTTATTTTTTCAAATCTGGTTTGAAAAACTTTTACACTATAGTGGCACAATTAATTTGGTTCATTAGGAAGGACACAAGGTTTATCATCTTCTCAAGGCGTCCAAAAATGTTTATCTCGGCATAGCTTAAATGATGCAAAGATCTTGATATCCCCTACACAGTTCAACACGATTCATTCATAATCGATTGTGGCAACCAAGTACTTCGTACATTGTTGTTACTCGATTAGGCCCAATAATGGGGCCAGATAACATCATATTCTCAATCCTCATAGCCCGGTTGCATTGTATTACAGCCTCAACAAAACTTTGGTGAAACCATCATAATACTAACACATAGAATCTTTGCTGTATTTGATATATATAAACAATATGGTAACAGGCCCGGCTCTAAGGGTGTGCAAGCGGTGCACTAGCACAGGGTCCCCAAAATTTTTTCCTTATTTTTTAGTGTTTTATGATGTATTTTTAAAAAATCTAGAAGAAAAATACAGAGAACAAAGGGCCCTTTTTTGGTTGGAGCACAGGGACCAAAAAAATATTGAGCCGGGCCTGTATGGTAACAATATAAGTCGATAGTGAAGGTATCTCGTTTTTGTTGACGTTGGTCGAGACTCGAGAATCATAACTGTAGTGATAAAATACATAAATTATATTTTTGAACTATTATAAATATTATCTTTTATTTTTTTACTTAAAACGCTCCCGTACACAGATACAAGACAAAAGACAACACACGGAATCAACATAATCGCCTACGACAACCTTCCCCTGGAACCGACCAATCAGAATCCTTTTAGAAAGACTTGGATTTGTTTTTCAAAAGCAACTCTCTAAGCTCCGCTGGATCAATCTCAGCCGCACGATCGGAGGGTCTGTAGTATCCCGTGACTGGATCTGGTCCCCAAGCAGACTCTGCCTCTTGATCTAAAGCCCTTTGTTCGATCTTCCCTACCATAACTCTGGTGGAACCTCCCTTACTCAATCCTGTTGCTGTCACATTCTGGGATGTCGCAACGTAACTCCTCCTACACTCCCAATAACAACAATACGACATTGATTATATATTTTATTTTCAGGGTAAGATTATATATTTTTCCAAACAGGAAAAATTAGAGAATATAACGAGAAAAAGGTGATAACATCATGCATAAGTATCTTTAATAGATCTAAGTAAGTAAAGAGTTTGTATATGTATATATGTATATATATATATATATATATATATCGTAAGTTCGTAAATCGTAACTTGGAAAAAATGGATTATTGTAACTTTTACGCACACGGCACAAGTACCTTAAGACAATGGAACCAGTAAGATTGCCAGATGTGGCGGAGCAAATATGCTTGAGGGCGCCGAAGAGTGAACGAGCGGCCATTTTCTTATTTGAATATAACGAAATATTAATTTTATAAAGATTGGACGATATAGAGCTTAGCGTTTTAGCTACCGCAAAAACAAAGATCGTTATATTCTTTCAAAGGCAAGTATTAAGCCTAAGAAGAAAACAATCTTTTTTGCAGTAGCCACCGGTGCTAAGCCGCCGTCAGGTTTTCTCCGGTGATGGTTTTATGAGAGTCTTTCTTTAGGGTTTTGGGCGCGCTTTATATACACAACGGTAGAAAAATTTGGGCTAATGGGCCTTACTATGGGCCCACTGCTCATAATTACTGCCAAGAGTAAAGAAGAGAAGGTTAAAAAACTGTAAATGTGTAAGAAGGGACTATTAGTGAAGAAAACTGTTTGTAATTTGGTATAGTTTAAATTTGATGATAAAATCACATTTTAGTTTGTTTTGTTGTAGTCATGAAGGTGCGTTGCTCTAATTGTATTGGAGCAAATAAAAACCAATGTACGTCTTCCACTTGACGATACTTCCAAGTTATAGAAAAATGAAAAGATCTATAAAAGATCTGCGAATAAACAAGTAATTTCGGTACAAAAGATCAGAAGACGTCGGTGGTGGTGAGATCTGAATGATGATGATACCCTTAAACGTGTCTCTTACTTACGTGCGTATCACATAACAACACACACAGTGACACAGGTGTCATGACTGTCATCGTGCCAGACGAGCTTCATGACCAGCGTCGTCTCTTTTTTAGTGCTTCCATATTAATCATTTAATTATTTCATGATTTTTCTTCGTCTTAAAAGGTTGGTTTCTTATGCCCCCGAACGCATATACTAAATCTAAATGATCCATATGTCAACATATTATATCTTAAATTCCAATCTAGTCGTAACAAACTAACAACTTCAGAAAAAAACTCAAAAAAGAGAAATTAAGAGATGGGAGATGAAAGTTAAACGTTCTCTCAACATTAAAAGAAAAAGTACATGATCTACTTTTGTTAAGAGTAAATTACAAATGCCTTTAGAATACATAAAAGTACATGGCCCGTTTTTTTTTTTTTCCTCTCCCCGCCTAAACCTTTGACAAGTTGATCCAAAAACCAGAATCATGACGATTAGTCAGATTTCAACACAGCGCTTTGAGATGCTAATACAATTAGAAACGCCTAATCTCCTTTGGCGGTTTGAAGTTGATCGGGTGTGTTTCTGGAGTTGCATTCTCATCTTCTTTCCACATCTTTATTGTTTTATCGGCCTCACATGTTACCAGTCTCGTACCTGTTTGATCGTAACACGCTGCATATATACCCGCTTCACTCTCCAGTGAACCTGCCATATAAGATGTACCCAACCACAATAAATTAGGACCCTTTTACTATCACTTACATAAACCCTAATCCTACGTCTTCAAAACTTTCTTGGTTTCCTTCGAGCTCTCAATCATATTACACTTCTGAAATTTGGGTCTTCAGCAAGACTCAAAATTGACTACGTTAAATGAACATACTGAGACTTCTACATCTTACCATTACCAGTAGATCAAGAGCAAAGGAACATGAAACAGGATATGTGAATATACGTACCAGGCTGTACAATAGTTTCTGACTGTTGGAAACTGTGACCACTCTTCCAGTCCCAGAACCATATACTTCCATTATCACCTTAATTCGCACACAGAATCAATTTTAGTTGAAAATGATAATGAAAGCAAACAATCACATAAAGAAAGAGAGTCAGAAATAAAATTATTAACCTCCTGTGACCATTACACCATCCTCGTTCACAGCCATTGCGTTAATTATGGTTTTCTGCTGTGAACTGTTTCATGGAGAAAGACAACATTGTTCAAACACGTCAACAAATATATGATATCTCTTATTTCAAAAGCTTTAAGGATGCCAAAGAATGGATATATATCTATCCAGCAGAGACTTACAGCATGTTGTGGCAAAACTCTCCCTTTGGGAGGCTAAATTTCTTGATGTTGTCAGCTGATGCAGAAGCAAATGCATTCCTACAAACAAAGAGAGAACATTAGGAAAAGTAGGTTGAGTGTCTTAAAGACTCGGCTGTTGGAAAGACATGGTGGATGCCATGCAACTATACATACTCTTTAGGATGGAGAGTCATTGCTCGGACAGACTTCTTATGATGTGTTAGCGTTGCCATTGTTCTGCCTGCATATAATATAATCCAGCATTATTCAAATGAAACCATATACTTGCGCCAATGTTTACACAATGAGAAGGGATGTAAGAAGTATGGCTTTTAAGTCCAAGCAGATGGTTAGAATGATAAGACATACCATATCGAAGGTCCCAAAATTTAATGGTGGTGTCATGGGATCCAGTGACAACTTGTGGATCCTGCATCATCACAGATCAAAGTGAGTTCCAGTTACCATGATAAGAAGATTCCAAAAGAAATCCAAATCAACAACAAGAAGTCCATGTGAAAAGATACGTACAGTTGGCCGAGTGAAAACAGAACAAACGGTGTTCTCATGTCCTGTGAGTGCAAAAATTTGCATCTTGGTACGAATATCCCAGACCTGCAAATAAGCAAACATGGAAAAATTCAGTAAAGCTCAAGCATCAAAAGAGCAGAGCAATATATATACTAACAAACAAAGGATTTAGTATTTTAAAATATTTTCTAACCCTGCAGACAGAGTCTCGCCCTCCAGTTAGTAACACGTCCAAAGTTGGGTGGAGAGCTAAGCAATAGACACCACTCAAGTGACCATGATAAGAACGGATAACCTATCAAAGTAATCCACGAGCATTAGATAACAGATATGAGTTGTTCAGATAAGGAAAAGAATAGAGTTGTAACCTTATTTTGCTCAAGGTCCCAGCATTTGACTTGTTTGTCATCACCAGCAGAGAACATATAGGTATGTCGATTGCTTACAGCAAGGCCTGTAACAATATTCAAAAAATAAAAGAAGCCTAAACTTGTACTTGTTCTCGAGTGATAATCATTGAGATGTCTAACGAGATAAAATGCAAGAAATTTAAGAGATTATAAGAAAGAAACTGGAAGAAATTTAAGAGGCTAACCTCGTACTTGTTCGATATGCCCAGTAAGTGTTAGCTTCAGAACTCCAGTTGCTACATCCCATATCTAGTGAATATAACACAAGCAAGCAATTCAGAAAGTGTACTTCATTCAGGATTGCATCTACAAGCGCTAAAGTTGTGGAAGTTTCCCAACAGGATGGAAGTTTTGAATCAAGAAAACAGATTCGGAAAAATTTATATGAAGAAGAAATACTCTCTATAACCTTGATGGTACGATCAGCTGAACCAGTACAAAACCATTCATTACTCGGGTCAAATGCGACAGATCTGACCCAGCCCAAGTGCCCCTGAATGACCTGTGAAAACAAAAATTAACCACAAGTCAAGAAACATCTTAAATGAACAGAAAGAGCCTTCTGGGGACAAGCGAAAGGCCAAAACCATTGTGATGCATCAACAGTACGGTGCCACACATCTTACCCTGTAATTTTTCCATGGTGCATGCCACTCTGGGCGGGGCCATCTACTTGGTATCCTCTCCATTAATGCAGCAGTTGAAAGATTCCTTTAACACGCAGAAAGACGCACACCAGAAAAAAGGAACCAGAATTAGAAAGGTACAAGCTTAGAGAGTTTCAGGTTCGGGGAAGTCTAATTTGCATGGATGTAAATGAATTTCAATACAGATGAAGAAGAAAAGCAAGGATAAGGACGAGACAAAAAACCTTTGATATGATGAGGATCCAGTGGCAGGTATAATGGTGGTGCTTTTGCCTGAGGGACCAATATTGTTCCTTCAATTCGAGAACCAAATATATATAATGAGCATCCTCGTGATATAAGTAGAACATCAATTAGCATATCAGATCAACAAAACCAACAGCTAAAGGAAATACTTACAAGCCTTTAGGCTGTAAAGTTGGACCAACAACAAGGGCATTCTCTGTCACACCCTTTTGCACACTCTTGGACCCTTCTGGACCTGCAAAGATTTATCGAGCAGAGACAATAAGAAAGAAATGCTTAAACGAAATTCAAATAGGAAACAGGAAACTAATTTTTATCTTTCACCAACAAATGATATGGGAAAATACCTGGGAGGGTAAGGGCGTTGGAGGGTCCAGTCTGCTCATTGCTGCGGTCAGGTTGACGTGGAGGTTGACTCACAGGCTCTACACCTCCATATGCAACTTTCATCTGTACATGAAAATTTTCCAAAACCAATCTTATACACAACAACTCACAGCTCAAGAACACACTATAATCAGTGAATCACAGAGAGTTAAAGCAAATAAACCATCTTAATCAGTATTGGTAACTGTAGTCTTAAATGCTAAGAAAACCTAATAAACCTAAGTTCGAAGCTAAATTATAGAGACTCAAATAAACGAATTACACAGAAGTGACGTTTACCTTATGGCTAAGACGAATCTTCTTGCTGCAAGAAGAAAAACGAAGAACTCTTTGTAAATACTTTCAAGGAAAAAAAAAGGAAGATTGGAATTGAGAAATTGGGGATCGAAGAAGACTAACGCTTCGAGGTCAGGAGGAGGGAATTGGCCATGGACAGGAGTGAAAAGATCAAGTGCTCGTTTGACGGATTTTTGACTGAGCTTTTTCAGTGACAGTTTTTCGATAGGTTCGATCTCCGTCGTCGGAGCTGGCATCGTTCTTTTTTTTAGGGTTTACAGAGAAAGAGAGAGAGAATACGAAAGTGAATTTTGCAAATTGGGGGTTTTAATTATTGATGAGTTTATTTATTTACACATCAATTTCACTGCGCCGACCGAAACTAATAAAAGAATATTATTAACTTATTTTACTGGAAATATAATAATTAAAGAGTAAACTATTCTTCACACTCATATTCATTAGTCTACTGCTCTATATACTATTTTTTTTTAGTTTTGATAATCTATTTTAAGACTTTGAATTACTTTTTTTTTTGTTCTTCTGAAAAATGTCAAAAGAATGAAAAATTTACTTTTTGAAAATTAGTTTTTATCTAATTTTGGTGTATGGAATATTGCTTTGTCTACGTGAAGTTGGATGGTCAATTTGTATAATAAATTTGTTCATAATTTTGCAGGTGAATAATTTTTTTTGCTTAAAATTCACATTAAATTTAAGATTTTTTAATTAAAAATTCATATTTAATGTCTGATGCAGTTTAATAGTAAATATACTAGAGTGCCGATCGAATCTCAAGAAAAGAAAAATATCAAAGTTACGCATTTACAGCAAAGCTATTGCTAGAGTCTAAGTTCTAAGTTCTAACTCTCATCATCAGACATGAACGTTGGTCTTCTTCTCAAAGACTCCAACACGTCAGCCGATGGTCGACCACTCTGGATACCTCCACGGCTCGACCTTAGCTTTGGAACACTCATTGCACTCAGAGGCGGCGTTGCAGCTCCACCATTTATCTCTTTCAACACCGACCTAGCCGCCTTCGCTGCCACCGCATCAGCAGCCGCCGCAACCACTCTCGATTCCAATCCCGAATCTCTAACATTCTCGCTTGTTGCTGGTTCTTCAGGTTCACCGTTTCCACGACTCGTCCCACAGGCAGCCCCTTGGTTAGCCATGGACCTTGCCTTTGCAGCCTCGTGCTTCTGCATATCGTAAATAAGCTCTTTCTGAAGCTGTTTGTCAGCGACGAGCATTTCTTCAATCTCGTTCTTGTAGTCTTTGAGGAGGACACGGAGGCAGTCCATGAGCGAACCTGTAAGAGGACTGTTCTTGCTCTCCAATAGCCTCTTGAGCTCAATGAAGATTGGAATGGTGTTCTGAATCAAACCTTTTCTAACAGCTTGCGTTATGGCTCTTCCTTTCGCAGCAGCTGCATTGGAGTCTCCACCTTCTTCCTCCATCTCCACTGTCTCTGACGATGCTCCTCTGGAAACTGATAAGCGGATTTCTTTGCATGCCAAGATTTGAAATGCATCCTACACGGAGAGAACAAAACCAGTTAATAACTCAGGCGGATCACGAGAAGAAATAATAAGCTGTGGAGCAATTTGGAAATTACCTGTAGGACTGCCTGACCAGTGACATCCTCTATGTTGAGCATTCCATCAGAAGCAGCTGCGAGGATCTCTGCACATAATTTGGCGAATGTGGCCAATAGGTGTTCTGGAGCCATCTGTTTAAGCAGAGTAATGTAAATCTGCATTCTTTTAGACCTAGCCCTTTCATCATTCCCTCTACAGAACAAATGTAACAAAAAGAAGCACTAAAATCATCCACACCAAAATATCAAGTTTTTGTATGAGCATAGACTATATAACTTTAACAGAAGTACCTGACAGAAAAAGCTTGATCCTTTGTTTTTGATTGTTTAGAATCTGGATTATTATGGCCAGTGTGGGCATGGCAGTCGTTTAAGACATAAATAGCTTCCACGAAACTGTTGTAAGCTAGAAGTGGCGCCTTAACTATAAGCAAGATGGGGCATAACAATAATCAAAACCCTAGATATCATGTGTCTCTGTAAGAATTTACAATAATATGGAATGAAAGTATGCATTTCATGGTTGCTCCCACGAGTTCTCATACCTTTAAGGATGCTACCAAATAAAAAGTCTGCAAGTCGGCGTATCTTTTCAGATTCATCCACTAGCGATAGAAGGAACCGAAGGAAGAGGACTCCTCTCCACTTCACGTAGTCTCTCTGAATCAATATAGCAACAAGCTTGCTTATCAATCTTCAAGCCTCGAATTTTTCAACAACGGAAAATAAAGAATCTGTGGAGAATAGTAATACCTGTAATAACCTTGAGAGAAGTATGAAGGTCTGCCTTCTAACAACTTCACAAGGATCCCGAAGACGTTTTGTAATCTTTGGTATGTAACTATCCAGGTAAAAAAACATTAGAGTGTATCAGTCATGTTTAACATTTGAGAAAAGTTCAATGAAATGTTAATGTTCTGTGGATGATTTACCACTCAATCATGGCTGTATAATGAACACAAAAGTCTGTCATTGCCACTACAAGGTTGTTACGCAAGGCTGCACAGTCACTCTTTTCAAGCTCCTGCAAGAGGAAGGCATCAACGAAGTCAAATACGTTACAGTAAACTGCAGGGATAAAGGAAACTAAAACTAAAAATTTTCCTTTCCAAAAATAATCGTGGAAACTGGAATCAGCAAACAGCAAATTGACAGACCTGTGCAAAGAGAGGGATATATCTTTTAGCAAGCTTCCCATCAGCCAAACACATCTTCGCCATGGTCAACCAAGACTGACTGTAGAGAGGAGGAGCTTTTTGTTTCAAGCAAACATCACCTTGTGGCAATTTGTTTTTCAGCTTTGAATCAGAATTTCCTGAAGTGATGATAGTATGTAACAACGGAACAATTTTGGTGGTGTCAGCAGAAGGATATATAATGACACAAGATCCAATGGTATAAACTGCTGTGACTACTTTTGATAACTTCTTGGACACAGAATCCAGTCTCTTGCTTCTTCTACTTCCGAGTGTTGCTGGTGTAACAAAAGAATGATTATTACTAGAGACCCCCTCGATGTACTTCTCAGTGACCTTAGATGCCTTAGATAAAAGTTGTTCTACCCACTTCTTGACAAGCATATCAGACTCCTCAGAGGCGCATGCCTTCTTTTTGCACAAAGTTTTTAATGCTTTAACATGTGCATCGACCTGTCATTCAATGGCATAGACTAAGATCCTGGGAACAGATGGACCATATATGAATTAAACATAAAATTTTCCATTTTCAAACCAGTTAATAATGATCTGCCAATTCAATCGTCCAGGTCCCAGTTAAAGAGAAGTAATCATATATTTAAATCTGAAAGAATATTTTTGAAGACAGAAACCACTGACTTTTAGCGCTTTCGGAGCATGTGTTTGATTTTTTATAGGAGATATCACGTAAAGTATTTATTAGAGTCCCTATTAATTATTACCTCAGCAGAATGGAGGTTAAACTTTTCGATTTTCTTCAGCAAATTGTCAGCCAGGTCTGCAGCAGGCTCTGCTGGCAGCTGAAGGGAAACATTGGAGATTGTTTGCAAAAGACAAACTCGATCGCCAGCCCATGTAGAAGAATTACACTCGACACCCTGTTCCTCACCTTGTTCATCAAGCCCTTCAGAAAATAGCCGAGTTATTATAAATACATTCATGAATTGGTTTAGCTAGGACAGAAGTCAGGATTAAAACAAGAGAACAAAACTACCAGTAGCAACAAGTAAAGACATAAAGCAGTTAATTGAGATGTCTAAAGATGGATAGACTGGTTTTTGACAAACCTTGCACATCATTCTTGTCAAGCAACTGCCAATGATGGTGAAGAAATTCCCATTCGACAGACTTTGGAAGATACACTGAAACCTCTGATAGAAGGAACCAAGCACCAGCAGGAGCGGTCCATTTATTTATTGGCATTGAACGGCTCAACCACAGTGATTCAGATTCCTTTATGATACTCTGGAGCGCAAAGGCAACTCTTGGTTTTAGTCGCTTCTTCTTTCCCAAACTTCCACATATTTTCGTAACCCAAGGAGAAACCTCGCTGTTGCAAAGCTCCCTTAAGAGAACCAGGACTCCTTCTGGAAACAAGGCTTCAATGTCTCCGTCTAGATTTTTTGAAGTAGTGTTCCCGTTGTTAGGGAGAGAAGCACTGTCTGGAGAAAGCACATTTCCAGCTCGTAATATTCTTTCCAGAACTAGTTCATGAAAGACATTCTCGCATTCTTCTTGGATGCTATTTTCATTATCCATGATCATTCGAGGAACAGAATGTAACCATTCAGTGGTCACAATTTCATCTGTACATATTCTGAAGGCCTACAGTGAACAGAAGAAGATAATCAATTTTCATCACCGCATAAGAAAAAGAAGCGGAACCCTTACCAAAAAAAAGAAAAAGAAGCGGAAGAAATATGATAACAAGTCATTAGCCTAACCTATATTTAGGGAGAAGATTAGTATAAAAATCATCAGAATGTAGTATAAAATCGACATAAACAGTTGCTGTGTATTTTCATTCATTCATCTTTAAACATTTTTGGCTTGCAAATTTAGTCTCCTTAACTTTGAGCTAATAAAGGACAAAGCAGACCCATATATAATTCCATTAACTTTAGGGGTAAATAAGAAAGAAGACACTGAGTTACAGATAACATACCTCAGAAATGGCTGAAATTGCAGCCTTTTTAATACTTACGAGCGGATCAGAACAGGAAGTACCCATTGTCTTAAGGATACTACCATCAAAGCAACCACCCATAAGGGAAGTCAATTTTGTCACAAGAAGAAGAGCTGCTCTCCTTACAGCCGCTTTCTCATCCACACATCTTTTCTTCAAAAGTTCAGTTACTACCCCTTTTCCCTCTGAAGTCTCATCGTTAAACCCAAGGGCTTGTTTTAGTATCGACCTGCTCCTTGCATCACCAGACAAAAACCCCACGACTTGAGCCAAATTGGACAAAGCTCGAGCTCTAATTAAAGCATTCGTGTCTGAACACCGCTTAAGTAACGCATCAAGACAACTTAATCCCCAAGAATCTTTCGACCCATCCTCTGAACCAATAACTCCTAAGGGATTTGCTAATGAGCTTATCAACAGAGGTATAAGATCAACAGCTAATATTCTATAATTAGACTTCCCTTGACACATCTTCATTAAAAAATCAACAAAGTCTGATTGGTCCTCAACCTCCATTGCCTTAACTATCTCCAATATCGCCTCTACTGCGAATCCACGCGGCTCAGCCTTCTCAGGTGACTTATGAACAAGAAACTTAGGCAAATTAGAAACAACTTTTTTCAATCCAGAGTTATCTTTAGCCAAACCCATCAGTTTCCTTGACACAAAACCTAACGCAAAGCTTCTCGCTTGATGTTTACCCATAAGAAGCAACGGTGTCAAAGACTTTGAAATCTCAGCCGCCGTGATTGCCATATCTCCATGGTCAGGACTCAACACTCCACCCAGAATCTTCCCACACATATCCATCAATCTATCATAATTTAAAAACCCAGAGTGTTCCAACGCCGATAGAGGAATCTCACTCACAGTTTGTACCAAAGATTTCAAACTATCTGGAAATCTATCTAAATGAACAAAACTAAGAACCAAGCCTAATCGATCGAGGACTCTAAACAGCAATTTCGCATCGAATCCACCTTCTTCAGTCTCACCCCCATCATCTTCATACCCTAGGTTTCTCTTACCGCGACCTCTCTTCTTCTTATTCCCTTTCTCCCGCTGCGAATTACTCCCTTGAGCAGCCGAATCGTCACGGTTACGGCGTTTGAGGTAGCGGCGGATTGAGCCCAGTAGAGAGAGAAACGCAATCGGAGAGAAGAAAGTGAAAACGGGGCAATTCGTTGAAAGAAGGAGACTGAGATACGCGTCGGAGGCTAAAATAGCGAGACGGCCTGATTCAACCGGCGAATCCATGGCGGCGGAGACGCAGCGGAGAAACGACGAAGCAACCGAAGAGAGGCTGCCGTAGAATCGATTGAGAATTTCGTCGTCGTCTGTATCGAGTAGAGATTTGAGATCTGTGACGAGGTCTTGGTAGTGAGATTCATCGTCTTCTCCTCCTCCTTCGATTCCTGTGATGATTCTAGTAAGCAAAAGCTCCTCATCCATGGCGACACTCTCTCTACTACTGAACGAGAATTTGGATTTCACAGAATTTTTAGGTAAAATTGGTTTCAAAAGTTTTTGGATTTCCCGCGATCTGTGTTCGTTCTTTATCAAAATTCAAAATGGGACTAAGGAAAACGTTTGGGGCAAATTTTAACATTTCGAGAAAAAGTAGAGCCCTTTTTTAGAAACATTTTTGTTTTCTGTGTTCTTGTCAACATTTGTAGTGTTCAGTGTCTTCTACCTACAACATAACCCTTTTGACAATGAAATGTGAATTGAAGTTCTCTTCATAGTTACAGTCATGTTGGAAAACTCTAATTTAAAGCAGCTGTCTGTTGTATGTAACAGATGTATTTGTGTATATATGTTTATTATACTATTATTGGGGAAAACTGTGCAGCTCATTTTCATAGTTCATGGAATTGGCAATGATACTTGATGTAGTTAAGATCAACTCTTAACGAGACCGTAGAGAACTAAAAAATGGAGCAGTTCCGAACCTTAAGGTTTCCAACTATTCATATATTCAGTTAGACTACTCAAACATAAAATAAACACTAGAGAGCCGAACGCTTCCATCTACAGTTTCAAACAAACAAAAAATATATCATACAGAAGAAGCAAAGAGCTTTGGCCTAGCTCAGTGTTTACCTCTGCTTTTGAAGCTGCGTAATTCACTGCCTAATAGGAGTGGAATTTAAAGTTTGAACAAATCAACAATGGCAAGCAAAAATAGCATTCCTAAAAGCTGAAAATACATTAGCCCAAGCAACTTCAGTCAGCTCGCAGTCTCAGAATCTCTTTAGCCGTTCTTAGTCGGAAGTATGGCATGTGTTCCTGCACCAATGTAATACAAATGTTTTTATATCAATTCATAGAACATGCTAAGGATATAAACTGCTTGCGCGATATATACTAATCCCATATTGATTCAAACACTCCAGTTAACACTCAACAACAGTTTCTTGAGGCATTTACGGGTGTGGATTCTTATAGCTTACCTGGCTGAAACATAGACCCAGGCCTCTACTGAAAAAGTCGATGTATTTAAGCATAAACATTCCACAGTCATACCTGAAAACATAAAAAGTGCAACAAAGAAAAAAGATAAGAGTTAGCAGAGAGCTCAAGAGCATAAGCACATATGATTTCAAATGGTCCCGTTATCTTGATTTGGCTGTAAGTTTCACTTTTCAAGATTAAATTTACAGAGCAAACTTGAATAACACATATGCTTAATACTTACCCATTCTTTTGCTGGGGAAGGTCTTCAACAAATTCCATGTCCCACGAATTAACATCAATGTTTTTTCCACTTTTTTCCTTCGCTTCGTCGTCCATGTATTTTGCCTGAAAACAAAAAAGCAGACCTGGCATCAGCTACAACGAACTAGTATGTACGGTTAGAACAATTTCACAGTAGTTTCCTACTTAGAAAAAGCAATAATAGCGTCTAGAATATCAAAAATGTCTATATACAGATTTTAAAATCAAAAACTGATGATGGAGATATCTTTTAACGCCTCTATTATGTCAGTCATTAATAGACAATATAATCAATAAATAAGTGTTGGATTTGAAATATACCAGAGCATTCAAAATCATAGGATCAACTCCATTTAGTGAATCAAGATACAAGAGCTTGCTATCTCTGTTGTTAATTACTGCCAAGGTCCAATGTACACCCCTGTGGACGGGAACAAATATCTGCAGAGGGCAAAGACTAATTTAAACACAAATAATCAAACGAAATTTTTAACATATAAATTCTTCGAAAAATACCATGTCACAGTCAATAAGAGCATATCCCAACTTCCTCTGCGTAGTCCATCTCCTGACAGCTTTAAAATTATAACCAGAATCGCTTACCAGCTGAAAAAAAAGCATTTAGAGAAAGACAAACATAAGTCCCAGGAAAATCATGGGATACAGAAGCCAGAGACAACTGAGTACCATGGGGGAGAAACGAGCCAAAATCTATTGATGTTTCTATATATAAGATCTCCTAAACAGTGCTTATATTTTTTTACGGAAGCAAGAAGCAGCTACCCAAACGAACTGACATGAAGCAAAAAAAAAAGATCCAACATTTTTCTAAAAAATCATCTGAGCACAGAAAAGAAAACAAACCTTTTTGTAGAAAAAGGTGTTGAAGAAATGACATTTTAAATACTTTTTGGGCTCTCTGGTCTCTCTTTCTTTGAGCAGTTCAAGGTAGACATTGATAACCTACAAAACAGGACAGGAACAAAGCATAAGAAAATATGTAATATTAAGAGCTCATAACTGTGCACGACATTATGACGAACAAATAGTACCTCATCGTTGAGCCATGACGAAGGTGTAAGGCATTGTAGTATTTCTCCACTAATATCAATGTTTGAGTTCTCATGAGTAGCCAAGACCTTCCTTCTGAAAAAGGTACACATATTGATATTGGTTACCCACAAAAAAAAAACACTCAACATGCTATTTATGCCTTTTAAGAAACCATACCTATTTCTCCCAGAAAAGGCACGGTAGACTTCAGCCTCTTCCTCCTCTGTGAGAGGTATAAAAGGTTCACGAGGCACCTTCATTAAACCAATCACACAACAAACAAACAACAGCAATGTTAACAACAGCAAAAACATGAGTAATTTTTCTTAATAAGGTGTTACAACGACATATACACACTAAGGATCTCAAAGCAAAGATTGCAATCTACTCTCATAAGTACAAGAACTTCATAAGTACAAGAACTTTGACTGTGTGGGCAAAAACAATAATTGCAGCTAAATGACCAAATACAACTAACAAACATTGTACTATTTTCAGCCTATGCTACATATTAGAGAACCAATCCAAATAAAGTAGTGGCATTGATTATATCATCCAATTCGAGAAAGATTAGTAAAAATCGTATCACCTCAACAGGTTTTTCCACAGGCTTAGGGCGAGACTGACGCAGCTGTGACAACTTCTTCTCATTCAACAAAATCTCAAAACCCAAAGCTTCCAACTTTGAATTCCTCCTCTCAGCACTTTGCATAAGCTTTTTATAAGCTGCAAGACTCGAAGCATCATTCGCATCTCTATCTAACGACAACGAATCCAGCATGGAACTAGTATCATCAACTCTCAAGCTGTTCCCTTTCTTAACATCCGTAGTAACACCACCATGAGAAGAAGAAGAATCTTTCTCCTTCTTCTTCTTCTTCTTCTTCTTCTTCACCTCTACAAACTTCTCCTCCTCATCCTCGTCATCGTCACAATCAACAACTTCAATTTCTTCAACACTGGAATCTTCAGAAACAGCTTCCTTCTCACTATCATCACTCAACAAATCAACAAACTCTTTATCTCTCTTAACAAATCTCAAAGCCTCCAAAGCTGTCCTCTTTGCATCATCATACTTACGAAGAAAGAAATTACCATCCTTTTCGCAGTAACCATTAGATTTAGCTTTCCCGTATCTAAGAAAACCTCTGCTGGGAGCATGAATCTCTCGTCTAAGAGGAGCTTTAGCATCAGGGTACCTTGAAATCCTCGAAACTGTTGGGTTTTTTGAAGAAGACGAAGAAGCTGTTTGGGTCTTACCTGAATCTTCATCAGACATACCGAATGAGAATCTTCGTTTCTTGGAAGCTTGGAAATACGGAGAATTTCGTAAAGGGTTGGTTGATTGTGGACTGAAATTGAAATTGAAGGATTCTTCGCTTCGCTTACGATTGATCGCTACGGCACCCATTAGTGGAAGAGTTTGGGTGAATCACTAAACCCTGGAGATTGGGAGATCAATGAAATGAGAACCATAAGAGAAAAAGAGAGAGAGAGATATCGAAACCTAAAACATGAAATTAGGGTTCTGTTCTGTAGACGAAGAAAAACAAAAAAAAGCTCAGAGATGAATGAATGATTTGATTTTTTTCTTTACTATTAAATTTAGGTTTCTCCAAAAAAAAAAAATGTAAAAACATTATTTTTAACGATTCTTAAATGTAAAACTGCCGTTAATAAATAAATAAAATATATGTTACTACTATCACTAGTAGACTATTAGTGGTATACACTATACACAACTAAATTTAAAAAGTTTGAATTTCAAATCAAAACAATTCTACAAAATGGTTGTCATATATATTTATCATTTGTCTTAAACTGAAGTGATATCATATAATATTTTTTAAAATTGATTTTATCTTTATATACTTATTTAAACAATGTTGTTAAAATTTAACCCTACTATGTGGCATATTACAAAAAAATGCCATTACATTTTATTTAATTTAATAACTAACAAAAGAAAAAATAATATTGGTTATAAAATAATTAAATAAATATTTTGAAATTATTTAATAAAATTATTTAACATATTCTAATTATTGTTTCAAAAATCATAGGAAACAATAACAAACTATTTTATACAATTATTAAACTTAATTATATTTATAAAACTAAGATTAAATATTTGCATATCTAAATCGTATAATAATGACAGATATATTTTAAAACTAAGATACAATATTGCTTATATTTTAAAAATATCTTTATATACTTATTTAAGCAATGTTGTTAGAATTTCAACCAGCTTTGGTGTGGTATATTACGAAAAATGCTATTGCATTTTAATTAATCAAAATTATTTAATGAAATTATTTAACAGATTCTATTTATTGTTTCAAAAATCATAGGAAACAATAACAAACTATTTAATTGGCTAAAACTTATTTTTTATAGATAATATTCACTATATAAACAATATTAAATGTGTCGAATCGTTTTCGTCCTCACGAGAAAGAAAAAACAATATTAAATGTATAATGTTGACAATATACATATACATAATTTAACTATAATTTTTACATATAAAGTTAATATATACTTACATTTTATACCAATAACTGCAATGGTGTTAATATTAAGGCCCTGATTGGTAACGACTGTTATTTGTGACTGTAGAAACTTTGACTGTAAAAATTTGGCTGTATAAAATTTGGTTGTAGAGACTTTGGATGTAGATACTTTAATTGTAAAAATCTGATTGTTAAAAAACAAACTTTTAAAACTGTGACCGTAATTTTACTAAAAACAAAATTATAAGAAAATATAAAGGTGATGATAAAAATAATAAATTTGTGAAGAGAAGTGGATATCAAAAGAAAGAGAAAAAAATACTGATAATTAATCTATAAAAAAGGTTTGTATAAAAATATATATAATATTATATAGAGTTTTTAATCATGATGGAGAAAGAAAAAAAAGTTTTTTAAACCGTTGATTTTACAGTGTCATTTTGAAGCTTTAAAAAAAAAGGAAAATAAAGAAGGAAAAAATTAAAGTGGCTGTTGAAACTTTAAAAAATAAAAAAAAATCATTAAAGCTTGATTGGCAAATAAAATGCTTTTAAGACTTTTAAATGATTTTAAAGTCTTAAAAGTCTTAAAATCTCTAAACACGATCACATTAATTTGTAATACCATATCACGGGTTAATACATGTTTTATTGGGTTTGTTTTTAGACTTTCCCAAAATTATAATTAACAAATTTAGTATTGCACCCAAACCAAAATAGTAGTACCGACTACGGATCGAAATCTGAATATGAAATTAGTATAATTTTATAAAATATATAGAATCAATAAAAAGATTTATAATATTATTTTGTAACAAACAAATCCAAATTTACGTAAATATTTCCCTACGCTGTACACCACGGATCATTATATAGTAGTATGTTAAAACACTTTTAGTGTAAAATTTATTTAATTAACAAAAAAATTCCGCCAATTTTTTAGGTTTTATATTATATTTGCGGTTTGGAGGTTTATTATAACGAATCAATCATTTAGCATATTTAGAATTAAATTGATAAATGATGATGCCGTATCTTAAAAAATTATATTATATTTTGCAATTTGGAAGTTTTATTGTGTTTAATCAACCTGCGCAAAACGGATACATCTTTGAAAAAAAAACAAAATTGGTATTAGGTTAAGAGGTTTATTATACTTTTGTCATTAAATTAGTGTATCTCGAACTAATTAAATTGATAAAATGGCTGTTGTTTCTTGTTTTTTAGTTGGTATATATTATATTTGCGATTTACATACTTATTATGCTTCAAGCCTTCAATCATCTTAGTGGTGTATTTTAAGTTAAATTCACAATCCTACTATATTAATTGGAAAGTACGAATATGAAACTAACAGTAAAATGTGTAAAACATTACATTCAATTACCATTAGAAAATTTTAATTAAGCTTAATTAATTAATTTAAATAAATATAATTAACTAAAAAAAACTCTCACAGATCAAATCTAAAAAAATCCGAAAAAATAATTAAAAAAAAATATATTTTCTCTCTCTAATAAATTATAGACAAAATTAGTAAATATATATTTTTTAAAAAAATATAAACCAATCAGAATTTTAAAAATTAAGATTTATATCCAAGTATACAATATAATTATTTTTAATAACTAAATTCAAAGATTTTGTTAAGATTTCAAATTATGATTCTCCTATCATCCTTATTTTATTTTATTTACAAATTGTTTGGTATTTTCATATAATACTTATCATTAATAAAATGCTGAATTTTTCTACATATGTTATGATTTGAATTTTTAAAAACGAAGATATATTACTCAATCTATGAAAAATGTGTGTTTTAATTTCCACATTGGCGGCTTGGTAAAACTAAATTTATATAGATGATAAATTTTAATTTTTATTTGCTCACAATTATAATATTAAAATTACTATTTTATATGTCACAAAATAATGATGCAAATACAACAAACAAACAATATAAAACTGTAATAATACGTCAAAAATAAAATACTATAATATTCTAAAATAATTAGTATTCAAATAGACTAATAGATATACAGAACAATTAAAAATAAATATTATCTCAAATAAAATTATATTTTTAAAAAATATAACAATAACTTTTATTATTGTATTATAATTTTTTTTTAAAATGTTGACCCGTGTTTTAAGCGCGGAATATTTCCTAGTTTTATATTATTTTTGCAGTCTATACTTTTTTTGAAATTATGTTTGTTGTCTACACTCTGGAAAATTACTACGTTTTATCTTAATTAATAATTATCTATATTGAGCTAGTTTATGTAAAAAAAGTTTGTAAATTTTAGCGAAGGTTGTGTAGGCCCTCAAATCTTAAAAGAAAATAATTTACACCTTAAAAAAAACTAAAACTAAAATCTACTTTAAAAACTTTCCCTCTTTTCCATTATATAAATTTTTTTAGCTAAAAACACAAAAATTAAGAAATAACAAATATTTAATTATTTAAATAATTCAACCAATAGAAAAAGATACTCCATGCCGGCTGAAAAGTTATAGGATGGGCTGTTTTCTTTCGATAACATGATTGCTAACGAAGTTGTATGGAAATTTTTTTACATTACTAGGTTTTGAACCCACGCTACGCGTTGGTTTATTTGATATATTTTGATAAAATTTATATACGATTGATGACGGTAGTAAAATATTATCTTATAAAAAAAATTAAGTATTAAGGAAAAAATTAAATTTCAGATATACAATTTTTTAAAATATAAAAATCAGTTTTGTTATAAAATCAAATCTGATAAAAAAAATCATGAATTTAACTCGACGTCCAGGCGAGGTAAATCAAAATGATAACCTCACATATCCTAAACCATTTCTATGACCACCAGAAAAACGAAACAATTTTATAATAATGATAGTAACTCGTTTTCATATTTAATTGATCTCTACCACGTATATTTTCATATTTTTTATTCAATGTTTTATTATTCTTCATATTCTTTCTTGTCATTTTCATTGTCAAATTTTGTGGTAATTGTTATCGTTATTTTTACCTTATGGTTCTTCGTTATACTCTTTCTCTTCTTCTTCCTCGTCAATTTCTTCACATTCTTCCACTGAAAAACCTTTTTTTTAGACTACCACACAACTTGTTAAACAATCAAACTCTAAGAACAAAATCATTTCTTTTCTCATAAATTTTAATATGAATCATATGGTATATAGAAATATGAGTACACTATAAGAACATATTAATTATAAATAAATAAGATCAATTATATTACATCATCAAATAATATCAACCATATCATATTATCAAATAACCGTAACCGTATATAACTGTAACCGCTTGAACCGGAACCGTATTTAAACGTAACCATTTAACTGTTTATTAAACGGTTATGGTTAAGGTTAAACAAAATTTCTAACCATAACCGATGGTTAATAAACCATAACCGTGACAACCGTAACCCTGGTCATGCCTATGTATAGCTAATAAAATATGTGTGTTTGTTACATCGGCGAACCAAATTCCCGGTTTAGGAGTGCATCGATCGATGCAATAGGTGCATCGGTCGATGCAGGTTCGGTTTTCTCGGTCGAGTTTTAAGGTAAACGCTGCGTTTTGGGTTTAGGGAAAACCCTTAAACTCGAATTTTGTCTCTTTCGGCGAGTTTGGCCGTTTTTGAGAGGAAACAAAAGAGAGAAAAGGTTCTTGAGTATTTTTGAGGGTTTTGGGTGATTTGAGGCTGTTTTTGTGGAGATCTGTAGCTGGAATCGTTGTAGGAGCACTACAAAAAAACGTGAACATTGTTACCACTATTTTGGTCACAATATATACATATTTAGTCACAATTTTTTTATTGTGACAATAATGATACAAATTTTAAAACGTCACAATAAAATGGTCACAAATTTATTTAAGTCTCAAAAATGTCACAAAATATTGTAACGATTGACATGGTAACAATTGGTCACTATTTGTGACTATATGAAAACAGTCATAGAAAAGACACAATTTGTAACGGATAATAACGTCACAAATATGCCACAAATTGTGACAAAAAACTGTCACTGTTTGTCACAAATTGTTACTATTATAGTCACAGATCCGTCATAACTTGTTACCGAACAAATGTCACAATTTGTAATAATTGGCCACTGAAATATAGTAACACAATAGTCACAATTGTGGCATATTTGTGACGTTTCCTCCTACGAATTTGTGAACATGAAAACCATGGAAATTTAGTCAGTAGTTGTTATCCAAATTTTTTACCTGATTGTAGTCACCACCTTAAGAATATTAAATAAATTAAAACATTGAAAATAATAAAATAATAATCAAACAATTATATTACTTAATAAATTACCATCCAAAACAAAGTTGATTCACAAATCACTTCAAAGAAATAGTTTTAACAAATTTCAAACTAAACGATTCTAATGATAATGGTAACTAGAGTTACTAGATTCCATGGGATGTGCACGGTTTTGGTGGTGAAGTTAAACCTCGTTATCCAGTGCTTCAAGTCTAAAGGCGTGGCCTTGTTAGATGTCCAGCAGCATCCTATAACAAAAGTCGACCAAATAAATAGCAAAAATAGAAGAAAAAAAACAAGTTATATAACTATGATGAATAAATAAGACAGTGTGAGTATTACTATCGCACAATACATTGCATAAGCGTGAGCATAAAACAACTACTTACACAAACTCCAAACACTATAAATTATTATATATTATAATGACTGTAGAGTTACCTTCTATAATTGCATCAGTCTTCTAGTTCATTCATTTTCTAGACCAACACAACACACATGACCAAGTGATGCCTGTTCAGATACTTGAGGGATTTCATAATTCCAACATGCATCTCCCTAATGTGTTTTCCATTTTTGAGTCGTCTTTTCTGTTGGTTTTTCCTAAAAGATAAACAAGATCAGTATCAGTACTTAAATCTAGCAAACATAACATATAACAAGAGATTTAAAACAGTTCTTCGTTAAATGAGATAAGAATCATGATACTTTATATAAGCTTGACTAATCAAGTACATGTTATCTTCAAATCGGTTGAGTTTATTTATACACCTTTTCATGAGAGCTAACTGTCATCACCACCAGCATCACTTTCTTCATAAGAATACACCCGAGATAGAGAATTAAGTTCGCTATCCTTGAATCCTTCTCCATCCTCCTAAATCACAGAAAAAAACCATTTAAACTCAGAAATTTATAGAGGTGACTTTGTGAAAGAAACCGGTAAATCATAACTTACATGTCAAATAGCACTAAGTCTATGGTCATTTGTTCTTAATCTCTGCAGAATATTGGTATACATATATCAGATACAATGTATTGCTCGAGAAATATAAAGCATAAAATCTGAAAATTTGGCACAACTAAAGAGCATGCTGAAGATTCTGTAATCGGATTAAGTAATTTTTAATCTAAGCATCTTGAATGACACAATCTATCTATATCTCTGATGTCAATCATAGTTACAGATGTCAATCATAGAAGAAAAAGCTGATCAACAGGAGTGATGCTCTTAAGACGATTGGAAAATGAAAATAAGCGGTAGAACGACTTCGATTAACAGCAGAGATAAACCAGAAGAATTGGAAAGGAGAATATTTATAATTAGGGTTCAAAGGCATTTAGGAAAACAGCGAAAAATATATAACCTCCCCAAATCTAGCATACCATCAGTTACCAAATAAGTGATGCAAACCTTTTATAATTAGCTCAAATATAATAAGTGTTAACCAAAATTTTAACTGCTACTTAGCATCATTTCTTTGTAATTGATGCCAAGTTTAATATTTTAACATCGCTTCTCTAAACTAATACAAGACGTATATACCGTCGTCTTTATTTTATTTTAGTGAAGGTTTTATAAGTAATACTAAATAACTGATGTAGAACAGTTAATTTTTGGTAGGTATGTGCTTTTCATTAGTTCTTGTGAAGAAGAACGAAAATCACAAAAATCCAAGCTACATGAAGGCTAAAGCACTTCTCGTTAAACGAATTTTTTCTTCTCGAACGTGATTAATCATCTGGTTTTATATAGTAGAAAAAAGGTACATATAGTTTGACTATTTTATCTGACTAATTATTAATGATTTACTGTCCAGTTTTTGAAAATGATGATTCTGTTGTTCATACTAATTAATTTATTGCAAGTTGAGACACTAACATATTCAGAGCACCACCTCAATTAACGCAGTCATATCATGTGTTTTACATATGTGACGAAATAGTAATAATCATGTCATATATTTGTGACCAGGCGTAAAAATCACTAAATCAGTGACTTATTGTGACGAAGTAGTCACAAAACATCTGTAACTATGATTGACATCAATTTAGTCACAAAATAGTATAATTTAGTTACTTTATTTGGTCACAAGTTTGCTGTAACACTACTTGTGACTCTATATTTTTGTAACAAATTCGTCCCTATTAGTGATGAAAATATGTTACCTTCAACTCCGTGATAATATTGTGACCAAATACTAACAATTTTGTGACTAAATAATTTTGTCACAATTTCGTATGTAAGTTGTCACAATATTGTGACAAGAAACAATAGTCATAATTTTTGTCACAATAGTCTAGGAACGTTGTTTTGCTTGTTTAAGGTTCAGAATCTTTTTGGCAAAAGTAAATGTATGACCATGGCTTATCTAAGCTAGAGATTTCTCTGATTTGCTTGTTATGTGTTGTTAGGCTTGTTACATTGTTATTTGGGACGTTAGGAAGCTTTCTTGTGGCTTGGGATCGAGTTTTGTGGTTGTAGGAACAAAGATCCGGCGAGAAGCTTCGGGGAAATACGATGCTCGGCATTGCATCGGTCGATGCACTTTGTGCGTCGGTCAATGCAAGTGCGAAGACGGCGCGTAAAACCTAGGATTTTCGTGTTATGTCGAGCATGCGTCTGTCGATGCAGTGCAAGTGTCGATCGATGCAAGTGCATCTAGCATTGGTCGATGCAACCTTGTGTTCGTCGATGCATCCCCATCTGGTGTCGGTCGATGTGTTACAATCCGTCCCGTGGACCCCACTAGCCCCCGCTAGCTACCCCAACGGACCGTCCGTGGACCCTGCTAGCCCTCCGCTAGCTGTCCCAACGGACTACAAGCTGGCCCTGCAGGGCATCGATCCTAACCCATCACTGTGGATATCCAAATCCACCAGTAGGTTATTGGTGCGCCAGGTGTTCCTTGAACCCTGGTCCCCACCCTTTAACAACCTTCCCAGAGGACAAGCTGTCATCAATTGATCTGCAAAATAAAAGGACCGACCTTTTTTTTTAATAATAAATAATAAATGTATAAATAAACTACAACTAGTGGTCCCATATCCACTAGCCACCTAACCACAATCACAACCAACAGCTGAATAACAATACCAATAAAAATCCAATAATAACCAATATCATAACCAATAATTATAACATCAACAATATCCAATAATCAAATAACAGGAGACATAGAACCAGCAACCTAGCAATGCCAGACAACATCAAACCGAGTCCCTAGAACATCCTCCTCTTCATTGCCTTGATTCCACGATCACACTTTGCCTTTGCCTGCACCACAAACACATATTGTGATGCATGAGTATTTTATAAACACTCAGTATGACAATCCTCTCATCTACTGGGCTATACACACAAGCAATAGAGTCATCTCTAACCATCAACAACAATCAACAAACAACAATAAACAAACCAGGTTTCTGCATTGACCGACACCAAATGGAGGTTACGTCGACCGATGCAAGATCTGCGTCGGCCGATGCTCCCAATGCATCGACCGATGCATGCTCGACATAACACAAAAACCCTAGAGTTTACGCGCCGTCCTCGCATCTGCATCGACCGACGCACAAAGTGCATCGACCGATGCAATGCCGAGCATCGTTTTCCTCCGAAGCTTCTCGTTGGATCTTCGTTCCTACAACCACAAAACTCGATCCCAAGCCACAAGAAAGCTTCCTAACGTCCAGAACAATGATCTAACAAGTCTAACAATATACAACAAGCAAATTAGAGAGTTCTCTAGCTTAGATAAGCCATGGTCCTGCACTTACCTTTGCCAAGACGAATCTGATCCTCAAACAAACAATAGAAACCTCCTAGCAAGCTCCTACAACGTTCTAAGCCTCATATCTCACCAGGAAACGCCACAAATCTCCCAAAATCTCCAAGAACTCACAAAAACTATTTCCTCTCTTCTGTTTCTCTCAAGAACGACCAAAAATCGGCTAATGAGACAAAAGAGTCGATTACACATGATTTAGGGGTTTCCTAGCCCCAAAATGCAGCGTTTAACTTAAGTCAATACGCAGAAACTTGAACCTGCATTGACCGATGCAACATCTGCATCGACCGATGCAATCCCCAAACCGGGATTTTGGTTCACGGATGTTACACGATGCATGTTGGTGTCGGTCGATGCAGAGTCCTGGTTTGTTATCGTTGATTGTTGATTGTTGGTTGATGGTTAGAGATGTCTCTATTGCTTGTGTGTATAGCCCAGTAGATGAGAGGATTGCCTTACTCAGTGTTTATAAAAATACTCATGCATTGCAATTTGTGTTTGTGGTGCAGGTAAAGGCAAAGTGTGATCGTGGAATCAAGGCAATGAAGAGGAGGATGTTCTAGGGACTCGATTGGTTATTGTCTGGCATTGCTAGGTTGCTAGAGTTGAGTCATTAGAAACATTGCTAGGTTGCTGGTTCTATGATTCCCGCTGTTTGGTATTTGGATATTGATTATGTTATAATATTGGTTATTATTGGATATTTATTGGTATTGGTTATTTCTGCTGTTGGTTGTGTTTGTGGTTATATGGCTAGTGGGTATGAGACCACTAGTTATAGTTTATTTATTATTATTATTATTATTTATTATTTTTTTTTAAAAACGGGTCGGGTCGTTTCAGTTTGGTATCAGAGCTCTTACGGTTCTAGGTTTGGGTTCACTAGTCTTTGTGCTGTAGATGTTTGGGATTTGCATGCTTTGATTGATTATGTGAGTTAGTCAATTGTGTGTGGCATGGAGTCCTAGAACATCCTCTTCGAGCCTACAATGTGATTCCACGGTGAGTTTATGTTTTTTTGTTATGTTAAGATTGCTTGTTAGCCTATGTTCTTGGAAGTGCAGTGGTTAAAGGTGTTTGGTGTAACAACCGCGAACCAAATTCCTGGTCTAGGGTGCATCGGTCGATGCAGGTTTGGTTTTCTCGGTCGAGTTTTAAGTTAAACGCTGCATTTTAGGTTAGGAAAAACCCTTAACTCGTGTTTTTGTATCATTCGACGAGATTGGCCGTTTTTGAGAGAAAATAAAAGTTAGAAATGGTTCTTAAGAGTTCTTGAGCGTTTTGGGAGATTCTTGGAGGTTTGAGGCTGTTCCTGTAGAGATCTGTAGCTGGGATCGTTGTAGCAGCTTCCTAGGAGCGTTGTTTTGCTGGTTTAAGGTTCAGAATCTTCTTGGTAAAGGTAAGGGCATGACCATGGCTTATCTAAGCTAGAGATCTCTCCGATTTGCTTGTTATGTGTTGTTAGGCTTGTTAGATTGTTGTTTGGGACGTTAGGAAGCTTTCTTGTAGCTTGGGATCGAGTTTTGTGGTTGTAGGGACGAAGATCCGGCGAGAAGCTTCGGGGAAAACACGATGCTCGGCATTGCATCGGTCGATGCAGTTCGAGTGTCGATCGATGCAAGTGCATGTAGCATCGGTCGATGCAACCTTGTGTTGGTCGATGCATCCCCATCTGGTGTCGGTTGATGCATGTTGGTGTCGGTCGATGCAGAGTCCTGGTTTGTTATTGTTGATTGTTGATTGTTGGTTGATGGTTAGAGATGTCTCTATTGCTTGTGTGTATAGCCCAGTTGATGGGAGGATTGCCTTACTGAGTGTTTATAAAATACTCATGCATTGCAATTTGTGTTTGTGGTGCAGGTAAAGGCAAAGTGTGATCGTGGACTCAAAGCAATGAAGAGGAGGATGTTCTAGGAACTCGATTGGTTGTTGTCTGACATTGCTAGGTTGCTAGAGTTGAGTCGTTAGAAACATTGTTAGGTTGCTGGTTCTATGATTCCTGCTGTTTGGTATTTGGATATTGATTATGTTATAATATTGGTTATTATTGGATATTTATTGGATATTTATTGGATATTGGTATTGGTTATTTCCATTGTTGGTTGTGTTTGTGGTTGGGTGGCTAGTGGATATGGGACCACTAGTTGTAGTTTATTTATTATTATTATTATTATTATTATTTATATATTTATTATTATTTTTTTTTTTTAAAAGATGTGTCGGGTCGTTTCAGTTTGGTATCAGAGCCCTTACGGTTCTAGGTTTGGGTTCACTAGGCATTGTGCTGTAGATGATTGGGATTTGGATGCTTTGATTGATTATGTGAGTTAGTCAATTGTGTGTGGTATGGAGTCCTAAAACATCCTCTTCGAACCTACTTTGTGATTCCACGGTGAGTTTATGTTTTTATGTTATAATGGAAATTGTTTGCTTAGTCTTCTGTCCATAGTAGTGCAGAGGGCTAGAGATGGTGCTGTTGCTGGTCGTGGACGCGGACGTGGTCATGGTAGGGGCAGAGGCCCAGCAGTGAGTGAGACTGCGGACCAGAGTGTGACAGCTGAGAGTGTTGGCGAGTGGTAGGGTGTCCAGGAGGATTCCGTGAGTGTGACCGGAGGGGGCGGTGTTGATGCTCCAATGGCCGGTGATGATAGGGTCCCGGGTGTGGGAGTCCCAGCGGGTGGAGTCCCTGGTGTTGACTTTGCGGCTATACTAGCACAGTTGTTGGAGAAATTGCCACCAGTGGTACCGGCTCAGGCTCAGGTAGTGCCACCAGTGGTGGCGGAGGAGCGGCAGCCAGTGGCTGCGGATGCAGGAGCACATGGATGTTATTTGTCCATGCTCAAGGAGATGAAGGGCATCGAGACTTCGCGGTTTTCGGGTGGTACAGATCCTACTGCTGCAGATGCGTGGAGAACGAGTGTGGAACGTAACATCCATACTTTGAGATATCCTGAGGAGTTTTGGGTGGACATAGGGGTCCATCATCTGGTTGGTGATGCTCAGGTGTGGTGGAGATCAGTGGCTGCTAGGAGAGTGCAGAGGGAGATGACTTAGGCTGACTTCGTTTTGGAGTTCAACCGCTGGAGAGTCGTGGCCAGCGGATTTGATTATCAGTCCAGTGGAATTATATGATGTTATTCTCGGGATGGATTGGTTGCATCGGCATATGGTGCATCTGGATTGCCATCGGGGTAGAGTGGAGTTTGAGCGTCCAGGAGGAAAGTTGGTGTTTCAGGGTATTAGACCGACTTCAGGGAGTCTCGTGATCTCGGCCATTCAGGCTGGGAAGATGATCAAGAAGGGCTGTGAGGCTTATTTGGTTACTATATCTATGCCAGAGTCAGTGGAGAAGTCTACGGTTAGCGGTATTCTGGTAGTGGAAGAGTTTGAGGATGTGTTTCAGTCATTGCAGGGATTACCACCATCTTGGTCGGATCCTTTTACTATTGAACTGGAACCGGGGACGACGATGTTATCCAAGGCTCCTTACAAAATGGCTTCAGCAGAGATGGCAGAGCTGAAGAAGCAGCTAGAGGATTTGTTGAGTAAGGTATTCATCCGTCCTAGTGTATCACTATGGGGAGCGCCGGTGTTGTTTGTGAAGAAGAAGAAGGATGGGAGTTTTCGGTTATGTATTGACTATCGGGGTTTGAACCGGGTTATTGTGAAGAACAAGTACCCTCTTCCCATGATCGATGAGTTGTTGGATCAGTTGAGGGGTGCCACTTGGTTCTCTAAGGTAGATCTGGCGTGAGGTTATCATCAGATACCGATAGATGAGGCAGATGTGAGGAAGACGACTTTTAGGACGAGGTATGGGCATTATGAGTTTGTGGTGATGCCTTTCGGGTTGACTAACGCGCCAACAACGTTTATGAGATTGATGAACATCGTGTTTCAGGAGTTTCTGGATGTGTCTGTTATCATTTTCATCGATGATATCCTGGTTTATTCTAAGATTCTTGAGGAGCATGCAGTGCATTTGAGGGCAGTTCTGGAGAAGCTGCGGGAGGAGAAGTTGTTTTCTAAGTTGAGCAAGTGCAGTTTTTGGCAGCGTGAGATGGGTTTTCTGGGTCATATTGTTTCTGCAGAGGGGGTTTCTGTAGATCCGAAGAAGATTCAGGCTATCAGGGATTGGCCTAGACCGCATAATGCCACAAAGGTCAGGAGTTTCCTTGGTTTGGCAGGTTACTACAGGAGGTTTGTACAGGGTTTTGCGAGTAGGGCACGCCCTATGACTAAGTTGACAGGGAAGGATGTTCCTTTTGTTTAGTCACAAGAGTGTGAGGAGGGCTTTGAAAGCCTTAAGGAGATGTTGACTACTACGCTAGTGTTGGCTTTGCATGAGCAGGGAGAACCCTATGTGGTTTATACTGATGCATCTAGAGTTAGTTTGGGGTGTGTGTTGATGCAGCATAGGAAGGTGATTGCCTACGCTTCGCGACAGTTGCGGAAGCATGAGGGTAACTATCCTACTCATGATCTGGAGATGGCTTTTGTAGTTTTTGCCCTGAAGATTTAGAGATCTTATCTTTATGGTGAAAAGGTACAGGTGTTTACAGATCATAAGAGCCTGAAGTATATATTCACTCAGCCTGAGCTGAATTTGAGACAGAGGTGGTGGATGGATCTTGTGGCAGATTTATGATTTGGAGATAGCTTATCACCCTGGTAAGGCTAACACGGTTGCAGATGCTCTAAGTCGGAAGAGGGTAGCTTCAGCTCAGGAGCAGGAGTTGGAGTCTCTAGTAGGAAAGATCAGTGCTTTGAGGTTGTGTGTTGTTTCACTGGAACCGTTGGGTTTGGAAGCAGTGGATAGAGTAGATCTTCTGAGTAGGGTGCGGTTGGCTCAGGAGAAGGATTACGGGCTGGTGAATGCCTCTAAGGATGTTGATTCAGAGTATCAGGTCTCAGATAATGATACTATCTTGGTGCACGGTCGGGTTTGTGTGCCCAAGGATGAGGAGTTGAGACAGGAGATCTTGAGAGAGGCTCATGAGAGCAAGTTTTCTATTCATCCATGAGTGACTAAGATGTATCGTGATCTCAAGAGGTATTATCACTAGGTCGGGATGAAGAAGGATGTAGCTAGTTGGGTCGCGAGGTGCGATGTGTGTCAGCTAGTGAAGGCTGAGCATCAGGTTCCTGACGGGTTACTGAAGAGTCTATCCATTCCTGAGGGGAAGTGGGATATGATCACGATGGATTTCATTGTAGGATTGCCAGTGTCTCAGACTTTTGATGCTATTTGGGTCATTGTGGACCGGTTGACTAAGTCAGCACATTTTCTGGCCATTAAGAAGACTGATGGAGCAGCGGTCTTGGCTAAGAAGTATGTGAGAGAGATAGTCAGATTGCATGGGGTACCAGCGAGTATCGTTTCTGATAGGGATTCTAAGTTCACTTCGGTGTTTTTGAAGGCATTTCAGGCAGAGATGGGCACTAAGGTGCATATGAGTACAACTTATCATCCCCAGACAGATGGGCAGTCAGAGAGGACGATCCAGACGCTGGAAGATTTGCTGAGGATGTGTGTGTCGGATTGGGGTGGCCATTGGGCAGATCACCTGAACCTGGTAGAGTTTGCTTACAACAGCTATCAGGCGAGTATTAAGATGGCTCCTTATGAGGCTTTGTATGGGAGGCCATGCCGTACACCGCTATGCTGGACTCAGGTGGGGGAGAGGAGCATGTTCAGGGCAGATTTTGTTCAGGAGACCTCAGAGAAGATTCGGGTTCTCAAGCTGAATATGAAGGAGGCTCAGGATAGGCAGAGGAGATATGCTGATAGGAGGAGGAGAGATCTTGAGTTTCAGGTAGGAGACTGAGTGTACCTCAAGATGGCCATGTTGCAGGGTCCAAACAGGTCATTGACAGAGACTAAGTTGAGTCCAAGGTTTATGGGTCCATTTAGAGTGATTGAGCGGGTGGGACCGGTAGCATATAGGCTGGAGTTTCTTGAGGTTATGCGTGCGTTCCATAAGGTGTTTCATATTTCCATGTTGCGGAAGTGTCTCCGTGAGGATGATAAGTTGTTGGCTAAGATTCCTGAAGATCTTCAGCTTAACATGACTTTGGAGGCG
Source organism: Camelina sativa (assembly GCF_030686135.1). Taxonomy (NCBI): domain Eukaryota; kingdom Viridiplantae; phylum Streptophyta; class Magnoliopsida; order Brassicales; family Brassicaceae; genus Camelina; species Camelina sativa. The sequence continues at coordinate 17,327,043 of NC_141891.1, forward strand.
AGACCAGTGAGGGGTCTCGAGAGGACGATCAAGGAACTTCAGAAGAAGAAGGTTCCTTTGATGAGAGTCCTTTGGGACTGTGATAGTGTGGAGGAGCAGACTTGGGAGTCTGAGGCGAGGATGAAGGCAAAGTTTAAGAAGTGGTATGAGAAGCAAGCCGCGACTTGAGCTTGTCTAGCCTGGTCCCATCTGTAATCCGTGACTGGAGTGGGAATGGAGTATTCCAGCCCATCTCTCTTGTTTACTCGGTCGCTTGGGGTGGTTGGTTGTGCGACTCAGTAACAAGATGAGGTGGTGCTCGGGGTACAAAGTTTCCGTGAAGCGGGGTTTTTGAGGAAAATTTCCTGAAATAGAAGTTTCCAAGAGTGGGAAGTTTCCAAAAGTGAAAAGTGTTAAAAATGGAAAGTTTTATGGAAGTTAGAATTTGTCCATTTTAGTGGTAGAGAGCCTTGGAGGGGCTTGTGTGGCCTTAGTGGCGGACTTTTGAGTCATTGTGCCCGTGTGTGGCAGTCTTTTGAGACATTGTGTGGCCTTTGTGGCGGGCTGTTTAGCCAGTCGTGTGGCCTTTGTGACGGGCTGTTAGCCAGTTGTGTGGTCTTTGTGGTGGGCTGTTTAGCCAGATGTGTGGCCTTTGTGGCGGGCTGTTTAGCAAGATGTGGCCTTTGTGGCGGGCTGTTTAGCCAGAATGGCCTTAGTGGCGGTCCTTCAGGATGAGTGGTCTTGGTGGCGGTCCTTTTTAGGATATTTGTTTGGCGTTGGTGACGGTCCTGTTGAGAACATTTGTTTGGCTTTGGTGGCGGTCATATTTAAGACATTTGTTTGACCTTTGTGGCAGTCCTGTTTAGGACATTTGTTTGGCCCTTATGGCATGTATATGATCCTTGTAACGGGAATCACAAACTATATTTACAATGAATTTATAATTGACTAATTTGCGGTAATCCGTATTGGTACTTTGGAACACTACTATACATCATTATGCAGACTAAAACAATTTTTATAAATTGAACGAAGAGTTGAAAGTGGAGACGATTACTTCAGGGCATATTGTCTTCACTAAAGAGAATCACTATATCCAACTTGGTTCTTCTATGTATGACTCTCCTCTACAAACACCTTTTAAAAATTTGTTTTACACACTACTCACTAATTCTGACAGTATACGGATAAATCTGAATCATACTATTATGGAAAAAAATAAAGAGCACAAACATACATAATTATTTTTTGAATGAGACCACCTTTACTTATATTTTTGCGTCACCGAATCTTAGTTAAATCAGTATCCCATGGAAAATGAAATCAAATATATTATAATGTCTAGATCTAATTATAAATTTCTACACAATTAATTAATATATATATATATATATATATATATTATCTGTCTAGTTCTCTATCTTTTTTGTGTAGAACATAAATACATTATAATGTCTATCTCTTAATCACATATAATCAGTATCCCCATGGAAAATAAAATTAAATATATTATATTGTCTAGATCTAATTATAATGGTTATGGTGGTGGTGATTGTGGATACGGAGATGACGGTGGTGTGAATCGTGGCATACGAAAGACATAACAAAAAAAAAAAAGGTTTTCAATTTTGGAGGTGGGGTCGTTGTGAAGGAGAGGAAGTCATCAATACTCCCGAGAGTTGAATGAGAGAGATACTGTTTCTGGATGAGAGAAAATTAAATGGTAAAAGAAAATGACATAAGGAATACTCTCGAAATATTCCTTTATCTTTCCGACAAGATACTGTTTTCCAATACTATTTACTTAATTATTTTTAATTTTTGGGCTATCTACTGCATATGCTCAACAAATAATCGACACTAAACCATCGGTCCCAACCGTATATAACAAAATATACAAATCAAACAATATGAGCACAATTTAATAAACGACAAGAGATCGAACACAAAGTGTTAGGAAAAAAACAAAGAGTTTATTATTTATAAAGCTGATAATAAAGCTTCGCAAAGATAATCAGAAATCGAAAAATAAATAATTGGATATATGAAGGTGAACTGGTCTCTTTTTTATTTCTGATCATCAGCTTTATATATTAGAAATATTTAGAAGGTGAATTGGCAAAGATAATTAGCTTTATTATTGAAAGATTAATTATTGCCAGTTATTGGCAAAGATTATTTGATAATCAGCGTTATTATTGGCAAAGATAATCAGCTTAACTGAAATATTATTTTGAAAAAAAACAAAAACAAAAGTAATCTCTAGCTGCTGCTGCTAACTTTTTTATATGCATCCTATTCATCCTTTCCTCCTCTTGTTTGGTTCTTATCTCTTGCTCCCTTTTAATTAACTCCATAGCAGAGTCAAGGGATGTCTCTCGGGAAGTATGGTTACCGAAAGAGTATATTAATAGTGTATTGCTTTTAATTATATGTGATTAAGTATTTCATCCATTTGGTCTTGTTTTGTGTTAGTTTGCGAGATAAACTGATTTTGTAGAATAAATCATATGTTTCTAGTCGTTTTTAATTTTTTCTCAAATTAAATTTCGTTTATTAATGAGTTTTCCTAGATTTTTTGTCTTGAAGAAAAATCTATAGCATAAAACAAAAAAAAGTCTAGATATAATATAAATTTGAAGTGAATTATACTACAATTCTATTGATTTATCACAACTATTAAAAAAATGAAGGAAGAGAAATAAAATATGAGCCAAATATAAGCAAAACCTGAGAAGAAGATCACCATTCTTCCTTTCTAACTATAATGATAAGATCCAAAATTAAGTGAGAAGGAAAACAAATGTTGAATGATATCTTAAATATTTTGTCAACTTATAGGTGACTTTTATACAATATTTAAAGATCATGCATGATATAAACAATGAGTTATTAAGTAAAACAACAATCAGTTTTCATTATTTCAATGCAGTTTTGCAAGGTTTAAGATGTTACAGATTCAATTGTTCAGTTGTACGATACTTCCTCCGATCCAAATTAGTTGTCTTTTAAGGTTTTTTCATACAAATTAAGAAGATAATTAAATTTTCTATTTTACCCATTATTACTATATTTTCTAGTTTTTTGAATTGGTCAAGACATTAAAATAGTTAACAAAATTGAAATATCTATAAAACATCTACACTGAAAATTCAAAACGACAACTATTATAAAACAAAATCTTCACTCTAGAACGACAACTAAAACAAAACGGAAAGAGTATATTACTAATGAATTGCTTTTAGTTATATGTGATTAAGTATTTCACCCATTTGGCCTTGTTTTGTGTTAGTTTGCGAGATAAACTGATTTTGTAGAATAAATCATATGTCTTTAGTTGTTTTTAATTATTTTTCAAATTAATTTTTGTTTATTAATGAGTTTTCCTAGATTTTTTTCTTGAAGAAAAATCCATAGCATAAAAGAAAAAGAAGTCTAGATACAATATAAATTTGAAGTGAATTATACTACAATTCTATTAGAAAAATGAAGGAAGAGAAATAAAATATGAGCCAAATATAAGCAAAACCTAAGAAGAAGATCACCATTCTTCCTTTCTAACTATAATGATAAGATCCAAAATTAAGTGAGAAGGAAAACAAATGTTGAGTGATATCTTAAATATTTTGTCAACTTATAGGTGACTTTATACAATATTTAAAGATCATGGATGATATAAACAATGAGTTATTAAGTAAAACAGCAATCAATTTTCATTATTTCAATGCAGTTTTGCATGGTTTAAGATGTTACAAATTCAATTGTTCAGTTGTATGATTCTTTCTCCGATTCAAATTAGTTGTCTTTTAAGGTTTTTTCATACAAATTAAAAAATAATTAAATTTTCTATTTTACCTTTCATTAATATATTTTCTAAATTTTTTAATTGGTCAAGACATTAAAATAGTGGACAAAATATCTAGGGAACAAGGTTATGAATGGCTAAAATCAAGACCAAAATTCGTTGAGGCTCAGGCTAAAAAGGCTCGTATAATGAATGACATGGCCGGCTTTGATGTAACAAAAATTACATGATCTCTTGTTTGTGTAGTGATGAAGAGATAATTAGTAATGCTAATGCACATATGATACCTAACAGAGTGACATGAGCAGAGGGTATGATGTTAATGCCATCATGTACTATATGAAGCAACACAAAGTCACCGAGGAGGAAACATTCACAAAGCTTCAGGAAATGGTTAGGGACTTGGATAAAACAGTGAACGATGAGATATTGAAGACAACAAAGAGTGTACCACGACAAGCCCTTAGAGCAAGGGCAACAGAGTAACAATGCAACGTTTCTTTAAAAGAAGAAAAAAATATTATTGTAGTCATATATATTTATTTTTTATTTTTTATTAATAGTATCCACTAAAAACATGCCACCTGTCTAATTTATATGAGTAACGGTTCTTCCCCAAGCAATTCTAGAACCAATTCTCTCCTTTCCTTTCTCTCTCTCATTATTATATATATATATATATTTAAAGAACTCCTATGATGAGTATCTTCCACTAGAGATGTCCTAAGCGGGCTATTATATTTTGAAAAATACTAGACTTTACTTATAGGTCTGGTGAAGAATACACTCATCCCGAAGCAGTGCCGGTCCAGTATTATTAGGTACCCTACGCACAATCTCCACTTAGAAGCCTTAGAGTAACAAAAATATTTCTTTTTTATCTTTGAAAAAAAAAGTTATAGACCTTTTTTAGTTGATTTACACTAAAAAGTAAAATTTTTGACTCAAATTCATACTAAAATCTAATTTTTGAGACAAATTTTTTTTTCTTACCAAATTAGGTCTTTTCTATACCTTTACATCAACAAAACTTCGAAGAAAATTTTTTAAAAATTTGGGACCCGAATCCACCGCTTGGGTGGCTTCCCTTCTCGGCCGGCTTGTCCCGAAGGAAGATACAAGGATCATATCACATCTTTGTTTGTCAAGCTTATTAGCATTTGAAATAATAATACTTGGTATTTATTGATATATATTTGTCTTTTTCAATAACAAAATTTGTGGCGAACATGTCTCCCACAAATTTGTGAAATTCACATCAATTTCCCGCTACATATATGTTTGTAACGGAAATCACAAACTATATTTATAATGAATTTATAATTGACTAATTTGCGGTAATCCGCATTGGTACTTTGGAACACTACTATACATCATTATGTAGACTAAAACAATTTTTATAAATTGAACGAAGAGTTGAAAGTGGAGACGATTACTTTAGGGCATATTGTCTTCACTAAAGAGAATCACTATATCCAACTTGGTTCTTCTATGTATAACACTCGTCATTCTCCTCTACAAACACCTTTTAAAATTTTGGTTTTACGCACTACTCACTAATTCCGACAGTATACGGACAAATCTGAACCATACTATTATGGAAAAAAAATAAAGAGCACAAACATACATAATTATTTTTTGAATGAGACCACCTTCCAACTGATTGGTTAAGACCACCTGATTACTCCTTTGCTTATATTTTTGCGTCACCGAATCTTAGTGAAATCAGCATTCCCATGGAAAATGAAATAAAATACATTATAATGTCTGGATCTCTCTTGTTCGCCGGCGTGAAGGCATACTGGCTGGGAAGATTAGCGGGTCTTCGATTCGCCGTTTGTGAAGTTCCAGAGGTTCGATTTGAGGGGTTTCTTCTTCCTCCTCCTCTTTTCTTTACTCCAGCCATCAAAATCGAGAGATACTAGGACGGAGATGAAGATCTAGAGTTTTCTCGATTGAGAGGAAATGGGATCTAGGATTTTCTCGGGGATGAAGAGAAATGAGGGATTAGGGTTTTCTCGGGGATGAAGATTAGATCGATTTGGGTTTTCGCCATTTTGTTACGGCTCAAATTTGGTTTAAGGCCCAAATTAAATATATCAGTCGCTAAAGAGTAGTTGTTTAGTCGCAACGTTTGGCAACTGTCAAATTGGTCTCGAAATTAGTCGCAAATTGGCGACTAAACTACGACATTATGCATCAGTCTCGAATTAGCGTTTACTAGGCGACTGTTTTATTTTAGTAGCCATTCAATAGTAAAACAATCACAATTCAGTCGCTAAATTTAGCAACTGTGTTTTAAGTCACAACTTTGCAGTCAGCAATTTCATGTTTTCTTATAGTGAAACTTCTACACTATTAATATATATATATATATATATATATGTTCTCTAACTCTTTTTGTTTATATATACATATTAAATTAAATACACATTAGCGTTTGAACATGTAGAAAGATCTTATATATAAAGATTGAGCTAAGATACAAGATTATTTATACATGAGAGACTGTGTGTATTACAACAATGTAAAAGAGATATCCATAGAAAGAATATAGTAAATATTTAGTATTTCTCTTATGCATAAAATTTTTATATGAATGTACAGACTGGATCCAGATTACGTGGAAAATTTACCAGATTATATAAAAACCGTTATCAAGTTTGCCTGGAATACTTTGATACAAGAAAGAAGGGTTAGTTGGAGAGAAGAAGAACATAGTTTGGATGTGGCTGACGTGGAGGTTTTGAAGAATCTAATTGGAGGGAAAGGAGCCAATGACGTGGTGTGCATTGGTGTTGTTGACCATTGACGACGTTGAAGTATAAAGAGGCGGAGGAGTTCATTTGCAAAGTTATGAAAAGAATCTGAAATTTGTAAAAAAACTAAAAATCTCTAAAAAGTTTCTCTGAGCTTAGCTCTCATCTTGAGAGTTAACATGATCGATTCCGTGTTTTATGAACATTGAATTGGTTTGGTTGATTGATCATGAGTTTTATTGTATCAAAAGTATCAGAGCCATATCTTTTCTCGGCTTCAATGGCGGAAACTAGATCACGATTTTGTTTTGAGCAAATGATGGCGAGACAAATGCAAGAGATGGACGAGATGGTGGCTAAACTGAAGGAAGCTATTCGACTGATTGTTTACCGATCAGAGAACGCGGATGAGGAGACTCTACAAGTCGATGCTTTCCCAGCCTTGCCGCAGCGGTCGGAGTCATCGGAGTTCTCTCGTCCTCTGCTGAAACCAATCTATATAGCCAACAATATTCCAGATGTACCTAAAATTTCATCGCCAATGTCTAATTTCACATACAAGCTTTATCGACAAATTCCTTTGGAGGAGATGAATGAGAAAAGGATGAAGGGATTATGTCTATTTTGTGAAGAACCGGAAACACCCGATCATCACCTGCAACATAAAAACTTACGTATTTGCATGAAAGATGAAGATGAAGATGAAGATGATTTTGTTAGTGAGTCAGACTTGGTAGAGAATGATATTGAGAAGGATTTGGTAGAAATTGAGGTTGATGTTGAAGAGAAAGGTTCGTTCTCCGATTCTGTTATCAAACAGCAGGTATCATCAATCTTTCACTTGGAACTTAGCCATAGGTCTACCATAGAATCTCAGGATGTTGATGATCAATTTCCTGATGTTGAGAAAGTTTCTGGAATCAACGTAGTAGAGTGTGAAATGGATTTATTGATTCAACAGAATCAATTGGTTCAAGAACAAGCTGAGAATACTTTGGATCAGTATATGTGTTCACCGCTCACACATCAGTCATAATTTGATCATCTAATTGTGGTGAGTTGTGCACGCTAAGTGTTTGATTCAATGTCAGGGAGAACAAAATTGTTGACAAATGGGAGAAGGGAAACATGTTCAAAGACTTGGTGGTTTAAATTCAAAGACATGGCACAATTAAGAGAACTGATACAAGAAAAATTGGGGGGTTTATGAAGCCAATGCAACAAGAAATCAGTTGATGTCACCCATTGGACTTGTTGTTGATGAATTGCATTTTGATTGTGGAAGTGATATTTTGTGTGATCAGTACCTTGTTAGTGCAGTAGATGTTAGAGATTTTCAGGAGGCACAGTGGTTCTTTAATGATGAAGCATACATTCGGAAATCTCAGATTTTAATGGAGGAGGATAGCAATTCTTATGCCTACCAAGATTTCAGTGGAATAAGCTACATATTACATCAACTGAAGAAGCCGAGATATGTTATAGACGAACATGAGATGTTCAAAGTGGTCAGAAATGTTGGCAAGAGAAGTATGCTATGTTTAACGTCTGGGATAAGAGAGAGTGTTGTTGTTCTTGAACAAGAAGTTGTGTGTGAGCAGATTTTAAGGGTGAGTAAGCAGTTGTTGCAACCCAATTTGTTCATTCAAAAAGCCATGAGAAACAAACAGTTTGAGTTTCCCAAGCGGTGGATGTTTAAGTACAAAGAATATGTAAAGAGAGCCCAGTTTCTGCATTCTTTTGCTATTGTGGGTCCTCTAACTGCAACCTGGGCTGTTCATAGGATTAGGAGAAATGACGCTCATGATATTGATATCATTGTTGCAAACAAGCAGCTCAAGTACACAACAGAGGTGAGAAGATGGCTAGCAAAAATACATGATTGGTGTATATTTTTCACCGAGAGTGGTGTGCATTATTTTCTACAAGATGAGTTTGAGCAGTTTGTGAACAATGTGGACAAGTTGCAAAGGCATAAGGACAGGGATGCATTGCTACTACAGTTTCTATCTGGTGCTGAGAGGTTCCAAATCAAGCACAAATGGCTATATAAGCTCGGGGAACAGAGTGACAAGTGAACGAAACTCTATTGCTTCATGGGTGATGCAGTAGGAAGCTCTAGGATTAGCATGCACTAAACCTAGTTAGAAATCAAGTTCTCAAGCGTGAACTTGATTAAGAAAAACTCTGGAAATCCACCAGATTTAGAGAAGAAAACTCTCTGCTTTTATTAATTAGAATAAAAACTGTTTCTCCAATAACCTAGACTCTCTCTATATATAGAGAAGAAACCCAAAACACAAAATAGAAAACTCTAAACATAAATAGAAAACTAACATAAGTGAATATATCAAAAGAAAAGTTAAATTCACTAAATCCTTCCTACGTCAGTCTCATCCACCTCCGAAGAACTTGTCCTCAAGTTCTCTTCTGGATATAGAACCCCATCTTCATGATACTCATAAATGTCAGCGAAATTAAAAGTACTGGAAATGTTCATCGATTCTGGGAGATCCAGAACATAAGCATTGTCATTGATCTTCCGTAACACCTTGAATGGACCATACTTGCGAGACTTCAGCTTGCTGTTGGTACCAACTGGAAATCTCTCTTTACGCAGGAACACCATGACTTCATCACCTTCTTTGAAAACTTTGAGTCTTCGGCGTTTATCATCAGCAACCTTGTTCTTTTGTCCAGTAGCTTCTAACTTAGCCTTAACAACTTCTTTAACAGCCAAAACTTCTTCAGCCATGGTTTCAGCTGATGCATTAACTCCACGAGTCTTAGGCAACTTAACCAAATCAACCACATGTCTAGGAACAGAAGTATACACTAGAGAAAAAGTAGATTTCCCTGTCGCAGAATGGACAACACTGTTGTAAGCAAATTCTATTTAAGGCAAAGCTAAATCCCACTGTTTTGGTTTATCCCCACAAATACTTTGAACCATATTTCCTAAAGTCCGATTAGTTACTTCAGTTTGTCCATCTGTTTGTGGATGAGCTGTAGAACTTCGATTAATAGCTGTTCCAAACATCCTCCAAAGAGTAATCCAAAAATGACTTACAAACTTTGTGTCCCTATCAGAAGTAATCGACTTAGGAACTCCGTGAAGGAGCACCACTTCCCTGAAAAACAATTTGGCTATGTTGGATGCATGCACAGTCTTCTTGCAAGCAATGAAATGTGTCATCTTAGAAAATCTGTCAACTACCACAGACACATAATCCACACCCCGCTGTGTACGAGGCAATTCTAACACAAAATCCATAGCCAAGTCTTGCCAAATATCATCAGGAACAGGTAAAGGCATATAAAGACCAGTGTTCTGTGAATGGCCTTTTGATACTTGACAAATGTAACACCTTTTGACAATGGCTCCAGCATCTCTCCTTACGTGTGGCCAAAAGTATCGCTCCTCTAGGCTAGCGATAGTCTTATCTCTTCCCAAATGCCCACTAAGACCACCCCCATGCAAATCACGGATCAACTTCTCTCTTAGCGATGAGCAAGGGATGCACAATCGATCTCCTTTAAACAAGTAGCTTCCCGAATATGAAAATCTGCAGAAGGATGCTTCTCGTTGCATTTGGCCCATCGTTCCTTGAATTCAACATCATTCTCATACAATTCCTTCATAAACTCAAATCTCACAATCTCTTGTGTTAAAGTAGCTAGCAATGACGCCCTCCAACTCAAAGCATCAGCCACCTTATTAAGCGCACCTGACTTATGCTGGATTATGAAAGGAAATTTCTGCAGGAAGCTACCAACGAGCATGCATTTTATTGATCACCTTTTGGCTGTGAAGAAACTTCAAAGCTTGGTGGTCAGTAAACAAAATGAACTCTTTCTGAATCAAATAATGCTCCCACTGCCTTAAGGCTCTAAATACTGCATAAAACTCTTGATCATAAGTGCTCCACTTTTGTCGAGCTTCACTCAATTTCTCGCTGAAGAAAGCCACTGGTCGTTTTTCTTGAGACAAGACAGCACCTATTCCCACTCCACTAGCATCACATTCAACTTGGAACACTTTATCAAAATTAGGCAACGCTAGAACTGGTGCAGTACACAGCTTTTCCTTGATTAACTCAAAACTTTTCTCTTGCTCGAGACCCCACTGAAACTTTCCTTTCTTCAAGCACTCGGTAATAGGAGAAGTAATAGTACTGAAATCTCTTATAAATCTACTATAAAAGGTAGCAAGACCATGAAAGCTGCGTATATCACTGACTGATTTCAGGACAGGCCAATCCCTAATAGCTTTCACTTTATCTTCGTCAACATGAATTCCTTCTTCTCCAACAACAAAACCTAAGAAGAGCAACTTATTGGTACTGAATGTACATTTTTCAGATTAATGTACAACTTATTCTCTTCTAAGACCTGCAACACCTGTCTCCCATGCTCCAAATGATCTTCTTTTGTTTTACTGTAGATCAGAATATCATCAAAATAAACCACCACAAAAGAACTTGTAAACGGACGAAGAACTTGGTTCATTAGCCGCATGAAGGTACTAGGGGCGTTTGACAGCCCAAATGGCATCACCAGCCACTCATACAATCCATCTTTGCTCTTAAAAGTTGTCTTCCATTCATCTCCAGGCCTAATTCGTATATGATGGTATCCACTGCGAAGATCTATCTTAGAAAAGACTTTAGAACCAGTTAACTCGTCAAGCATGTCGTCCAATCTAGGAATAGGGAAACGATACTTGATAGTTATCTTGTAGATAGCTCTGCTATCTACACACATCCGCCATTGATTTCCTTTCTTAGGAACAAGAAGGACTGGCACTGCACAAGGACTCATACTTTCACGAATGAACCCTTTCCTTAACAGATCTTCAATTTGTTCCCTTAAAATCTCATTTTCTTTAGGACTCATACGGTAATGGGGAAGGTTTGGTAAGCTTGATCCTAGAATAAGGTCAATCTGATGCTGAATGTTGCGCATAGGAGGTAATTCTTGTGGTAACTCATCTGCAATTAGCTCCTTGAAATCTTGCAGAATCTCTAGTATTTCTTTTGGAGTCGTTACTTGTTCTGTTATAACACTCATCAGCCCTTTAATCACCACCGGACATATACATTCAGATTCTTTTATTGCTTCACCTAGCTCTCTTTCACTATCTGTCAATACCAAGAAGTTAGAATTTTTCCTCCCTGAATTCTGATCAAGGTGTGAAACATGAGCCATAGCAATCTTGTGCCCATTCCATGAAAACATTAACACATTATCTCTTCCTCGATATGTAACGTCATTATTGTACTGCCAAGGATGACCAAGTATGATATGACAAACATCCATGTCAAGAACATCACACAATACCTCTTCTTTGTAATATTTTCCAATGGAGATCGGAACCTTACAAGACAGTGTCACTCTATATCGAGAGCCTTTACTCACCCATCCTAAAGCATATGGCTTCTCAAATGGCGTTGTGGGTAACTTCAGATATTCAACCAGTTTATGAGAAACTAGGTTTTCTGTGCTACCATTATCCACAATCAAGTTGCAGACTTTGTCGTTAATTGAACACCTTGTTCTGAACAATTTTTTTCGCTGTCCTTCTTTCTTAGATGATAACAAGACCCATTCAAGTACAATGTTTATCATCTAATTCGATTCTTCTTCAGCAAACTCAACACCTGCATATTCATCCTCTTCTTCATGTTCTTCTTCCTCCTCTAGCAAAGCTGTAGTTCTCCTACTCGGACAAACATTTGATTTGTGACCTTGTCCTTGACAGCGGAAACACTTGTCGATGGATGGTCTCGCATAAGTGTTACTTTGCTTATGGATTGGTGCTTTATTCTGCTGAGCATTATTAGATCCGTTGTTAAAACTTCTAGCTCTTTTGTTCCCAAGGTTAGTATCCTTTGTTACTACACTCTTCTCCTTATCTCCTATTGATTCAGAATTATTTTGAGGTGAATATCTTCTGAAAGAAGTGAAATTGCGAGGAGATTTCTCAATTAACTCAGCTTTCAAAGCTAGACTAGAAGCCTCTTGCACAGTCCATACAGTTTGTAAACCCATCTTCTCTTGAATAGAACTCTTTAACCCACTGATGTATCTTGCCACTTTCTGATTTTCTGTCTCTTCAAGATTATTACGCTCAGAAAATCGGAGAAACTCTGCTGTATACTCTGTCATAGTCCTTTTGCCTTGAACACATTCAATATACATCTTATAGAGAATATGTTCATAGTCCTCCGGTAAGAACTAGTCCATCATGAACTGTTTCATCCGCCTCCATGTCTTGACTGGTCCCTTTCTTTGCTTTTGCTTCTGAACAACAAGTTTATCCCACCACACAACAACAGTACTCTTCAGCCTAATTGCCACCATCTTAACTTGCTTGTTTTCAGGGACACCCATAACTTCAAAGAACCTATCGACGCTTATTTGCCAATCTAGAAAATCTTCAACACCCATAGTTCCATCGAACAATGGAATGTCAGCTTTAACACGGTAATCATGATTATTCTGTCGATTTCTTGGCTCAACTTCATCCTCCCCAACTTCCTCTTCATCAGAACTTGAGCTTTCATTAATAATAGCACGATTGTTGTCTACCCTTGGGATTCCTCTTCCTCTGTTTCTGTGCTGATTTTCGTTAAGCCCTTGTCCTCCTTCTATGCCTCTTTGCTGATTTGCGTTGTTGTTGTTTCTGATCTCAGTTGTCAAATTTGTCATCAAATTTGTCATCTGATTGGTCAAAGCAGTTAAAGCCGAGGTAATAGCCTTGGTAAAACCCTCAAAGTCTGCTTTGGTCACAGATTGATCTCCCATAGCTGATCAAGCCTTGAAAAAGAAACAGGAAAAAGCCTGCTCTGATACCACTTGACGCAGTAGGAAGCTCTAGGATTAGCAAGCACTAAACCTAGTTAGAAATCAAGTTCTCAAGCGTGAACTTGATTAAGAAAAACTCTGAAAATCTACCAGATTTAGAGAAGAAAACTCTATGCTTTTATTAATTAGAATCAAAACTGTTTTTCCAATAACCTAGACTCTCTCTATATATAGAGAAGAAACCCAAAACACAAAATAGAAAACTCTAAACAGAAATAGAAAACTAACATAAGTGAATATATCAAAAGAAAAGTTAAATTCACTAAATCCTTCCTACGTTAGTGGGACTGGTTACTTACAAGCTTGGAAGTACGGCTAAGATAGTTGCAGTTTTGTATCAGCGTGTGGATCAACTAGTTCCAATGGGAATTGTCAAAGTAGAACGAATTCTTGTGGTTACACAGACCCAAACCTTTGACCCTGGAATCAGATTTGAATCACAAGAGACTTTAAGAAGACATATTCAAACTAGAGCTGCTACACTAGTTTTGCTAAGCAGACAAACTAACTCTCCAAAGAAGCCACTTTACAATGTCTATGATTTGCAGAGGAGTTCTTGCCACTAAACCTTGAGGTCAAGGTTTCTCAAAGGAGGGAGATTTGATACAGGAAAGAAGGGTTAGTTGGAGAGAAGAAAAACATAGTTTGGATGTGGCTGACGTGGAGGTTTTGAAGAATCTAATTGGAGGGAAAGGAGCCAATGACGTGGTGTGCATTGGTGTTGTTGACCATTGACGACGTTGAAGTATAAAGAGGCGGAGGAGTTCATTTGCAAAATTATGAAAAGAATCTGAAATTTGTAAAAAACTAAAAATCTCTAAAATGTTTCTCTGAGCTTAGCTCTCATCTTGAGAGTTAACATAATCGATTCTGTGTTTTATGAATATTGAATTGGTTTGGTTGATTGATCGTTAGTTTTATTGTATCAAACTTTGAGATCCGAAGAAGGATTGTCATATAATGTACAAGCAGCACTTGAAGAGGTAGTAGTAGTGCTGTTGACAAAAAAAAAAAGGTAGTAGTGTAAAGATCAAAGTTACCAATATCTTGGAAGCTAAAGATCATATCAGAATTCACTTTGCCAGCTAGATGAATAAATATATAATTTATGAACACGTACTAAAAAAGTTGAGAATTTCAGTTATGGACATAATTTGCATATAAGACATTAAAGCTATATGATGAGTCTGTGAGAGGATCAAGTTTGAAGACAGGACAAGACCACTCAATCTTCCCCCAAATCTCGCGTGAGTCGCGTCTATTGCGTTTGCCTTTGACAAGAGAAATGGAAATCTCGGTGGAGTAAAGCTCGAGACTGTGAGGATGCGGTTTCGAGAAAATGACAATCTTCCCAGCAGGGCCGGTGCAGAGTTTGGTGATATAAGAACCCCAATGTCGGAGTTGTTCCAAACCCTTCACTTCCTTCCAATGCAAGTCATAGGGCAAACACCACAGTATTCTCCCGCGGGTGGCACGGCAGAATAAGAATGTCCCCATGACACACCAATCGTTTCTGTAAATGTATCCTGGCATGGAATCTGTTTTACCCCTTGCCACAAACATACATTTACTTGGTGAGAAGGAGAAGTTTTGACCATCCTCATCCACTGCGTAAACCTCCTCCTCCTCTTTAGTTTTCATCAACACGCTTTGTTGGATATTGAGGGGCATCTTGGGCGTAAACACAAACAAGAAATCCCAAGTGTTGGTGGAGATGTCGTACACCTCTGCCCAGTTTGAGGAATCAGCTACATCATCCGCGAGCCCTCCAAACACATATATCTTGCAGCCGCCTGAGTCTGTCAACATCAGGCTTGCAGATGGGGAAGCACGAGCCATCTTCATGGGCGGCAGGGCGTACCATTTGTGCTGGATACAATTGAAATACGAGACTTCCGAAGTGGGCTTGCCGTCTACGAGTCCACCGATGATATAAATCAGATAAGACATCGTCACGAAAGCGGAGCCTGATTTCGGAGCCTGATCATACAAGTCCATATGGATGGGTTTCAGACAACGTTGCATGGGGTGGAGGATGAACCAGCGTGGGCTTGGTTCTGGAAAGATGTGCAAGCATACGTAGACATATTGCTCGACGCAACCCATCTGCCATCTCAATTTCGTTACCTCAGAGGAAACCACCAGAGACCGGTGACTCTTGGAGGCGATAGCTAAAGCCGCGAGGTCCAATCTCGACAACTGAGCCAAGCAGTTTACAACTACCTCATCCGGCAACGACCATAACCCACAAACCTCCTTCTTTTTTGTTTTATTCTCCGTCTTTTTATTGTGACATGGCGTCAATCCTTATATCGCACTTCTTGATGATTGTTCAACGGAAGGAATATTAATTCCCATTCTCGATCGTGAGAGGATCCACACAGAAACTAATCTCTGGTCAGTCAAAATCAAAAGCGAGCGGGCAACAGATCTGCTAGTTTATAAATCTTGTGTCTTGACATG
Organism: Camelina sativa; assembly: GCF_030686135.1. Lineage (NCBI taxonomy): Eukaryota > Viridiplantae > Streptophyta > Magnoliopsida > Brassicales > Brassicaceae > Camelina > Camelina sativa. The sequence goes on from NC_141891.1 coordinate 17,342,916, forward strand.
AGTAGTCACAAGATTGTATAATAAAGGAAAAAGGAAAAGTGGTGGAGCAGAGGAAAAAAGAAGAGAAGATATGCTATTGAAAACCTTTTTTCTTGTGGTCAAGCATCGTAGTCAAGAAGAGACTTATTATTTTACATATCTAAGCAAATCGGAAAGCTGACAGGAGGAGGCGAAGAAGAGAATAACCGAGGACGAAGGTCGAAGGGAAGAAAGAGGGTTACACAATTATTATATAGCCCTGTTTTTTTTTCTTCTTACTTTTTTATTTTTGTACATTATTTATTTACAAATATATATATTCCATTTATATACTATAACGAATTCGACGAATATATAAAAAGGTAATATTTTTCACACCAAAAAAAAAAAGGTAAAATTATTAAGCAATTAAAAGGAAACAGATAGCTAAGGATGAGGAAAAAAATTAAAGAGATTACTTTTTTTTTTTTTGCCAACCAAAAAAAGAGATTATTATAATTGACTTGTAATTCGTGTTTGAATTAACCTTAGATTTAAACCGACAAAATAATTAAATCTTTCCAAAGACGAAAAAAAATGCCCCGTAACGGAAATATTAAAAGAAAATGCCCATTAATATCATACTATTTTATAATTTTACCAACAAAAAAAAAAATATTAATAATATTCATGTAATGAAAAATTCTTCATCCAAGAAGCCATTTCCGGTATTCCTGGAGACTGCCGGTTAATCGGTTATACTGTTGAAGATGTCCTTCTTCAGAAGCCTAAAGCAGGGGTATGTCATATCTATGTGTATTTTCTTCGTGCTATTACTCATGATTAGCTTGTTTAAAGTACTTTCTTTTCCACACTTGAAATCCAATTTTGAAGCACTATATATTCATACGTTTTGGAAAGATATGCTTTTGGGAGGCTAGCACATAGATATGTTAATAATAGTATATATTCGCCATAATGATTGATCGTCATTGCTGTTCCTGTATTATTAAAGATTGGACCTAACTTGTTACAAATAGTTTTGTACGTTGAATCGTGTATTTGATAAAATGGCTAAGATAATGGGAAGCTTGATAAAGAGCTCAGTGCCAAGTTTTTTGTTAGGTTGAATATTTTATACCTTCGATGAGGTCTGTTTTGCTGTTTTCGTTTATATTCGGAACCATGAACAATTTATTCTGGGAACCCTGCAGATTATGCAGCCTGCCTTCACGATTATACGAGGTACCAATTGTTTTCTGCTATTGATCTGTGGCACTCATAGCATTAAAGAAACATTGACAACAGCTTACCATCATTCAGTTTTGCGCATGAAGTAACTTAGTTTAGGCAGTGAGTCATCACAAACGTTTGTCATGGCTGTGGTCAAAAGAGCTTGGGGTCGATCGTGTTATCGACTATAGAGCCGAGGATCAAGACGGTAGGTCCAAGTAACGCTCGAGTTTTTATTTTATTAGTATATATGTGGCTGGTCAAGGCTTAGACAATGTTGTTATAATCTTGCCAGGTGAGCTTGAAAAAAGAGTTTCCAAAGGGTGTATATGTGATTCAGTATTTCACCCATTTAGCCTTGTTTTGTGATAGGTTTTGATATAAATTGGACATCTGAGAAATAATATTATATGAAGCGCAACTGGAAATCATTGAATTAAAAGCAACAATAAATCGCTTTTAATCGTAATGATCTCATATGTTAAGCAACAACATATTGCTTTAATCATAATGATCACATGCATGAATGTACTTTAATTTTCCTTATGAAACATTTTATTAATGTCAATCAAGTAACATGCAAGTTCTACGAATAACACCATCTTGTAGTAAATTCATATGAGATCATTATCTCTTGTAAAGACAGATCTATTGAGAATATAGTTGAACAACAATACATAATTATATACAAAAGCACATCAATCATTAATTCCTTCTATAATATAATTAATATTTTCTGGATTGGTTATAGTTTTTTTTATAGAATTATTATTTGTTTTTCTGACTTTTCAAAATTTGATACTCATGTAATCATCCATTTAACTTTGAGGCAAAGCTGAAAATTACATGTCTTCAAAAATTGATTTAATCAGTAATTTCTTTTCAAACTCCGTCTATATTTTCAAAGGAACTGTTTGATAGAAATACCCCAGATATGTCAAAAAGAAAAGGATGTTAATGCATAATAATATCTAATTTGATACTCATGTAATCATCCATTTTAAGTGATGTTTAAGGTTATTACACATAAACTAAAAAAAATATATAATTTACATCTTTTCTATAAAAACACCATTAATAAAATGAATTTAACCAATAAAAAATATCTTGTAAAATATGATCTGTATTTAATATTTATATAGAAAATTGAAAACATAACTTAAAATGAAACAATTTTTTTTAGCTAAAACATCATTAAAATATTATTATATAAAGTTTGACGTCAAAGTTACTAATTAACAAGATCGTGACACGTGTCAATTGTATCATTCAGATGTTGACACATGTCAATTCTAAATTTATTAAAAATTTTAAAAATGTAAAAATTCAAAACCTACCATAAAAAGGTTCTATATAAAAGTAAAATAGAGAAAATAAAACCAAATTTTATTTAAAATCTTTTAAAGAAAAAAACCTTTGTAAACTTCCAAATGTAAAACAAAAAAATTGTTTTTAAAAGACAATTATAAAAAAATTATAAAATTTAAATAGCTTTAAAATTTAGAAGAGATCATTACAAAGACAATTGTATCATTCAGATGTTGACACATGTTATTCTAAATATATTAAAATTTTTAAAAATATAAAAATTCAAAACCTACCGTAAAAAGGTTATATATAAAAGTAAAATAGGAAAAAGAAAACCTAATTTTATTTAAAATATTTTAAAGAAAAAAAAACCTTTGTAAATTTCCAAATGTAAAACAAAATTTTTGTTTTAAAAGGCAATTATAAAAAAAATATAAAATTTAAATATCTTTAAAATTTAGAGAAGATCATTACAAGGAAATTATATATATATATATATATCATAAAATTCAAAATTATAGTATTGTTTACTTATTTTAATTTTAAGTTGCTAATTTTACAAGAAAATAGATTACTTTTTATATAATATAAAAAATGATTGTGAAAATTATACAATTAATTACTGTTTCTAAAAAATATAAATACTCACCTTTACATAAAGAAAAAGATCGTTGAAGTAAAAAAATAAAATAAAAAAATAGATTGTCTCATATTTTTTTTCACCAATCAAATAATTTATTCAAAAAGACTGCTATTGTAATATATAAAATAGGAGTATGTAAAATTAACATATTTGTTTTTGTAACTATAAAAATTTTAAAGTGAAGAGACATATAATAGGTTATTTAATGTGTTCATAGAGAAAATTTGTTGGTAGTAGTAAAGACTAAAGAGTATATGTTAACAGTAAAATAAATTTGTGTGTACAAATACACTTTTAGTGGTAATATAGATAGTAGATTTGTAAATGGATATACATTAGTGTATTATAGCAAAAAAAAAACACAATTATTTTCTGTAAATTAAAGTTTATCTCTTTACTTTTATACTTTTTTTTTTACTTACAAAAAGAATTAAATATATATATTCTTTGGTAAATTTAATTTGATTTTAATAACTTTGAACTTATCTACAACTATTTTCTTTAACTAAAAGTGTATCTATTTACTTTTATTTTTTTACCAAAAAATAAATAAAAAGAAAATTATTTGGTTAGTTGCCCAAGCTGGAGGAAAGCTGATGCGAGCACCGGTCGTCTCGCGGTACGGACAGAAAGTCGCGTCTTCGGGCCGATCAGTGTAGAGGCAACTTTCCTCGGGCCAAACGTTGTTGAATGGCTTTAGAGGACAAACAAACGACGGAAACGAGTTTTGGTGAAGAATAAATGAGTGGAACACGAGATCGAAAGATAGTCACAACTTCGGGCGTACGGACGGTCTGATGCGGTAGCGGTTCAGAACGACCGTCGAGGTTGGGAAGCGGCTAGCGAACCAAGGGATGGTTCTACTAGGAGGAATGGGAGCGAGGGTGGATTGAATGACGGCACGCGAGTGATAGATCTACTCGTGATACGGTTGGACTAGAAGATTACGAACCCGGTTCGTGAATCGACTAGGGTTTCTCGATAGTGAGTCCCAGACTTTGACTAAAGAGAGAAGTGAGACAAGAAAAAAAGAATCGCTCTTCGAGAAATTATATTTATTCAAGTCTGCGTTTTACAATAGAGAGAAGGGTTTAAATAGTGTGAGGGTTTAGAGGGAACCTAGCACACGCGTACTTGCTATGGTCTGCACACGTTTTCCCTTAACGTGTTTCCTTTGATGGAGAACACGTCGCCCTCTAAAATGGTTTAAACAGAACCACACACGTCACACTAACGTTACAAAAGAAAGTTCTAGACAAAGTTCAAAACGCATAGCTTAAGTAAAGATAACACGTCCTTAGGCTTAGACGCGGGAACCACGTCATTGGCTTCAAAACGTGGAGGTTTGCGTTAAGAATCGTCGCCTCATTAAAACCTTCTCCGGTAAACCTCGTGGGACAAACCTGGAGTAAGGAAAAAGAGTACGGATCATGATCCTAACAACTTGGTCGCCTTCATCCTTGGGTAAGGATGAAGGCCGTGCGAACGGTCTCCACTTGAACTGCTTTGGCCGGGTCGTCTCTTTGAACAAATGCTTGCACGAACCGGTCGATCTTCTGTCTTGCGGCCTTGGACGAGCTCTTGGATTGCGTAGTAGCTCCCGAAGTGATTGTTGGTGCGTTGGCTGGCTGTTGTCCTGCGAGTGGTGCAAGTGTCTCGGTCACGTCCTGGGAGTCCTGGTCCGGTACGAGCGTTCCTGGCTGCGTGTCCGGTTCCGTGCTCACATCATTCCCTCTCTCTTGAGAAGGTTTAGTCCCCAAAACTTCTTTGTCGTCGCTGGTGTCAAACGGAACAAGATCAGTAACGTTGAATGAGGTCGAAGTATTGTACTCACCTGGCAGTTCAAGGCGGTAGGCGTTGTCGTTGATCTTCTCGATGACTCGGAAGGGTCCATCGCCATGCGGGCTAAGCTTGTCCTTCCTCTTTTGTGCGAACCGCTCCAGCCTTAGGTGCAGCCAAACCCAATCTCCCGGCTTGAAAAGCATAGGTTTTTGTCCGCGGTTCAAGAAACGTGCATATTGTTCAGTCCTCCTCTCCATGTTTGCTCGAACCTCCTCATGAAGCTTCTTGACTAACTCGGCTCTTGCGGCTCCGTCTTGACTCTCGACCTCGTCCGGTGGTAACGATAGTAGATCCATCGGCGTAAGAGGTTTAAATCCGTACGCGATCTTGAATTGCGATTTCTTGGTGGCCGAGTGAACGGCTTGATTATATGCGAACTCGATGAGTGGGATGCACTCTAACCATGATCCTTTGTTGCTTGCGATCGCTGTCCGAAGTAAGGCTCCAATAGATCGGTTCACAACTTTGATCTGGCCGTCGGTGTACGGATGTGCGGCGGTAGAGTACAGCAGCTTGGTGCTAAGCTTCTTCCATAAGGTCCGCCAGAAATGGCCAAGGAACTTCGGGTCTTGGTCAGAATAATGGTTTGTGGTACACCATGGAGTCGGATCACTTGACTAAAGAACAGGTCAGCCAATTGCACCGCATCGTGGCTCTTGTTACACGGAATGAAATGCGCCATCTCGGAGAACCGATCAACCATGGCCATAAAATTGTCCTTTTTGTGTAAGGGTGGTAAGCCGAGCAAAATCCATCGAAAGGTCGATCCAAGGTCCAGTCGAAACCGGCAGTGGTGTGTACAGGCCGTGTAGGTGGGTAGTTGACTTGGACGCACGACACACCATGCATTGACCACAATGTTTCTCAACCATGCTTCGCATCTTTGGCCAATAGAAGTGTTCTTGGAGCACGGCCAAAGTCTTCGTAATACCAAAATGTCCGGACAGGCTTCCACTATGCGCTTCTCGGATCAACAACTCTCGAATAGAGCCGATGGGGATGCAAAGACGTCGGCCCCGGAACAGATAGCCTCCGTACACGTAAAACTCGGTGAACGTGCCTTTACCATGGTTCTTGAAACAATCTCCGAACTCAGCGTCGTTGGCGTACGCTTCTTTGATGCTCTTGAACCCCAACACTTTGGCGTCCATGGCAGTGATCAGGGTGTGTCTTCGTGACAAAGCGTCGGCGACGATGTTTTCTTTGCCCTTCTTGTATTTGATCACGTAGGGAAAAGACTCAATGAACTCCAGCCATTTAGCGTGCCTCCTCTTGAGATTGGTCTGACCGCGCAAATGCTTCAAGGTCTTGTGATCCGCGTGAATCACAAACTCCCGGGCCAAAAGATAGTGCTGCCAGGTCTCCATGGCATAGACCAAAGCGTACAGCTCCTTATCATATGTAGGGTAGTTGAGAGTGGCTCCGCTTAGTTTCTTACTGAAATAGGCCACCGGTTTGCCACCTTGTGTGAGAACCGCTCCTATGCCTACGCCGGACGCATCATACTCTACTTCAAAAGTTTTGTTGAAGTTGGGTAGGACGAGTAGGGGAGCTTGGGTGAGACGCCTTTTAAGCTCCTTGAAGGCTCGTTCTTGATCCTCTTCCCATTTGAACTCCTGGTTCTTCTTGATCACAGTGGTAAGAGGCGCCGCGATCGTACTAAAATCTTTCACGAACCAGCGGTAGAAACTGGCGAGGCCGTGAAAGGATCAGACATGTGAAATGCTGGTAGGAGTGGGCCATTCCTCGATGGCTCGAATCTTCTCGCCGTCCACCTTGAGTCCCTTTTCACTAACAACAAAACCTAGGAAGACTAGTTCATTAGTAGCAAAGATGCACTTTTTCAAGTTAGCGTACAATTGCTCTTCGCGGAGAGTGTTTAAAACATATTCGAGATGCACAACATGATCATATAGGCAAGAACTATAAACAAGGATATCATCAAAGTAAACCACAACAAAATTGTTGATATAAGCCCTCAAAACATGGTTCATCAATCGCATGAAGGTAGAAGGTGCATTAGATAAACCGAATGGCATTATCAACGATTCGTACAAACCTTGCTTGGTTTTGAATGCGGTTTTCCATTTGTCCCCTTCCTTCATTCTCACTTGGTGGTACCTGCTTTTCAGATCAATCTTTGAGAAAATGCTCGAACCACTCAACTCGTCTAGCATGTCGTCTAGCCTCGGTATAGGGTGCCGGTATTTGATCGTGATGTTGTTCACGGCCCGACAAATCGACGCACATACGCCAGGTTCCATCTTTCTTCGGTACGAGTAGGACAGGAACGGCACACGGACTAAGGCTCTCTCGAACATAGCCTTGGGACATGATTCGGCCAGTTATCGCTCTAACTCCTTGATTTCATCTGGGTTGACTCGGTACGCAGGACGGTTCGGTAATTGAGCTCCAGGAACTAGATCAATCTGATGTTCAATTCCTCAGATTGGTAGTAGGCCTTCGGGCAGTTCGTCCGGGAACACGTCCGCAAAGCGTCGAAGAATGTGTCGGATAACGTCCGGTAGTGCGTCAGCCAAGTTTTCAATCCCTTCAACCAACAAATCTCTAAAAACCATCGATAAAATTTGGTTGGAGTCCTTAAGGGACTTTTTAACATCACCAGATTGAATTAAAAAGTTCATTTTAGAGTCTGAATCCTTAGACAATTTAGATTGCATTTCATGAACTTGTGTGGGACTCAACGGTTTTAAGCAAATACGCTTATTATCATGCACAAATGAGTATTGGTTGGTGTGGCCGCAGTGAGAGGTCCTTTTGTCAAACTTCCATGGACGCCCCTAAAGGAGGTGGCTAGGTTGCATTGGCACCACATCACACAAGACTTGGTCTTTATAAGGACTCACACTGAACGGAACCGTGACTTGTTCTTTGACATGAATCACAGTTTTTTCATTCAACCATTTGAGTTTATAGGGTTTCAGGTGGTTTGTGGTGTTAAGGGACAATTTTTTGACTATGTAAGAACTTGCAACATTAGTGCAATATCCACCATCGATGATCAACCCACAAACCCTCCCACTTACAGTGCAACACATATGGAAAATGTTGTCTCGCTGATTCGAGTCCGTCTCCAGGTTGGTGCTGAGGATACGTCGGATCATCAAAAGTTTTCCAACCTCCGGTTGAGCTACGGCCTCCTCCAAGTCCGCTTCGGCTTAATCGTTCTCTTCGGCCGCCTCTCCTTCGGACTCGAGCTATGTGGACTCAGTAATGATCATGTTCCAGGTGTTCAGACATTCTCGTGCATAGTGGCCTCGACCTTAGCACTTGTAACAAATAATGTCCCGGCTTCGAACGTCATTGGTCGTTCGTGGATCTTGACGATTATCACTGGCCGGCTCCTTCGATTTGAACCTCGAGTCAACATTGGTCGTTTTCGGCTTCTCTTGTGGCCGGTTGGAGGTTGAAGCGTTCGGTGACCAGTTTGGCACTCCCTGAGCTCTGGTTTGGTTTGTAGCGGTGACCTTCTTTTTGATCTAGGATTCAATTTGCACCGCTAGGTGCAATAACTCTTCGAACCCTTGGTAAGGTTGTCGCTCGACCTTTCGTGCGATTCGATCTTGTAAACCGTCAAGGAACTGCGCCATGAGGGACTCCTCGGTGTCTTCTACTTGGAGTCGGTTACTTAGGTGCTCGAACTCCTCGAAGTACTCTTCAACGGACCGCGAACCTGGAGTGAGTCTCCTAAATTTCTTTTGGAGCTCTCGATGATAGAACGGTGGAACGTATCGTCTCCTCATCACGGCTTTCATGACCTCCCATGTAGCAATCGGTTGGTCATGGTTGCGGTGTTGTTCGGCCGCTAAGCGATCCCACCATGTAAGCGCGTAGTCAGTGAATTGGGCCACAACATAAGTGATCTTGCGAAGCTCCGGATAGTTGTGATAGGAGTCAAGGTGGTCCATTCGGCTCTCTTAGTCGAGGTAGGCCTCCGGGTCAGATTTTCTGGCAAAGGTTGGTGCCGTCATTTTATGACCAGGTTCGTTAGGCCGTGGTGCGTCCTCGTACTGATCATCGCGTCCATGCCGTCGCCTCAGACGTGGTTCATAGTCTTCGTCGGATTGGTTGCTTTGTTCCGGCTCTTGTCGTTGGCGCCGCATGGGCAATGGGTCTTCCCTTGCGGGATTTGCAAGTTCAAGACGTGTCATTCGCTCGGCCAGACGTTCTATGCCGTTGCGAAGGGCCGTCAAGGTGGCGCCGATCTCTGGTGGAGGTAAAGGAATCTCCGGTGGATGTTGTTTCGCCATGGTGCTTGTACGAACGGTCAATGGTGACGTAGCTCAGTCCGTACACGTTGCGCTGTCCGATCGATCTTAAACCTCGTTGAAACAAAAACGAATATTCGTGAGTATATTACATTCAATGGACAACAACTAAGATATTTCTTTGGCCAAGACAATGATTGATGACAGCGATGCAAAAGTAAACCTATGACTAATCAAAAGCAAAAGCAAAAGCGATACACGACAAACTTTTTTGGGACCACAACACAATCGCAAAAGCAAATACTAAACTTTATCGATCTAAGAACACGATGAACAAACAATAGCCTAAAAGATCTATCAACGATACTACGCATAAAACAAATTAAACCAAACGTTCTAACGAAGCAAGAGAAAAGCAAACGAGGCTACTAGAAACACTCAAGATTCAAACTTTAAACAAATAAAAGCGAGTTCTGGGTTCAGAAAGATACAACCTTTAGGTAGAACCTTTTAGCTCTGATACCAGCTGATGCGAGCACCGGTCGTCTCGCGGTACAGACAGAAAGCCGCGTCCTCGGGCCGATCAGTGTAGAGGCAACTTTCCTCGGGCCAAACGTTGTTGAATGGCTTTAGAGGACAAACAAACGACGGAAACGAGTTTTGATGAAGAACAAACGAGTGGAACACGAGATCGAAAGATGGTCACAACTTCGAGTGTACGAACGGTCCGATGCGGTAGCGGTTCGGAACGGCTGTCAAGGTTGGGAAGCGGCTAGCAAACCAAGGGATGGTTCCACTAGGAGGAATGGGAGCAAGGGTGGATTGAATGACGACACGCGAGTGATGGCTCTACTTGTGATACGGTCGGACTAGAAGATTACGAACCTGGTTCGTGAATCGACTAGGGTTTCTCGATAGTGAGTCCCAAACTTTGACTAAAGAGAGAAATGAGACAAGAAACAAAGAATCGCTCTTTGGGAAATTATATTAATTCAAGTCTGCGTTTTACAATAGAGAGAAGGGTGTAAATAGTGTGAGGGTTTAAAGGGAACCTAGGACACGCGGACTCGGTATGGTCCGCACACGTTTGCGCTTGACGTGTTTCCTTTATTGGAGAACATGTCGCCCTCTAAAGTGGTTTAAACAGAACCACACACGTCACACTACTCTAACGTTACAAAAGAAAGTTCTAGACAAAGTTCAAAACGCATAGCTTAAGTAAAGATAACACGTCCTTAGGCTTAGACGCGGGAACTACGTCATTGGCTTCAAAACGTGGAGGTTTGCGTTAGGACTCGTCGCCTCATTAAAACATTCTCCGGTAAACCTCGTGGGACAAACCCAGAGTAAGGAAAAAGAGTACGGGTCATGATCCTAACGACTTGGTCGCCTTCATCCTTGGGTAAGGGTGAAGGCGGTGCGAACGGTCTCCACTTGAACTGCTTTGGCCGGGTCGTCTCCTTGAAAAAATGCTTGCACGAACCGGTCGATCTTCTGTCTTGCGGCCTTGGACGAGCTCTTGGATTGCGTAGTAGCTCCCGGAGTGATCCTTGGTGTGTTGGCCGGCTGTTGTCCCGCGAGTGGTGCAAGTGTCTCGGTCACGTCCTAGGCGTCCTGGTCCGGTACGAGCGTTCCTGGCTCCGTGTCCGGTCCCGTGCTCACATCAAAAGGGGTTTACAAAAGAAATTTCAGAGATAAGACAATGCGAAGCACGGGCAAGACAATCTGCCTTCGTATTTGATGCACGCGGGATCGAAAAAATAAAGAATAGTGGGAAGGACTCCAATGAGTTAAACTCATCGAGCAGGTTGAAGAAGGACTACTAATCTTCAGGGGATTGTACCATAGTGTATAACTCAGCACAATCAGTCTCGAAATGTTGACAAGCGATTCCTGCAGCACATATTCTCTCCATGACCCACAACAACGCTTCTAACTCCGGATGTAGGGGAGAGGGGCTCTGTCTTAGACACTTGGCCCCCATTAACAAGGTTCTCTCTTCACCAACGCAACATCACCAGCCCAATCCTGAATGCACATTGGTTGTTTTCCAAGAACCATCAATCTTATAACCAGGTGAAGAAACCTGGATATCCCAAAACGGAGATGAAGCTGACATGACCGCTGTAAAAGAGAGCGCCTCTTCCCAGGCTAACTTATCGCCCAAAGCCTGAGCAATTATATCATTCGCCTCGATCTCTAAACCTTGAAAAACTTTATTATAGCTTTCCAGATTGCCCATAAAATCTATGGTAATTGAAGAAGTTGATCAGGATCACCCTGTTGAGAGGAACCCCTCCAGAAAACAAAATCCAAATTCGAGTACACCGACTCATTTGGAAAACCCTCTGACGTGACTGGAGTCGGAGATAAATCCTAAACTTCACACGAGCGAGGGCTTTCAAAGAAAACATGATTAATAGTCTCAACTGCAAAGTCGCACCTTTTACACCAAATATCACATTGGACACCTCGGTGTATCTATTTACTTTTATAGATAGTTTTTACTTACTAAAAATATTTATTTTATATTCTTTATTAAATTTAATTTTATTTTAAAAACTCTAAATTCACCCATCGGGCGTATCCTAATCTAGTGTAATAGTTAGTGTCTTTTTTTTGGTAGCAAGTGGATAATAATGCCAAAACAAAAACATGTTAATGTCTTTTTTCTCTCTCTCTTTTTTTTTTTTTTATATTATAGTGTCACCTAGCCTCTCTCTCTAAAAAAACATAAAAACCCTCTACCTTCTCTCTAGCCAAAAAATCGCCGCCACCGCTTAGGTTGACCGGCTCCGGTGGCTTCTTCAGCATCGGAGTCGGGTTTCTTCTTTTATTTTGTCTTTGCTTCCTTCTTTTATCGGCACATCCATCTTTTTTCTTCCAACGGCATTAGATCTATAATTTTTAAGCTTCGATCTTCCTAACCTTGGGTTCAGCTTCTTGGCTTTTTTTTTCTCCGTCAAGTTTAGCTTCAGATCTGGCCGTTTTCATGGCTGAGGCAGTCTCCAACTACTACTTCACTGCCTCTGATGAAGAATCTTCACCAACGCAGATCGAGATCTCCTTCCTGTTTTTAAAGAGTCTTTCTTGCTGAGTGGTCTCTAGGCTTTGGTAGTGTCTCACCGCCCCCGGTAGCTCCTCTTTGAAGCAACATAAAGGGTCGCACGGCATGCTCATTCGGTTCTAACTAGTGGTAAAGGAGATTCTTGCAAGTTAACTTATTGTGTGTTTTTTCTTGTCTCAGATTTGTTTTAATTGTCTTCATAAAATTTAGGTTTTAATTTTTCTTATTTTTGGATCTCTTGATTCTGTTCCGGGAAGTGAATGGATATTGTATAATCTGTCTGTCTGGGTTGTTTCCTCTTAGTTCACCTTGTTTGGTCTTAATCACCGGGAGGGTCTTGTACTCATTGGCTTAAGTCTCCGGAAAGATTAATTTATTTGTCCGTCTTTATATTTTACTTTGAAGTTATTATCAATAAATCATTCAGACGAAAAAAAAGTCCTTTTTATAGTGTTTTTTTTTTTTTTTTTTTTGTAGCAAGTGGATGATAATGCAAAACAAAGAGTAGTTTATGACTCTATGTAGAAGTCAAAATAAATACTGTATTAGTTGTACTTTCCAAAAAAAGTCGAAAGAACGACATTATTTTAATTAATAAAGACAAATTTGAAGGTGGGTTTGATATCGATAGAAAGACGCAGGTAACTCAATAATACAATCTGTGGAAAAAAGAACAAAAATAAATGACAAGATAAACTCTTAACCATAGTTAAGTTACATATACGGGTAACTTAGCATGCATCTAACTTGGATTAACTTGATAATAAGTGCCTATAAGTTTGGTGATGAAAATGGTCGATTCCTTATCATTAGTGCTAAACATGGAAGGCATAGTAGCTTTTGGACCAAAACATGGATCTATACCCTCTCTTAGTTTCCCTACCAACTTATTTTCGTCATGCAAACTCTCTAGCTTTCCCCAAAAGTTATTTCCGGGTAAGCATGTAAAGCTTGTTTGCGTGAAGGCCACTGCCACTCCGACTGATGATCAAGGTTTTAATCGAAAGTTCAAGAAGTTGCCACCTTCGAAATGGGGTCATCATTTCCTCTCTGCTCAAGTCGATGTCTCGGTGAGTCTATATAACACACACACACACACACTCATATATATATATATATATATATATATATATGTGGGTAAAGGAACGATGAAACAAATGATCTTATTGTTAGGAAATGAATGGCCTTGCGCAAGAGATCGAGATCCTAAAGTTGAAAGTAGGGGAGATGCTCATGTTTTCTTCGAAAAGCGTTGAGTCGACCAAGAAGAGAATCCTTCTTATATATATGCTTCTGAGCCTTGGTGTAGCATTCCACTTCAAAGATGAGATTGAGGAGATTCTAGAAGAGAGTTTTGGAAAGATAAATGAGATGATAGCAGATGAAGATGATTTATATACGACTTCCACCATGTTTTGGGTGTTCAGAACATACGGTTACAACATGTCTTCCGGTAAAAATTCTCTAGCTAGCTATATATACTTGTCATGATCGAGATTTTAATTTGCAATCTTCTTTTTCATTGATCATATATGTATTATGACAAGATGTGTCTATTGACAAACAGGCGTTTTCAAGAGATTCAAGGGGGAGAATGAAAAGTTTAATAAGGAATATTCTTTAATCGGTGAAGTCAAGGGTACGGTGAGCTTGTATGAAGCTTCTCAATTGAGGACGATGAGAGATGATATCTTGGACGAAGCGTTAAGCTTCACGACAAGCAACTTGGAGTCGTTAGCTATAGCCGGATCAAGTTCTCCCCATATTTTAATGCGTATACGAAATGCTCTTTGCATGCCTCAGCACTACAATGCAGAAATGGTATTCGCGAGGGAATACATTTCTTTCTATGAACAAGAAGAAGATCACAACAAGATGCTACTCAGATTTGCTAAGATCAATTTCAAGCTCTTGCAGCTAAACTGGATACAAGAACTGGAATCCCTAAGCATGTATTATTCAAGATTTTTTTGCGCTTCTAGCTATGTTTTTTGCCATACAAGTTGACGACAATAGTCATTATATTGACATGTTTTGCAGATGGTGGAAGCAGCAAGACCTTGCATCTAAACTCCCACCTTACTTCAGGGATAGGTTGACCGAGTGCTATTTATTAGCATTAATTGTACATTACGAGCCACAGTTTTCACGTGGTAGAGTTGCACTAGCTAAGATCAACACAGTCCTTACCCTTGTTGATGACACGTGTGACAGGTATGGTAATGTTTCTGAACTTGCAGCTCTTGTTCATTGCGTGGAAAGGTAACATGTTCCAACACTTTCTTGTAACAAACGAGTATCCCCTTCTTACATGAGAAAAATCTCTAAGCCAACCCATGAAAAAATCCTAGTGCAATATAGAGATCCTAAATTCCTAATTAATGAAATAAAATTCACTGATTACTTTACCACTTGACCATGACTCCATATAGTCATATACCATATCACTATCTTTTAAGGGCATCTCCATAGGGGGAACTATTTTAGGTGTTCTTAGAGTAAAAATATTATGAAAATAATGTAAGATCATTAGTTAAGATCTTTTGTTAAGAAGTTAGTTATTGGGAGAACATGTTTAAGATCATAAGATTTAATAATATAATATTCTTAAATATATTACAATTATAAAAACTTATAAAATAACATTTAAATTGCAAACTTATAAAATTTTTACTAAAATTCAAAATACAATACCAAAATTTTATGAAACAAAAAAACATTGTAAATAAAATTAAAAAAAAAACAAACAAACATATTACTTAATTAAGTAAACACACAAACATTTTATTTAATTAAACACACAAACAAACATTTTATTTTTTTCTTTCTTTGCAAAAAATCTCGGCCAATCACGTGAAGCCACGACCAATAAGAACTGAGCTTAAATCAGTTCTTATTCAAGATCAAAAAAATTGTTCTTAGGCCATTATTCATTATTTTACTAATTTTTTTGGGCTTAGAACCAGAGCCGGCGCTGAGTTTATAAAGGCCACAAGCCCCAAAATAATTAAGGCTGAATTTAAAAGGTTGGTTTAAAAGGTTAAATTGTACTGGAGGCTAGAGTGCATGAGTTTTAAAACCGTTCTTTTTTAAGTTACCAAATATAAATTATCACAAAATAGAATATTGGTCCATTTGACATGTATCAACCCGCCAATGTAAAAATTAAGACAAACATTTTTTTCATAGATTGAGTAATATATATTTGTTTTTAAAAATTCAAATCACAACATATGCGGAAAATTTTTTGTATATTTATTAATCATATAAATGAAAGTTCCAAACAATTTGTAAATAAAATAAATAGAAAAAGATGATAGGAGAATCATAATTTAAAATCTTAATAAAAATTTTGAAATCTAGTTATTAAAACAAAATTTATTGTCTACTACTCTACTTGGATATAAAATCTTAGTTTTGAAATTCTGATTGGTTTATATTTTTTAAGAAAATATTTAGTAATTTTTGTCCATAATTTATTAGAGAGAAAAATAATTTTTTATTAACTAATAATTATCTGTATTTTTAAAAAAATCTTAGCTGTTAATTTTTATTTTTATTTTTTTCAAGTACAAGTTAGTTTTGATTTGAGTAAATTTTTTTTTAATTTTTCTAGATTTTTTTATTTTTATCTGCAACATGTTTTATCTTTAACTAATTATATTTAATTAATTAATCTTAATTAAACTTTTCTAATGGCAATTGAATGTAATTTTTTACATATTTTAAGATTAGTTTCATATTTGTACTTCTCAATTAATATAGTAGGATTATCAGATTAAATCTGTTAAAAAATGTATGAATTATTATTTACTATATTGATTTATCAATAAAAGCTTAAATATTTTAAAGTCCGCGTAATCACGCAGGTCATCTAGTATGAAGTAAGTTGTTTTGTTTTGTTTTGTTTATGTTAATTAATTTACAAGTTAAGTAAATGATCTAGCATTAGGAAACATTATCCTTCTTAGGTTTGTTTCATAAGATGTTGTAGAAAAAAACGCAGATCTCAATAAATTATATTATTATTTTTAAAACAAAAAAAATTAACACTAAGACATCATTTATATATATCAAAGTAAAAACATGATAACAAATGATCAAAAGAACATGGAAAAAAAATAATATATCAAACATTTGATATAATATATATATATAGAATAGAGAGAGCTGTAATTATATACAATGAATATATTTTCCGTATAATTAAAAATCTCAGTATAAATGTACAGATGGGATCCAGATTATGTAGAAAATTTACCAGATTATATGAAAATCGTCTTCAAGTTTGCTTGGAATACTTTCAAAGAGTGCGAAAGTGCAGGCAGGTTGGACGAGGGATTTTCATATAGTGTGCAAGTTGCACTCGAAGAGGTAGTGTACATAAAATTACAACCATCCAAATATCTTAATATCAAAATCATTAAATTAATTGATGTTGTTTAACATTCTTTTGTATGATCCGCATAAGCAGTTCAAGATATACTTGAGATCCCTCTTTAGCTTTACCAACTGGGAAAAAGGAGACGTGGTGCCTACATTTGATGAGTTTTTGGAGATTGGGGGAGTCGAAGTAACAATGTATATAAGTATAGCAAGCAGTTTTATGGGGTTGGAGAAAATATCTAGGGAACAAGGTTATGAATGGCTAAAATCAAGACCAAAATTCGTTGAGGCTCAGGCTAAAAAGGCTCGTCTAATGAATGACATGGCCGGCTTTGAGGTAACAAAAATTACATGATCTCTTGTTTGTTTAGTGATTAAGACATAATTAGTAATGCTAATGCACATATGGTACCTAACAGAGTGACATGAGCAGAGGGTATGATGTTAATGCCATCATGTACTATATGAAGCAACACAAAGTCACCGAGGAGGAAACATTCACAAAGCTTCAGAAAATGGTTAGGGACTTGGATAAAACAGTGAACGATGAGATATTGAAGACAACAAAGAGTGTGCCACGACAAGCCCTTAAGCGGGCTATTATATTTGGAAAAATACTAGACTTTACTTATAGGTCTGGTGAAGAATACACTCATCCCGAAGGAAGATACAAGGATCATATCACATCTTTGTTTGTCAAGCTTATTAGCATTTGAAATAATAATACTTGGTATTTATGATATATGTCTGTCTTTTTCAATAACAAAATTTGTGGCGAACATGTCTCCCACAAATTTGTGAAATTCACATCATTTCCCCGCTACATATATGTTTGTAACAAAATCACAAACTAAATTTATAATGAATTTATAATTGACTAATTTGCGGTAATCCGGGTTGGCACTTTGGAACACTACTATACATCATTTGCAGACTAAAACAATTTTTATAAAATGAACGTCAGGACATATTGTCTTCACTAAAGAGATCACTCTATCCAACTTGGTTCTTCTATGTATGATTCTCCTCTACACACACCTTTTAAAAATTTGGTTTTACGCACTATTCACTGATTCCGACAGTATACGGACAAATCTGAACCATACTATTATGGAAAAAAATAAAGAGCACAAACATACATAATTATAATTTGAATGAGACCACCTGAATACTCTTTTGCTTAAGACCACGTTCAAACTGATTGGTTAAGACCACCTGATTACTCTTTTGCTTAAATTTTTGCGTCACCGAAAAAGTTGAGTAACTTGCATAGACGACGAAAAAGATGCTACTAAGATTTGCAAAGATCAACTTCAAGTTCATGCAGCTACATCGGATTCAAGAACTAAAAACTCTGAACAAGTACTACTCTACATTTTTCACGTCTAGCTATGTTTCTTTCTTGCAATACGAGCTGAAAAAGTCATTAATATGTTTTGCAGATGGTTGAAGCAGCAAGAGCTTGCATCTAAACTCCCACCTTACTTCAGGGATAGATTGGTCGAATGCTATTTATTTGCATTAATTGTATATTTCGAGTCACAGTTTTCACGTGGGATCAGGGAATTCCACAAGCTATATATGATCAGCACAGTCTTTACCCTTGCTGATGAAACTTGTGATAGATATAGTAATGTTTCTGAAGTTGCAGCTCTTGTTGATTGCGTGGAAAGGTAACAGCACCATCCAAAACTTCTTGTCTCGTGATTATTTAATCCTCACAAATCAGTATCCCCATGATAAAATCTTAGTGAAATAGAATAAAACTTCTAAATGAGATTAAATACATTATAATGTCTAGATCTAATTATAAACTTCTACACTATTAACTAACATATATAAAGAAGATAAAAATATCCTGGACAATTATAGTTTGGTGTCATTACTCAAAACGTGTCCTGATTCGGTTAATTTAAAAATAAAAACATAATTGAACAAACTGAAACCCTAAATCCTAATCATTTCATTTGTAAACCCAAACCGACATATAATTTCATTCTAATTGTAAAATCTATATTCTAATCACCTTATTTGTAAACCCAAACTGACACAAAATTTTGTCAATGGTAGAGAAATTTAGTGCAGCAACATAATCTGATCTTCAGTTTGCAGCAGGCATATCCCCACTGGTGTTTGTCCCACCATGAACCCCACACTGAGGTGTGTCCATTCACAAACACATCTTCTTTGTACCTACTTTTGCCATGCTCCATCAACAATGGAAAGAGTATATTACTATTGAATAGCTTTTAGTTATATGTGATTAAGTATTTCACCCATTTGGCCTTGTTTTCGTTAGTTTGCGAGATAAACTGATTTTGTAGAATAAATCATATGTTTTTAGTCGTTTTTAATTATTTCTCAAATTAAATTTTGTTTATTAATGAGTTTTCCTAGATTTTTGTCTTGAAGAAAAATCTATAGCATACAAGAAAAAGAAGTCTAGATATAATATAAATTTGAAGTGAATTATACTACAATTCTATTGATTTATCACACTACTAAAAAAATGAAGGAAGAGAAAATAAAATATGAGCCAAATATAAGCAAAACCTAAGCAAAAGATCACCATTCTTCCTTTCTAACTATAATGATAAGATCCAAAATTAAGTGAGAAGGAAAACAAATGTTGAGTGATATCTTAAATTATTTTGTCAACTTATAGATGACTTTTATACAATATTTAAAGATCATGCATGATATAAACAATGAGTTATTAAGTAAAACAGCAATCAATTTTCATTATTTCAATGCAGTTTTGCATGGTTTAAGATGTTACAGATTCAATTGTTCAGTTGTACGATACTTCCTCCGATTCAAATTAGTTGTCTTTTAAGGTTATTTCATACAAATTAAGAAAATAATTAAATTTTATATTTTACCCTTCTTTAATATATTTTCTAATTTTTTGAATTGATCAAGACATTAAGATAGTTTGACAAAATTGAAATATATATAAAATATCTACACTGAAAATTCAAAACGGCAACTATTATAAAACAAAATTTTCACTCTAGAAAAACAACTAAAACAAAACGGAAAGAGTATATTACTAATGAATTGCTTTTAATTATATGTGATTAAGTATTTCACCCATTTGACCTTGTTTTGTGTTAGTTTGTGAGATAAACTGATTTTGTATAATAAATCATATGTTTTTAGTCGTTTTTAATTATTTTCAAATTAAATTTTGTTTATTAACGAGTTCTAGATTTTTGTCTTCAAAAGAAATCTATATGACATGTATCTTGCTTTACATTCTGAGCTAAGAGCAAGTCCAACGGAGGTTTTTATGAGGGGTTTTTTTTAAGGGATTTTAGTCAAGAATGCCATTTTTTAAACAAAACTTATAGAAAATGCCATTTTTTTCTTTTCTTATCAATTCTGCCACTTTCCATTATCATGCCACATAGCAAAAAGACATAAATAACCTTTTAGTAAATAACATTCCAGTGGACCAAATCCATATAATCAGGTTTAGTTCATCCCTAATTTGTCTATCAACCTCTCAAATTGATCTGATCTACTTGGTTGGACTTTACATGTCCATTATTGTCCAAAATTTATTAAAATAACTTGTCTACCCTACAAGTCTGCTAAACTTTTTATACTTTGGGTGGACCAGATTCAACCTCTAGATATGTTTTTTATGTCCACTCACAATTCTGTCCACATAACAGGTCTGCAGATACAATAGATCAAATACAACATCAAAATTCGTTGTGCACCCCAATTTTGTCTATCGGCGCTTTTTGTCCGTCGACGCTTTTTGACTCTGGTGGACCATATCCGACAACCAAGGTATTTATAGTCCCTAAAACTTTCTTTTCTCTAGTGGACTATATCAACTTCATAAGATCTCAAGGATGGACAAGATTTGTTAGTAAAATGGAAAAGTTTGGTTTACCAGTTTTCTAGTCCACCGGATCTGGTCCATCAAAAAACAAAAGACATCTTGACATCTTGTCCATCTGACTGTGGATCTTGTCCACCGGAGATGCATCAATGTGTTTTTTGAATCGCAAATTCTGGACAGGCGAATCATATAGAGGTTTGAAATGAAAGAGATGGAAATTTGGAGAGAGAGAGAGAGAGTTGGATATGTGGAGAGATGGGGTTTTGGAGAAAGAGAATGAAGTTTTGGAGGTTTTGAAAAAAACAAAAATGGTGAATTGGAGAGAGATCGAGAGAAATGAGAGAAGAAGAGAGAAACAAATGAAAGCTTTAGTTAAGGACAATTTTGTCATTTTAGATTAGTCAGAAGTGGGTCCTATGGCATATTAAAAAATGCTTGGTTGAAAGTGGCATTGGTCACAATGACTGTACATGGCATAAATCATAAATTTCTCTTTTTTTAATGTGAAGGTGATTAAAAATAAATGAAAAATGGTGTGTTGTGTATATATACCAAACCAAAAACAAAAAGAAAGAAAAAAAAGAGACGGTGACGTGTTGCGTATTGGTTGGGTGAACCGTTTTATATAAAGAAAAATGTCGATTGTGCCTCTTTCTCTTCCTCCTCTCTCTTTCTATCGCTAATCTTGTCTCAGAATCGGAACAGAATGATTCGAGTTTTGAGGTTATCCTTCCGTTCATAATTTCTCCTTCTGTTCAGAATCATCTTAAGCGGGTGAGTTTCTTCGTCACCGATTTGTTTCGTTTTCGTTCAGTTGATCCCTCTGTCTATCGTGATTGATCCCATAGGTTATGAATCTTGCTTGTCCAACGAATCTCGTTATTGCCCATACTTTGATTTGATTTGTTGATGGTTCCAATAATATTATGTGTGTTAATACCCATGTTGATTTGTGATCTGTAGGGAAAGATTTTTGTGAGACTTTCAAGAACGAAAACCCCAAAAACAAATCTGTAGCTCTATTTGTGATCAGTAGTTTTAGAACTTCTTGTATATGTTGCTGTACCTTAATCTTGTGGGTTTATAAAGTTGTTGTACTGATGCTGGATTTCACTGGATTACATGTTGGAAAAGCTGCTGCTGGGGATAAGTGATACGTTTGTGGTTGTTTTAGGAGGAAGAAATCATTGAATTAAAAGCAACAATAAATTAATTCAATGATCATTGAGGTTTCATTAAATTGGAAATCATTGAGGTTTCATAAATTAATTAAAAGCAACGTTTGTGGTTGTTTTAGGAGGAAGAAATCATCCAATTGGAAATCATTGAATTAAAAGCAACAATAAATTGAGGTTTCATTAATACAATGGATGGATACTTCGCCTACAAAAACTTTTACACCAAGAAATATCTCAAACCAATAATATCACTGGATCCAACCCGATTGAGTACTTGATCCGACAGACCCAGATGAACTATGTGTCTGATGTCGTTTTGTTGAATTTGGTTTGGGAGTTTCCGGTTCTTGAATTGTGCCTAAAAGCTTGTCTTCCTTTCTTGGGTGCTTCTGACTCAACCAACTTCTTGAGCTTCTCTAGAGCTGCAACGAGAAATGACTTCATCATTTGCCAATATACAAATGATATGAATGGCCTCATATGTTTCCTATGCACTAACAGAGTACTTTCATGTCTATTTTGTAGAGTGTTGTTTCCTAGAAATATGTACACTAGGCTAAGAAATTACCGGGTGTGTAAGTGGCACGAATGGAATCTAATGAAGTGGGCGAGATCGGATAGATAGGACATGAATCACTCCCAACTTTCTTCAGGAGCTTTGAGAAACGCCTTACCTGAAAATTTTTAAAATATCCAAATGAACAAGTGGAGCTAGAGTCAAGAGCTTAAGCATGGCAATTGCCCTATACAATTACCCTAAGTGATTAGTGAATAATTCAGTGAGATGAGTACAAGATTCTGATATTGTATTTTCTTCCCCTGTTTGAGACACACCTTGTCATCTAGTATCTATTATCTCACGTACCTCTAGCTTGTGTTTCCACATAAGTGATAGAGAAAGAATGTTTGTGTGTATGTGCAGAATATAGTTTCAGTTTACCTCATGATTACTCAGCAATGTGAAGCACCGCCCAGCCTGGCCTGCTCTAGCTGTCCGCCCAGCACGATGGATGAAGGTCTTTGCAAAAGGAGGCATATCATAGTTTATGACATTTGTTACCCCTTTAACATCCATTCCACGTGTTAGAGCATCAGACGCAACAAGAACTTGGATATCGCCTTTTCTAAAGGCCTTTAATTCTTTGCTGCAGGCAAAAATTTTCAATAAATGAGCAGATTTCTTTATATTTGAGTGCCACAGGGTCCTATTAAGTGATGCAAGATTCAAGTATTACCTTCGAACTGATTGGTTCAGACCACCTGAATACTCTTTTGCTTTTATGTTTGCGTCACCGAAAAAGTTGAGTAACTTGCATAGACGACGAGTTGTCTCTACGGAGGATGTGAAGATGATACACTTTTCACCTTCCCATGATTTTAGGAGAGCAACTAAATATACAGGCTTCATCCCGGTTTCGCAAATCTGTTAAAAACATGTGACGTAAAATCAGGAGATAAATTTTTGCAGACAAATGTTGTGTCAAAGCACAAACTTGAAGAAAAAAATGACACATTAAACACATATACATACCAGTCTAAGGCATTCCAACTTCTCGGGTAGTCTGTATCGGCTTCCTCCAGTTGTCATGAATAACGGATGATGCAGGTCAAGCTGAATAAGCTTGCTTGGATCCTGCGTCAATGTAGCTGATAATACCATCTTCACCAACCTTGGATATGGTTTACCCTTGAAACCTCTTTCCACACTTCTGTGGATTTAAAGTAAGCATCACATTAGTTACTTTTAATCAGCTTTGACTACAGCCTTTAACCAGCTGAGGTTATTATGTGACTAATGTAGTATAACAAAGGAAATATGCTCGAGAGATGTAACTCACTGTCTACGAACAGTCTGCAGAGCACCAAAAGCGGAAGGAACAAACGCTGTAGGAAATAGGCCATCGTCAGATGCCTGAGTAAGTTGCAGAACAGTTGGTAGCCATGATTGATAAGCTTCCCTTAGCAATCTGTCGGTTTCATCAACAACCTGAAAAAAATTCGCTTTATCAAACAAATTGAAAACTAAGACAGAGGTAAAGTAAGAAGCGAAATCTAGATTTTTTTTTATCATACAAGGTAACGCAAATGCTCAAGCGTAAATCCCTTGGTGTTGTTGATATGATCCATCAGCCTTCCTGGTGTTGCTACCAATATGTCCACAGCACTCTCAAGGTTTTGGGAAAGATCGTCAGGATCAAAGCATATCCCCGCATCAAGTTTAGGCGTCTTAATGAGCTGTGAGATTTCACCAGCTATAGAAGATTGACCCACAGCTGAACCAACAGTTAATCCCACAGCTGGAGCTATAGCATCAAACACATCCTTAACCTAAACTTAGCAATGACAAAACGGAAGACTTCAGTAAACCATAGAAGTTGATGTTGCGTTTCACAAAAAAAAAAAAAGAACAAAGCCAGAAGTGAGAACCTACCTGCAAGGCTAAATCACGAGTGGGCAAAACGACTAAAGCACGGAGGCATCTGACAGGACGAGAAGCAAGGATTTGCACAATTGGTAAAGCATAAGAGAGAGTCTTGCCACTTCCTGTTGGAGAGTTAACACAGATGTCTCTTTCGAAACCACCTGGTCCTATTGTCTCATGCCAAACTGAAACTTGCACTGGAAAAAGTGAAGAGATACCCATCTCCTCCAATGCTTTCATCAACCTTATCACATATTAAAGAGAACATAGTTTCAGAAGCTTAAAAAAGTCATCATACAACTAAGAAACTTTCAGCTGGAATCAAAAGCCGTAACAGAGATACTTCAATCAAATCTTATATTATATACATAAGTCGATGTTACCTGGGATTAAGGCAAGGGAGGGTTTCGAGAGCACAGGTTTCGACATTGCTGACGTCAATCGGAGCTCTCATCCATGGAACAACAGAATCAATCTCTCTCTCCGCCGCATCCTCTTTATCTCTTCCCATACTCAGCGTAATCGTTTTCTGTGGCGATGATTTCCCAGGACGAGAAGGAAGAAGCCGGTGGGTGGTGAGACAAAAGCTTCTCTCCGGCAACCAAAACCCCTCTTTCGATTTCGATGATTAAAACCAAAAAGGGTTTTACAGATTTTACGGTTTTACCTATTAACCCATAACCGATCGGTCGAACCGGCAGGTCCGGTTTATGATCTAGCACCGAAAAAACATGGGTGAACCATATAAAAGTAAGTCCACACTCCACACTTTGACAAAACCAAATACAAATTATCAAAAACAAAATCTCAAAAACAAGAAAATACAATTTAATCTGTTAAAAATATAAAAAAAAAAAAGGTAGACTAGTTGGACCATTGATTTAACTACATAGAAGAAATTGATATCGTGAAAACTTTATATATTTCCCTAATAATTTCTGACTCATTTATACAACATACCCACCGTCTTGAGGAAGTAGAATCTACTGTAATATAATTATTAAGAGGGTTATAACCTATAAGTTATAACTACCGAATGTGGAATTTGTCGAGTTTTTAGCTTTTTTACATACAATTGTCGAGTTTAAAGAGACTTCTAAACGAGCTGAACCACATTTTTTTTTTTTTCATTGAATTATATGTTATATGTATAATAACAAGATGCATGCTTCTGTTGACGAAAAGAGGTTTTCAAGAGATTCGAAAGAGAGAATAAAAAGTTTAAGGAATCTCTAGTCAGAGATGTCAAGGGTATGGTGAGTTTGTATGAAGTTTCTCACTTGAGGAAGACGAGAAAGGATAAACTGGACGAAGCGTTAAGCTTCACGACAAGAAACCTTGGAGTCGTTAGCTAAGCAAGTTCGCCCCATATATATCTCAATGCGTATACGAAACGCTCTTCGCATGCCTCAGCATTACAATGCCAAAATGGTATTCACGAGGGAATACCTTCCTTTCTACGAACAAGAAAAACATCACAACAAGATGCTACTCAGATTTGCGAAGATAAACTTCAAGTTCATGCAGCTACATTGGATTCAAGAACTGAAAACTCTGAGCAAGTACTACTCTACATATTTCACGTACGCTTCCAGCTATATTTTTTCTTGCGAGCTTGAAAAAGTCATTAATGTGTTTTGCAGATGGTGAAGGCTGGAAGCAGCAAGATCTTGCATCTAAACTTCCACCTTACTTCAGGGATAGATTGATCGAGTGTTATTTATTCGCATTAATGGTATATTTATAGCCACAGTTTTCACGAGGGAGAGTTGCACAAGCTAAGCTCAAAATCGTATTTACCCTTGTGATGGCTAGATATGGTAATGTTTCCGAAGTTGTAGAATAAAAACACCATCAAAACTTTCTTGTCACGTTATTAATTAATCCTCAAAAATCAGTATCCCCATAAAAAATCTTAGTGAAATAGAATAAAACTCCTGAATGAAATCAAATACTACATTACTACTGTACTACACTATGTGTTCTCTGATTCTAGTCTCTAGATCTCTGTCTCCTTTTACAAATATACATATTAAAATTGTAACGATCTTATATATATATATAAAGGTTTGAGCTGTGACACAAGAATATTTATACATGAGGAGTTGACTCGTGTGGACTACAAAAATGTAATAGAGATATCCCTAGAAAAAACTATAGTAAATAGTATTTCATATATATGAATACATATGGGATCCAGATTACGTGGAAAAGTTACCATATTATATGAAAACCGTCTTTAAGTTAGCTTGGAATACTTTCAAAGAGTGTGAAAATGTGGGCAGATTCGAAGAACGATTGTCATATAATGTACAATTAGGAGCACTTGAAGAGGTATTAGTGTAAAGATCAAAGTTAACTGTACCATACAAATATAAAAATTGTAATTTATTAACGTTGTTTAACTTTCTTTTATATGCTTTTATACTAAGCAGTTTAAAATATACCTAAGAGCCAACTTTTCCTTTACCAAGGGGGAATACGGAGACGTGGTGCCTACATGTGACCAGTACATGGAGATTGGGGGAGTTGAAAAATTGATAGGGGACAATGTTATGAATGGTTAAAACTTAAAATCCAGACCAAAACTTGTTGACGACCAGGGTAAAAAGGGTCATCTGATAAATTACTTGCCCGGCTTTGAGGTAACTAATGGACAGTTGTCCTGGTTTTGTTAGTGATCAAGACCAATATTGTGTTAACAAATGAGTTGTAAGGTATCACAGGATGATATAAGTAGAGGCTATGTTTCTAATGCCAAGTACTATATGAGGCAATACAAAGATTTTATTCTCTATGTGTAATGGAGATTGACCATCTATCCTCAAGTATTTATATTTTTTCAGTTCTCTAATCTTACAATCGGAGAGAAATCCGTTGTGTTTGTTCCTTATACATTTCTCTTTCAGAATTTGGTGTCTTTGAGTTTGCATATTTTTTTCAACATAACTTAGTTTTGTTATTTGGGAGTTTGCCTATGTTAATCTGTGATTTGTAATTGCAAAATGGTGATAAATACACTCACAGGTACATTCTTCGTCACTAGCATCTTTGCTTAAGCACGTTTCAATATATATTTTTTGAAATCCAAATCTTGTCTTTTGTTATTACAATCTCCTAAAACCACCCTATACTTCTAAAATAATCTCACCAAATCACAATCTATAATTCTTTTTTAAAAAAACAAAAAAAACTAACAATTCCACCAAAGTATCATAAAATCTCACATAAATCTTACAAAATCCAAAATTTTCTAAATTCCACAAAATTTTCTGAAGTCTTCAATTCAATACACTTGTAGGAGAAGAATAGAGTTTTAAATCTTCTTGAGTCATAAGAAAGAACTAAAATCTTGTATCATCATACCGTTGTAAAAAATTGTTTTATTATTTAGTAGGTTATATCTCGCGCGCATGCGCAGATTTTTGTTTAGTTAATTATGTTAATTAATCATAAAATTATATATAATAAATAATTTCTGTAAATGTCACTAATATTTTTGCACTTTTTATTCAGATCATAAAATATCAAAATATATAACTTATTTAAATATAATAATACATACATATTTTCAAAATTTATTTATTTTTTATTGTTCAACTTTGAGAATAATGTTCTTTAGAACTTTTGAGTATTCGAGATTAAAAAAACATTGTTAATGATGAAAATGGAATTTTAATATGATATTGAAGCATTTAGTTTAAGATGTTCATTGTGTGACTTGCTGTTTTATAGAGAAAATTATGGTTCAAAACAAACAATTCATTTGATTTAAATATATAGATAATGAACCAATAATGTACCAATAATAACATATGAGAATTAGAAAAGTGGAATAAGTGCTTATTAATATATTTTTCACATTTTTAAGAAATAAAATCGTGAGGAACATTACTATGGTTATAATATGGGATGTTACAAACAAATATATTTCTATTATTAATTTTTAACCTATCTGTATTTTTGAGTTAAAAAAAAACTATCGGTATTTTTAAATTGTGGACTTGAATGTGTAATGCAATGTGGTTTTATATATACTTTTCCAAACTTTTATATTTATACTTTTCCAAACAATAAAAGTAAAGCTTATTGAAGTATTACATATTAAAAAAAGATATGTCAATATGTTAGAAAATAATAAAACATTGAAAGTACAAACATAATAGAGATGGATCTTTTCAACTTCATTCTCTTGTTGTGTGATGATTGAAATTGAAATTTCTTAATCTCCACCAATATATCTGAAAGTTTTGTTATAGTTATCAAAACTTTTATTTTACATATGTGAATTTAAATTAAAAATTTTAAATTTTAAAAATAAATAAGTATAATATACTAAGGCATTAGAAATAAAATAAAAATTAGACATATTTCATGCTTTCAAAATAAATCAAGAATCAAACTTATATTTGATTTTCAACCTATATATTAACATAAAAATATAAAATATATAAATTATTAGAGTAAGTTGTATTGATGGACAAATTATTAGAGTAAGTTGTTAACTTGTCCACGAATATCATTTAAATAACTTATCCACGAAAATTATATTAACTAAGATGTCTACGAGTTCAATTAGTTGTCTACCGATACTTTTTAAATATGAAAACGAGGCAAAACGCAACATAAAAATTTGTTTAAAATTTGTGGAATAATATTTAGTTTCTGAAGAAAATATCACCAAAATAAATGTATTTTTGTTGTTAACCGTTTAGACCTTGTGTGAGATTATTGGTTTTAAGAAGGAAAAAATTTGGGCTGTTGATTTAGGAATAATTTATTTTGTAGAGATATATTAGAGATATTTTAGGAATCTTATTGATTTTGTAAATTCTGGAGGAAAATGGTAGAATTTTCTTTATGAAAAATCGATTATATGATTGAGATTTAGATAAATTATAACAAACTTATAGATATTGTGGAGATTTTATGGCAATAAACTTTAAAGATTTAGGTCTATTTCATAGATTTTACTAATTGGGTTTGTGCAATTTTTTAAAGATTAAAATTGTAAATAATTTTTTTAATAAACAAAACTATAAGAATATATCATAAAACGTATTTAAAAATGTTAATATAGATATAAACCAACAATCGCATGTCCACACTTAACAAAGCCAAATACTATGTCAAACAAAAATCTCAAAAACAAGAAAATACAATTTAATCTGTTAAAAGTTAAAACTATAGAAAAGGTAGACTAGTTCATTGATTTAACTCAAAGCAATAAACTATACAGAAGAAATCGATATTGTGAAAACTCATTTATACAAACATACCCACAGTCTGAGGAAGTAGAATATACTGTGTAGTATTTATTAAGAGGGTTACCGAATGTGGACTTTCTCTCGAGTTTTTAGTTTTTTACATACAATTGTCGAGTTTAAAGAGACCTCTAAACGAGCTGAACCACGGCAGCGACTCTCAGAGCACCGTTCTGGAGAAGTTCAGAGAGCTCATCGAAGAGCAGTGCGGTACGCCAACCCCACCCTTTGGGAGCTTTAGGCAGAAGAGTTCCTCTCTGTTTAAAGCTCCCAAACAACATCACTTCTCTTTTTGACGGGCATATCAGCTACAAGAACATTTGAAAATAATATAGCTTATTATGACTCAGATGCATCAAAACAAGACCAAAGATTTTTTCATTCCGCTAAGACAATGGAATCGTACATGAATATCAACAAAAACTTGAGCATATATATATTTGTAAATACCTGGTAACGTGCAGTCACTTTGTCACGAGGATCTATGTAAACATGAACCTGAAATGAGGTAGAAGAGATTGTTATTTCACGAGAAATGACAGCTGAAGTAGCTCTTATAGGTCTATTATAACAATATACCGTAGGAAACTAACCTTCCTTACTGAATCCAGTATCTCTGCTTTGCGACGGTGAAGAAACAATCCTGTAGAAATTGATTATCAAGTTATGTATTATGACACACCAAACCAACTAATGTGAGGAAACATGTGATCTTGTCATTGTGTTGACTTATGTTACCAATAGTTCGACGTCCTTGAGGGTCTTCATCATTGAACGCCTGAATGCTAATCTGGATATGGTATCAAAACGTAACCCAAATCTCATAGTTAGAAAGCCACACCAGCTTCAAGAGAAAGCTTGGCGACCAAGTTGGGAGTTTTTGATACCTTCCACAGAGAACCAGCATAGAAGAATTCAGGAGAATGCTCAACATGACCATTAGCGAGTCTATGGACATCTTCAAATTCAACTCTGCAGACAATTAAAATATGCATACGAGAGGAATCATTACCAAACAGGACAAAGTAAGGAGTCACAGCAAATTTGATTAAACCAAGAGAGTTAGTTACAAGTAAACAGAACTGGAAACATTACCCAAAACGAAAGGGAGGAAAGTGACACAAAGGTGTCCTTGTATCAAGTGATATGGTACAACTTGCGTTCTCCCACTCAGTCCCTACTGAAGTTTCCTTTGGTTCTGACATTCCAACAGTACTTCCACTGCCACACCCTCCCTCCGTTTGACCACCACGATGATTATTACCAACACCGCTTGTCCCTTGGCTCAGCCCAACAAGAGCTGTCAAACCATCTTTAGAAATTTCCCCACTCTGATCAATCCTACCTTCAGAACCATCACTAGCAATAGGTTGCTGACCATTTCTGTTAATGGGGACACGAGAATACACAAAAGGTGTAGGAGGCCAAGCAGGTGGTGGCACAAATGTAGCTTCGCAGCCAATGCCTGCAAGTCCATCGATGTGTTGTCCTCTGACACTGATCCTGACAGGCTTAAAGATACCTATTCCTTCGCCTTGAGAAGATTCCGTCACATACACGTTTTCCATGTCTCCCATCATATTGTTCTGCACATTGTCTTGGCAATAATAGTTGTTAAAGGCTGCACCATGTGAAACCCCAAATCCCTGTTTACACGCGCATGCAACACTGATAAGGCAACACCTTTTGCATGTGTTGGCAGCCACTTCCTGCACCCTCTGACTGAGAAGCATCTGAATAGTAGTCAAACATAAAAACATTAATGCATTTATGTACGCAAACATTTAAAACCAGAGTAGAATTGCTACTATTAAGACAAATGTATCAAAGCTAAGCGGATCAACCACCCCTAACTTTCTAAGACTGTTTGAGTGAGAAAGGAAGCAAGTTTAAGGACAACGAACCTGCAACCAGAGGCCATCATTCACGGCTTTACAAGGGAAACCCAGCTCTTCAAGTTCTTTTCTTGCGTTCAGTAGTATTTCAAAAGACATATTGCAATACAAAAGCGAACCACCTTCAAAAGTGTTAACAAAGGCACCGTATTCTTCCTCAGTAAATCCACATTTTCCTTTAACAGATCCTGTACCTTGCCTTGTCCCCACAACCCGTCCACCCCATGTTAGAGCAGAAACACCACAGTTTCCCCAGTCATTGACCACAAAACCATCAGAAGAAGAACCTAAAGTAGGAGAACTTCTAGAGTCTGCTCCTGATAACCAACTATCATTACCCAAATGGTATGCTTCTTCAGAAGGTCCTTCAATTGCCACCCCACTGCCTTCTGTCTTATCAACAACACTGGTGCTAATACGACCAAAGCTTGTTTGTGAGCTAGCAGATTGCTGAAAGACGAGGTTTGAACCAGAAACACCTCTTTGGAAGTCAACAACACCTTCTGCGACTGGAACAATCACGTCATCACTAGCATCTCTTAGGCCGTCTTCTATATCTAAATGACCAATCTTACTTTCCAAACTCCCGAAGGAGAAATCATCCATCATATTTTTTCCCTTCGATATAGCAGAATCAATAGGAAAGCTAGTCCCTTTCTCAAATCTGGAATCTTGATTGGAATGTTCTGTGTTGGAAAGAGCACCATTTGCAATGAAGGCATACAGTGCCAGTTCAAACCTTTTTGACATGGAAAGAAACACGGTTTAAGGAGCTTAAGAAATATAACATACAGTATAAACTGTAATCCAATTAGTCTATGCAATTCTATACCGTTTTTCTTCACTAGGGACCCATAATTCATCAGATGTCAGCAATGCACATAAAGTCTGTGCAGAGAGTTTTGGCAGCATCTGACAATAAAATGCGAATAAATAATTAGCAAGACAGAAATTTAGAAGACTTACTTCTAACTACAAAACTAGGTTGAATACTGTTCAATATCAGTATAAGATGCGTTCAAGATAGAATGGTATCAAAATGGAAGATGGTGAAGCCAGATACATCATGTCAATAGTTGGGACAAACAATTTAGCAGCGAGATGGGTTGAACAAGATTTACTTGTATGGGGATATTTTTGCTTCTGACGGATACCCAAAAAGAAACGAGACAATCACTAACGACACAAAAATCATAATGTCAGTCTAAAGCATAGACATTAAATTACCTCTCTCAGTTCCACAGCACCACTTTGACAGAGATAACCCCAGCAAGCATTCCTTACACGTTCTCCATGTATGCCATAGTCTTGGCTCTCAGCAAACACCTGAGTCAAAAGTGGAAGAAGCTCTGTGTACTCAAGATTCACGTAGAAAAAAAGAGGTTGAAAAATACACATGACTGAGATTTCTCAAACCTGATATGCCAGGAAGTTTGAAGTCCTCAGCTCAGAAATAATAAAATCAGTGCATATTGCACACAAATCCTGAATGACAAAAACCTCTAGTTTTTAGATAAACTGATCCACAAGAACCTAGACATATTGATCTAAGTCATAAGTATTAAGAATACCTGAAGATCAAGAAAAGAAGCTGCAGCTAAAACGCGAAAGGCGTTATCATCATCAAGCTTAGGATGATACCCATATAGATAAGCCAAAGCAACAGAAATTGCATCTCCATTAACATTTTTATCATCCACAAGTAAGTTAACAACCGGAGAGCTTGCTTCTTTCCATGGACCTTGGAGCATAGTCCTTAAATCACAAAAATTGCATACATTCTAATCAAAATTCAAAACCTGAACATCAAAATCAAACCTATCCCCACATAACACCGCTGAGATTTTTTGATAATTAACAATCGATCATATACCTGAAGTAAGAGCTGCGAGATAGAATAAGCCGATGGAGATGGTAGCTGGATCCCATAGCTTTAACAACAACATCGGAAAACGCACCGGACCCGAAACCTTCGGATTGAATATGATCGCATAAGGAAGTAAGATTACAATCGAGAGAACGAAGCTCCGATGTAGTCTGATCACTTTCAGCAAGAACCGGTCGCGATGGTTGAGGAGACGGTGGTGGTGGAACCGTCATCCTCATTTGATGATGATGCGACACCGACGTTCTAGAGTTTCGATAGTCTTGGTCCATAAAAACAACGATGTCGAATTCTCAAATTAATTGTTCTAGGGATTCAATTTCAATTGAGGACGAAAGCCATTGAAGACGGAGGAAGAAGCTCTCTCTCTCTCTACCTTGGACTTCAACAGTCACACACACCAAACTCGCGTGTAAAGTGATAACCTAAACGCCGTCGTTTCGTAGACTTTAAGAGAAATTACTAAATTGGAAAATACCAATTACGATAACCGAATCTAGTTTAACTAAACCGAACCGATGATTATGACCGTTGGAGCCAAAAACTTTCCCAACGGCTAACTTTATCTTAAGCTTTTTTTTCTCCTTTTGATTTTCGAATAGAAAATGCGAAAAAGGGAACAAAAATTTCGTCTTTATAATTAACTAAACCCTACCTTCCATTGATTATTATTCCACAGCACAATTTCAAAACTCAAAAAATCTCTCTCTATCTCTTTGAAATCGCAAAACTTGCATCAATGGCGTTAAGGAACATTGAAAACGCACTTCCGATCTCACAGGAACGACCTAAGAAGCTGGCTAAACTCTCAAAGCAACCAGAGATTGTCTCAAAGCAACCAGAGATTGGTCTGAACGATGAAAACAACCCTGTCGCTGTGCCTGAATCGACTGTTGAATACGTTGCTTCGGAGAATCTCAAACCAATTGAAGATCCTGAATCCTCTGTCAAGGTAAAAGATTCTCCTCTGATTTCTACAACTATGTGGATGTGGAGTGAGTGATTTGTTTGGATGATGATCATATATTCAATCTACTTATCTTGGTTTTTTTTGTTAATATATTGAAGAGGTTAGTAGAAGAATTAGCATCAAAGGATTGGATTAAAGTATGCGAGTCATTGAACAACACAAGGAGATTTGCAATTTATCACTCTTCTCTGTTGCTACCAATACTGTGAGTTTCTTTTGAATTATTCTATTTATCAGTGCCTGAAGCGCTTATAGAGTCTGGTGATGATTTTGTTTTTTTTTGTTTTTGGATCAATTTGAATGTGTAGAGAAAAGCTTATAGTTGTGATGGTGAAGGCAATGAAGAACCCTAGAAGTGCTTTGTGCAAGACTTCCATTATGACTTGTTCTGATATCTTCATTGCTTATGGAGAAAAGTTGCTCCAAGGACCTCATTTGAAATCAATGGACGATCTGGTAAAATTTTGATTTCTTCTGTCATTTTTAGTTTTTGATTGGGCTATGGATTCTTAATTTAACATTTTGGTAATCTTGATGGTGAAATTAAAAAACAGCTGTTGCAGTTGCTGATGAAAGCTTCACAAGACAAGAAGTTTGTGTGTGAAGAAGCAGATAAAGCGCTGAACACGATGGTTAACTCGGTGGCTCGCTTGCCTCTTTTGCGTAAGCTCCAGACTTATGTCCGTCACAGTAACCCTCGTGTCAGGGCCAAAGCTGCTATGTCTACTTCCAACTGCGTTTCTAAAATGGTATTTTTACAATTCTTTAAAATGTTTAGAGATAAAGTTATTCTATTCTTGAATTGTGTGATTGATTTTTTTGTCTCTGTATGTTTGGTTATCAGGAGCTAAATGAAATGGAAGAGTTTGGGATGGTTGTGCTTGCGCAAATGGCTGCGGATTTGTTGAGTGACAAGTTGCCAGAGGCAAGGGAAGCCGCGAGGGGTATGGTGAACTCGGTTTTCCAGAAATTTACATGGATTGCAGAAGAAGACGAAGACGGAAGCAGCAAACAAGAAGCTTGGCAGAAGTTTTGTGAAAAGAATGTAACAGGGCTCAATGCACAAGCCATGATCAAGATTGTCTCATCTCAATAAATGTTGTTGTTCTCTCTCATTCATGTAAAATACGTTTTTACATGATATAACGATCTTTCTATTTCTCCTATCCCTATTGGATTTGTCCTCTCAGTTCCAATGTTAATGCCATAGTACACTAGAGGCTCATTGGCTCATTAAGCTTCAAAAAAAAATTGTTGGTTTGGCTCCATTGTTCTTACTGACTTTGTCATCCACTTCAATCATCTCTGGAGTCTCTAATTTTTCCATTCCGAAGTGATGTTGTTGCTTTTTCATCTTTGTTCTTGAATCAGAGTTCTCAAAGCTCTTTCAACGTCTTCGAATGGTTGTCCAGCGTACAATGTAAGCTGCCTCTTCCTCACAACTATCACATTCTTACCACCAGAACTCACTTCGTCATAAAGATCCTACAGTGAATAAGTAAAAAATACAATCTCAATGCTCTTAGAATCTAGTATACTTTATACTCTCTGATCATGAAGAGAAATCCAGGGTTCTGAGGAACGCAAATCTCCTAAGTAAATTTCACAGACATTAGAAAAGAAGAATATAGTTAGTAGAAGAATGAGTTATCTACCTTGGTTGATACAGGAGCTATATCTGCAATGAACTCATCTAAGTCTTCAAAAACTGATTCAAGCAGATAAGAGAAGTTTCTAGCATCACTTTGATCCTCAAATGCAATCATGTGTGAAATCTGGCCCTCATTTTGTTCCATAGATTCGGTTCTTAAGGTAAAATATCCCTCGGATATGTCTTGATCTATTTTACTCCGCATGAGAATTCTCTGGAAGAAAAAAGAGAAACGGTAAGTTCTTGGTTGTGAATTAGTTTATTGGATCTGGCAATCAGAGCTTTTAAAACCAAAAGTCAAATATTATTCATAAAACCGGCAAGAACAATGCTCTCATAACCTAATATATCACCTACCAGCACATAAGGAAGCTTCAGCCACCACATATTATTATCTTTCTCAGATTGTTTCTCCTCCCTTGCTCTCCTCAGCGGTTTTCCTTTCCTGACGTCTCCATGTTTCCCTGACAACGAAGTGCTACCAAATCCAGAACCAGCTTCCATATTCGGTGTTCCGCTCACTCGGTTTCCAGATTTCTTTGACTTCTTAGTTTCGTTTGATGGTCGTCTTTGCTCAGGATCCTGAGCAGCACCTAAAATTTTAAGATAAGCTGAGGGTTGTGCAAGATATTTCGTCTTCATGACTAGTTAGCATATTCCATGTGTTGCAACGATTATGTCAGAACACTTATGGAATAATTCTTAGAACCCTACCTGTTTGTTCCAATCTATTCATTGCTAGTCAATCCAATATCTATTCAATACATCCCTAACAGCACCATTTGTTAATTGCAAATTAACACAACTCATCAATGCACTACTTAGCAAGATGTTGTTGTGGTATTATGCACTTTATTCTAAAACATACCAGAAACCATCTTGGAATCTGAATCCCCAGCCTTTTTTTGTTGTTCTTCAGGATTCTTCTCACCCTCTTGTGATTCACTAACACTCCCATTTTTCCCTGCCTTCTCAGTCTCAGACACTAGCTCATTGTTTCCCTTACTTCCACCAAAACCTTTCACATTACCCGTTGGTGGCTTCTCAGCTTTAAACTTATACTTCTTCTCAAACATCAAACTTTTCTCATTATTCAAATCATCATTTCCAGATTCATCCAACGGGTCTACACGCAATCCCGCCAAACCTTTTCTCTGAGAATTCAACCGTTTCTCCATGTTAGACAATCTTGCTCCTATCTCTTTCTCAATGTCAACCCCAGTTTCATCCTCTGCTTGCTTACCCTCACTTTTACGTGCTTCACGTGCCATCATTCTGATCTCTGCAATCTTCACATTCATCTCAAGATCCTCAAGCAAAACCACACTGCTCTCTCTTTCCCCGTCTTGACGACCACCACTACCACTTGAAGTTTCCGGCGTGTTATCCGATTTTGTTGAGTCTCCAAGAAACAAAACAGCACAAACAGTTTGAAATGCGAAAATTCCGATCAACCACCATCCATACTTGGCTATCAACTTCGGAGAGAGCTTACTCAGTTCACCATTCCCCTCTTTTGGCACAACAGAGCTACTTAAGACCTGAACCTCCTCCTCCTCCTCTACATCATCACTCTCGTTAGACACTACGTCGCTCGGAGGAACATTTTCCGGCGTTTTGATTCCGATTAAGGCGGTTTCTTGAGGCTTCGGATTTAGGGTTCTGAGAATTTTGGGTCGGAGGTAATTTTTCCTTCTTGATGACTTCGACGAGAACGGAACCGAAACCGAGGAACACCGTGTAACTTTTAAAGAAACTCTCCTTCCGGTGGAGTACGACGGAAGCAAAGGGGACGGAGATGAGAAGACGGCGTATCGGAGAACCGCCATGGCTACGGCGGAGATGGTTTTAGCCAGAGAGAGTTTCTTATTAGACACATTTGATAAAAAGTAATAATAACAAATAAACCCCACAACTTTTGAATTATTCCGTATATTCCTTTTTCAAATTTGAAATGATCAAAATTGACCCCAAAAGTGGATAATTAGGCAAAATCATTAAATTTGTCTTCAGCCGCCTGTTTCGTTTTGCATCGCTCTCACTCTCTGTGTGGCTCTTTCGTCTTCCACACTATCACTTCCATATCCACAAAAAGCTTCACATAAATCTTAAATTAAACCCTAACAAACTCGTCACAGACAAACACAAAACTACAAAATACACCTTTTTGTATTATTTGGATGTTTTGAGTAAAAATGGAATCAGAGAAGCCTGGAATTGTTTCAATTCTCGCGGCAGCAACGGTCGATTCGGAGAAGCCTCGCGTTTCGATTTCTGCGGTGAGAGCGGTTGCGGCGGCAAGAGCTGAATCTTTTCTTCTCACGCGTACTCTCTCTGGCTCGTTTTCATCTGCTGGTTCTGTTCCAATTCGTGCACCTCTTACAGTTGATGAGGATGATGATGATGATGATGATTCTGTAATCGAGGAACATAGCTTAGCAAGTAGTGAAGCTAGTAGGGGAATTGATTCTGGGACAGATGACGGTTTTGAGTCTGTTTCTGGGGACGCAGACGATGAGAATGAGTTAGAGGATGTGATTACGGGTGGGGTTAGGGTTCAAAGGCTACTAGGGGAAGAGCTAGGTGGAGATGTTGGAGATGGGAGTGATGATTTTTCAGGTGGGAGTGTGATTTATAGACCATTTGCTGATGATATTGATGAGGAAGCGTCCGTGAATTACTCTTCTTTTGAGGAAGGGAGTGAGGTTAGTGATGAGGTTGAGGGAATTAGTGAGAGTGAAGATAGTGAAGCTGATAGAGTTAGCATGAAAGCAAAAGTAGTCATTCCCAGGGCTATTTTGTCTTTGGATGATGAGGAATTTGACGAAATTTTGGGTAGTGGTGACGAAGAGGCTGTGATTTTGCGTGTTACAAAGGCTCCTAGTGATGAAGAATCCGAAATTGGAGATAGGGTATTGCAATTTGGAGATAATGGAGTGGTTGATGAGCCAGAGTGTTCGGGTGTTGTCTCTACAGAGGAAGAAGTGGTGAGAATGAACTATTCAGAAGAATTAGATGATGATTTGATGTCCTTTGGGAGTATTGAGGAAGCAACTCTCGGTGTTCTACCAGGAGGTTCTAATGATTTTATGGCGGAAAATGAAGGGAGCTCTACTGAGGCGAGTATGGTATTGGGTCAAAGTTTCAAGCAGTTCATCGAGAAAGGTGATGTTCAAAGTGCCATCAACAAGGACAATGGTGGTGGTAACATTCATGACTTTGACGCATTGATGAAGCAAAGTGATGCAGAAAGAGTAGAAGATAATGCAGTTGAATTAGCAAAAAGGGGAATGAATGATAAACCAGACTACTCAGGCTATAATGTAGGTGAACTTGTTTCCCCAGAGGAAGATATGGTGCAAGAGAAATCTTTTGACGATGGGTTGATGTCCTCTGAGAGTATTCTTGGTGTTGTGCCACGTGATTGCAATGAGTTTCTACTGGAAAGTGAAGGAAACGCTGTTCATGAGGATATTATAGAAGCAGATGAAACTATCAGCAGCCTTGTCGAACAAGGGGTGGGTCAAGCAAGTATCAGCAATAACATAACTTATGTTGGTAGTGCTTGTGAAGCAGATGAATTGGTTATTCCAGGTGAGGGATCTATTGGATCAGAAAGCAGAGACGCAGGGGATGAAGCCGCTGTAAATATGATGGGGGAGGTAAAAGAAGACTTCGAAAATGATTCTGGTGCTGTTAGTGAATTAGAACAACCTGAATCCGAGGACAAACCTGAAGTTGGTATGAGTTCTGAAAGTTTTCAGTTGACTCCAACTCCGGATTTTGTAACGACGAGGAACCTTGAGGTCGCTGGAAAAATAGATTTCGTCGAAAGTAAGTGTGGTTCGTCCGACCAAAATGCTAAACAAGAGTCTGAAAATGAAGAAAATCAAGAATTAGACGATGATGATAGGAAGTTATCACTTCCTGGTGAAGATAGCGCATCAACTTTAAGAAGTTTCTTTGAGACGGCCAATGAGACTGTGGAAAGGAAGGAGCAGATTTCGGAGCACATTAATAAACAGGTCAATTTTCAGTCTGATAGTGAACCAAATCAAATCTCAGTGGGCGTAGAAGAAACCATTTTGCTTTCGGTTAAAGATATTGAGAGAACCATGCCTGAAATTTCTTCTGTAGTTGCTTATGATATGATGGAAAATGAGACGAAGATGGCACAGGTGATTCACAATCAAACTTTTATGGAGCTTGAAAATTACGAAGGAACAGGCGATACAAGGGAGAAGCTCGCTGAGTCCACTTTCCAGAATTATTCAGAAGTATTACCCTCTGATCATTCTTTGCAGCTGATAAGTGAGAAAGTCAAGGAAAGAGTTGAGAAGACCCAGCTCTTGAAAGAGAAGCTCCAGAGGATTATAAGAAGCACAGGTAATTGCAGTGAAAATTCAGCTGTTACTGAAGCTGCGTCTAAGCTGAGCCTAGCTGGTGGAGAACATCAAACATCCTTCGGGATTGATTACGTGTCTGACGGAACAAAGATAGTGCTGCCTGAACAAGAGGTCCGAGATGATCTAGACTTCTCCATTAACGTCCTTGTTATTGGAAAAACCGGGGTGGGAAAAAGTGCAACGATTAATTCAATATTTGGGGAGAGTAAGTCTCCTGTTGGTGCATTTGGAGTTACCACAAAGTCTGCAAATTACATATTTGGGAATGTAGGAGGAATCCTGATAAGAATACTTGATACTCCAGGTCTCATGTCTTCCGCAACTGAGGAACAGTTTAATCAGGAAGTCCTTATGTCGATAAAGAAGAGCATGAGAAAGTTCCCAATTGATGTCTTCCTCTATATTGACCGTCTAGATGACACTCCCGACATCCGTTTACTTAGAATCATTACCAGTTCTCTGGGCTCATCAATTTGGCAAAATGCTATCGTGGTTCTAACTCATGCAGCTTCTGATGTGCCAGATACTTTAAGCTGCAAAGACTTTATTGCACAGAGATCTTCTCTTATGCACCAATCAATCAGACAAGCAGTGCCTAAGTTAAGCTGTGTAGGCCAGAGCAAGATGCCTAGAATTGTTCTAGCGGAGAACAACATGAGCTCTTTCTCGGCAAACAAAAGCAGTGAATCTACTTGTCCAGACTGGAGACTGAACCTATTGATCTTATGTTGCTCGGTTAAGATAAAGTCTAAAGCCGGTTCTTTTGAGAAGCAGAATACCGATGTGGAAAAGGCTGGTGTCTTTGGCTCCCAGCCTAGCTCTTTTACTCTTTTTTGTTCCTTGTGGAATGTTTTGCTAAACTCAGGGCATACTTCGTATTCACATGATGATTTGGAGGAGAAGAAAAGGAAATTGCTGGATTGTTACCCTAAAATTATCTGGGACGAACAGAGTCAAGAATGTCTCGAGCAAGAAACACTTCTCATTGAGAATCAAGAACCAGAAGACGAGAAGACTTGGGTTTCTGGTCGTGTGAGAACCGGAAGAGGAAGACTTGGGTTCCAAGCAACCAAACGGTTGGGTATCTATCTCGATACATCCGATTTGCACACCGGGTTTTCCATTGGAAGCCGTGGCTGTAGAAACGACGCACAGGACTTGGTGAGGATGAGAGGGTCAATGTCTGTTATAGGTTTGGTTCCTATGCTGATGTCCGTATTCACTTCGGTCTATGGTGGAAAAGAAGATATTTAAAATTGCTCTTGTTGTATAATTTGTTACATATCACATGTTTTGGTCATCACTTTTGGATTCTGTGTTTATGCCATTAACAATACACGAAATTAAATATATCAAATACAAATGTTGTGAGGATAAGGACCCTTCTCTTATGTC
Organism: Camelina sativa; assembly: GCF_030686135.1. Lineage (NCBI taxonomy): Eukaryota > Viridiplantae > Streptophyta > Magnoliopsida > Brassicales > Brassicaceae > Camelina > Camelina sativa. The sequence continues at coordinate 17,384,504 of NC_141891.1, forward strand.
AGTTTTGTTACTTCTTCTCCTATTTGGTCGTTTTGGTTTGTGGGGTTAGAAACAATCTAACCAAATGGTGTGAACTTGTGATCTAGTAATTCATGCTATAATGTTCAACAACCTCCTTAATTTGTCTACAAACTTTAGTCATCAATGTGTATTAATTGGATTGTAGGATTGACCCATCAATGGATTCAGGGTTTATGCCATTGGTCTTATACATAATACAAGTCAAATTGGTCTGCCTTCATCAAGAGGAACAAAAATAACCCAACTTTGAAAATAAGATAATTACAAATAAAGATACTTTAAAATTGTATTATAAACTTTTTGCATTGTGTGACCTTAAAATAGCTTAGGTTGTATGCTAACTTAATTTATTGTGTAAACAAAACAATTTTATGGTTTTGTAAACAATAATAATAAATAACCAACCAAAGTTTTTGAAAAATGGCCAAAGATTTATTTATCAACTTTTAGTTTTTCCTTTTTTGTCAAATAAACTTTTTTTTCTTTTTATATCGACACCCACATTTTTTATTTGTAATCCGTTTAAAATTAAACCAAATTGGATCATCCAAAGATCTAGATCTCACTACCAAAACGTCCATATAAATTTGAAATTGAAATTTGAATCACACACACTCACACACACACACACACACACGATCCCACCCAGTGAAATCATAACGACGGATACTAAAGTAAAGAGGGGTATTTTAGACATTTCAGATCTATAAGTCTGGGTTATACACACATCGCTTCTCTCAATCCTCTCATCGCTTTTCGCTGAATCAAAATTTCCCCCAAATCGTCCGATCAGACTGAAGAAAAAACCCTAAAAATGGTATGTCTCCTTCTTCAGATCAGTGCGCGTTTCTTGAATTTGTTGTATCAATTCACGAACCCTAGGCTCGTTACCTGGATTTTTTC